>NC_053393.1:194525498-195150498 GCF_905171765.1 Bufo bufo
TGAAACACAATTCTAAATTGTAGGGTCATGTTTGGTGACCCTGCAGTAATGTATACCATAAACAAATTTCATGCATAGCTATTGTTCCATCCAATGTTATTATTATAATCACCCCCTTAATCAGGAGATATGATGGATTCAATATCTTAACAGTCTGCTAGATGGGACCTCTGGGACCTGCTCCTATCTCCACTCCCTCTCCCAACCTGATGAGGCGGAGAGGTGACAACACGGTTCCTAAAATGGTAATACCTCTATAAAGTGCCCAGTAAGGCTACTTTCACACTAGCGTTCGGGGCTCCGCTTGTGAGCTCCGTTTGAAGGCTCTCACAAGCGGCCCCGAACGCATCCGTACTGCCCCAATGCATTCTGAGTGGACGCGGATCCGCTCAGAATGCATCAGTCTGGCAGCGTTCAGCCTCCGCTCCGCTCAGCAGGCGGACACCCGAACTGGACGTCTGGACGGATCCGTCTGAACAACTTTCACACTTAGAATTTTTTCTAAACTATAATGCAGACAGATCCGTTCTGAACGGATCCAAACGTCTGCATTATAGGAGAGGATCCATCAGTGCAGACACCAGACAGATCCTCTCTGAACGCTAGTGTGAAAGTAGCCTAAAGGGGTTTTCTGGGATTTTTTATAATGGTGGCTTATCTCGCACCCACACTAATCAGCTGTTGTACAGTAGCTCCAGCGTTTAGCAATACTGCTTTGTCGTTTGTACAGTTGACAGAGCAGATTACTACGGCTTTTCTCCCATTTACATCAATGGGAGCAGCACCACAGTAACTGGCTCTGTCCAGAGCTTTGAAAAGAGCTTTGTAGTTCCAGTACTGGAGCTACTGCAGAACAGCTAATCATTGGAGGTGTGGGGTGTGAGACCACCGCTGATGTGATAGTGATGGTCTATCCTTAGGATAGGCTATCAGTATTAAAATACTGGAAAAATACTTAAAAGTAAACATTAAATAACTGACGTTGAACACTTTATTGGGCATCCAATAGCTATTCCTTCCAACTTCCCCATACTCATGCAGGCTTGGCTCATCGTTGGGGAGTAAACCACTGTTAGGCCCCTTTCACACGGGCAAGTATTCCGCGCGGATGCGATGCGTGAGTTGAACGCATTGCACCCGCACTGAATACCGACCCATTCATTTCTATGGGGCTGTTCACATGAGCGGTGATTTTCACGCATCACTTGTGCGTTGCGTGAAAATCGCAGCATGCTCCTCTTTGTGCGTTTTTCACGTAACGCAGGCCCCATAGAAATGAATGGGGTTGCGTGAAAATTGCAAGCTTCCGAAAGCAAGTGCGGATGCGTGTGCGATTATCACGCACGGTTGCTAGGAGACGATCGAGATGGAGACCCGATCATTATTATTTTCCCTTATAACATGGTTATAAGGGAAAATAATAGCATTCTGAATACAGAATGCATAGTAAAACAGCGCTGGAGGGGTTAAAAAATAATAAAAAATAATTTAACTCACCTTAGTCCACTTGATCGCGTAGCCCGGCATCTCCTTCTGTCTTCATCTGAGCTGTGGAGCAACAGGACCTGTGGTATCGTCACTCTGGTCATCACATGATCCATCACATGATCTTTTATAGGGATCGACCGATATTGATTTTTTAGGGCCGATACCGATAATTTGTGAACTTTCAGGCCGATAGCCGATAATTTATACCGATATTCTGTGAAATTTCATTTTTGGAAAAAAAAAATTCCTACACACATCTTCTGAAAATGAATATTTTTATTGTTTGTGTATTTTTTTTATTTTTTTTGTAAATCTTTCTTTTTTATTTATGCTTAATATTTTGGTGTTTTTTTTTTAACTAACTTTTAGCCCCCTTAGGGTCTAGAACCCTTGTCTTATTCACCCTGATAGATCTCTATCAGGGTGAATAGGATCTCACACTGTCCCTGCTGCCCTGGGCTTTGTGCACACAGCAGCATGGAGCTTACCATGGCAGCCAGGGCTTCAGTAGCGTTCTGGCTGCCATGGTAACCGATCGGAGCCCCAGGCTTACACTGCTGGGGCTTCGATCGGAGGAGGAGGGGAGAGGGGACCCTGTGGCCACTGCCACCAATGATTAAAACTGGGAGGCTTGGGTGGGGGGCGCACTGCGCCACCAATGTTTTTAATACGGGGGTGGGGGTGGGGGGCGCACTGCGCCACCAATGATTAATACTGGGGGGCTTGGGGGGCCACACGGCGCCACCAATGAACATAAATCTCTCATTTATTCATATACAGGAGGCGAGAGCTGGCTGTAGAATCACATCGCCGGCTCCCGACCTCTATGAGCGGTAGCTGCGAACCGCGGCACCTGAGGGGTTAACTACCGCGGATTGCAGCTACCGCTCATAGAGGTCGGGAGCCGGCTATGTGATTCTGCAGCCAGCTCCCGCCTCCTGTTTAATTTTAATGAATGAGTAAGTTAACATCATTGGTGGCGCAGTGGCCAAAGCCCCTCCCCTTCTCTTGTCTTCTCTCCTCTCATTGGCGGCAGCAGCATCACAGGGGGAGGGAGACACTGCTTCCTTCTCCCCTGTGCTGCTGAGGGAACATGGAGAGCGCTGACAGAAGCGCGATCTGTGTTCCCCATACGTTATCGGTATATCGGCAAAATAGATGCCGATACCGATAACTGTCAAAATCCTGAATATCGGCCGATAATATCGGTAAAACTGATAATCGGTCGATCCCTAATCTTTTACTATGGTGATGGATCATGTGATGACCGGAATGACGTCACCACAGGTCCTGTTGCTCCACAGCTCAGATGAAGACAGAAGGAGATGCCGGGCTACACGATCAAGTGGACTAAGGTGAGTTAAATTATTTATTTATTTTTTTTAACCCCTCCAGCGCTATTTTACAATGCATTCTGTATTCAGAATGCTATTATTTTCCCTTATAACCATGTTATAAGGGAAAATAATATAATCTACAGAACACCGATCCCAAGCCCGAACTTCTGTGAAGAAGTTCGGGTTTGGGTACCAAACACACGTGATTTTTCTCACGTGAGTGCAAAACGCATTACAATATTTTGCACTCGTGCGGAAAAATCGTGCGTGTTCCTGTGACGCACCCGCACATTTTCCCGCAACGCCCGTCTGAAAGAGGCCTTAGACTTCTCTGGCATCAGCTTATGTCCAGCAGGAATACAAGATAGGGCATGTTTGTATTTAGAGAAGCAGCAGCTGAATTTGTCACTCTTCAATTTGAGACTAAACTGTTAATGCACTGTAAAGTAGGTTATCCAACAGCTCTATGTAAGTAGCTCATCATGATATCAGGTGGAATTATGCCAATGGCAAACTCATACCTCTTGCAAGCCATAGTAATGAAATGGGTTTTCCAGGAGAAAAAGATTAATAGGCCATCAACGTGTGATTGGTGGAGATCTGACCATTAGTGATGGACAAACATCGGCCGGGACGTTTCACGATAGTGTGTTCGCGAACCGCACGTTCGTGGCGGGCCCAATTGACTTTAATGGTAGGTGAACCTTAAAAACCTTCAGGTCATATTTGCAGCCACCAAATACTTGCTGGAAGTGCACAAATAGTCCCACAATATGGACAGTGACATCCAAGAGGGGGATCATTGGCAAAAATTCCCACAAAAAAGATGTATTTTAATCAGGGGCCATTTTTAAGCGTCTCAAAAATGTGCCCGGCTGGAGCCTAGAAATTTTTTATTTTAGGCCACGGGAGTACAGGCCCCAAAAATTAGGCATTCACCTGACAGAAAATAACTTGTGATGATGTGGCTGGAGGTACATTAGGCGGTCACTGGCTAAAAATTTTACTGTAGGCCAGTACAGGCCCCAAAAATTAGGCATTCACCTGACAGAAAATAACTTGTGATGATGTGGCTGGAGGTACATTACTCGGTCACTGGATACAAATTTTACTGTAGGCCACTGGAGTACAGGCCCCAAAAATTAGGCATTCGACTGACAAAAAATAACTTGTGATGATGTGGCTGGAGGTACATTACTCGGTCACTGGATACAAATTTTACCGTAGGCCACTGGAGTACAGGCCCCAAATATTAGGCATTCACCTGACAGAAAAGAACAAATGATTATGTGGCTGGAGGTACATTAGGCAGTCACTGGCTAAAAATGTTACTGTCAGCCAGTACAGGCCCCAAAAATTAGGCATTCACTTGATAGAAAAGGCCTTTTATGCCGCTGTTAATCCGATGTAGTCGGACACCTGTCGGTCTAGGCGTTCCCTGAGGTTGGATCCAGAGGGCGGCTGTCGATGAGTTGGCTGCAAGAATGATCTCATATCCGAAGTGACCAACACATCTTCAAACCGTCCTCTTCATGCAGGTGCGGTAGGATTGGTACCCGCACCTGTTTTGCTGTGGGTGGAAATTGCTCTGCCAGCGCTCGCAACAGCAGAATGCAGCATCTCTCGCAACAAGGCGTCGAAATGCTGCATTCTGACAGCCCTCTGTGATGCTGTTAACATGTCCGCCATTTTGTGTTTGTACCGGGAATCTAAGTACATTGCCACCCAGTACTGGTCCTTGCCCTTGCTTTTTATATGTGGGGCCGTCTTCAAACACTGGAGCATTAAGGCCCCCATTTGCACTAAATTAGAAGCGGTGGAGCGCCATGTCTCCTGCTAATCGCCCAGGAGAATGTCTTCCTCGGTCTCCTCCCCCCAGCCACGGACAACACCAAGGATCCCTGAAAAGTTTAAAGTCCCCCTCAAAGCCTGCTCTTCTTGCACCTCCTCCTCCCCCCAGCCACCATCCTCCCCTGACTCCTCTTCAGACTCCTGCTGACTTGTCTCAGATGGAGTAGCCCCCCCTGACATTCAGCATTGCAATTTCCTCATCTCCCAGCTCCTGCTCCTCGACGGCTTGATCAATGACACAACGCAATGCACTTTCCAGAAAGAAGGCGTAAGGCAGGATGTCACTGATTGCACCCTGGCTGCGACTGACCAGTTTGGTGATCTCATCAAATGGCCACAAACGTCTGCATGCGTTGCGCATGAGCAGCCATTGGCACGGTGTAAAGAAACTAAGCTCCCCAGAACCTGTCCTGCTGCAGACTGCTGCAGAGTTCATACAGGTAGTTGTTAACGGCATGTTGCTGCTGGAGCAGCCTATCAAGCATATACAAGGTGGATTTCCATCACATCGGGCTGTCACAAATCAGACGTCTGAGGGGCAAGTGGTGTCGCCGCTGAACGTCAGCAAGGCGAGCCATGGCCATGTAAGATGTTCTAAAATGGCCAGAGATTTTCCTGGCCTGCCGCAAGACATCCTGGACTCCGGGGTATTTGGCAACGAATCGCTGCACGACTAAGTTCAGGACGTGTGCCATGCACTGCACGTGTGTCATTTTGCCCTGTTTCAGCGTACTCAGCAGATTGGCACTGTTGTCGCACACCACTTTACTAACTGTCAGATTGAGCGGGGTTAGCCACTGATAGGCCTGTGACCGCAGAGCTGAAAGCAATCTAGGACCGGTGTGGCTCTTGGCTTCCAGGCACAACAGCCGCAGCACAGCATGGCAACGTCTCACCTGGTACGTTGAATAGGTTCCAGGGGGCGCAGCGGAAGAGGCAGTAGCCGTGGAAAAGGAGGAGTCAGCTGAGGAGAAGACAGAGGATGGAGTTAGGAGGAGGAGAAGAAGAGGCAGGCCTGCATGCAATCCGTGGCAGTAACACCAAATCCACACAGGAGTCACATGTTACATGCTTGATGGCCGTCAGAAGGTTCACCCAGTGGGCAGTAAAAGTTATGTACCTTCCCTTCCTGTGTTTGCTAGACCACGTGTCTGTGGTCAGATGTATCTTGGCACTGACACTGTATGCCAGAGATATATTCTTTTGCCGCTGAATGTGGCCATATAGCTCTGGAATGCCCTTCTGGGTGAAATATTTCCCTTTGGGGACCTTCCATTGCGGTGTGCCATGGCCACAAATTTTCTAAAGGCCTCAGAGTCCACCAGTTTATGTGGTAGTAGTTGGCGGGCTAGCAGTTCTGACAAGACAGCGGTCAACCATTGGGCAAGAAGGTTATCCGGCGTCATCAACTTTTTACGCTCAAACATTTGTGCCACGGAAGTCTGCCTTCTGCCAGATGAACGCGACGACGGCACGGTGTAAGGTGGAGTGGAGGACAAATGGGAGGAGAGAGGAGAAGAGGCAGGATGTGGATCGCCGGGAGTGTGGCTTTGTGGGTTCTGACGGCGGTGCTCCCACTGGGCTTGGTGATGGAAGGCCAGGTGCCTTCTTAAGGCAGTCGTCCCTAGGTGAGTGTTGGGCTTACCGCGACTTATGCGTTGACAGCACAGGCTGCAGATGGCAACACTATTATCAGCAGCTGTCACGTTAAAAAAAGCCCTCACTGTGGAGCCATGTGCCGTCGTCTTGGGAGCGTCCTAATCGCACGCGCCTTCTCCAACTTCCTACTTAGGCTCCTGCCTGGTGCAACTTCCTGACCCCTACCACCCTGTGCCTGTGCCTAAGTCCCTAGAGAAGAGCAGTATTTTGTGGAAGCAGGTATCTCGCAGGCCTCAATCAATATTTTGTGGAAGCAGGTATATCAAACCCCTTAAGCAATATTTTGTGGAAGCAGGTATCTCGCAGGTCTCGATCAATATTTTGTGGAAGCAGGTATATCATTCCCCTTAATCAGTATTTTGTGGAAGCAGGTATATCGCAGCCCTCAATCAGTATTTTGTGGAAGCAGGTATATCACAGCCCTTAATCAGTATTTTGTGAAAGCAGGTATATCAAGCCCCTTAATCAGTATTTTGAGGAAGCAGGTATCTTACAGCTCTTAATCAATATTTGGTGGAAGCAGGTATATCAATCCCCTTAATCAGTATTGTGTGGAAGCAGGTATATCGCAGCCCTCAATTAGTATTTTGTGGAAGCAGGTATATCAATCCCTTTAATCAGTATTTTGTGGAAGCAAGTATATGAAGCCCCTTAATCAGTATTTTGAGGAAGCAGGTATTTTTCAGGCATTAATCAATATTTGGTGCAAGCAGGTATATCAATCCCCTTAATCAGTATTTTGTGGAAGTAGGTATATCACAGGCCTTAATCAATATTTTGTGGAAGCAGGTATTTCAAGCCCCTTAATCAGTATTTTATGGATGCAGGTATATCGCACCCCTTAATTATTTTTTTTGCCATAACAGTTATATCATACAACCTTGTTTATTTGGGGCAACAGGTATATCGCAGCCCTCAATCAGTGTTTTGTGGAAGCAGGTATATCAAACACCTTAATCAGTTTTTGGTGGAAGCAGGTATCTCACAGGTCTCAATCAATATTTGGTGGAAGCAGGTATGGTATTCTCAGTCCACTTAATCAGTATTTTGTGGAGGCAGGTATATCGCTGCCCTCAATCAGTATTTTGTGGAAGCAGGTATATCTCAGGCTTCAATCAATATTTTGTGGAAGCTGGTATATCAAACCCCTTAATCAGTATTTTGTGGAAGCATGTATCTCGCAGGCCTCAATTAATATTTGGTGGAAGCAGGTATATCAATCCCCTTAATCAGTATTTTGTGGAAGCAGGTATATCAATCCCCTTAATCAGTATTTTGTGGAAGCAGGTATATCGCAAGCCTCAATCAATATTTTGTGGAAGCAGGTATATCAATCCCTTTAATCAGTATTTTGTGGAAGCAGGTATATCTCAGGCCTCAATCAATATTCTGTGGAAGATGGTATATCAAACCCCTTAATCAGTATTTTGTGGAAGCATGTATCTCGCAGGCCTCGATTAATATTTGGTGGAAGCAGGTATATCAATCCCCTTAATCAGTATTTTGTGGAAGCAGGTAAATCAAGCCCCTTAATAATTGTATTTGCCACAACAGTTATATCATACCACCCTGTTTATTTGGGGCAACAGGTATGTTGCAGCCCTCAATCAGTAGTTTGTGGAAGAAGGTATATCACACCCATTGCAAATAGTTGCTCCAATAGCGCTTGTCCCTCTATATAGCTGCGGTTTCACATCAGAACCGCACACAACTGCTGCACAATACAAATGCACTATATACTTTCTATGTTAGAAAGTATATTATAGGTATATCACACCCCGCAATCAGTTTTTTTGGAGGGGCAACAGGTATATCACACCCTTTGTAATTAGTTGTCCCAATAGCGCTTGTCGCTCTATATAGCTGCAATATCACAGCAGAACCGCACACAACTGCTGCACAATACAAATGCACTATAATATACTTTCTATGTTAGAAAGTATATTATAAGTATATCACACCCCTCATTATATCACACCTATCGATAGCACACCTATACGATACTTTTATGGCCCTTTTAGCTAGCGTTTGGTGTCCCTAACAGCCTGTCCCTGCTCCACAAAGCAACCTCTCCCTACACTGGCAAAACACAGAATGTAAAATTGCTTCCAGATCGGGTTTTGTGATAGGGGAGCGGTGTGTCCATGTGCTGAAACGTCTCAATTGGCTGTCCTGTCCCACCTGATGGATGTGTCATGGGTTAAAGTTCGGTGCAATGCAAAAAAAAATGGCGCCGGCGGACATCGCCATATGTTCGCATGTTCGGCGAATCGTAAACGCACAACGTTCGCCGCCGAAACGACCGCCAGGCGAACTGCAAGTCCATCTCTACCGACCATAGTTCCCCCCTCAGAACCTGTGATGGTCAGCAGTAGGAAGAATCCATAGCAATACGGCTTTTAGCCAGGCACGGTGGTTCATCAATATGTCCAACTGTGTCCGCTACTCAAGCTTGGCCCCATTCACCTATATTAAGCTTAGCTGCAGAGCTCAAAGACCCTTCCTGTTTCATTAAAAGAAGTTTCCAAAGAAGTTTTCTCACTCTCAAGTAAAAGACAGCACATCCTCATAATGGGAGTCTAGTTGCCGGAACCCCAGAACTTCAGAAAGAAGGTCACTAGTTTGACACCATGGCTTTTCCTGCACTGTGACACTCCCGGCTACTCGCTGTGCAGGAGACTGTGTGGTAGCTCGCTGCTCAACCAGATACAACACTGCTGTAGGGCAGCCACAGGAAAACTAATATTTTGTCTGCTGCATCAGTAGACTTTAGAATGGTATGCTTTTCGAAATACCTTTCATATGATAAGATGCATTCATATTCTAGTGAGTACACATGATCTATGATGATATTATTGTAGGAAGTAAATATTTCTATTAAGATGTTCCTTTTCATTTGAAATATGATATTCGTTTAAATGGGACTTCGATACTAGTAGTATCTTTTTTTTCTTTTCTTTAAGTTTAAAGCAACAAACTGCTGACTCAAACCTATAGAACACACATCTGAAATGCCTGATTATTCATAATTCATCTTTGAAAAGTTTGCTTTTGGAAAATAAGCTCTCTGATTATCTGACATCCTCCGGAAGGTTAGAAGAGTTATTTCCTATATTACTTAGGAAAAAATTTCTTTTCACAATTGAAAATGTCAGCATCAATTTCAGGTTACACTAAGCATGTGCTTGCATTCTGAATATTATCCACCTCCAGCTCTCCTCCAACCACCCTGCTGAGGATCTGAGTGTGACAGATTGATTAGCTCATCAATCCTCACTCTTAACAGCACTTTTCCTGAACACCTGGGTTACTGGATCACATCTGGGTTTTGCTACTGTTGGTTAAGTTGCCTAGCCTGGCATCACCATCCCCATCCCATGTCTGTTAGCTTTGAGTGATAGCATTTTGTCCTTCTACACATATCTGATCTTGCATCATATACCCTGTTTATCAATGGTTGAAGTCTTTCTTTGCAATATAAGGGTCCATTCACACGTGCCGGAACTAATTAATGGGACCGCAAAAGATGCGGACAGCACACAGTGTGCTGTCCTCATCTGCTTCCGTTCCGCGGCCCCTCAAAAAAATAGAACATGTCCTATTCTTGTCCGCAGACACGGACAAGAAAAGGCATTTCTATTACAGTGGAACGCACACGGTTGGTGTACGTGTTTTGCGGATCCGCAATTTGCGAATGTGTGAATGGACTCTAATCCATACACTATATATCAAGAATTCATGTTTAAAAGGGTTGGCCAGTTTCCTCTATTGATGACCTATCCTCAGGATAAATCATCAATATCAGATTGGCGTGGTCTGACACCAATGAGAATGATAAGTTACGTGCTGTCTGCCCCTTCCGATTGAAGTAAATGGGGATGGAGGGGCTGCAATTATTCCTGCCTACCGATGGCTAGCAGGTAAACCGTGAAGAGAGGCCATCACTCATATGACCGCTGCTTTCTCTTCAAAAAGGTGATCGACAGGGGTACCAGTTGTTGGATCCCCGGCAATCTGATATTGATGACCTATCCTGACTGTTGTGAAAAATCCAACCCTTTTGCACTTCTGCATAGTAACATAGTAACATAGTAACATAGTACATAAGGCCGAAAAAAGACATTTGTCCATCCAGTTCGGCCTGTTATCCAGCAAGTTGATCCAGGGGAAGGCAAAAACCCTGTGAGGTAGAAGCCAATTTTCTCCACTTTAGGGGAATAAAAAATTCCTTCCCGACTCCAATCATGCAGTCAGAATAACTCCCTGGATCAACGACCCCTCTCTAGTAGCTATAGCCTGTAATATTATTACGCTCCAGAAATATATCCAGGCCCCTCTTGAATTCCTTTATTGTACTCACCATCACCACCTCCTCAGGCAGAGAGTTCCATAGTCTCACTGCTCTTACCGTAAAGAATCCTTTTCTATGTTTGTGTACAAACCTTCTTTCCTCCAGACGCAGAGGATGTCCCCTCGTCACAGTCACAGTCCTGGGGATAAATAGCTGATGGGATAGATCTCTGTACTGACCCCTGATATATTTATACATATTAATTAGATCTCCCCTCAGTCGTCTTTTTTCTAAAGTGAATAACCCTAATTTTGATAATCTTTCAGGGTACTGTAGTTGCCCCATTCCAGTTATTACTTTAGTTGCCCTCCTCTGGACCTTCTCCAGCTCTGCTATGTCTGCCTTGTTTACAGGAGCCCAGAACTGTACACAGTACTCCATGTGTGGTCTGACTAGCGATTTGTAAAGTGGTAGGACTATGTTCATATCACGGGAATCTATGCCCCTTTTGATGCAACCCATTATCTTGTTGGCCTTGGCAGCAGCTGCCTGACACTGGTTTTTGCTGCTTAGTTTGCTGTTTATTAAAATTCCTAGATCCTTTTCCATGTCAGTGTTACCGAGTGTTTTACCATTTAGTATGTACGGGTGACTTGCATTTTTCCTTCCCATGTGCATAACTTTACATTTATCAGTGTTAAACCTCATCTGCCACTTATCTGCCCAAGCCTCCAATCTATCCAGATCCCTCTGTAGTAGTATACTGTCCTCTTCAGTGTAAATTACTTTACACAGTTTAGTGTCATCTGCGAAAATTGATACTTTACTATGCAAGCCTTCTACAAGATCATTAATAAATATATTAAAGAGAATAGGGCCCAATACTGACCCCTGAGGTACTCCACTAGTGACAGTGACCCAATCTGAGTGTGTACCGTTAATAACCACCCTCTGTTTTCTATCACTCAGCCAGTTACTTACCCACACACAGATGTTTTCTCCCAGTCCGAGCATTCTCATTTTATATACTAACCTTTTATGTGGTACAGTGTCAAATGCTTTGGAGAAGTCCAGATATACGACATCCATTGATTCGCCGCTGTCAAGTCTAGAACTTACCTCCTCATAGAAACTGATTAAATTAGTCTGACATGACCGATCCCTCACGAAGCCATGCTGATATGGCGTTATTTGCTTATTTCCGTTGAGATGCTCTAATATAGCATCTCTCAGAAAACCTTCAAACAGTTTACCCACAACAGATGTTAAACTTACCGGCCTATAGTTTCCAGGCTCTGTTTTTGGCCCCTTTTTGAATATTGGCACCACATATGCCACGCGCCAATCCTGTGGGACATTCCCTGTCAGTATAGAGTCTGCAAATATCAGAAATAAGGGTCTGGCTATGACATTACTTAATTCCTTTAGGATACGGGGGTGTATGTCATCCGGTCCTGGCGATTTGTCTATTTTAATCTTTTTAAGTCGCTGATGTACTTCTTCCTGGGTCAGACAGGACACTTTTAATGGGGAATTTATTTTTGCATTCTGCATGTCATCTGACAATTTATTTTCCTCAGTGAATACATTGGAGAAAAAAATATTTAACAGCTTTGCTTTCTCCTCGTCGCTCTCTGCGACTCCCCCCTCATTACTCTTTAAAGGGCCGACACCTTCAGATTTATACTTTTTAACATTTATATAATTGAAGAACATTTTAGGGTTAGTTTTACTCTCTTTGGCAATTAATCTCTCGGTCTCTAGTTTGGCCGCTTTTATTTGTTTTTTACATGTTCTATTTTTTTCCTTATAGTTTTTCAGTGCTTCCGTGCTACCCTCCTGTTTTAGTGTTTTATATGCTTTCTTTTTGTCATTTATTGCTTTCTTTACAGTTCTATTTATCCACATTGGTTTCTTTTTGTTCCTTAACCTTTTATTCCCATACGGTATGTACCTCTCACAATGAGATTTTAGGATGTTTTTAAAGATATCCCATTTTGTGTCTGTATTTGTGAGGACTTTGTCCCAGTTAGTTTGGCCTATGGCCTCTCTTAGTTGGCTAAATTTAGCTTTTTTGAAGTTGGGTATTTTTGTTCCTCCCTGTAGAAACGCTCTTTTGAATGATAATTGGAAGGTTATTACTTTATGGTCACTATTTCCCAGGTGTCCCCCAACCTGCACGTCTGTTGTTCTGTCAGGTCTATTGGTTAATACTAAGTCCAGTATGGCCGTCCCTCTAGTCGGGTCCTGAACCAGTTGGGAGAGGTAATTGTCTTTGGTTATTGCCAAGAACCTGTTTCCCTTATGAGATATACAAGTTTCAGTTTCCCAGTCTATATCTGGGTAGTTGAAGTCCCCCATAATAACCACCTCATTATGATTTGCCGCCTCGTCTATCTCGTTTAGTAGTAGATTTTCTGTGGACTCTGGAATATTAGGTGGTTTATAGTAAACTCCTATTAGTAATTTATTGTTGTTTTTAGCTCCATGTATCTCTACCCACAGTGACTCCACATGTTCATGTCCCTCACTTATATCTTCTCGGACTGTGGGCATGACCAGATTTACTATCAAGTGCAACTGGCAGGGCAACATTTAATGACATGCGACCACGTATCACCAGATCACCCTAGCAACTGGTGGAAAATCTAACAAGGTTCCCCAAATTACATGAGGTTAATGACATTGATCAGTTGGGACACCTCAACCAACAGTTCCCTGGTTCATGAATAATAAGCAGTGAAGACACAAAATAAGGGTAATAGGCATGGAACAGGTATAAGAAATACAATGATGTCACAATGTAGAGATAACAAACAGTGGTATATTATGAATGACTAATGTGAAGCAGCAGCACAAGAATAACACAGTGATTGTCAGTACAAGGATGATGCGTTTAGTGATGTCACAGTACATGGATAATAAACACAATAGTAAACAGTGATGTCATGGCATTATAATGCAATGATAATGCACACAGTGATGTCACTGTACATGGATTCTAACAATGATTCAGTAACATCTCAAGATAGTATGTGTTAATATATTACAGTATGTATAGCAGCTGTTTGAAAAAATAAATAATTCTATTTATACTATAATCACACTTTACTTGTAGATTCCATTAGACCAGATGACAAGAATAGCGGCATGCACACTATTCCTGGAGTCCACAATAGAGCTTTTTCCATTATCCATTGTATGATCCTGCAGATACTGCATAGATTTAGAAGCCACAATGCCTATTTGAAAGTCTAAAATGTCAGGGGTATTTTGATCTTAGATAATGTCTTTTAGGCCAAGGGCACACATGATGGAAAATACAGCAGAAAATTCCTCTGCAGCTTTTGCTTCTTTTCCACCACAAAAAAACGCATGAAAAACTGAAACAAAACCCAATGTTTTATTGGATTTTGGCAGCGGAAAAGCCATCAAATTTCACCTTCTTCATTGGAAAAGGTGAAATCCGCAAGAGAAATCCACTGTATAAATTGACATTCTGTGGATTTCAAATCCACAATATTGCAGCTAATCAGTCACCCCGACAGATTCTCCGGTAACAATAAGTTTTTAGCAAGTGCCCTCAGCCTGCCTCTCTAAACAGAAGATTCATACTTACCTGCTCCCTACCCTTGCGGTCCTCTATGCTGCCTCTGCTGTGTCCATGTTCCAGGACCCACAGTGCACCCCACCACTCTGGTCCTGCATGCTGCCTGCGCTGTGTCCATGTTCCAGTACCCACAGTGCTCCCCACCACTCCAGTCCTCCATGCTGCCTCCGCTGTGTCCACGTTCCAGTACCCACAGTGCTCCCCACCACTCCAGTCCTCCATGCTGCCTCCACTGTGTCCGCGTTCCACTACCCACAGTGCTCCCCACCACTCTGGTCCTGCATGCTGCCTGCGCTGTGTCCATGTTCCAGTACCCACAGTGCTCCCCACCACTCCAGTCCTCCATGCTGCCTCCGCTGTGTCCACGTTCCAGTACCCACAGTGCTCCCCACCACTCCAGTCCTCCATGCTGCCTCCACTGTGTCCACGTTCCACTACCCACAGTGCTCCCCACCACTCTGGTCCTCCATGCTGCCTCCGCTGTGTCCATGTTCCAGTACCCACAGTGCTCCCCACCACTCTGGTCCTCCATGCAGCCTCTGCTCTGTCCATGTTCTAGTACCTACAGTGCTCCCGACCACTCTGGTCCTTCTTGCAGTCTCCGCTGTGTCCATGTTCAAATACCCACAGTGTTGACATCCTGCACAGCATGGGCATGGTCACATGCTCCACTTCAGCCTATGAGTGGCTTCAGAGGTGACGTGGCCACAAGCAGCATTTCACCATTGAAGGTAGTCATTGGCTGCAGAGGAGCACATGACTATGCCCATGCTGTTCTTTAT
Organism: Bufo bufo; assembly: GCF_905171765.1. Classification (NCBI taxonomy): domain Eukaryota; kingdom Metazoa; phylum Chordata; class Amphibia; order Anura; family Bufonidae; genus Bufo; species Bufo bufo. Next base: position 194,540,517 of record NC_053393.1, read on the forward strand.
GTCAACACTGCAAGGACTGGAAAGTGGACACGGTGGAGGACCGGAGCGGTGGGGAGCAGGTAAGTAGGAATCTTCTATTTAAAGAGGCAGGCTCTTGGCACTTGCTAAAAACTCATTATTCCAAGAGAACCCTTTTAAATGTACCATATTCACACTGGTACTTATACCAGTGACTGTTTCTGTATTTCACCTCCACCACAGTGTTTGTTAACAGTGATTAGTTTTATCTGCTTTATTTGATTTTTGTACTCATATAGGGCACCATCAGGAATATTTTAATATAGAGCTAATAAATGATATTTTTTCCAGAGGTATGCAGTGAATAAAATAATAGTGATACTCTTTTTAATGAGTAGCTAATGTGAAGGACACCTTGGAATGAACAGCTATTACAAGAGTTAACTGATCTACAATCTAGCCTTACATTTCATTATGAAGAGTAAGTAGATAAGGATGAATCATGATTGTGACTGTGTAATGACATAGTTAGAGAGTGACGATCTCACTATTGATGTACTGATATTATGCAAAGTCTGTAGCTGGCTAAGCTTTATTGGAAATGATGTGTGCATTAGAACTCTTTCAGGTGCCTCTGATATTCTGGCTATTCGTTTTTTGTCCTTTTTTTTTACCTTTTTTTCATCACATAATGTATTGTACTTTTGCCATTTTTCTCACAACTATGGTATATAGATTGAAAGATCTATCTATCTATCTAATCTATCCTGTCCTATCTATAGCTAATTCCTTTGATATTTTTTATTTTGAAGACCACATTTGAATTTGAAACATATGTCCTAGGGGGAATAAAACTGGCAGATTAATTTGTAGAGAAGGAATTGGGTATACTTGTAAATCATAGACTTTGCATGCAATGTATATCAGCTGCTTCTAAAGAAAGTAGGATACTGTCCTGGTTTAAAAAGGGCATGGATTCATGGGACAGGGATGGAATATTATTTGCCACTTTACAAAACTTTGGTGATGCCTCATCTGGAATACACAGTTCAGTTTTGGGCACCAGTCTATAGAAAGGATTCCCTGGAGCCATATAAAAGATACAATCACCCAAAATTTTCTATTTTGCTTGTGAATGAGCATTTATATGAATGTATGCTCCCAATAATTTACCTGATCCTCGGCCATTGTGAAGGAGCCCCTATTTATAAAGGAGTAAAGGTATTTAGTCTTGAGAAAAGATATTTAAGGGGGAATATGGCTAACTTGTATAACTATATAAATAGCTTGTGCAAAATGGTGGAAAGTTCTATGTAAAATAAACTTATTGCCTCAAAGAAACAAAATAAAAACAAAACGTAACTTTATAACAATGTTAAAAGCGAGGATATTTACCTCATATAGATTCCCAAAAGTAAGTCAGATAGATGCTGGTAGTATTTGAGGTTGTGTGCCCAAATCTACATGTGTTCTGTACTGTCCACCCTATTAATAGACCATAGAAAATACATTTCAGGCAAGTGTGGTGTATTCTTATTATATTGGGGTTCCCAGTTGTGGGTCAGCAATAGTTGGACTGCCACACTTATACTAGCAGAAAATAATTTGGTGGATATATATTGCATACGTTATTGCCGGATGCAAATGGAATGTCTGCCGGCCCGTTTAAGTAAAATTGGGGTCTGGCGGGCATCCGGCTGCATTCTGACAGACAGTGTGGAGAATTGCCGTACACAAACCGCTGGATGCTGCTTTTTGTATCTGGCTGGTTCCCGGCATTGTGTGCCAGAACAGCCTGCCGGAATTCACACCGGAAGTATAAAACATAGCAGTATGTGTGTAATTGCTGGATAGTATAGCCTCTAGTCTCTCAGGTGCTAGTTGGATTGCATATGCACTAATCACATGTCAGGGTATTGGTCAGAGACCAGGGTTTTGGCATCAGGGTTGTCGGTACTGCGAGTTCAGTTGCAGTACAACTAAGTGTGCAATTACATAAGACCCAGACACTCCTTAGTCACAGTGTAGGGTCTGCAGCAATATCGGCACCAGTGGCAGTGTTTAGTATGCTTTAGTATCCACTGGAGCCTAACCATTAGCCTCTATATGAGACACAACCAGTTAGCAGCTACTTAGGACATAGTTGACTGTTTAGCATATGGGTTCCTATTTTTAGCCTCATTTACGTGTCATGTTATATATATTTTTATAACCTTGCCCTGCTTTACAGTTCTCCACAATTTTATTCCTGACCTCTCTGCTGTGTTCCTTGGTTTTCATGATGCTGTTTGATCACTAATGTTCACTAACAAACCTCTGAGGCCTTCACAGAACATCTATAGTTATACTGAGAATAAATTAGAAACAGGTGGACTCTATTTACTAATTAGGCTACTTTCACACTCGTGTTTTGGGCGGATTTGTCATGGATCTGCAAAAACGGATTTGTTACAATAATACAACCGCATGCATCCGTCATGAACGGATCAGTTTGTATTATCTGTAACATAGCCAAGACAGATCCGTCATGAACTTAATTGAAAGTCAATGGCAGATGGATCCGTTTTCTATTGTGCCAGAGAAAACGGTTTGGCTCAGTTTCGTCAGGTGGACAGCAAAACACTACAGGCATCGTTTTGGTGTCCGCCTCCAGAGTGGAATGGTGACTGATCGGAGGCAAACTGATGCATTCTGAGCGGATCCTTTTCCATTCAGAATGCATTAGGGCAAAACTTATCCATTTTGGACCGCTTGTGAGAGCCCATGACGGATCTCACAAATGGAAAGCCAAAACGCGAGGGTCAAAGTAGCCTTAGGTGACTTCTGAAGGCAATTGGTCACACTGGATTTTATTTATGTGTATCAGAGTACAGGGAGGTGAATACAAATGCATGCTGCTTTTTTCAGATTTTTTTTTTTATTCTAACAACATGTATCATTTTCTTTTCACCTTATATAAACCTGCCTCATTGTGTTGGGATATCACATAAAATCCCAATAAAATACATTCAAGTTTGTGGGTATAATGTGGAAAAGTTCAAGGGGTATGAATATTTTTTCAAGGCACTGTATATACTGTATGCATTCTTGGCATGGGGGAGAAAGCCACTGTCAGACACCGATGACATCTGCTCATTTCACTGAGAACTAGAGGATTGGGCAGTTGAAATCCAACATGCAGACTCCTTATGTTCCCCCGACATCAGCTGTTGGGGGAGAGTCGGGTGGCACCATACACATTAGGTGGTCGTCTGAACCTGCCGAAATTGGTGGGTTTCGCCATCCTAGATCTAATGTGTATGGCTAGCTTAAAGGCCCTCTTATAAGAGCCGATTCAGCAGGCAGTTATCAGGAGTAAACCGTTTATTCTCAATAATTGCCTGATCTTCAGTGGAAGCGAGAGCTGCATTTAATGCAGCAATCATCTCTTCTGTATGGATACCGAGCTATCTCATAGGAAAGGAGCATTTCTAGGATTATTGGCCTGTATGGGGGGGACTTAAAGGATAACTGTCACATTTAGACCCGAATTTCAATTTTCATATATGTAGTTAGTAATAACATGATATTCCAGAATCAAACGGAAAATGCAAATGTGATCGCACTCTACATCCAGCACTCTGCCCTGCCTCCATGCTGGATGAGACATCGGTGTACATTTTGGCCAAAGCGTAATAAGCCACTCACCGCGTCAAGGTCGTCTCATTTGAGTGGTCCCTAACACTAGTTCCTACCTGTTTATGGGCCATGACAGCCACACAAAGTCCAGGGAATGCAGGTCAGCATGCAAGCCAAGCACACTCTGCTTTTAACCCCGTCCGGTGCCATTACAGCTTTCATCGGATCCAGGGATGCAAGTACCAACATGCATGCTGAGCCCACCATATACTTCTCCTGGAGCCAAATGGCTACTGGTAGGTTCTATATAAGCAGACTCAGTTTTATACTGATTTTAAAACCAGCCTCCAGGACAGATTGACTGGTCAGGTGTGCTTGACTCAAAGGAGATCGCCACGCCTCCAATATATACCACAAAGAAAAAATGTGGGGGATTGGGTCAGCACAACTCGTATGTAGGTGCATATCACTATGGCGAAATACATATACAAACGGAAAATGCAAATGTGATCGCACTCTACATCCAGCACTCTGCCCTGCCTCCATGCTGGATGAGACATTGGTGTACATTTTGGCCAAAGCGTAATAAGCCACTCACCGCGTCAAGGTCGTCTCATTTGAGTGGTCCCTAACACTAGTTCCTACTTGTTTATGGGCCATGACAGCCACACAAAGTCCAGGGAATGCAGGTCAGCATGCAAGCCAAGCACACTCTGCTTTTAACCCCGTCCGGTGCCATTACAGCTTTCATCGGATCCAGGGATGCAAGTACCAACATGCATGCTGAGCCCACCATATACTTCTCCTGGAGCCAAATGGCTACTGGTAGGTTCTATATAAGCAGACTCAGTTTTATACTGACTTTAAAACCAGCCTCCAGGACAGATTGACTGGTCAGGTGTGCATGACTCAAAGGAGATCGCCACGCCACCAATATATACTACAAAGAAAAAATGTGGGGGATTGGGTCAGCACAACCCGTATGTAGGTGCATATCACTATGGCGAAATACATATACAAACGGAAAATGCAAATGTGATCGCACTCTACATCCAGCACTCTGCCCTGCCTCCATGCTGGATGAGACATTGGTGTACATTTTGGCCAAAGCTTAATAAGCCACTCACCGCGTCAAGGTCGTCTCATTTGAGTGGTCCCTAACACTAGTTCCTACCTGTTTATGGGCCATGACAGCCACACAAAGTCCAGGGAATGCAGGTCAGCATGCAAGCCAAGCACACTCTGCTTTTAACCCCGTCCGGTGCCATTACAGCTTTCATCGGATCCAGGGATGCAAGTACCAACATGCATGCTGAGCCCACCATATACTTCTCCTGGAGCCAATAAACAGGTAGGAACTAGTGTTAGGGACCACTCAAATGAGACGACCTTGACGCGGTGAGTGGCTTATTAAGCTTTGGCCAAAATGTACACCAATGTCTCATCCAGCATGGTGGCAGGGCAGAGTGCTGGATGTAGAGTGCGATCACATTTGCATTTTCTGTTTGTATATGTATTTCGCCATAGTGATATGCACATACATACTGGTTGTGCTGACCCAATCCCCCACATATTCCAGAATCAGTTACTATTAGACTGACTTACCCCATATTTAATAAGATTCAGCCCTTAGCAACCAGTCTGCATAAAACTGCAATTTCACTATTCAGTTAAGATGGCCGCCACTGCCCTCACCCTGAGGCTAATCCCGCCTGCCCTCACTAGCCAGTAACAATAGCCCCCCAAAAGTGTCAGTAATCAGAGCCCTCCCCTCACAGATAGACAGACCATGCCTAGAAACCCTATTTTAAGCACAGGTAAAAGTAGGCAGTACAGGGAACAAAAATGTGGAATTAAGGGGTAATTGAATACAGTGAAAAGTTGAAATAGGGCCACCAAGGTGATATTAATCACCACAATCCAATACTCCAAAAAAAAAAAAAAACGTCAGTTATACTTTAACTGTGTTATTTTGTCTTTTAAAACTGCAACTTATCTTTCATTTGTTGACTTTCTATTAAGAGTGGAGAGCAATTATCATGGGAGATCTCCACTCCATATCAATGTCTGCATCTGTATATTTTATCATTGCCTTTTGTGTGCTGCATGAAGGTAAATGTCTCTCGAACACTTATTAGATGGAATATGAGGTTCATTATTTGAAACAGAGCAGATATCCCATGAAAAGCGATGCCTTCATATACTCAGTAATGTGCTCTAATTTATAGCATTACAATTCTGAGTAATTATGAATGTTTACAGCATTCTGATTGCTTGGAAATTGGAAGACAACCATATTCTTTTTACTGTTAAATGCACATAGCCATAATCGAAAAGAATTGGCAGTTCCACTTGTTTTGAGTTTATGCTGTTATTCAAACGGAGCCAAATACTGAAACGGGCTACAAAACGATATGCTAATTTTGTGTGTGTGGTTTTTTCATGACTTTGGCACAGTTCTTTTTGGATAGCAAACCTCAAGGTGATAAGTGTGGAAAAAGAAAATGATAAATCCTCTATCACTAATGCAAAAAACTGTGGATTGAACATTGTCGTTTTGTGAAGATCTCAGTTTAAAGCTTTTCTCATAGAAGTGTTTCTCTTGAAGATGCAAGCTACAATTTCAGTTCATTCAGATGTAACAGTGTAATTAACATTGCACAAAACATCACAAAGATGCTTACTAAATATGTGATTTTAACATGTAGAATGGTGGGCTATCCAACATGCTCTCAATGAAGTTGGCGTTGCTAATTGATCAAGAGCAAGGGATTAGACAGCGATTCCTTCACACTGTATCGTGACAACTGAATCGGTATTCAGAAGCTTCCCTTTCACATATTCATTTTGGGCTCGGGTTTTGCTGGATCATTCTATAGTTTGTCCATGGAGTCCATGTCTCCTTGCTGCAAAAGACAGGTACAATAAAAGGTCTCTGGGCCCATCTCGATTCTGTGTCCTCCAGCTAGAAGAAAGATCGCTCTATGTGAGCGCTTGTCTTCCCCGGTCAGTGGTGGTTTTAGCACTTCCACAGAGCAAAGCCTTTGATATGTCACCCTTTTAAATGGTGCATGGAAGCAATGGAAAAATTAAAAGGGTGGTCATTTAAATATATAATTCATGTTATGTAACACTTCTTATGTGCAGCAGGGCTGTAGTTAGAGTTTCTGCTGCTTTAGGCATGTGTAGTGCGCACATGCCCTTTTAGATTGGCTATTGACTTGAGGGTATATTGTAGACACTTGAAATGATTTTGACAATGCGGTAAAAAAACACTATTGAAAACACACTTGGGTTTACCGTGATTGCTCTGGTTTTATGATGTAGTTATTGGCCATTCAGTTTATACAAGTGAAATACATTTAGGTTACATTTTTATACTGGGAAGATACATGGCCAATAACCACATCACAAAACCGCAGCGGGTTTTAAGCACCTTTTTTAATTCAGTTTTGACCGTGTAAAAACATCTCATCTACAGTAAATGTGCCCTTACACAGCTGTCAGTGAAATATAAATCTAATGCACAAGTCCAAAGGCATCTGCATCAATGTATGGTGCATGCTATGATTGGGAAAAACATAGCATTCACCATCTCTCTGATTTTCCCTTAAGAGTCATTCACTCAGGTGAGTGGGTCTGCAAGAAAAACTGACAGGACGCGGACGTCATCTGTGAGCGGTCCATACAAAAATGCATCCATGTTCACACATAGGAACACAAAATAGTTTAACATTCACTTCTCTGAATGACTCCTAACTCTTTCTAGGTGTATGGCCACTTAACCCTTAACCATCACACAGTTTTTTTTGAAGAGGGTTAACTCTGCTTGTAGCTGCAATAAACAAAAGTTATTAAGGAGACTTGATAAGCAGCACTACTGGTGGATTTACTTGTGCAGGTATTTGGGCAGGTCATATCGGGGACCAACCTTCCTGTGAACACTCGTTCCCAACAATCTAAAGGTGCAGCTGATTAACCAGCGAAACGTTCATGATTGAATGAAACTGACGTTCCTGCAGGCAAATAAATGATCATTTTTTGTGCAGCAGATTGTGGTGTCTAAACAGTGAGCTGCTGCCCAGAAAAAAAATGCAGCTGCATGAGAACTGTGGAGGTGATCGTTGCATGTAGGTAATCATTGCTTTCCCAATAATTGGCTGCTCCTCTGTATTGCTAAATCCACCTCATTAGTTTTCTCTGTGAATTGCCACTCCCCTCCTTCCTGACACCCTAGATATGTGCCCTCATTGGTATTTTTGTAAATACGTCCCTGATGTGCGGCTGGTGACTGCTTTCCCTGGATAGAAACAACTGATTGCAATAATCTGATCGCTGTGGCGATGATTGACATTAGGGATGAGCAAATCGACTTCAGATGTAACATTCGAAGACGATTCACATAAAACTTTGTTTCAATACTGTACGGAACGACTGCTCCATATAGTATTAGAATGTATTGGCTCCGATGAGTTGAAGTTATTGCTTTGCGAAGTCTCGCGGGACTTCGCGTAATAACTTCAGAAATAGATTTTCACTTTAAAAAAACATTTCCCGAACTCTGGTTCGGTTCCAAGTGGTACCTTTAAACCGAACCCGAGTTTGGGAAATGTTTTTTTACAGTAGAAATCAATTTATCAGGTTATTACGCAAAGTCTCGCGAGACTTCGCAAAGTAATAAGTTTGGCTCATCGGAGCCAATACAAGCAAGCGCTCCGTACAGTATTGAAACGAAGTTTTATGCAAATCGACTTTGGATGTTTCTTGCAAAGTCAATTTGCTCATCCCTAATTGACATCTTTCTGAATTATATAAAAAAGTATATCTGATGACCAGTATGCTTTAATTAGTTATGGAAGTAATTTTTTTTCAGGCTTTTATCAGTCCCCACTCTTCTGGGACTGCAAGATTTTGGAGTGTGTCTGTGTGAATTAATGTCTATTCTGCCAAAAATGCATTGTTGATCTACTAATGGACAAGAAGATCTAGTTCTCACTCCACCCTCCAAGTAATCCCATGGGTTTTTCATGGAGATGAAGTCATGGCTATGTACATGCCATACTAATTTATGACCCCTCCAACATGTTTTACAGCAGGCACTGTCTATTCTTGTAGATAGTGTTCGTCAGGAATCCATCAAACTCAGATTTGTCCTTAAAACTTGTGGTCTGTTGCTTACTTGTTGTTCCTTCTAGATACTTCCTCCTCACGAAAATAGCACTAGCTATAGCAATAGCTGATAAGAAATTTCACAAACTGAATTGTGGTACAGGTGGCATCCTGTGACAGTATGACATTGTGTTGAGTTGAAGCGTAGAAGGTCAGGAACAGAATATCAACCAAGAATTCCATACTGGAAGTAGGGCTTGAAGAGGTCACCCAAGACCTCTTTGGTCAGTTCTTGGACTGCACTATGAACATAGATAATTGTCTATAATCCAGCAGAAGGAACTTTTATTTGTATTAGAGCAACATCATATTGGTGTGTTTAATAAAAATGATCAGTTGGAAAATGTGACATAAAAGTCACACCGGATTTATCCTAATGTGCTGTAAATGGCTTCTCCTGTGCAGATCAAATCAGCCAAAAAGATCAGCTATTCTGCAGTCAGTAACATTTTCTACAAGACACTCACCTTTTGGATTCTCATTTGTGTCCTCATCCTGCCTTTGCAAATCACAACACATGTTTAGAAAGCAACATTCTGCTAGGCGACACTGCAGTAATTTATTGTGGGCCACTTTCATCCCATAGATGATACACATCCAAACATGAAGGGGAAGGGAGGGGGATACTGAGATCTCAGTGACAGTTCTGCCAAGGCCTAGGGCTGCTGTGGCTGTCTGATGGCATCTTCCATGAGTATATCAGTTAGTATTTTCCAGCATTTTGGCATAAAGGTGACATTGTAATGTGTCTAAATCAGAGCGATCACCAGCCTTGATCTTCTCACTTGTAAAAAAAAATTAAAAATTACATTTTAACAATGATATTGTTTGTATCCATACAGAAATTAAGGTTAAAAATAAGCTTACATTTCTAGAAATATAACTAACTGCAGACTGCCTAATATTTTACATTGTGTTGCACTTTTTACTATATTGTCTTTGTATTACCATTGTGCAAGTAGCTGTACATCCATTTTACACAGTTGTGTTAAATTATGCCTAGGATGTGCTAATACTTCAGAATACTTGGCCCATGTTCCAATACTGACACATAGGGTAGCTATGTTGCCTATTGCAACCAGTACACACCCATGTTATCCATTAGTAAAAAATAATTTTACCAAGAAAAATGTTTATTGAATACAGGTTAAAGTGTCTAACCCCTTCCAACCCTGCACCCTACTTTTACGTCTCTCCACATATTAAGTTAACACAAAGTGACATATCAGAATGGCACAGTAATGGCACAGGCTCATGAGCGGTGCCATCACTTGCAGGTGTATTATACAGCTGGCTCTCTCTGCTGGAATTGGAGATGACGCTGATCCCGGGAGTTTAGCACCCTGAGATGCTGCCTTCAATAGCAGCCGCTGCATTTAAGTAGTTTACAGGGAGAATGGACTGCCTCTGTACTCCATCTGGTCCGCCCCCCCATCCTGTGATACGATCTCAGAGTTTCACTTGTGGCCATGGCAACTGGGGGCATAACAGTGGTCTATGGGGTTTGCATGTGCAGAAGCCAATTAGACAGTGCTTGACAGGATCTATTAGATGTTTTATCATCTGACAGTTAAAATGCTTTACAATGCAGAAGTATTCTAATGTATTTTACAATTGATCAGAAGATTGTAAGTTCGCACCTCCCAGTGCGCAGGTGCACGCTGCCATGGCAAAGACCTAGAGGGAAAAAAAAGAGACAATGCAGCAGCACTCTGCAAATCAGACAAAGTACAACAATGCTTACAAAAATTATGGTGCTAATACTACGCTTATTTATAAAAGCGAGATGCTTGGACAATGCATTTTGGACAAAACCATCTAAGCCCGTCTGCCGAACGTCAAGGCGATCTCTGTTAGACGGGTCCTAACACTAAATACTACCTGTTATGCGCCATAATGACCGCCATAAAATTTTATGGTGGTCATTATGGCGCATAACAGGTAGTATTTTTGTAAGCATTGTTGTACTTTGTCTGATTTGCAGAGTGCTGCTGCATTGTCTCTTTTTTTCCCTCAAGATTGTAAGTTCAAGTCCCCATTTTTTTTTTAATAATAAAAATCAAAAATCCAAGTAGAAAAATGAATTTCCTTTTTTCCCCTTATCCAGTCATTTATAATTGGTATTGCTGCATCTGTAATGACACAACCTATAAAATGATCATGTTACTTATCCTACATGGTGAACGCCTTAAGAACTATTAAAAACAATGACAACATTCTTGTTTTTGGTTACCTCACATCCCGGAAAATGGTGTAAAAGATGATCAGAAAGTCATCAAAATACTACCAATAAAAAAAAACTACAGCTTGTAAAAGACAAGCTTTTTCACAGCTGTCTTTAAAGAAGAAAAAAAATGTAAGAATATGGCAACAAAAAAAACAGATGATTTTTTATTAAAAAGGTGATTTTGTAATGCAAAAGTGGGTAAACTACTGAAGGCTATTAGGGTCATTTATCAAACTGGTGTGAATTACAACTGGCTTAGTTGCCCAGTTTCCAACTCCTTTGGAAAATAAAAGGTGAAATATGATTGGTTGCTATGGGCAACCAAGCCAGTTCTACTTTACACCAGTTTAATAAATGACCCCATATATAAAGTTTATATAATCCTAATTGTATCATCCCATAGAATAAAGTTATGTTATTTACTTCATCCTGTGAACTCTGTTAAAAAAAAAAAAAAAGATATTGACACAATTGCTATTATTTGGCCACCTCACAAAAATTGAATAAAAAGTTTTTAAAATACCATATGTATGCCAAAATCACACTTATGGAAATTACAACTCCTCATGGGAACTAGCAGCACTAATACATCACACTTAATAAAAAGTGGCTGTATTTGTGCGTCACAAAGTGTTTACAGGGTTAAGAAATCATTTCAGCAAACTCCTTGCTCCAAAGTCCAAATGGCACTCCTGGCCTTCTGATACTTGCCATGTCCCCAAAAAGCTGTTTATAACCACATATGGGTTAATTTTGTACTTGGGAGAAATTGCATGATATATATTTGGTGCTTTTTCTCCTCTTACCCCTGTAAAATTATATATTTAAGGGTAAAACAACATACAGCGCTTGGGGTGAACAACCTTGTTAATTCATTAACTAATGTGTAAGCTATAACTATCTTAAGAGTACAAAAAATAAAAATGTATAATTAAAAGATATATTGACCAAAATTTACCATTGTCATAAAGTGCAATGTGTAATGAAAAAACTATCTCAAAATTGCTTGTATAAGTAATTTAATTCCAAAGATGTTACCACATGAAGTGACAGCCCTGTTTTTCAATTCGGACATGACTCCTTAAAGGGGTATTCCAGGATTTTGGTCCATTTCTAATTAGCCCTACTAGTGGGTATGGGGATGCTGCAGCCAATGACTGGTTACAGCAGAGTCATGTTGCCCATGCATCATGTGACTCAGTAACATGACACATGGGGGACATGTCAGCGCTGCAGCCACTTATTGGCTGCATCAGCCATGTAACTTTGGCCAAACTGGATATTGACACAGGGAGACTGGAGATCGGGTGATCGAAGGACTTGGAACTCGGCACTATGGATCAGGTAAGTATGCTGGGAGGTCTACCCGAAAGGCCCCCTGTGGGGGGTGAATAACCTCTTTAATTATTAACTAATTTGTGAGCTATAACCATCTGTCTTAAAAACACAGAAATTAAAATGTTGAAAATTGAAATGATTTTTTCTTTTAAATAAAATAACTGTGACTCTTAAAGGGGTTATTTATAATGCCTCATTTTGTCTAAGGAGCAATCATTAGGAGAAATAAAATGGCGGCCGTCCTATTAGTACACACACAGCCTGTCCTGATCACACAGCAGGACAAGTTACTTCACAACACTGAGCTAAAGAGCTGCTTCATCCTTCTCTCTGCTCTGCTTGTCCCAACAATTACAAGAATGGCGGACCCGTATCCCCTGCAGCAGCGCCCCCCCCCCTTCCCCGCTGCTCCCCTGAAATGACTGGAGCGGGCGGTTGCACATGCAAGCAGTCACTCTATTCATTTCTATGGGATTTCCGGAGATAGCCAAGCGCTCTACTTTGCTATCTCTGGAACTCCCATAGAAATTAATGGAGCAGCCGGTTGCACTGGTCATTTCAGAGGAGAAGCATGGGTACAGGGTCCCCATTCTCATGATTGGTGGGGGCCCAGAGGTAGGACCCCCACTGATCTGGTAGTTATCTCCTTTCCTGTGGATAGGGGATAACTTTTACCTTTCGGCATACCCCTTTAAGTCCTACTATAACTTTTAATTATTATTTTTTGGGATTTTTCTAATTATCTTTGTTTATCATATTCAGGAATTCCACCTTACACAGTTGGCTCCAGAAGTGTTTGGACAGTGACAATATTTGCCTCTGTACATTACCATAATGGATTTACTTACGGATTTCTTTGTGTCCATTGTGATGTTCATAGACTTTTATGAAAATTGTTTCACTGCCCAAATACTTGCGGACGAAACTGTTGTTGGATCCATAGTCATACAGAGCTAATATAAAACTTTCTTGACCCTCAGTGGGGTTATGTTAAAAGCCTCCATGCAGGACAAAATACCACAGTATGCTGCACTATCTTGTCCAGCAGGATGATTGACTTTATAACGGTAATCCAGTAGACCACATTATAGTTAATGGGTTCCATTGGGTATGGGGAGGTGACTTCAATATATGAAGGCACTTGTGTGTTTTTTTTAAAAAATATAATAAAATGGAGATGTCAACCTAGCCATGAAAAGTGTGCAGGTCTTGACACTGAACCTTCTGAGTAGGTCAGAATGTTCTTTTTTCCCCTTTAATAAACAGCATCATTTATAACTGTTTTGTCTTTCATATCGTACAACATGATCACTTGTAATGAAAGCAAACTTCTGTCCCTTGAGATATGAATGTGTTTATAAAAAGGACAAGAAGGAGATTACTGTATAAGTAATGATGATTATCAACGATGAATGCCATCAGAGATGGCTTATAAATCATGTAGCAGAGAAGACAAATATTACAAAGATCATTGTCTTCTCCGGTCATAAGTGGCCAAGAAAGAGTATCCTTTGGGATAAGAACCCATATTACAGGATGTATCTTTATTAGGACTCCCCCTTTTATCATCTTCTGGATGAGTTGTGTTCTAAGCAAGTTGGATGCAGCTCAGGGAATAATGTAATGGGAGTTTTTGTATGATCTAAAACACAGAAAATTAAGTGTGACAAATTACTGTGACAAGTACTTGGAGTGTGGAACAAATATTTGTCGGACAACAACAGTAACTTAGATACTTTATCCCAAAACAAGAATGGTGGATGTAGAAGAAAAGACTTTAAAAGTGCCCTTTTGGCATACAATCATATTGTACATTGGAACTCATCGACAAGGTATGCAACTTTCTGGTATATATGTGTTTTACCTACATAGAAACTTTACACTCTGCTCTTTACCAAATGTAAAGAAGAAAATGTGAACAGCTTATTTTGACTTGACTTTTAGCTTCTCACTACCATATTGTAGATAATCATTCAAAGGGAGATAGGGGAAGTGCAAAGGGAACAGGGACTGTGCTTTTTATATGATCTTGATATGACCCTGTGACAGTGTAAAGTGGATAGGCAGGTTGTTTGGATGGTGCAGAAGTAAAGGCAGATATATGAGAATTTCGGCAAACAGCAACTTCACTGTACGTATTTACATGTTATTCTCACCATAGGACAGCATGATATATCTCAAATGTTGCATACTTACAAATACACAGATTCATGGTTACAATTTATTTAGTATTGAGGTACTTGACCTGCAGTTCCTCAATGTCTATCAGTCCATAATTGTAATCCATCAGTCCCAAAGGATACCTCATGATTGAGGGACAATGTTCAGGCCTCTAAGCTCAGGGCCTCCCCTGCTTGCAGCTTGTGACACCTTCATGGGACAGCCTTGTGCTGTGCATGTGTTCCTAGGGGCTGACACATGGGTTAGGGCGTCCACTCCTCTTCAAGCCCGATGCCACTGACCTCACTTCCTCTTTTTTCAAATGGATCTTGCTTGTCATTGGCACTTTGGCAGGGAAGGAGACTCCCTCTCCTCCAACGCCCATTGTCAGATCGCCAGTTGTCCTCGGCAGCTGTCTTATCTGCAGGTCATCTTCAATAGCACACCTGTGGGAGGGTGACTCCCATGCAGGCTTTCCAGCAGTCACAGACTGCTCAGCCACTCTGACCTACCCCGTGACACCATTGGTTTCTTTTTATATTGGCAGGGTGTTGACTTCACACTGATGCCACAACTTTTGTCCCTGTCCTTAAAACGTGCCTATCATTATTTCTGATTTAATTAAAGTGTTAAACAAATTCAATGGAATCAGATGGTATTCTGGTGACAGTGAACCACTATAGTTCTTACATTTAGCTATGCTTGGGGAGCAGACATTTGAGATCTTCATAGGTAAAAAAAACAGCAGTGCTAAAAACTATAATCTTGTATGTTGTTGAAAGGGGTTTTCTGAGATTTTGATACTGATGACCTATCCTCAGGATAGGTCATCAGTATCTGAATGGTGGGGGTCCGACACCTGGGACTCCTGCCGGTCAGTTGTTTTAAGAAGGCACCGGCAGTCCTGTAAGCACCACTGCCTTCTCGCAGCTTACCAAGCACAATGCTGTACGTTGTATCACGGCTGTGCTTGGTATCGCAGCTCAGCCCCATTCACTTGAATAAGGCTGAGGTGCTCCTAGTCCACTAGACAGATGAACATGTCATTATTCGGCTTCGGAAAAGCAGAGAGTAGGACGCGGAGCTCACAGGAGCACCGCTACCTTGTCAAACATCTGATCGGTGGGGGTCCTGGTTGTCAGACCCCCAACCATGAGATACTGATGACCTATCCTGAGGATAGGTCATAAGTATTAAAATCCCGGAAAACCCCTTTAATCGGTTTATGAAATGAAAAAATACACTTTTCTGTACCTCACAGGGAAATATTAACTATGCAAACGTTTTCTTAAGCACTACACTCTGACAAAGTGTTTTATCAGACTTTTCAATTGAGCCCCACCAATCAACATTACAAAAAGACCATGGTGTTCACTGGAGCTCCACTATTCATATATTATCAAGGTACAGCAACATCCATACAAATGTGGGTATGCCCGGTACTGCAGCCTAACACTAGGTAAGATAGTGACCATTAGTTGAAACATGGAAAATCCATTAAAGAACAGTTGAAATGTAAATAAAGAAAAAGTTAAAAAAATATGTTTACTGCTGTTTTTGTACCATGGTTGTAACAATTATCATTTTTGACTATTAATGATTGTTCTAACGAGGTGATCAGCATTTTTCTTTCCGAAGCACTGCTGTAACAGCTTATTCTAGCCAATTACAATGGAAATGTGGACAAGATCAGCTCCTTATAATTAAGACCTGTCAGTTTTATACAATTAACATATCTTTTTTTTATTTATTAAAAAAGACCCCTGAATCTTGGATATACACAATGTTGTGCTTCATGGAAAGCCTTATGGTATGTTCTCACTTTTCCTTTATCCCCTTTATATAAAAAATATATATAAAATCCCCCCTCCCACAATGAAGGCTTTTTAAACCTCTGCAAGCTCTATCCATCACGAGTAGCGTTGTTTCATTGATTTGTGGCAGTTTTCTCTAATGGCTTATTGGGAACCACTGGTCTGCAATCACAGTTTTTCACAGAAGCAATTCTAGAAAGATTTTCCGGATTTAAGTCTTTAAAGAGACTGTCCCATGAAGAAACCCTTTTTTAATTGGAAGCCAGGAGAAGCTACATAGGAAAGGTAGCTTTACATAGTAGATGTATAGCTGTCTATTTAATACATAAATAGGTCATGTCCAGGCTCGGACTGGCCCACAGGGGTACAGAGGAATCCCCCGGTGGGCCCCTGAGCAAGGTGGGCCCCTAGTCTCCCACCCCCTGCACAAGTGGCACATAACACATTAGACTTACTGTACTACATACATATATTCAATGTACAGCACCTCAGCCAGCCTATATTCATATAAAAACCTTGTTAGATTATTTATTATATTTGAATGTATCCGTACTGTGGGCCCCCAAAATAAATTTTACTGGTGGGCCCTAGGTACCCCAGTCCGACACTGGTCATGTCTGCCAGAACGGCCCTCCATTCTGGCTTGTAGAAAGGGATCTTGAGTGAGGATCCCTCACTTTGATTTCCACATGCTCTAACAGGCTTATAGTAGGAGGTTGTCTTCATGAGAGACATGAAGGGGTTCTAAGGAAATTAATTAAAATGAACCCCAGCCACCTGTCCTAGAATGTGAGCAGGAGTGGTTGCCACCACTTACAGAGCTGCCTAGGTAGGGGAGGGGATAAGGCCTCCCTACACATTATATTGCTCTACAATAGATGGGAATGATGTGATCCTGCCTATGATATGTGATCATGGTTGAGCAGCCTGACAGGAAAACTCCCCAATGTGTATTTTATGCAAGCGCCAGATTGTACTGTGTAGTGAAGCATCACCCCATCATCCCCCTAGAGCAGTGATGGTGAACCTTTTACAGACCGAGTGCCTAAACTGCAACCCAAAACCCACTTATTTATCGCAAAGTGCCAACACGGCAATTTAACCTGAATACCAATACATTATATCTTTCATGTACTTTATCATGTAGCTTTAATAGCCTGCCTACATTCAGTGTGCTGCCTGTGCTGTTCATAGTGCGCCCTGCGCTGATGAATGGCAGGAAAAGTCTAAGGCATATTGGTACACCATAGACTTTTTCCAGGGCGCAGGTGTCTACAGAGAGGGCTCTGAGTGCCGCCTCTGGCACCCGTGCCATAGGTTCGCCACCACTGCCCTAGAGTGACAGTTTTGCAACTGGACGCAACCAGTCCTGTTCGCATTCTATGACGGGTTAATTATTCCTAGAGAACCCCTTTAAGCAAAATTTCAACAAATTATTGTGGGAAAACATATGGCAAAAAACCCTGGTATTTATAGTGTGACATAGATGTTGCCAGTCTAAATGCCCACCACCCTCTGTCCCTGAAGTTCAGCATGGTAGCTCGACAGTAACTTAAATGCATTGCCACCCCTTACCCCACCAATCTCTACTCTCCTGTGAATGTAATCTTTCAATTCCCTCCTCCTCCGGCAATTTTGTAGTTTTCAAACTAGGGTTAACTGGCTACCCTATCAAGTATATGTGGTAGGGTCCCCCAGCAGCTCTTCTCTGTGGCTTCTCTCCACATGGTATCGCTGGTTGGTTATAGTGGGTTCTTGACACAAAGTGAAAGTCAGTGGCAGAAGCAGAAACCATTTCCTCACCAGTGCCTCAAAAGGAAGCATTATTAGTTTTCCAGGACCTACATCATTATCGGCAACGCCCAATAATGATACTTTCTATTTCCCTCCATCCCTAGCCCCTGCACAATTTGTAGTTTTAAAACTAGGGCTTGCCTAGTACCCTAACAAGTTTATGTAGTAGGTTCCACCAGCCCCTGCAGTTCTTCTCTTGGCTCCATTCTTGGCTTTGATCCACAGGGTATTGTTGGTTGGTTATGATGGATTCCTGACACAGTGAAAGTGTGCTCCTGTGTGGCAGAAAGAAACCATTTCCTCACCAGTGCCTTAAAAGGATGCATGATTAGTATCCCAGCACCTACATCCTTATCAGCAGCTCTAATTGAAGGCAAGGCATTAAGGGACAATTATCAAGCTCTTTACACCACGATTGTGGGATAAAAAGTCGCAGATTATGGCACACGCCACGTGTGCACCATAATTAGCAAATTATGAAAGGCCGTGGTAAGAGGGCGTGGCTTAGCAGGAGGGGCGTGGCTTCATGCTGCCTGTTGCATTCACTTTCATCAGAACAGGGAGGAAGCTATAGCTGAAGTCTACACCAACCTGTAGCTGGCATAGACTTCAGTTTCTGGCGCACAGCAGAGCAGAGATGCACCTGATTTGTTAAGAGGCTTCTGTCTTTTAATAAATTTGGCGCCTCTCACGCCAGTGCAGGAAGATCAAGATTGGCGTATTGATACGCCAGTCTTAATAAATATCTCTTATTGTGTTTATTCCATAAATTCCACTTGGAGCCTCACACAGATGCTTACTCTGCCCTTGTCCTGTCCTTCTCCCGAGTAGTGGTGTGTTTTTCTGTTATTTTATTCCTTTATCTTAAAGTGTAACCATTTTTGTAAGCTTTTTTCTAATATAGTGTAGGGACAGAGATGTTAGGCTGGCTTTACACGAGCGAGTTTAATGCGTTGAACTCGCAGCCTGTGTCTGCGAAAGCTCCCGTCCTGACCTATGTAGCACTGATTAGTGTTATTCAATACATTGCAGAACTGTAAGGGTTACATAGCATCACAAATCAATATAATGCTATGTGATCTTATCAATGCTACGTAGGCCAGGACGACCTATGGAGCTTTTGCAGACATACGCTGCGAGTTCAATGCATTGAACTCGCTCCTGTGAAGCCAGGCTTAGTAAAGCTCTCACTGAGCATTACTAAGGAGAGTCTGTCTTCAGTCTTCTACTGGGCTCTGAAGACGCCTGTGTAAACAACATGAGATAGGCAGGGTGATGGGCAGTGATAGGGCACATATACATAGTCAGGGACTGGGGTAGTAACAAAAGGCAGGCTAGAGCCCTCTGTACATTACACACAGGCATCTTCAGCACTGAAGACAGATTCTCCTTAAAGGGGTTCTGCAGTTTGTTTTAACTGATGATCTATCCTCTGGATAGATCATCAGCATCTGATCGGCGGGGGTCCGACAGCTGTTTGAGAAGGCAGTGGCGCTCCAGTAGCACCGTGGCCTTCTCACTGTTTACTGCTGGCTCAGTGACGTCACGACTAGTATCACTGGCCTGGGCGCGGCTAAGATCTGTTCACTTGAATTGAGCTTAGCCCCGCCCAGGCCAGTTGATACTAGTTGTCACGTCACTGGGCCAGCGGTAAACAGTGAGAAGGCCGCGGCGCTGCTTGAGCGCCGCTGCCTTCTCAAACAGCTGACTGGCGGGGGCCGGGGTGGCGGACCCCCGCCGGTCAGATGCTGATGATCTATCCAGAGGATAGATGATCAGTTGAAACAAACAGTAGAACCCCTTTAAGGTACTTTCACACTAGCATTATTCTTTTTCAGCATTGAGTTCCGTCCTAGGGGCTGAATACTGGAAAATAACTGATCAGTTTTATCCTAATGCATTCTGAATGGATCAATCCGTTCAGGATGCATCAGTCTTCAGTTCAGTCTTTTTGCCTTTTCAGAACGGAGATAATACTGCAGCATGCTGTGGTTTTATCTCCGTCCAAAATTCCGGAACACTTGGCGGCATTTTTTCCCTTTGAAATGCATTAATACCGGATCCGGCCCCGAGTGTTCCGGCAAAACGGATCCATTTTTGCAGTCTGCGCATGCTCAGACCGCGAAAAATGTGAAAAAATAAATAAATGCCGGATCTGTTTTTCCGGATGACACCGGAGAGACGGATCCGGCATTTCAATACATTTGTCATGCGGATCAGGATCCTGACCCGTCTTACAAATGCCATCAGTTTGCATCCGTTTGCCGGATCCGGCAGGCAGTTCCGGCGATGGAACTGCCTGCCGGAATCCTTTGCCGCAAGTGTGAAAGTACCCTTAGTAATGCTCTGTTAAACCTTTGCTAAGAAGTCTCTTTACACCATGTTTTCTAGTATAAAGCAAAATATTTTACTAATAAAGTATATTACAAAAATGTCTAACATCCCTGTCCCTACACTATATTAAAAATAACTTGAAACAATAGTTACACTTTGAGTCCCTTTTAGAATGAGGAACTGCAAGTTGTAGAGTACATAACAGATCCCTCATATTTGTAGGCGTATGTATTTGCGCAGAAGGTTGTGAACAGTAGCAGATTCCCATTGACATGGAGTAGGGGTATATTTTTGTGTGGTTTATTTATAACACTTATTTCGGTATGTACTGTTTGCTGAAGCGCATTGCTCTTTTGTTAATATTAACCCTGCACGCTCCCTAATAACAATACATTTCCTGTTATGTTAGGCCGTTTGAACTCTCTCTGCGTATTATTATTTATATTTGTTGTCAAATCCTTTCGAATCCAGCGTAAATCACCATAGTGCGCCTGAAACCTATGCATGGGAGCTGCAAAAACAGAAAGAAAAAAAAAGAGAAACAAATCTCTACCTTTATCTGCTCGGTGCCAAAGCCCAAATTGCAAGACAAAATAGGTTTCACTTACTACACAGATCCTGGAGAGGGATTTACATTTAATAAATGTTTACAAGTATTTTCATAAAGCCTGCTTATGACTGTGTTGGCTGCACATGATTGATTACCTAAATGTTGCCTTTGCTATAGTGTACATTGCACAGTTGTCTCTGGGAGTTATTTATTTTTCCCAGTATTTATGGTTGGCGAGGCAGCTTAGTTATTAACATTAGTTATAGCTATTTCTGTAGATATTTATCTAAACCACAAGTTTTTGACACATTTCTTTTTCTGTAACAAGGAATAGAATATCTGGAGCTATAAAATCTTGTCAGATTCCGAAGAATATATGTATGCGCAAGCTATTACCTGGAAATTTTCTTGTAAAGATCCAGTTAAGATTTCAATATAAACCTTGTTTTAGCCTCACAAACAAAATGTCACTGGGGAATGCGCGAGTGCAGTATTCTAAAACACCCCGTAGGATGGCGTAAGATATTATTCTGGTTGCTAGCAGTACAAATGTTTTCTGCTTGGGTAAACCGTTATTGTTTAGACTGTGACTGTACCCCTTGCACAGTACATAGGCATTATTTTTGCATTTATGGCAATATTTGCTTGAAGTAGTTTTCTGAGATTCTGATATTGATGACCTATCCTCCGGATAGGTCATCAATATCAGATCGGCAGGGGCCGCACACTTGAGGAGGTCGCTGCACTCCAGTGAGTGCTGCAGCCACCTTGCATCTTATCAAGCCCATCAGCATCCATTGGATAGCAGCTGTGCTTCGTATTGCAGCTCAGCCCCATTCACTTGAATGGAACTGAGCTGAGCCTAGGCCATGCGACTGATAAACATGGCGTCACTGGAGCACAGCAGCCTCTTGGCAGGGGTGCCGGGAGTTTTATTCCCACCTATCTGATATTGATGACTTATCCTGAGGATAGGTCATCAATATGAGAATCTCAGACCCAAAAAAATTGCAGTGTTATAAGGATACCCCAAAAAGAGGGGATGATTTTTGTGTTTATGTTTCACTCATGTTAGTTTATTTATTTATTATTGCCCTAGTATATTTTATGGTGACAATATATAGCTTTAGCCAAAAATAGGAAGCTTTTTTTTACTTAGAAGAGTAATGTAAGTGTTCACTGGCTACTGTTGAGTGTCCTAACCTAAAAACTAGTAGGCGAAAAACCCAAAGGGGTCAACAAAATGGCTTTTTATTCCTGTACAAATTCATGGGAAAACTCCAGTCTTAGCAAGTAAGGAGGAAAGGAAGTGGCCATTCCAGTGGTTAAAGGGGTTGACCACTTTCTGGATTTTGTTGAATAGTGTGTTTGTGACTATATGACACAGACTAATATAGCCTTTGTTGAAAATCTGTGCCATTTTCTATATTTTTAAGGTATGCCCCCTTGTTTGCCAAGTCTTTTTTGCTACTGCTGTCCACAAAGAGGTCTTGTCTATAAAATGGCTGCAGATGGAGGGTCATCTGACCAGGCCAATCACTCAGCTTCCTCCATACAAACACACTGCATCACAGTGCATATGACAGGTGTAGTGTATTCGAATAGAGGAGACATCACATAGAGTCTATTTGCCTGGTCACATGACCATCCATGAATAGCCATTTTATGGGCAGAACCTCTGTGCAGACATCACAAAAGACTTGGCCGTTAAGGGGGCATACTGTACCTTATGAAATTTAGAAAATGGCACAGAATTTCAACAGAGGTTATATTAGTACAAGCCGTATAATGATCATACAAATACATTGGTCAACAGTAACCAGAAAGTGACCAACACTTTGGTGTAGATGGAGGAGATACAGTGTTTTGATTTCCACTGTGAAGTCTACCAATGGGTTGTTCTTATCTACTATTTGGGCACCACAGGTTCTCCATGATCTATACCAAATAATTGGTAGTGGATGCACGGATCTTCTCTCCTGCACCTAGAGATCTTACACATTACGCATCTAATCCAGACCATTGTCAAGCATGCCACATGGCAACAAAATAGTGTGAATCACAATGTCATTACCATCATAAAAGTCAGTCCAACCATATATATATATATATATATATATATATATTGTACCAAAGCATAAAGATATCTGGTGTTCATATTCAATTATGTTCCAATATTTATTTGGGCCAGCATGGGAATATCAGTATCTTACTGTAGTGGTATAGACTCTAGCACAGGGCTTTCAGATATATACATAAATAGTCTGCTCTCTTGGAGGAGGGTTTGGAAGGCTTTCTTACACAGCACCTGCCGTTCCTAACCAATCCTGGTTTTCATTGAATTTAGTTGCATATCTATGGGACAATGTTTTTTACATGGCAAACTACCCAGACACCAAGAACCAGATCGTTGAGATTTTAGTGTATTTAATAAGTGAAATTTTGTTGGTTACAATGCTGGTTTATTTTGTTTCTGTTTTTTTTTTATTTTTTTATTTTATAAATGGTGTTGACTTTTGACTACTTTGTTTTATAGACCACCAATGGTCATGTTTGCAGTCACTCCCTTCTCCACTTATTCATTGTTTATTGATACATTCTACACTTGCCTCCCTGAATCCTATATGAAGACAGTGGCTCATGTGATTAATTACCTCTGGTCTTTTGATGCACAGGTGCACATATTCCTGGCAATCTGTCTACATGTAGACATAGCTAAGACACATCAAGGATTTAGGTCATGCATTAATTCAAAATGTTAATTCTTTTTACTTTGATTCACTGTGCTGATTGCTGGGAGCTGTGTTTTATTCATGGACATTTGTGATTCTTGATTAGGTAAGTCTTAGTCTACTTTTGTTGTCTTAGGGCTCATTCACACAGCCGTAGGTGGGCCGTTCCGTGCATTGGGGACCGCAAATGCAACCTCCGTACGGCCGCCGGGATTATTCCATACCCGTTCAAATTGAATGGGTCTGCATTCGTCCGTTCCGCAAAAAGATAGGACGTGTTCTTTTTGCGGAACGGAAGTACGGAATGGAACCTCACAGAAGCACTCTGTAGGGTTCTGTTCCGTGCTTCCGTTCAGCACCGTCCCGTATCTCCGGTTTTGCGGACCCGTTCAAGTAAATGGGTCCGCATCTGTGATGCAGAATGCACACAGAACTGTGTCCGTTTATTGCGAATCCGCATATGCAGTCCGCAATACGGAAATGGAACCCATACATTCGTGTGCATGAGACCTTATGTATTTTACATACAGCATACCCTTTTCTATTCTTTTACACTGTGATGATTAGTAAATCTATCATTATCACTGGGGTGAGATTTGCATTCCACCAAAAGATACTTGCATTTATATTTAGCATACTTTTTTTATTTTTTTTATTTTTTGTAGTGTTCATTTTTTTTATTACTTCATCTATATATCCCTGGGAAGCTGCAAAATCATTCCCAAAAAGTGAAAGATCAGTGTGCTAGGAGACAAAGCGATACTTCAACTGGATTTTTTTTTTGCCTAGATATTGTAAACTGACTCTTAACAGTGTGGATGGGTGTGGGTGTTTTTTTTAATGCAGACAGTTGGTTAATTATAAAAAAGAATCATCATTCACCTCACTGATCCCCTGCTGCATCCGTTCCAGTGCTGTCCAGTCTCTCCTGCTCTCACCTAGATATAGTGAAAATGGCTGTAGATGCCTACTCATTCAGTGACCTGCTTTAGCCAGTTATTGGCTGAGCAGGCATCTCCAGCTATTTCTATTGGAACAGCAGTAGCGGGGAAATGGTGGGGTGAGTAATACCTTTTTTTTTTTTTTTTTTTTTTTTTTTTTACCCATTCTACTCCATTTAAAAATCCCAATGAAAACATTTTTAGGTGAATAGTGGCTGCTTGAAATAGAAATTCATAAATGGCAACATCAGTTTGTGTGGAGTCAGTTCATAAGATGGTTGCCCGAACTGTGAAGTGTTACTTTGAGTCAGCCAACAAGTGTGAGATATGTAACACCTCACTTGCACCAAGAGATAGGCAGCACTCCAAACCCATACATAGGGTAAGATCCATTTTGGTAATTCGGTTTTCTGGAAAAATAGGTCCAAAGAATATGGTCCCCGCGGAGAAGGGTCCCTTGTAGTCACAAACTAATGGAAAGATCTGCAGCACTCATCCATGTCAAAGTGATTCAGTGTATTTAGTTGGCAGCAAACATAGCGACGTTTCGACTGCAACGTTTTTATCAAGATAAGTGCTGAGGATCTTTCCATTAGTTTGCAACACCTCACTTGGTGACACAGCTCTGTATGACGGCCCCAAACCATTTGCAGAGGAGATCGGAGGTAAGATTGAATGCATGGGCAACTTGGGTCCTCCAGAGCAATAGCTGCTGTTTGCAGTGACTTTCTGTTGTGGTTCATAGACGCAGACCCTCTTAATATGGTATATGGTCGAGGGTTGCCATAATGAGACAACCACTGTAAGGAAACAGTAAAATGTTTTGGCTTTCATATTCTTATCCAAATTGGAACCTAAGCATTGTTCTAGTGATAATGTGTGTAAAGCAGTAACAGTATAATGTTCTATATAAATGTAACATGTCCTCTATCCTTCTCCTTTCCTGTCTTACCTTTCCTCTCCCTCTAAATGAGAGCCTGACAGTACCTGGAAAGTGCAAGGACAGTGCAGGGTCTATGCTGGGTGTGGGATTGTAGCAATTGGACCTTGTGACCAAGATTAATGAATCTCAGATGGATTTTAATTAGTGCAGCTGGAGTCATCAATTATCCGCAGAACACAAATATTGTTATATTTGGGAAATTCTTGATTTATTTTATTCCTTTGGCCACTAGATTTAGATGAATGAGATCTCATCATAGGCATTCAGAGAAAAACTGCTTAAGGCTACAGTTTATTATTTAGGACACAATCAGCAAGAGTAAGCGCCACTGAACAAAAGACTGTAAACTAGGCTCAGCATTCATTTGGAAAATTTGCTGATATGTGTGGCCATGTACAGATCGTCAGAAACATTAAAACATCTCCTACAGAATACGGAGCCGCCTGTCAGGCGAAGAATAAGCAACCGCCATTGTCCAGTAGATGATCCATAACAGGATGTCATTGTATGTGCACATGCAGCATAGAGCAGCCACATTTAATATGACACCCAACACGCTCTCCCTTTATTATACTTTTAGAGCTTTGTGTGCAAACAAGGGATTGAATAAGCAATAAGTAACGGACAAGAAGTGAAATTTGCAACTCGGTGCCAGTGTTATGTAGGATATATTAGCATATATGTTTTGCAATGAACGCCTCCATACATCAACAAAATCTGATTAGTTTTGCTCATCCGTCCACTGTTCTTATCACAGACTCTGACTGTTTTACAGGATATTGGTATGCACCCTGGGATAATAAAGACCCGAGAGCTTCTTTAACGTCAAGAGTTTTCCAAGATATAGAATTGATGATATAATGTGGAGGAATGACTTATGGGACCCTCACTAAAAAAAGATAATTTTCTTATAGACACAGCGCTGCTCTCAGCTCAGCACTTTGTCTTGGTTGGTATTGCAGGCTTGCCCCCATTTAAACCTATATTAGTCCAAAATTAGAAGAATATGGCCGCATCCAGAAACAGTGTCACACCTGTGTACAGTCGTGGCCAAAAGTTTTGAGAATTAGATAAATATTGGAAATTGGAAAAGTTGCTGCTTAAGTTTTTATAAAAGCAATTTGCATATACTCCAGAATGTTATGAAGAGTGATCAGATGAATTGCATAGTCCTTCTTTGCCATGAAAATTAACTTAATCCCCAAAAAAACTTTCCACTGCATTTCATTGCTGTCATTAAAGGACCTGCTGAGATCATTTCAGTAATAGTCTTGTTAACTCAGGTGAGAATGTTGACGAGCACAAGGCTGGAGATCATTATGTCAGGCTGATTGGGTTAAAATGGCAGACTTGACATGTTAAAAGGAGGGTGATGCTTGAAATCATTGTTCTTCCATTGTTAACCATGGTGACCTGCAAAGAAACACGTGCAGCCATCATTGCGTTGCATAAAAATGGCTTCACAGGCAAGGATATTGTGGCTACTAAGATTGCACCTCAATCAACAATTTATAGGATCATCAAGAACTTCAAGGAAAGAGGTTCAATTCTTGTTAAGAAGGCTTCAGGGCGTCCAAGAAAGTCCAGCAAGCGCCAGGATCATCTCCTAAAGAGGATTCAGCTGCGGGATCGGAGTGCCACCAGTGCAGAGCTTGCTCAGGAATGGCAGCAGGCAGGTGTGAGCGCATCTGCACGCACAGTGAGGCGAAGACTTTTGGAAGATGGCCTGGTGTCAAGAAGGCCAGCAAAGAAGCCACTTCTCTCCAAAAAAACCATCAGGGACAGATTGATCTTCTGCAGAAAGTATGGTGAATGGACTGCTGAGGACTGGGGCAAAGTCATATTCTCCGATCAAGCCTCTTTCCGATTGTTTGGGGCATCTGGAAAAAGGCTTGTCCGGAGAAGAAAAGGTGAGCGCTACCATCAGTCCTGTGTCATGCCAACAGTAAAGCATCCTGAGACCATTCATGTGTGGGGTTGCTTCTCATCCAAGGGAGTGGGCTCACTCACAATTTTGCCCAAAAACACAGCCATGAATAAAGAATGGTACCAAAACACCCTCCAACAGCAACTTCTTCCAACAATCCAACAACAGTTTGGTGAAGAACAATGCATTTTCCAGCACGATGGAGCACCGTGCCATAAGGCAAAAGTGATAACTAAGTGGCTCGGGGACCAAAACGTGGACATTTTGGGTCCATGGCCCGGAAACTCCCCAGATCTTAATCTCATTGAGAACTTGTGATCAATCCTCAAGAGGCGGGTGGACAAACAAAAACCCACTAATTCTGACAAACTCCAAGAAGCGATTATGAAAGAATGGGTTGCTATCAGTCAGGAATTGGCCCAGAAGTTGATTGAGAGCATGCCCAGTCGAATTGCAGAGGTCTTGAAAAAGAAGGGCCAACACTGCAAATACTGACTCTTTGCATAAATGTCATGCAATTGTTGATAAAAGCCTTTGAAACGTATGAAGTGCGTGTAATTATATTTCACTACATCACAGAAACAACTGAAACAAAGATCTAAAAGCATAAACTGCTTTTAGATCTTTGTTTCAGTTGTTTCTGTGATGCAGCAAACTTTGTGAAAACTAATATTTGTGTCATTCTCAAAACTTTTGGCCACAACTGTATGGGTGGTGTGTGGTGTTGCAGCTCAGCTCCATTTAAGCAAATGCTGAGCTGAAATGCAAAGCCAGACTGGCACCGTTTCTGGCTAAAAGCCACTGCAACAAAAAACACTTGAAATTGACTGTTTTTTGATAATCAGACTGTTTAGATGCTCACATGCTAAATATCATGAATTTGCATGTTTTCTTGAGTTGTGCTTCTTTTTCTTATTATGAAAATTAGGTGTTTTAGTGCAATGAGGGTGTCACCATTGCTCTTGTTACACCCAATTTCCATTCCTTTCTGTGGCCAACCACTCCCTCACTGCTTCGATTGACTGGGCCAGGCAGTGGCAAAGCAGCCATGGAGGGGCAGGCCACAGAAAGGAGTGGAACGTGGGTGCAAGAAGAGCAATGGTGATGCCCTCATTGCAATAAAACACCTCATTTTCATAATAAGAAAAAGTATCACAACTCAAGAAAACATGCAAATTCATGATATTTAGCATGTGAGCATCTAAACAGTCTGATTATCATTTGGTCTTAATTTAGCAAAGATCTGATGTGAAATACAGGTCCCAAGTAGATCCCTGATGCTTTAGTTCTTCAATGATGGTTAGTGAGCAAATTGCATATGTTCAGTTTGTGACTGAAATTTGGGTTTGGGGGGTATTTTATTCAGGCGACATAAGAGGCAGAGCTTGCCAAGAGCTCATTTGCATCCTGGCGTAAACACGGTTCTTCACCAACATAATCTACTCTTGGTCTAGTTAACTTATCATACTCACTACTAAGCAGTTCTACTTTTATTGAAGACATCTCCCATAACTTGACATTTGGAAACATGATAAATCAGTCAGCTGGATCCTTTGAGTTGTTTGGGCTAGTTTCATTAAGTAGGGCCTGGAAGGGTGGGTGCTTTAAATGTATGGTTGACCAAGTTCATCAAACGATTGTAGAGAAGGATTTAGGTGTACTTGTAGATAATAGATTAAATAACAGCATGCAATGTCAATCAGTTGTTTTTAAGGCGAGCAGAATATTGTCATGTATAAAGTATAAAGAGGCATGGACTCACAGTTTAGGGATGTAATATTGTCACTATACTTTAAGTCTTGGTGAGGCCTCATCTGGATCATGCAGTTCAGTTCTGGGCACCAGTCCATGGAAAGAATGCCCTGAAGCTGGAAAAAGTATAAAGTTATCAGATTAAAGGAATTAAATGTATTTAGTCTTGAAAAGAGGTTTCTAGGGGCTGAGGGGGACATGATTAACTTAAATATATAAATGGCCTATGCAAAAAATAAAGCAAAAAGCTGTTCCATGTAAAATTCCTTCAAAAGACAAGGGAGCACTGCCTCTGCCTGGTAAAGAAAAAGTTCAGTCATCAGAGGTGACCATAGGAACTGTGAAAAAGGATTAGATGAATTTATCATATTAACACTTAAGTAAATGTTTAGAAGTCTGGTTTCTCACTTTTCTTCCCTTAATTCACATTCCCACCACATTTCTTGGCAGAACTTGGTGGATGTTTTACATTGTATAGCGGTTGTGCCTGGTATACCGTTCAAGTCAATAGGGCTTATGCACAGAGCACCCGGCTTCTATTAACAGCTGATTGGCAGGGATCCCGGGTGTCAAACTCTCACCAATATGCTATTCAAGACCTATCTAGAGGATAGGTAATCCAAAATTCCTGGATAACCCCTTTAAGAGTAGACCATTGTATCTGAATGCCTCTTCTGTAGCTTCCACAGTAGTCTACTTGTAAACCTAATGTCCCATACAGGCTTGTCTCCACGTGGATGAAGAGCCAGACTAATACTTTATGGACATGCAAGTTCAATATTACTCTTCTGCCCACTTCCAAGTGTGGACAAGCATACGAGCAGGAGTTGAGTACTGAGTGCTATACAATGGTGTGAACATAGAGCAACCTGAAAAATGTTAGCATTGCTACTGCCATTTTCAAGTTGTTGTGCTAAGAAACCATTTAAGAAAGACCAGGCTAGCTTCATATTAGGTACCAAGCAAGATGTTACAATTGTGAAATTATGTTATAGGCCATTACCTCAAATAAAAAGCGAGCCTTCCATTACCGAAGTGGCCGGCCCTTACATGATGAATCGGAAATTTGTCTTCTTATTACACTATCATCAAACTTGGCGCCACCGCAGCACTTTAAATAACGGATGTTTTCCTGCTGTGCCGTAAATGTAATCGCAATTACAAGTTTTCTTTCCCTTCCGTAAACTAAAATGATTTTATCTCATTGTCTTTACTATGCTGGAATATAAAGAAATAAGGCAGTTCCTTCCTCTCTCACAAATTACCATAAATATTGGAGATGCTGATTTTTCTGAGATCATTAGCATATCATGCTGCGACCTGCACTACAATGTACCATTAACAAAGCAGCCGTCCTGTAATTAATGTAAATAATATGGAACCGTAGCGCAAGTAACCCAGTCAGCCTTGGCAAAATTCATTTGTCATAATGTATTGTGTAAGGAACTCTAGCCTAGTTTTAAATTAAACTTCATAGATTTGCCCCCTTTATTTGTTACACTTGGGCAATAAATTTCAATGAAACATGCACCTATGTAAGGGAAAGTGAAGCCAATTCATAGACTGGAATTAAATTTTCATTATTTACTGTGCTTTTTCCTGCACAGGGCAATTAGTATCTTCACAAGGCTGAAAAAGCCAGTTTAAAGTAGCACTATGTGGGTGGAAAGGCCAGCTGATACATATATATTGTACTGCAGGCGTCTTCTCTCTGCAGCCTTACACAGGGATCCCTTACAGAAGCTAAATAATGTGTAAACCTACAAGACTTCTTCAGATCTAAAGACATTTCATACAGTCTTAAAGGTTATGGACCACACAGAGAAAAATGTTACGGCTTTACAGTGTGTGCCGAATTATGTTTTTCTACCAATTCCATTAAAGCTGGGTTCACATCACGTTTTTCCCATCCGTTTAACGTATACAAAAAAACGTATACGTGAAACGGATGCCTCACACTGATGCCATACAGTGGCATCCGTTCACCATAGAGGTCCATTTTCTTTTTTTACCGGACTCTGCAGGATACAAGAACGTGGTTTATCCTTTCTTTTTCTAACGTATATGTCAAACAGAGGCATAAAACGTCATGTGAACCCAACCTAGTCTATGTACAGTATACTTTCACACAATGCATGCAGAATCTCCTATACAAGGCATAGACAACTGTAACTGTTTTGCGGTGTGCAAATTGTGGATCCGCAAAATACAGATGTGGTCTGTGTGCAAAAACCCTATTCTTGTCCTCAATAGGGCAGGTTCTATCATTTGCGTCCCGGTCGATTGGATGCACACAGCACACAAGTGACATTCGTGTTCTGTCCATATTTTAGCAGACCCACAGACCAAAAAAATGATTGTGTGTACGAGGCAGAAGGTTACATGCACACGACCATATGTGTTTTGCAGGGCGCAAAAAGTGGATTCAGCAAAACACAGATTCCCGACGTGTGTCCAGCACTTTTCCATCCCACACTATTGTAAAAATGTCTATTCTTGTCCGCAAAATTGTAATTGTTTATTCTTGTCCAGAAAAAAAAGAATAGGACATGTTTTATCTTTTTTTGTGGGACAGACGTGCAGACAAACGAATGCGGTCAGCACATGGATGACATAGAAATAAATGGGTCCTCGTTCGATCCGCAAAAAAATGCAGATCGGACATGGACCGAATGTATGGTTGTGTGCATGAGGCTTTATTGTATGGACAATTTAAGGGGTTGTGCAGGGGTTTTATATTGATGAACTATAATCAGGATAGGTCATCAATAGCTGATCAGCGGGGGTCCGACAACCCCGCCAATCAGCTGTTTGAAGAGGAGGCAGCGCTTCATACGAGCACTGCTTCCTCTTCATTACACTACGTGCCATCTCCTGAATGGAGAGCGTACTTGTTATTACACTCGCTTCCCAAACGACGGTAAGTGTAATGAACAGAAAGAAATGCTGGCATGGAGTGTGTCAGGTGTCGGACCCCTGCCGATCTGATATTGATGACCTATCCTAATTATAGATCATCAATATAAAACCCCTGCACAACCCCTTACATTCTCCATATAATAAAGCCTCATGCACACAACCATACATTTAAAAGACCTGCACAGCCCCTTTAAATGCATAAAGCGAACCAGTAACCATGAAAATGCAGGTAGCATGTTATAGAGCAGGAGGAGGTGAGCAGATTGATGTATAGCTTTGTGGGAAAAGCTTCCGTATAACTTACTAGTTATTAATTTAAAGAGATATTCCAGAAACAAAAAGTTATCCCTTATCCACCGTAATATTGCGGGGAGGTCCGACTGCTGGGACCCCCATGAGAATGGGGGTCCTGTGTCTCCTGGTATGAGTGGATCGGCAGTTGAGCATATGCACAGGCTCTCCATTTCTTTAGGACTGCCAGAGATTGGCCAGTAAAGTGCTTCATTATCTCTGGCAGTTCCGTAAAGTTTGAATAGGGTATATTTTGTACAAAATTATTTTGGCCCGTCTGCCAAACGTCAAGGCGATCCCTAGAAGACGGGAACCCTAACACTAAATACTACCTGTTATGTGCCATAATGGCCACCATAAAATACAAGCAGATGGGCCCAAATAATTTTGTACATAATATATTTGCCAAGAATCTAAAATTTTCTAAATAAGCGTAGCATTAGCACCAGAATGTTTTCTATAATTATGACATTATTGTACTATATTTGGTTTGCAGAGTGCTGTTGCATTGTCTTATTTTTCTTTGTGTTTTTAACCATGGCAGCGTGCACCTGCACATTGGGATGTGCTGACTGACCCCCTTTTTTTCCAGTTGTACTGGAGCTGGAGGTGTGGCTGACTCCAGTTAGTCTTGCACCCCTGACTTGGCTGTCTGCCCCATAGGCTGATTTTAATTAGAGTAAGTATAAAGCTGTAACATGCTCTCATTGTATTTATTGGAAGCCATTTGGCACCAGGATAGGTATAGAGTGGGCTCAGCATACATGTTGGTACCTGCATCCCTGGATTTAATGGAGGCCATTATGGCACCAAAAATGGTAAAGAGCAGAATAGACCCAGCATGCATGTGGAACCTGCACTCCCTGAATTGTATGGTGGACATTATGGCACAGGTAGTATTTAGTGTTAGGTTCCCGTCTTATAGAGAACACCTTGACGTTTGGCAGACGGGCCCAAATAATTTTGTACAAAATGTATTTGCCAAGAATCTCAAATTAGCAAAATACGCGTAGCATTAACACCAGAATGTTTTATATAATTATGACATTATTGTACTTTATTTGTGTTTGCAGAGTGCTGCTGCATTGTCTTTTTTTATTTTCCAATAGGGGGCATGGCAAGGGCTGGCAATGGGTGAAGCCAACAGCCGAGACAAATTTACCGTAACTTAATTTATACCAATTTTTTGGTTCAAATGAAGCCTGAAATCTACGGCAGCTCTGCGTTGTTGTAGATTTCTGTTTAGGCGCACAGACTGCCAGACGATGCTCCTAATTTATGATGAATCCAGCGCCTAATCATACATTAGGCACATCCTCTGGCAGCACAGCGCAGAAACACTGGTCTTGATAAATTTCCCTCCTTATTCCTGATGTAGCACTGATTATGGAATTTCAGCATCCACCCATATTCATATGTATGGTCGCACAAAACCATCTTGGAATCTGATTTTCTTTAGTGTTTGAAACCATTTACAAGCCAACAATATGATGATATTTAATATGTAGCACAGGCAGCCATATTACTTGGTCTGGTAGTGTAGAAGTGGTTAAGGATATTTGTTTTTCTATTCTTTTCTTGCATTCCTGTCAGCAGTTCTAAAGCATTGCATTCTATCTCCGCTTGCTCCTACTGCCCTTTGACTTCCGAACACAGAAGAGCATTGTAAATTTTTCATGAAGAGGTCTCAGTCCGTAAAACAGCAAACAGAAATAATGTTTTAAACGCAATCATTGTCAAGCCTGAACAATGTCATTTATCAAGAGAGCGTTTTTGTACTATATAATAAGTTTCATATATTAATACAATTTTTCATCCTATGTCAGGCGTCTGATTTATGAATAGCCCATGATCTAAGGTGATCACTGAATTATAATTCAAGCAATAAGAAGCCTGGAACAAGACTCCGACGCCACCGCTCCCCTGCATTAGCTTCCGTGCCACCAAGCCAATTTACTAAACATCCGTGGGCTAAATGATACTGTGTTTCTAATTCAGGGAAGGCACTTGTTAATTAGATAAATGCTAAAGCTCTCATTATTTTAAAATGATTTAAGAACGGGTAAACATCTCGCAGCCTAAATTCAGATAGACCTAATAGTACTCCTGTTACAGTGTTATAATAAGATGGATAGCTTGGGCTAATATAAAGCAATTAGACCATGCTTTATGTACAAGGACTCTCTCTCTCTTTCGACACTTCATATATTAATATTTTAAATATTGCCACTAGTTCGCATTCTACTTATTAATTCAGTCTCTCTCAATTTGGAAGTTCTCTGATATTTCTGCTAAATCCATTTGAATAGGAGGACAGTGTCTTGGAACAAACCAAGGTGTTTATTGAGTTTCTCAAGCAGGGTACTGGCTCTCCTTAAAGAAACCAGTAGAGAGAAGTAAAGTTTTGAAAAATTTGATTCAGCAGCTTCGTCAAAGTTAGACAAGAAATTTGATTTGTTACAAAGTAATTTGTCACAAATCACTATAAATCAGGTATACCCTGGCCATTCTGCCTAAAAATAACAGTGGCCTGTAATACTGACGCACAGTAACACTACAGCTAACAGAATGGTTTAACTATGAATATTGGTGGATTGCACACCTCTGTACACGGTGATAATTTAAACCTGACTATAATAGTTAGGGGGTCATTTATTAAGACCAGTGTTTTAGACGCCGGTCTTAATAACCTCGTGTGCAGGCGGTGGATCTGCTGAAGTTATGTAGGTCCGCTGGCCTCTACATAACTTCAGCGCATCCACTGCCGGTCTAAATCTACGCCAGCCTCCTTGGTGGCTTAAATTTAGACCAGGAGTCGAAAATGACTAAGATTTTTAAAAAGCTCTGGGTATCCACAAATAAAGTTCAATTAATGTTTGAAACACTTGGACTCCAATCTCAGGTCTCGATTAATGGTAGCTATACATAGAGCGGCGTCCCGCCCCTTGGCCTGAGACAGCGGCGTCCCGCTGTAATTTTCGAAAAGCGATAGCTTAATTATCGTAGACATTTCGATCTTACCCGGAGGGTCCTCGACAGAATCTCCTACCCTCGTCTCGGTGTGCCTACTGTGTGTGTTGGTGCTCTGATCCCGAGGGCTGTTGTTTTTCTAAAGGATCCCACG
Organism: Bufo bufo; assembly: GCF_905171765.1. NCBI lineage: Eukaryota > Metazoa > Chordata > Amphibia > Anura > Bufonidae > Bufo > Bufo bufo. The sequence goes on from NC_053393.1 coordinate 194,576,108, forward strand.
CCAACGCCGGAAGTCCACGTAGGTTTGCTGAAGGTAGACTTCCCTTATCCAGCAGAGACCTCCAGCTGGCGTTCTCAGGATCGTTAAAGTAATAGATTGTTCTCCTCCTAAATCGATCGAAGATCTAAGTCTGTACTCCAAACATGGGGGTCCGTTACCCACCGTGTTTCGGGGTTAAAGCGGTTGACCCCTTCATCAGTGGCTAGTGTCCCCCTATTCCGGCCCCTCCTTTATAGGGCTACTGGTTCATAAAAAAACCTGGTCATGGATCGTCTGAATTTTGGATCGTCCGAATTTTAAATATTCTGAAATTTTGTGGAGAATCCAATCAGAGCAAATAATTATCCTGTTGGCTGCCTTGGTCGCATGTATCCGATCATATGTCAGGAAAACATTGAAAAGTATAATATTCTTATAAGCATAAAAGTTGTCATTGTGGACTCAAAAATTGTCCAAATCTAATATGTAGCAGTCTCTGCACCCATATCCACTGTTTTAGAGAGTGCCCCACTGTTATTTATCTATTTAGTACCACAACCCTTTCAGATTTGGTGATCTGTTAGTGGGTGCACCTCACGTTGTTCCCTGATCACTCTAGTGCGACATATCCTTTTTATACTCTCTGTTAACAGTTTGCAGCAACACTGTCCCTAGTGCATAAGCGTCTTGTCACGTCACTCCCTATGCTCAGCTTGCAGGAAAATGGTGGTGACCATACAGGATCAGGGTTTTATAGGACTCTGCCTAGCTGTGACATCACAGCGGATGGCTATCTGTGATTTGGCTGGCTGCACAGCATTATGAATGATCTTGCGTTCCCGGGCTTGTCGCCTCTACACTTACTTTCACTTTCTAACACGTGCCGACGCCATTTTAGGAAAACTGATTAATTACCATGAAGCACAAGGAAATTCTGATTTGTTTTGAACTTCGGACCGAATTCTGCTTAGGATGCTTCACTAGAAACCAGCAGTGCATGGAGCCTTACTGGAACTATTCCTTGATAAGGAGACTTATTAACAATGCTCCATGGGAAAATAATAAGAGGTATCAACCAAAGAAAGAAAACCATAGAGCTAGCGCCACCTTGTGAAAATGGCTCCCTATTAGTCAAAATCTGTTTTTTTAACAAGTTTTGGAACATGACAAGGAAAGATAGATTGATATTTGGCTTGGCATCTTCTCTTGTCATATTCCAAGGCTTGATAGAAAGTCAGAGTTTGGGAGCCACTTCCACAAGATGGCACTAGCAAGATGGCTCTCTTTCTTTGGGAGATACCTCTTTGCATATAGAGTTTCTGTAAAGGCTTTTTTCCCTTCGTCCATGCTCAGGTGTGTGAACCAAGGGCATGTTCACAAAGCATTTATTCCTTCTGCCAAAGATTTGCAGTGTGACATTCCGGTGATCTGCATGTGGATTTGGCTAATCCATGTGTCACTACCCACCACCGATTCCTGTGCAAGAATTGACTTGCCGTTGACTTCCCTTAAAATTTGGAATGTCTTGAAATGTGCATAAAAATTGTGCTGTGTGAATTGCTTTAGAAGGAATGAAGCTTGGGAGTGAAACACTAGAAACATTGAAAAAATTAGACAGTGGACAGGCTCCTACAGGAGATTTCTAGTATTCATAGCATTTAAAGAAAGTCTCCTATGTAGCAGATGATACTTCTAGCTAGACAGAAAACCACGTTATGCCTTTAACCCCTTCACGCAACATCACGTACATGTACGTGGGGGAATGTGGTGCCTCACCGCATCCCCACGTGCATGTACGTGATCGGCTCTCTGTGTCAGCGCAGGGAGCGAAGCGCTGAAGCTTCAGTGAAGCCGGCGTGCTGGGGTTGCTAGGCAACCAGAGAAGCCGGCAGGAACCGCCCACGATTGCTGTGATTGGTCCATTACTGCAGAGGGACCAATCGCAGCGCATCAGGGCAGGTAAGGGGGGGTTAGGGAGGGACTATGTGCTTCTCCTTCTCTGATCGCCCCAATTCCTGTCAGGGAAGCGATCAGAGAAGGAGATAGTGTAAAAATCTTCCCGACCTATGACGAGTATACTCGTCATGGAGCACTGCTACTTAGCGCGCCATGATGAGTATACACGTCATGGCATTTAACTGTCATCATGTCTGCAGACATGGTGACAGCGCTGAGATCCCGGCTGTCACACACAGCCAGGCACCTTGGGTCAATGCCGAGGGGGGTCCTGTGACCCCCCCCCTATCGGCGATCGCTGCAAACCGCAGGTCAATTCAGACCTGCTTTTTGTAGCGCTTTCTGCAGTTTCTGATCCCCGCTTTTTCACCCCCCCTGCACCCCTGAATGATATTATGTGGGCGGGTGGTGCAGGGGGGGTGTCACAGGCGGTGCGGTAAGGTGCGGGAGGCGGGCGGTGCGGCAGGCGGGATCGCGATCCCCCGCCCGCCTCCCCTTGAATGATCGTTGGCGTCTAGTGGGTATACCAGGGTGCCAGCACATTGCTGGCACCCTGGTATAAACGGCTGACATCTGCGATGCGATGTCAGCCGTTTAACCCTTTCCATACAGCAGTCCGTACGGACCGCTGTATGGAAAAGGTTAACAGCGCAGGGAGCTCCCTCCCTCTCCCATCGGGGGGCTGCTGTGCCTTTGCAGTTCTGACCAGTACTGAGCAGACGGGGAAGGTTCCCATGGCAACAGGACGCCTCTCAGGCATCCTGCTGTCCATGGTGCTGAACAGATCTGTGCTAAAAGGCATAGATCTGTTCAGACAAGTGTAAAATACAGTACAGTACAATATATATTGTTCTGTACTGTATTATACAGACATCAGACCCACTGGATCTTCAAGAACCAAGTGGGTCTGGGTCAAAAAAAAAGTAAAAAAAAGTGAAAAAAGTAAAGTTTCAAAAAAACACATTTATCACTGAATAAAAAAATAAATACACTACACATATTAGGTATCGCCGCGTCCGTAACGACGTGATCTATAAAACAGTCCTGTTACTTTCCCCGCACGGTGAACGCCATAAAAATAAAAAAATAAAAACGATGAGGAAATTGAAATTTTGCCCACCTTACTTCCCAAAAAAGGTAATAAAAGTGATCAAAAAAGTCGCAAGTACGCCAAAAAAGTACCAATCAAACCGTCACCTCATCCCGCAAAAAATTAGCCCTTACATGAGACAATGGCCCAAAAAATAAAAAAACTATGGGTCTCAGACTATGGAGATACTAAAACATGATTTTTTTTTGTTTCAAAAATGATATTATTGTGTAAAACCCTGATAAATTATAAAAAGGTATACATATTGGGTATTGCCATGTCCGTAAGAACCTGATCTATAAAAATACCACATGACCTAACCCTTCAGGTGAACACTGTAAAAAAAATTAAATAAAAACGGTGTCAAAAAAGCTATTTTTTTGTTACCTTACATCACAAAAAGTGTAATAGCAAGCGATCAAAAAGTCATATGCACCCCAAATTAGTACCAATCTAACCGTCATCTCATCCCGCAAAAATGATACCCAACCTGAGACAATCGCCAAAAAACTGAAAAAACTATGGCTCTCAGACTATGGAGACACTAAAACATGTTTTTTTTTTGTGTCAAAAATGATATTATTGTGTAAAACCTAAATAAATAAAAAAGTATACATATTAGGTATCGTCACGTCCGTAAGAACCTGCTCTATAAAAATAGCACATGATCTAACCTGTCAGATGAACGTTGTAAATAATAAAAAATGAAAACTGTGCCAAAACAGCTATTTTTTGGCAAATTTTCCATTTTAATTCATTTTTTCCCATAACAAAGCAAGGGTTAACAGCCAAACAAAACTCAATATTTATTGCCCTGAGTTAATGGCAAATGGAGATGAAATTTCTGAATTTCTATTTTTTGTTACTTTGCCTCACAAAAAGTGTAATATAGAGCAACCAAAAATCATATGTACCCTAAAATAGTACCAACAAAACTGCCACCTTATCCTGTAGTTTCCAAAATGGGGCCACTTTTTTGGAGTTTCTAACCTAGGGGTGCATCAGGGGGCTTTAAATGGGACATGGTGTCTAAAAACAATCCAGCAAAATCTGCCTTCCAGAAACCATATGGTGTTCCTTTCCTTCTGCGCCCTGCCGTGTGCCCGTACAGCAGTTTACGACCACATATGGGGTGTTTCTGTAAATTACAGAATCAGGGCCATAAATAAAGAGTTTTGTTTGGCTGTTAACCCTTGCTTTGTTACTGGAAAAAAAAAATTAAAATGGAAAATCTGCCGAAAAAGTGAAATTTTGAAATTGAATCTCTATTTTCCATTAATTCTTGTGGAACACCTAAAGGGTTAACAACGTTTGTAAAATCAGTTTTGAATACCTTGAGGGGTGTCGTTTCTTACATGGGGTCACTTTTATGGAGTTTCTACTCTAGAGGTGCATCAGGGGGGCTTCAAATGGGACATGGTGTCAAAAAAAACAGTCCAGCAAAACCTGCCTTCCAAAAACCGTATGGCATTCCTTTCCTTCTGCGCCCTGCCGTGTGCCCGTACAGCGGTTTACGACCACATATGGGGTGCTTCTGTAAACTACAGAATCAGGGCCATAAATAATGAGTTTTGTTTGGCTGTTAACCCTTGCTTTGTAACTGGAAAAAAAATATTAAAATGGAAAATCTGCCAAAAATGTGAAATTTTGAAATTGTGTCTCTATTTTCCATTAAATCTTGTGCAACACCTAAAGGGTTAACAAAGTTTGTAAAATCAGTTTTGAATACCTTGAGGGGTGTAGTTTCTTAGATGGGGTCACTTTTATGGAGTTTCTACTCTAGGGGTGCATCAGGGGGGCTTCAAATGGGACATGGTGTAAAAAAAACAGTCCAGCAAAATTAGCCCTCCAAAAACCAAACGGCGCACCTTTCACTCTACGCCCCGCTGTGTGGCCATACAGTAGTTTACGGCCACATATTGGGTGTTTCTGTAAACGGCAGAGTCAGGGCAATAAAGATACAGTCTTGTTTGGCTGTTAACCCTTGCTTTGTTAGTGGAAAAAATGGGTTAAAATTGAAAATTAGGCAAAATATGAAATTCTCAAATTTCATCTCCATTTGCCAATAACTCTTGTGCAACACCTAAAGGGTTAATGACGTATGTAAAATCAGTTTTGAATACCTTGAGGGGTGTAGTTTCTTAGATGGGGTTACTTTTAGGGAGTTTCTACTCTAGGGGTGCATCCGGGGGCTTCAAATGGGACATGGTGTAAATAAACCAGTCCATAAAAATCAGCCTTCCAAAAACCAAACGGCGCACCTTTCACTCTACGCCCCGCTGTGTGGCCGTACAGTAGTTTATGGCCACATATTGGGTGTTTCTGTAAACGGCAGAGTCAGGGCAATAAAGATACAGTCTTGTTTGGCTGTTAACCCTTGCTTTGTTAGTGGAAAAAATGGGTTAAAATTGAAAATTAGGCAAAAAAATGAAATTCTCAAATTTCCTCCCCATTTGCCAATAACTTGTGCAACACCTAAAGGGTTAACAATGTATGCAAAATCAGTTTTGAATACCTTGAGGGGTGTAGTTTCTTAGATGGGGTCATTTTTGGGTGGTTTCTATTATGTAAGCCTCGCAAAGGGACTTCAGACCTGAACTGGTCCCTAAAAATTGAGTTTTTGTAAATTTCGGAAAAATTTCAAGATTTGCTTCTAAACTTCTAAGCCTTATAACATCCCCAAAAAATAAAATATAATTCCCAAAATAATTCAAGCATGAAGTAGACATATGGGGAATGTAAAGTCATTACAACTTTTTGGGGTATTACTATGTATTACAGAAGTAGAGAAACTGAAACTTTGAAATTTGCATAATTTTTTTGACTTCATTTTACCAGTGTCATGAAGTATAATATGTGACGAAAAAACAATCTCAGAATGGCCTGGATAAGTCAAAGCGTTTTAAAGTTATTAGCACTTAAAGTGACACTGGTCAGATTTCCAAAAAATGGCCCGGTCCTTAAGGGGTTAAAGGGAACCTGTCACCGGGATTTTGTGTATAGAGCTGAGGACATGGGTTGCTAGATGGCCGCTAGCACATCCGCAATACCCAGTCCCCATAGCTCTGTGTGCTTTTATTGTGTAAAAAATAAACGATTTGATACATATGCAAATTAACCTGAGATGAGTCCTGTCCCTGAGATGAGTCAGGGACAGGACTCATCTCAGGTTAATTTGCATATGTGGGACTGCATATGGGGACTGGGTATTGCGGATGTGCTAGCGGCCATCTAGCAACCCATGTCCTCAGCTCTATACTCAAAATCCCGGTGACAGGTTCCCTTTAAAAACCTGCAATTTCAGTCAAATAGATCTTGATTCAAAGAAATAGACCTTAGTGGCAAGAGACTTGCTCCAAAGGCAATTCCAAATGTTTTTTCTAGTGGATCTTTGGGGCCCACTATGGTATCAGAGCCTGGGTCCACTGGAGGATGCTCGGCTAGTCTGGTGGGCCAGTCCGATGCTGTACAAATCTGTAATACAGAACCCACAGTAATATATTGTGCCTTACTGTACCCCTAAATGAAAATGACAAAGCTCTTTTGGATGGTGTGTGTTTATAGGTATTGTCTCCTAGATGCATTGTTTAAGGCATTGTTTGGAGGCACCATATGGCGGCACATAAAGTGCCTACCTGCATCTTGTCTGGCTATGTGTTTGACATCATACAGTGTTACAAAGTCACAATGAGCATAAATAAGCATATTGCACATTCATTATTTCTAACAGTCTTCATACGATTTTATTGTATGTTTTAAAAGGGTCGATTTTATCATGCGATTTTAATAATCGAATGTTTATTGAATGTATACGATTTTACAATGTGATTTTAAATAATCGAATGTTTATCGAATGTATACGATTTAAATAATCGAATGTTTATCAAATGTATATGATTATATGTGAATCGGAATTCAGTAAACAGGATCTGACATAAGAGTTGGGAGGTATAAGAACACAGCTTTGGCTGATTAGTTTGTAACGCCCCAGATGAAGCAAAGGCGAAACCCGGGTCGGGCATCTACACACGCTTTTTACCTATTGATGTTTGTAAGTACAATAAACCTTACTGAATATTAAACACCCTGGGTATTGCACTATGTTCTGTTTCTCCTGAAGGAGAGGAGGAAAGAAACTTTGCTGGTCGGTATCGGGATTGTTATTGGAGATGTGCCTGTAACATCGTTGAATCTCCATAGAATCTTCCTGTGAGTGAAACGCCTGCCTGTGGAAACCTAGCGCGGACCCATACATATGCATTATTTCTAACAGTGTTTCCTTGGCATGCTTTCCTTATATCTTAGGGTAGGTTCACACTTCCGTAAGGCTACTTTCACACTTGCGGCAGGGCGGATCCGACAGGCTGTTCACCCTGTCAGATCCGTCCTTCCGCTATTTCGCCGTGCCGCTGGACCGCCGCTCCATCCCCATTGACTATAATGGGGACGGGGCGAAGCTCCGGCGCAGTACGGCAGTTCGCGGTGAGAGGCCGCCGGACTAAAAAGTCGGACATGCAGGCCTTTCGCCGTGCACTGCCATGCTGTGCCGGAGCTCCGCCCAAAGCTGCTCATCAAGACGTGTGTTATCTGTTCACACTTATAGAAAATACTCATCTATTCTAGAGCACAACCATTATTTGTATGTTCTTACCCTATTTAATCAGTACATAATGCAGGCTGGGATGGTTGTTTTTATTGCACGATACAGTTAAGAAGTATGTGGCATAATAAAATAAAAGCAATATTGTGTTTATTTTGGGGGGGTGGGGACATCACAGCAGTATTCAAGATTCATAACTTGTCTCCTGCATCTTCTCCATCCCACCGGCAAATCCAGTCCCCAATGCTACTTGCCTAGTGATTGCTTTGAATGAAAGGCTAAAAGGTTACATCCAGGACTGTTAGCTTAGCGAAGCGGGCACAGGCAGGATCCCGATCCGCTCAGCTAATCCTGGCATAGCACATGATTACAGGGTACTGATGTGCTGTGCCAGGATTTAGCCAACCTCAGTGGGCGCAGGCAGGTGCAGCAGTGTGCTCCTGCCCGTACACTGTTCGCTACGGTCCCATTGATACAATGCAGAGTCCGTACAGCGATGTGTGGGAATAGTAAATTTTAAGTGCGGTTGAAATCAGGACTTTAGGTGCAAATTTATTTAGTAAAACGTCAGAATCATTTAAAGTATATTGGAAAAAATATTTTTAGGGAAAAGTTGAATAAAAGTTTAGTTATTATTTAAATAGAAGAGGCTTACAACATTCCATATGCCTAGACCAAATTGTAATCAGTTGGGTGGTAACATGTAAATAAGTTTTGATGGTGGGGGTCCAAGTGCCGAGAACCGGTCTCCTCTTGCCGGCCCTGTCTGGAAATCTCACGCCTGTACCGTCCCGTCTAGTATTCGGCGCAGGCGCAGTGAGTGATGCCGTCAGCTGGCGAGCGTCCTTTAGTGGCCAGAGGTGGGAGAACGGAGCCTTTAGGAGCAGGAGCAACGCCCCTCCCCCCCCCCCCCCCCCCGCTCCTAGAGGCTCATTTGTGTATCATAAAAGTTCTTTTTTTCAATAATGGTGGTTATGTTCAGCTGACATTAGTACATCACTAGCCCTTTAGAAGCCCTTTAACACAGTATTCAGTAAGCACTGATGCTCCCCCTAGTGGCAGCTGGTTTAATCTGTTTTACTATGAACTATGATGCAGGGGATTTAGAGCTCATAAAAACAAAGCTTTGACCACTACAAAGCTACTATAAGAAATTAATCAGCCTTAAATTAGAATGATTAGGATATGCATAAAAACGGAAACTCAGTTTACGTCATCAAGCAATATAGACTGTAGTTTAGGCTTATAGTACCCTGTGTGGTACATCCATGAGGCACAGTATTCCCCCCAAGAATAATTCTAACAGACAAAATCTGACAATCAGTCACACACAGGTATACATTAGTGTTCATGGAAATGTTTGTGTGCCATGTAGATATATAGATATTGGATAATGGAGTCAAGTGTGTGAAGCTTTAGATTGTCAGGGGTTTGTTGATATACATTTGCTTCATTATTAGTCATTTTGTCTGTTTAAGGTATGTTCACATGGCGGATTCAGCAGCAGAAACCTTCACAGATGCCTCATATCTACTTAAAGTTGAAGCTACGCTTCAAGCAACATCTGTCCAAACACTGTGCCTAGATGACTAGATGAGACCATACCTTCTTGGCGTGGTCTCGTCTAGTTGTGAATAGGGTTGGGCGATATAAAAAAATATTCTTACGATAACTATTTTAAGAAATTTATTGTGATAATATATCTAGATAAATACCCATTTAGAAGAAAAAAACACTTGGGGCCACAAGGAAACATTATACTGTATGGGTCGGTGGGCCACAAGAAGACATTATACTCTATGGGGACAACAACTTGACATTATAATGTATGGAAACTACAAGTTGTACAGTATAATGTTTCCTTATTGCACCCATGCAGTATACAGCAATGTCTCCTTGTTGCCCCCATAGTATGGGGGACACAAGGAGACATTGCTGTATACTGTATTGGGCTTATATAGTAAAATGTCTCTGTTTTGCTCCCATACATTGTAGTAATGTATCCTTGTGGCCCGACTGTCCCACACCATGTAGGAGGACTAGGCACATGGATTTAGAAATGAATGGAAAAAAATGTGGATTGGATGCGGACTGAAAATACAGTTGTGTGCGTGAGGCCTTAAAGACATATTTGGATGGACATTGCAAACAGGCTACTAAACGTAGAGGGTAATACAGCACCACATACCTCTTCCATCCACTGATGCATCCTCTGATGCAGACTTTCTCTTTCCTCATTTTCTCCATTCCGAGACCAGACCACCATGATATCTTCTTCCAGCTGGGTCTCGCCTCTGCAGAGTTTGACACACAGATATCTTAGATTCCTCACTTTTCAATCATCCTCCCCCTCCTGGTGTCCCCGAATTGTCATCTTGATGCCAGCCCCAATACTGTGCCCGCTGTGCTCCCCAATTCCCACAAACACTACACTGCAGAAATAATAGTACTAAACAGATAGCCCCCAATAACTCACAGACTGCCCTAAGTAGTAATAGTACCACCTACAGTACCCCAATAGCAACCCCAATAATATTAGTGCCCTTCATACTGTGCCTAATAATAATGCTCCTACAATACCCTCAATATTAATAATGCCTCCATTTATATAATGCTCCCCCCTCTAGTATAATGCCCCCATATATAATGCTCTCCCTCCCTGTAGTATAATGCCCCCATGTATAATGCTCTCCCTCCCTGTAGTACAATTCCCCCATATCAAATGCTCTCCCTGCCTTGTAGTATAATGCCCCATATATAATTATCCTCCCCCGTAGTATAATGCTCCAATATATGATTTCCCCTCACCACCCAGTATTTCCCTCAGTAGTACCATACATTATACTCACCTGTGTCCATCTGTGAGGCAGGCCATGGGTTACTTCTTTTTTCAGGCCACAGTTGCCGCTTCCCGGTGCAGGGAGCAAAGTGCAGCCCCCCTTAGAGGGGACAGAAGTGGGCGTGACGTCAGTAAAATATCACGGTAATTAAGAAACAGCGATATCACCGTATCTTAATACCGCGGTATATCTTATATAGACCAGTAAATCGCCCAACACTACCTGTGAAGGGATAGGGGTGCCTTACAGAGCACCTCAGCCTCTTTAATTTGGAAACTAGTGGGCTTCACGCTCATGGTGCTCCACTGATGGAATCTTTGCTATGCCATTAGGGGCATTAAGGGAACGTTTCCCTTTCCTCTGTGTGCTATGCAGCCTGGAAATGTCATCAAGGCATTCAGTAATGCATGAGCACAGTCTGTTCCGCGCCTCCATCCTCCGCAGTCACTTTTTGTATTGTTGTGTTCTTAAATATGTGAAGTAAAACAATTATTACAACCAATTAGTACAGAACTAAAGAGCCTCTTAATTTAAACGCAGAATTGCGAATACACAAATATTGAATTAGGTTCTAAAAAAATCTTAATTAGGCATATTTCATGTTAATTAAAGTCTAGTACACAGTATTTGATGTTGCTAAATTGAACAACTTTTTAATGTGAGCGGCACATTTATGCATCCAGTTTTTAGTACCAAACAGATTACTTTTCTATTAATACCATGTGTTGGATGACAATTTACACCATGTGAGGCAATTAGCTCTGGTAATAAAGAACATCCAAGGATCATCCTTTGACGATGCCTTAAGCTTTGCTTGTATCATGCATATTATATTTTTTTTTTCCATGTCGCTGAACTGTTCCATATAAAACATCCTTGATTATCATAATAAAAAGAGAATTGATTGGCCCTCCCGAAACTATGGAGATATTAATCAGCCTTGTGTGCGGGACAGCCGAGCTGATAGTTAAGGAATTGCTCTTTAAACTACGACAGACTGTCAGTCCTTAGGAATAGCGGTGAAATGGCCTATTTATGTAATCAGATCCTAAGCTGGGAAGAAGCTGTCAGGCACGTTCTTGTTGTGTAAGCAGCAGGCAAACTGCTCTTTATCTGACAGCCAGTGTGTAAATCTGTCCATGCAAAGAACCCAGATGTTTAGTTTTGCTTCTAGTCGCTGTAATAATCTGCTTATTTTCTTCTGTTGGAGTGATGACATCACTTAGCAGAAAGCACAGCAGACAGCAGGCCCAGATAAGGCTGTGTTGCCGTCAGTCAGTCATTCTGTGATTGGCAAGGAGATAAATAGAATTTTACAGAAGGTTTGCTTCTAGCAAAAGTGTCGACGCGGCATCAATAGCAAAGCGGACTGAGGTGTGTGTTGGTACATGAGCCTGGACTGAACCAAGCACAACAAATACCCCCTCCAAAATCATTAGTCACGTCAAGTAAGAGAAGGCTGAACAGAAAGTATTTCTTTCTGCCTCCTTTATAGCACCAGCTTATTCTGCAACGCGGACATCATTCACAACAGTCCTTATTCCCCATGGGGCTCACAATCTGCAGCCCATATATTAAAGGGGTATTCCCATCATAATGATCACTGTTAAATCTGTTAATAATTTTTGTAAATATACTTGATTAACAAATTCCCACCGTTTAGGATAAAATTCATCCCCACTTACCTGATTGTTGAGATTCAGTCTCCCCTGGTTACGCTCTTCTCCAGAATCCCGGTGGCCACGGTTGCGCAGAAGACTCCTTCTTTTCTCCCGGCCGTGCCGCTCGCTGTCCTGAACAGGCACGCTGCCGCGCATGCGCGATGGTGACTTCTTCCCAGCCAGAATAGTACAGAGCTGCGAACGCGCACGCCGGCTCTGTATTATACTGGCCAGGAATAAGTAACCATGGCACATGCGCGGCGGCGTGCACGTTCAGTCCAGCGCGAGGCGCGCCCCCAGCCAGAATCCAGGAAGTGAATGGCGCGCTGGCAGCAGGTAAGTATAAAAAGGCGAAGTGGGAATACCCCTTTAAACATATCGGCCAATTTCGTTGAATGCCATCAGTGTATTTTGGAGTTTTCGTTGTACCTGAAGATTTGGTTATCAACCATGACTATTTTTTGCGTATACTATTCATAAAAAAAGGTGGCGCATGACCATGCTACAGTGAATAGTCTTTAGCTCTATGTACATATGTAGATTTCTATCTGAATAGGTGCAAATTTTGTGTTCATTTTAGAGATGAGCGAATCAATTACGAATTTCACAAAGAACTCTGGATAAGTCATCAGTATCTGACCAGTGGGGGTGCGATCTGATCAGCTGTTTGAGAAGGCGCCAGCACTCCTGTGAGCACCGCGGCCTTCTCACAGCTTTCTCTTGGCCAGTGACGTCTCGTTCATTGGTTTCGTGTCCTAAACACAGCTCAGTCCCATTTCAGTGACTGGGGCTGAACTGCCGTACTAAGCAGAACTGCTATACAATGTACAGCGCTGTGCTTGGTGAGCTGCGAAAAGGCCACGGCACTCACAGGAGTGCCGCTGCCTTCTCAAATAGCTGATTGTCAAGCGTCCTGGGTGTTGGATCCCCACGATCAAATACTGATGTCTTATACCTTATTCACAAAGTCAGTGTTCAGACAGTGATTTCCATCAGTGATTGTGAGCCAAAACGAGGTGCGGCTCTCAACACAGAACAGGCGCAGATCTTTCACTTATGCCTCATTCACACAGTCATTTTTTTTCCAGTGATTTTAATCAGTGGGTTGGCAACTACACAGAGATAAGGTATGATGGAAAGATTTCTGTTCTGTGTTTCTGCCCAAACCTGGTTTTGGCTCACACTCACTGATGGAAAACACTGAACAAACACTAGTGGTAGGTTGTGGTGGCTCACTAGCAAGTAGTTAAGGTATGGTGCTGCAAGCTCATATAGAGGGAATCACCCCACCCTCTCTTAAAGGCAAATGTAGTAATAGAGTAATGAGCGAGCACTCATACACTTGGCAACCAAATTGACATGTGCAGAAAATATTTATTAAATCCCCATAAAATACAAGTAATAAAATTTATAAGAACAATGTAGCAATAATATACAACATTACAGTCACATATTGTGGTAGATATGATCAACACTATATTCATATGACTCAATAGTGTCGATAAATTCAAAAATATATATCACACCAAGAAACTTCAAGTATATGCTGTTATTTGGGAAAGAGGAGGTATTATCTTCTAGCGCTCTATCCCAATTTGGGAAACTGAATGTCACTGAAAATGTTGTAGGTGTATTCACTGGGAGCGCAATATGTTCATAAAGTGTCCACAGGAATCCTGATAATGTGAAAAGTCTCTTATAGCATATCCTTTTAAGCTCGATATGAGCTTTGGATTGGAGAAAACTTTAAATCGATGTTTGGCTTACCGTCTAGCGTCTGCTGTCTCCCTATTGCTTCAATGGAGCTTTAAATGTTTGCCGGCTTATTCAGTCGCTCCATACAGCAAGCTGGTTTAAATTTCGCAGGAGTTCCAAAGATCGCAGGAGTTGCCACTCTGTTCCGCAATTTCCTTTGGTGCAGCTTTCGACGATAAGAATAGTTAATCCTTTACTGTAGAGATTTTCTTCTGTATGGCCATACAGTATTATCGGAGGCTTTTCAATGCAGGTACATCACTTGTTTCACCATACGCGTTACGGGTAGATTCACTCTCCCTTCCTCAGTGGTCAATAACTGAACTATACTGAACAAACACTGATGTGTGAATAAAGCCGTATACTTTCTCTCTCTGGTTTTGGCTGGGAATCACTGACCAAACACTGACGTGTGATTATGACCTTATTTAGAGGATAGGTCATCAGTTGGAAAACCCCTTTAAGCCAGATGTATCAACTACAACTTTTTAAAAAGTCACAAAAAATGACAATCTTACTCCAGTAAAGGGTTTGTGCAGAAAATGAAAGAAGACTTAAAGATGCAACAAATTAAATAAACATCTTGCAACATTTGATGAAGTTGGTGCCAATTTCACTATGGCAAACTCCTGCAAAAATGACTATAAGTGGACCAGTGACCACAAAATGCAGTACAACGTGCAGGCAGCATGTTGGAGAGCAGGAGGAGCTGAGGAGAATGAAATATAGTTTTGTGGGAAAAGATTCAGTGAAACGTAATACTTACATCTGCTTTTTCTGGACTTAAACCTGTGTACAACTATCAGTGACTGACAGCTATCTATGTATACACACTTACACAGAGAATGCCATCAATCACTGATAGCACCTCCCCCGTGTACAGATATCAGTGACTGACAGCTATCTGTGTATGCACACTTACCCAGAGAATGCCATCAATCACTGATAACACCTCCCTGTACAACTGAAGTCAGAAACAGCAGAGATATAAATGTAGAATCTTTTCCCACTTAACTATATATCTATGTACTCAGCTGCTCATGCTCTATAACATGCTGCTGGCAGATTTCACTGCAGTTTGTGGTGACAGGTCCTATGTTAAAGAGATTCCATCGTGATAAATCATCCCCCATCGGCTTATAACACTCTGCATTTGGAAATAGAGGCCTTACTATTATCTATATTATAATAATATCTATGTTAGGAAAATTGTTTTATATGCAAATTTATCAAAATAAATAATATTTTGATTAATTTCTAAATTTTTTATTGTTATGGTAGCTAGGCTCTGGTCACTTTAGCTTTTGCCTCTCTGTTATTCAGTTATCTGTCATTTTTACAGAACAATGTTATGAAATGTTTCGCTTAATGTCCCCGTGGATGGAATTTTTAAAATTGCAAATGCTTCAGTTCCGTCGGATTTCTGTTACTTCTGATGGGGGTAGAATAGCATAGTCTGATAAACTCTTCTACCAGGACAAAAAATGGGTAGCTTTATGTATCCCACTGATGGGACCGCAGGGGATTTAGCAGGTGAGTATTATTGCTTATGTCATTTTATTCCATTGCCTGCCTTTGAAATTTTTTATTGTCCTTTAGAAGACTCCTATAAAGGGGTTGTCCGGGATAAGAGCTGAACCCAGACACAACCCGATCTGCGCTCAGTCACCATGAATGAATGGAGCATTGGCGCTTTTTACGCTCCAATGCCCCCCTTGCCCTGAGATGCATTGCGCAGGGCAAGGGCTGTTTGTTTACATTTGGATGGCTCTGATGGGCAGTCTTCTGGCCTAGGGCAGTGCTAAAGACCGCCCATTAGTGCCTATAACATCACCAGGCTCATTGCTAGGCGGAAGCCTCCACCTAGCTTACCCATGGAGAGCCTAAAATTCCCTTCTCTGCGATTTAGCGCAGGGCAAGGGGGAGCATCTGAGCGTTAAAAGCTCCTATGCTCCACTCATTCATGGTGAATAAGTGCAGATCGGGTTGTGGACAATCCCTTTTAAAATGAGTCTGTCCCATCTATCTGCATCATGTTATAGCACAGGAGGAGCGGAGCAGATTGGTATATGGTTTGGTGGGAAAGATTCAGTATAACCTGTAGCTTATTGATTTAAATCCAGAGTCCAGTGTGCAGCCCTACTGAGCAACTGAAAGCCTGAGGATGCATATGAATAAATCAATCCTTGGCTTGACAAGAACAATTGCAGTAAAAATTTAAATTGACACAGCACAACAAAAGCTATTGAAAGTCAACTTAAAGTTTGCTGCAACTGAATGCGCAATGCATTATATTTGTCAAGTTAAAGATTGCTACAACTGCAGCTGTCAATCACTGATAAGCCTGCCCATGTGACTCTTAATGTGTAACGGTCATTCTTTTTTTATATTTGTAATATATAGGGGCAGTGCTACTGACCATTTTTGTAATAGACTTTAATTACTGAAATCATACATTTCTATTAGAAAAATAGCTATAAAGCGGATCATTTTGAGCCTTAGCAACGCTCCTCTGTCTTCTGTTTACATGACACAGTCAGTGTGGAGTGTGTCTGCACAGTCATGTAAGCAGAACACAGAGGAGCGTTGCCAAGGCTCAAAATGGGCCACTTGAGAGCTTTTTTTCTAATAGAAATGTACGATTTCAGTAATTAAAGTATATTACAAAAATGGTCAGCATCCACTGCCCCTACACATTACAAAAATAAAAAAAAAGAATGACAGTTACACTTTAAGCTCACAGTAAGCAGGGATTTAAATGAATAATGTGTACGTAAGTTATACCAAATCTTTCCCCACAAAACTATATCTAAATCCACTCAGCTCCTCCTGCTTTATAAGTTACAGCCCACGGACTAGGCTGCATGTACAACAGGTTCCCTTTAATTTTGTAGATTTTAGAATGGAGACAGTTTGATGGCATTGTGACAGGTCTCCCATACTGAATCCACAGAGACAAAACATGCCAGATCAGGTCGGGTGTAGGGTTACTTTTATAGGCTGTAACCATGGAGACATACATGTTTGTATAGGAGCTGTAGGCAAAAGACAGTTCTATATTTTTAATCAAGACTACATTAACAGTTGCTTAATTTTATTATATTTTTTATTTTATTTAAGGTGCATGGGAGCACCCATCTGAGGTGTAAATTAAAAAATGTTAATATTTCTGCTTTGTAACCCCCAATGTTAACATTTGTTAAGCCTCATATATTCACAAGTTTGACATTCTATTTGAATGTAAGTAAAAAGTAAAAAAAAAATTCAATGTTTTCTGTAATTATTGATCAAATCTCGTGACCGCTTTTGGTCAGTTGGGAGCACGGTCGCAATATTCGGCTTTCTTGAAGTTGGGGCAGTGTAGACAATGGCGGTATGACGTCTCTGTGCTGTAACATATGGAAACAAGGGCTATTGTTTGTGTTCATGAAGAAGCCACGCAGGTGTAACATTGGAAAAAATCAGACATTCTCACAGAAGGCTTTGAACATCGCTAAGCTAGACTGAAGAATATGTACATCACTCAATGCCAAAATAAATATGCATCCTGAATGTAGATCCAGCCTAAAGGCCAGTGGATTTTAGAGACAAACATCTTTGGCAGGCTGGCTGGCTGGATAAAAGTCTTTTATTTTGCCTGTGGAATTCTAAAGCTATTTTATGCTCTAATAGGAGATTCTGGAAACTGACTACTGCTATCTAATATGCAGGGTAGAAGCTTAGCCGCTTCTCTGGGAGAAATCATAGAACAGCAGCAGTGCTTAGTCTTCATGTAGGTGCTGCTCCTTGATTCTGGATGAGATCTCCTTTATGAAAATGTGGCAACATTAACATTTTTACTTATACAGCAGAAAGTCTAATTTTTAAAGGGGTTCTCCACGATTTATATATTGATGACTAGAGATGGCCTTGCGGTTCGCCCGGTGGTCGTTTCACGGCGAACTTTGCTCATTCGCCGAACGGGCGAACATATGGCGATGTCCACCGGCGCCATATTCTTTTACATTGTGCAGAACTTTGACCCATGACACATCCATCAGGTGGTACAATTGAGACATTTCAGCACATGGACATACCCCCTACCTTATAAATAAACCTGATCTGGCCGCCATTTTACATTCAGTCTTTTGCCAGTGTAGGGAGAGGTTGCTGTGTGGAGCAGGGACAGACTGTTAGGGACACCAAACGCTAGCTAATAGGGCCACAAAAGTCCTTTTAAGGACTGATATAGGTGTGCTATCGATAGGTGTGACTTACTGAGGGGTGCGATATACTTATAATATACTTTTTAACTTAGAAAGTATATTATAGTGCAGTGATGGTGAACCTTTTAGAGACCAAGTGCCCAAAACTGCAACCAAATACCCACTTATTTATCGCAAAGTGCCGACACGGCAATTTAACCTAAATACCAATATAATATATCTTTCATGTCCTTTATCATTTATCTATAATAGATTAATAGCCTACATTTAATGTGCTGCCTGTGCTGTTCATAGTGTGTCCTGGGGATGATGAATGGCAGGAAAAGTCTAAAGCATATTGCTATGCCATAGATTCTTTCCAGGGCGTGGGTGCCCACATAGAGGGCTCTGAGTGCCGCCTCTGGCACCCGTGCCATAGATTCGCCATCACTGTTATAGTGCATTTGTATTGTGCTCAGTTGTGTGCGGTTCTGCTGTGTTACCGCAGCTATATAGAGGGAAAAACGCTATTGAAACAAATAATTTCTACTGGTGTGATATACCAGTTGCCCCCCCAAAAAACTGATAGAAGCAGGGGTGTTATATACCAATAATATACTTTCTATATAGTGCATTTGGGCAGTGCAACATTTGTGTTGTTGAATTTAAACTATTATCATTAGGAGTTTTTTCAAGAGGGGTGATTTAGTTAGCCATGTTTTTAATCCAATTTTATATTTTTAGTCTTTTTAGACATATGTATTTGACCTGTATTTGTACTGTCCTGCAGTAAAATTGATGTCCATTGACCATGTAATATACCTCCGGCCACAAAATCACTTGATCTTTTCTGTCCGGTCAATGCCTAATGTTTGGGGCCTGTACTCCAGTGGCCTACAGTACAATTTTTATACATTGACCGCATAATGTACCTCGAGCCACATAATCAGAATGTATTTTATGTCAGGTGAATGCCTCATTTTTAGGGCCTGTACTCCCGTGGAATTTTTCTAGGCTCCAGCAGGGCACATTTCAGAGAATTTCCCTTTAAGACACATAGAAATGTCCCCTGATTAACATACATATTTTTTGTTGGAATTTTTGTCATTGATCCCCCTCTGGTATGTCACTGTCTATGTTGTGGGACTATTTGTGCACTTCTACTAAGTATTTGGTGGCTGCAAATATGAGCTGAAGGTTTTTCAGGTTCGCCTGCCATTAAAGTGAAAGGGGCCCGCTGCGAGCTTGCGGTTCGCGAACATTTGATCGTGTTCGCACGATTGCGTTCGTGAACCGTCCCGGCCGATGATGTCCATCACTATTGATGATCTATCCTCAGGATTTTAGCCTCTGGTCAGACAACCATCATGGCTTATGATCTTAAGTACTTTGGTAATGGAGGGTTTATCCCCCTTCATCAAGAAGCCTTATTTGCTGAAATGTTGAACTTTTTTAATATGCAAATTAGGCATTTAGTGCAAAAAGGGCACTGCTTTGCTCTCATTGCACCCAAGCTCCTTTCTCTGGCCAGCTCCATCCACCCCAACTTGGACTGTTGATTGACAGAGTCAGCAGTAGGTACATAATCTTGCTCTGTATACTCACGAATGTATCATGGATTTGCATAGAGATGCACCAGTAGGCAAACAAACAGTGTATGCATGAGAATACAGAGCCAGACAAACTTATATGCCTGCTGCCTGGATCTAGCAGTCAATCCAAGGGAGGTCTGGCCCGAGAAAAGAGTGGAAAATGAGTGAAACGAAAGCTATTACCCCAACTCCCCTGACGAAGCCGCCGCCCGGCGAAACATGTCGGGTGGGGTAGTGTTTGTTCGTTAATTTTAGGCAGGCCACAACGTAGGGCTGTAATCATAGCTACTTAGGTCATCAGTTCTGTCCAGCTTGTTAGATGCTAAATGTATGTGTGGAGGCTAATCAGCTCTGGTCTCCTGGTGTGTCAGTTGGCGTGAATGAATGATGGATGTCTGTTATATACGAATATAAGGATACATCATAGCCACGTTTAATAGGAGCCCCTCTACTAAGGGCCCTAAGGGACATCCCAATCCACCATTGAGAGCACACCACAGTGCATTGCATCTGGGTGGCTGAGGTGCTATTATATATCCTCTAGGGGAGCAGCACCATCACCTGCCCAGTGATATCACAGTATCGTGCACTGGATATTCAAAAGAGTGCCAGCAATGGCCATAAAGTATTTGTGAGGTAAATGACCTCCCAAATTGAGTGCATAGCAAGTGACAGCGACCATATTATAAGACACATATCTCATTCAAGCTCGTACCTGTGGCCTGATAGTTTTATATCACCTTGTTGTCATTTTTTCTCCAATATAGTTTTTTAAAGAAGTCAATAATAAAGTTTGTAGTTTTAACACACATATAGGACCCCTAAAAGGATTGTTTGGTCAATTGACCGCAATTGATTTAGTTATAGTATCCTGAGGGTCCTATCGGGACAAAAATCAGGTTTTTGAACGAAAGCAAGACAATGCCCGTGCTGCATTAAATGCCTCATTTGCATATTGATAGAAACCAGAACTTCTCTGCAAAGGAGTCTCCGATCAACAAAGCAATGACACCTTGTAGTGAGGGGAGAACTCCCTGTTTGATACTAGGCTCGGTTACATAGGGATGTCACTGCTGGCAGACTCCCTTTAAAGGGAACCTGTCTTCAACTTTATGCTGCCCATACTAACGGTGGAATAAAGTACAGACAGGAAAGTTGATTTCAGCGGTCTGTCATTTAAAAGTTATAAGTAAGTGGTTGCCGAGAACCAACATCACAATCCTTGCAGACTGGGCCTGGAAATGAGCCCCGGCCACCTGAGAAGAGTCATGGTCATTCATGAAGTCCTGCTCTCCCGCCCACCTGCTGATGACTGACAGTCTTCTGCCTAGTTTTCTCCCTTTCTCTATAGAAGAGAACTGCCAATCATCAGCAGATGGGTGAGAGTGCAGGAGATTATGTATAACCAGGACTCTTCTCAGGTAGATGTGACTCTTTTCAAGGCCTGGGCTGCAATGATTATGATGCTGGTTCTCAGCAACCACTTACTTTTAGCTCATGAGTGACACACCGCTGAGATCAGCATTTCTGTCACCATTTTATGCTGCCCTCAGTGAGATTAGTATAAAGTTCATGACAGGTTCCCTTTAATTTTTCTGTCGATGTAGGCTTATGAGGACTTTTTTTTGCTGCTTAAGTTGTATTATTTAATAATACATTAATAATAAAAAAACGTATTACTATTGTTAATACTTTCTTGGGGAGAATGGCTGAAACACAGCAATTCTACCATGATTTTCTTAAATGTACACCTTTTACCAAGCGACATAAATAAACTTGTGTTACCTTTCTTCTGTGGGTTGGTAGGTTTAGGGTCATATCTCGGTATGTATAATTTTTCAGTGTTTTAATACTTTTTCGCAATAATAGCATAGTTCATGGAAAAAAAATCCAACAGCCATGACTTGTATATTTTTTCAGCAGTGTCTGTATGTGGGCTTGTTTTTTGCTGAACAAGTAATGTTTTGTAATAAAGCCATTTTGGGGGTACATATTAATTATTTACTTTTAGCATGTTTGTGTGTGTGTGTGGGGAATGATGAAATAGCAAGTATTCCATTCTCCGTGAGGTTTACATGTCATGTTAAAGGGGTTGTCCATACCCATAATTTCACCCCAGCAGCCCCCCTGACTTGAGCATGCTCCTATGCTCTCCTTTGCTCTGCGCTAAATCGCGCAGGGCAAAGGCATTTTTTGGAGCCCCGGTGATGTACCGGGCTCTCCATGGGGCTGCCAGGAAGCCCAGTGACGTCACCGGCACTGATGGGCTTTAGCGCTGCCCTAGCTAGCAAAACGGTTAGGGCAGCGCTAAAGCATGCCCATCACAGCCAGTGACGTCACCGAACACACTGCCGGGGGAAAGCTTCTGCCCGGCAGTGTGTAATTGTAAACAAAAGAGCCTTTGCCCTGCGCGATTTAGCACAGGGCAAAGAAGAATATCTGAGCATGAACTGCTCCGATGCTCAAGTAACTTTGATTTTTTTTTTTACTGTGAACTCATAAAATTAATTTTTAGTGCCAGTAGCAGAGTTTACAATCTGATCCCTTCTATATCACCTTAGTTTACCAGAGCATTGATGCTTATCTACTAGATAGCATAGTTTAATAGTCCTTTGTTAGACCACCAGCTGCCATGACAACCACCACCACCCTGCAATCGCATTGCAGGATGCCGGTGGAGTGACAGAGGGAGCCCTCTCCCACCGTCTAACCACCACGACCACCCGTGGTGGGAGTTGAGTGTGGCATCTAAGAGGGTAATGCAGTGGTACTTAGTAAGATCAGTTTTTATTTCCGAAGTAATATATTCCTTGAGGTGTGTTTTCGTGCCCAAAATTTTTTCACTCATTTTTAATTCAAATGTATAATACTTTTTCATCATCATTTACATTCATTTCTATACTTATCTTGGATCAGAATACTGGAGCCATAGAATCCAACATATCCTAGACACTGCCACCGCCTGACAGTTCCCGTTCATTACATTGGGTGTCCGACGTGAATAATTCTCGGGACAAAATACATTAACATGCAGTACTACAGTATTTCATCTTTTTTTGCCAGATTCTGTGACTGAGGCTCCTACCAGAACCTCCGCTATGCCTGGGAACTTAGCCTTAGTGGCACTTGGAAAACCTCACAGCCCCTTGGTACACCCTGTTCATATTTGATGAACCTGATCTGAAATTGCTGTACCCACTTTTTGGGAATTTCATGTATAAATCGTTTTCACATCGACAAGCCTTAGATCTGTATCCTATATAAAGAATAGATTGCATTTATTTGACTTTGTTAGCTTAGTTCTATTTATAATTCTCTATTCATAATTCAGTTTTAATGGAATCCTTCCACAGAAGCCTTTCCTTCAAAATGTTTGTCACATTTACAACTGTATGACTCTGCCGTACTGTCACATAAATAATAGATGCTAAACATTTATAGATGAGCTGAACGCTACTTTTTAAGTGATGATTAGTGACTTCAACATGACATTTGACACAGTCAAAGCCGTCGTTCCAGAGCACATCACATTGCTCACAATGTAGTGGCTTTTTGACACCTGCAGAAGTGGAGGATTCTTTGGCACTAGTGAGACCCTTTCTGCCAGCATTGTGATGAATCACAAAGTTTCTTCACCCACATACACTTTGTTTTAACCTTCTTGAATATCTTCATATTACTGTTAATCAGACAATTATGTTTCTAAAGCTTTTACTGCTTTTAACCAGTACTATAATTTTGGAATTTCCCGGTTAATTTAATGGATCAAGTTTTAGCACTTAGTAAAGAAGCTATTTTGTGCTATTTTTGCTTGATAGCTCTGCTGTACTTGTAGTACATAAAATGTAAGCCATATGTTTGAGTTTGCACAAATTTTGGTGGATATAAGGATAAATTGGTAAACAATGAGATAGTCAACTAAACCATGCAGTCCTAGTGTTTCTAAAAATTCTCAGTTTATTGTTTATCAAATGGAAGTCAGTCCTTACGTTCTTCTCTCAGGCTTCACTCACATTTGTGTCGGGTTCTTCCAGCTCGGTTTCCGTCAAAAAATGTGTCACAAAATAGTACAATTACAGACAACATTAATGGTAACCTGACGAAGCGTGGTTGGTGTCTAATGGAAATAACACAGGTGTGAATCTAGCCTTAGTGCCCTATAACACTGCCTGGTTCAGGCAATGTGAGCGCTGATAAACAGTAACATATCCATTGGCGTTAGTTTGCAGTGGCCTGGTTAGACCGGTGATGCAAACTGAATGTGGGAGGAAAGATTGTTACCACAGTCGTTCCTCCTTCACTTGGGTCTATTCATTATCAGCATCACATTCCTGATTACAGAGGGAGATGTGCTGCTGATAATTTGGCGAATATCCATTGGACATCACATTCAGTCAGCCAGAATCCAACTCCATACTGATGAGGGGTGAGTACCCCAAAACAGCTGTCTACAGATGCATATTTAGTTTGGCTATTTTCTCTTGCCATGTTCCAAGGCTTGATTAAATGTTGGACTTTGACTCATAAGGAGCCACTTCCAGAAGGTGGTGTTGGGGAGATGGCTCTCTTTCCCTGGGAGATACGGTAACTCTTTGCAAGATAACGCCAGTCTTAATAACCCTGCACTGGTGCTTGCTGCGACTAAGTTTTGTAGAGGCACTGGCCGGCATACAAAAGCCTTAAATCTCCCTTGCTGGCGTAGAGATTTAGATAATTTTCTACGCCAAAAACTGGTGTACGTAGCGTGGAAAGGAAAGAGGAAGTAAATTTTGCCGCAAATCACCTTTGATTTGGTGTATATTTGGTCATAAAGGACCCCCCTAATTTCAAAGATAGAACTAACTGATCTAATGTGTATGGGGGTCTCCTGATTTTTTTTCCAGGTGGCAGGTATTAGGGGAAAGAAGGATCAGCTGTTGAATTTCAACATGCCCCATCCTTTGTTATTCTGAGAAATTAGCTGCTGCAGAAGTTTCTGACTGTGGCATATTTCCCTATCTCCATTGAGATAAACATGCACATTTATCCTATCATATTTGTCTATGGTGAAGTCGAGTGAAAAACCTTTGTTTTTCCAACTTTGATTGACCACCATCCATTTTTAGATCCCCTGATATTCAGCTTGTAACCTGCTTCCAGTTTCAGACTTTTTTCATGTGGATCCATCTGTCCCTCCAGGTCTTCCAGTAATACATTCTGCATCCGTGTGTCCAGGATGCTGCTTTCTTCCCCTTTACAAACTACCTGGTGTATGCTATCTTACCTAACGTTTCACGGACAAAATGAGTAATAGATAATGCGTCTCTGGAATAGGAAAATTCACGGAAAGAAAAGGAGGCGCTAAAAACTAACACTTTAATCGATATGCATTAAAATAGGGAAAGGAACTCCTGAATCCCTTGGACAAAACTTATAAGTGGCAAACACATATAATGACACAAAGAGGATTATAGTATATGAGTCTAGAGTGTCAAGGGTGAAAATTGTGTGTTTAAAACATCCCCCCCGTTGTTGCCACAGGTGGAGTGTATTGGCTGAATAATGTTTCTGAGCTGGAGTCCGGCATGTGTCAAATTTGCACTAAACCCCATATACGGGCCCAACAAGCTAGAAAGTAAGAAGCCAAATTACAACTAGACCATTTAACTGCAGAGCCATCATTGACCCCTTGGTTGCTGGGGAAAGTACCTGAGGCTCTGTTAATACAGTGAAGCGGACGTGCCTCCTTAATGCGGATCCACAAGGGTGCCCCACATACTGGGGAATTTGTATACACCCTATCTGTGGAATGTATGGACGGAATTCCACACCATCTGCTTAATGAATGATTTTGAACGCAGATAAGGCGACCAATCCTTTGCAATAGCGAGGCGTAGCATCATTCAGTAGCTCCAGTGTGGCAGCGTGTCCTAGCTCGACGCGTTTCTTCTAGTTAGAGTCATCAGGAGCCCAGACTGCCTAAAGGAATGCGGAGCATCAGCTGTCCCACTGACGTGGTGACAGCATCGGCGCTAGTTCGGCCGTGAATCGGCGGCCGAGCACGCTCATTTTTAAAGGCAAGGTCCCTCCCTTAGTGTGACGTGGGGATCCATGTGGACGAATCAGGGGGCGCAACACACTGGCTGTATATCCCCAGCGCCGCGACCCAGCACATATGATGGGGATACCCACATTCACAAGGTAAATAAGTGATAGAGGCCATATATGAAGCAGGGATAGATTCCCGCATCAGAAGGTGTGGCGAAACCAACCTCGCCACTGGGTGGTGGCGAAGCCTGGTTGCCAGCCTCTTGCTGGGATTATGGGCCCTCTCATCAGCCCATGCTAAACTTAAACCCCATGGCGATTTGACTGTGTTTGTGGTAATGGTTGGGACATTGTATATTTGAGTAGTGATGTCTGTCCTATTGTCTCCACGTGTGTATTGGCGATTTCCTTTTGTCCTGAGAGATAATTGAATTACTCCTCGGTTGTCTCCAGGACAGAAGACATTATATATTCTCCTGCCTGTGATAATTACATCAACCCATTGTGTAAGGTAATTGTATCACAGGCAGAGGGGATGTCATGCCCCACTTGCAGCACAAGTCTAGTATTTGTTTTGATGCTGTGCTGGATCCGCCTCGCACCAGGTGCACTGGGTGGAGTCATTAGTTTAAATAGTCTCCAGCTAAGGTGCTCTGAGCGGATTATACTCTTCATTGTGGTCTTGGAAGCTAGAAAGGAAGGTTGGCTGTTTGTTCCTGCTCTCAGCAGATAAGTGTCTTTGGTTGTTTATGTCATCTATCCCATCCAGGTTCTGTGCGAGCTGGCAGCTCCTTTCTCCCCACTTCACCATCTCAGGGAGTTCAGGGTTCTGTTAGCATAGGCTGGTGGACACAGCAAATCTACCATCAAGATTTGATCTGTGGGCTGAGCATTGTAGGGAAAGAGGTCAGGGATTAATTAGGAGGTGACCCTTCCCCCGTCTCTCGTCCAGAGCCTGGTTGGTGTGTTATCTGTTTAACTGTGCACGTCCGCCGTGACATTATAATCCGCCATACTGTGACCGCCATTTCTCAGTGTTTATGGGATGGCGTCAATTGAAGCACTGGTTGACCGCATGCAGGGTTTGTCCCTGGAGGTTGCGGATCTACGTAGTACGGTCACACAGTGTCAGAGGGTGTTGGCTTCAGGTACAGGTCAAATTGTTGGGGAGCCTAAAGTCGCTCTTCCGGAGAAATTTGCAGGGGGTACTGATGATTTTTTCCGTTTCAAGGAATCATGTAAATTGTACTTTCGTTTGTGCCCATTTTCATCAGGTAATGAGGATCAGAGGGTGGGTATCGTCATGTCTTTGCTGAAAGGGGACGCGCAATCCTGGGCTTTTTCCCTGCCGCCCGGTTCTCTGGCTCTCCGGTCGCTGGAGGAATTTTTTAAAGCCCTGGGATTGATTTACGATGACCCAGATCGAGTTTCAATGGCAGAGTCAAAATTACGTAACTTACTACAGGGTAAACATACTGCTGAGGTTTACTGCACAGAGTTTAGGAGGTGGGCTACTGAGTCGGGGTGGAACGACCCCGCGTTACGTAGCCAGTTTTGTCAGGGGTTATCTGAAAGGTTGAAGGATGCTCTGGCTTTTCATGAATACCCAGATACTTTGGAAAATGCAATGTATTTGGCGATACGTTTGGATAGACGTATCAGAGAGAGGGGTAAGGGTCCCTCTGTGCAGGGGATTCCTCCCGCGTGTAGTTTTGTTCCACCAGCTGCCCAGGGAGATATTGCTTGTTATTCTGGCCTAGGAGAGGAACCCATGCAGTTAGGTCAGATATCTTTCCATTCGGATAGTAGAGACTTTCGTAAAGTGCACAATTTATGTTTCTTTTGTGGAAAGAGGGGTCATTTTGTTTTTTCTTGTCCTTATGTTGAACCACAGGGGAGAGTGATAAAGAAAAAAGAAAAAGAAAAAGAAAAAAAAACCTCCCTCACACTTGGTGGTATGAATGGTGTGGTGGAGCAGACTGGTGTGCAAGTTCCCTGCAGTTCCCGTTTTCTCCTTTCAGCTATGGTGGCGCTAGAGTCTCGAAATGTGTTTGTTGATGTTTTTCTTGATTGTGGTGCTGGGGTAAATTTAATTGACTTTCTGTTTCTTCAGGGTTTGGGACTAAGTATTTGCACGTTAGAGAACGAGATTCGTGTTTTTGCCATTGATTCTTCCCCTCTTTCTCAAGGGAGCCTTACTCACGTTGTTCATGATATTCATTTAAGGGTGGGTGATTCACATACTGAGATTATTTCCTGTTTCGTCATGAAGGATTTGCCAGCTCCAATAGTTTTGGGGTTGCCATGGTTGTCTAAACATAACCCAACTATAGACTGGCAGGCGAGACAAATCATTGGTTGGAGCAAGTTTTGTTCGGATAATTGTCTTGTCACATCTATTTCTGAAGTGTCCGTTACGGCCTTGCCTCAGTATCTCTCAGATTTTTCGGACGTGTTTGCGGAGGGTGGGGCTCAGGAATTGCCCCCTCATCGTGACTATGATTGTCCTGTGAATCTCATTCCGGGGGCTAAGTTGCCTAAGTCTCGGCTCTACAACCTCTCTCAACCCGAGAGAGAGGTCATGCGAAAGTATGTCGCCGAGAGTTTGGCAAAGGGTCATATTAGACCATCTAAGTCTCCAGTGGCTGTAGGTTTGTTCTTCATGAAGAAGAAAGATGGATCACTGAGACCGTGTTTGGATTTCCGGGAGCTGAATCGTATTACAGTCCGGGATCCATATCCCCTGCCTTTGATCTCTGATCTTTTTGATCAGATTGTTGGAGCCAAGGTGTTCTCCAAGTTGGATTTGAGAGGAGCATACAATCTGATCAGGATCAAGGAGGGGGATGAGTGGAAAACGGCCTTCAATACGCACGAGGGTCATTTTGAGAACCTGGTAATGCCTTTTGGGTTGACGAATGCGCCAGCGGTATTTCAGCGATTCGTCAATGATATTTTTCATCATTTGGTGGGGAGGTTTGTAGTAGTCTACCTTGATGACATTTAAATTTATTCTCCTGATCTGAAGACCCATCAGGATCATGTGAGACAGGTTTTGACGATCCTGCGGGAGAATAAGTTATACGCCAAATTGGAGAAATGTTTGTTTGCGGTGCAAGAGCTTCCATTTTTGGGATACATGCTTTCTGATTGTGGTTTTCGTATGGACTCCGAAAAGGTCCGGGCGGTTCTGGAGTGGGACCGACCGGAGAATCAGAAAGCTTTGATGCGATTTTTGGGGTTTACGAATTATTATAGAAAATTTATTTTGAATTATTCCACGCTAGTCAAACCTCTTACTGATATGACCAAGAGGGGCGCTGATGTCTCTGTCTGGTCGGATGAGGCATTGCAGGCCTTTTCGGCTATTAAGGAGCGTTTTGCGTCTGCTCCCATTCTGGTGCAGCCGGATGTTTCTCAGCCATTCGTGGTCGAGGTTGATGCATCAGAGGTGGGCGTTGGGGTGGTGCTTTCGCAGGGTCCTTCTCCTGGCAAGTGGGTCCCGTGTGCCTTCTCCAGGAAGCTCTCGGTCGCTGAGAGGAATTATGATGTTGGAGATAGGGAGTTGTTGGCGATCAAGTTGGCCTTTGAAGAATGGCGTCACTGGTTAGAGGGGGCTTCTCACCCCGTTACTGTGTATACAGACCATAAGAATTTGGCTTACCTGCAATCTGTCAAGCGTCTGAACCCTAGACAGGCCAGATGGTCATTGTTTTTTACCAGGTTCAATTTCGTGGTTACCTTTCGCCCAGGGGTCAAGAACGTCAAGGCAGATGCCTTGTCTCGCAGCTTCCCTGGGGGAGGTGATTCAGAAGATCCAGCGCCGATTTTGGCGGATGGAGTGGTGGTCTCCGCTCTGTACCCTGAATTGGAGATGGAGGTGTTGGGAGCTCAGGAGGGGGCTCCTGGTTCGTGTCCCCCAGGGAGGTTGTTTGTTCCTGAGGGCCTACGATACAAGGTGTTCAAGGAACATCACGATACTGTTCTCGCTGGACATCCTGGTGGCAAGTCCACCTGTGATCTGGTGTCTCGGAGGTTCTGGTGGCCAGGTTTGCGTAAGAGTATTGAGAATTACGTGGCAGCTTGTGAAACCTGCGCTCGGTCTAAGGTTGCTCATACTCGACCGCCAGGTTCACTTCTTCCATTGTCTATTCCATCTCGTCCTTGGACGCATTTGTCCATGGACTTTATTACGGACCTACCGAGTTCCTCCGGGAGAACAGTGATTTTGGTGGTAGTCGATCGTTTCAGTAAAATGGCTCACTTTATACCACTAACAAGTCTGCCTAACGCTAAGACTCTTGCGCAGATTTTTGTGGATAATATCGTTAAATTGCACGGTATTCCTTCGGATATTGTCTCTGATAGGGGCACGCAGTTTGTCTCCAGGTTTTGGAGGGCGTTCTGCTCTCGACTTGGCATTCAACTTTCTTTCTCGTCGGCTTTTCATCCACAGTCGAATGGTCAGACGGAGCGTACTAATCAAAACCTGGAGACCTACTTGAGGTGCTTTGTGCCTGAGAATCAGGAGGACTGGTCCTCATTCTTGCCCTTAGCAGAATTTGCATTGAATAACCGTAGGCAGGAGTCCACGGGTAAGTCGCCATTTTTTGGCGCATACGGTTTCCATCCTCAGTTTGGTACCTTTTCTGGGTCTGGTTCCTCCGGGATGCCAGAGGAGGAGAGATTCTCTTCTGCCTTATCCTCTATCTGGCGGGGGATTCAAGGGAATTTGGAGAGGATGGGTGAGAGGTAATAACGAATGGCTGACAGGAGACGTGTGACTGGTCCGGACCTGTGTGTGGGTGATTTGGTGTGGTTGTCCACTAGGAATATCAAGTTGAGAATGCCATCTTGGAAACTGGGTCCAAGATTTGTTGGTCCATATAAGATTTCTGCTGTGATCAATCCTGTGGCATTTCGACTTGATCTGCCGCAGACTTGGAGGATCCACGATGTCTTCCACAAGTCTTTACTAAAAAAATATGTTAAACCGGTGGTACCATTGCCATTGCCTCCTCCTCCTGTTCTGGTCGAGGGAAACTTGGAGTTCGAGATCTCCAGGATTCTCGACTCAAGAGTTCTGCGGGGTTCCCTCCAGTACCTGGTTCACTGGAGGGGATAAGGTCCTGAGGAGAGGATGTGGGTTCCGGCGTCAGATGTCAACGCCAGCCGTCTGGTGAGGGCCTTTCATAGGTCCCATCCGGATAAGGTTGGTCCAGGGTGTCCGGAGGTCACCCGTAGAAGGGGGGGTACTGTCATGCCCCACTCTGACGATGTGCGGAGGTCAACCAGGATTGCAGAACAAGTCTAGTATTTGTTTTGATGCTGTGCTGGATCCGCCTCGCATCAGGTGCACTGGGTGGAGTCATTAGTTTAAATAGTCTCCAGCTAAGGTGATCTGAGCGGATTATACTCTTGATTGTGGTCTTGGAAGCTAGAAAGGAAGGTTGGCTGTTTGTTCCTGCTCTCAGCAGATAAGTGTCTTTGGTTGTTTATGTCATCTATCCCATCCAGGTTCTGTGCGAGCTGGCAGCTCCTTTCTCCCCACTTCACCATCTCAGGGAGTTCAGGGTTCTGTTAGCATAGGCTGGTGGACACAGCAAATCTACCATCAAGATTTGATCTGTGGGCTGAGCATTGTAGGGAAAGAGGTCAGGGATTAATTAGGAGGTGACCCTTCCCCCGTCTCTCGTCCAGAGCCTGGTTGGTGTGTTATCTGTTTAACTGTGCACGTCCACCGTGACAGGGGAGGATTTTGTGTGGGAGTGTTTTACTGTATTGTACGTGTTTATTGGTTGTTTTTACAAAACCCTGTGGGTGGTACTAGTGTGCAACAATGTTATATAAGAACAATAAACACACAGCTCTGGCTGTCCACTGCTTTACCCTCAACACGGAGCTTGGTCTCGTTCTTGGGGGGATTCACTGTATGCTGTTAGAGACTGATTGCTAGGAGTGTAAGCCGCTTGGGTGCGTTTCGTCTGCTAGCTGCTATTCGTGAGGTTCCGTTCGGAGTTCGGAGCATTCCCTTGTATGCCGTTACAGAAGGAATATCAGGGACATTTACTGGTGCCTAAAGAAATAGGCTGGCGTCAACCACAGGGGGACGGTCAGGGAAGAGGTGAAACAGTATGATGATAGAGGGAATGGAACAATGTAAGGAGGCAATAAATGTGATCACAATAGAAGGACATAAAAAAACTGTCATATTTAAGAGCCAAATATCCCCCTAGACATATATATTCAAGCATTAACCCTAGATGGAGTGGGAAAATGCGTGGCACAATGAAAACAGTCATATGTAAGAACCAAATATCCCCCTAGGCATATACACTCACCTAAAGAATTATTAGGAACACCATACTAATACGGTGTTGGACCCCCTTTTGCCTTCAGAACTGCCTTAATTCTACGTGGCATTGATTCAACAAGGTGCTGATAGCATTCTTTAGAAATATTGGCCCATATTGATAGGATAGCATCTTGCAGTTGATGGAGATTTGAGGGATGCACATCCAGGGCACGAAGCTCCCGTTCCACCACATCCCAAAGATGCTCTATTGGGTTGAGATCTGGTGACTGTGGGGCCATTTTAGTACAGTGAACTCATTGTCATGTTCAAGAAACCAATTTGAAATGATTCGAGCTTTGTGACATGGTGCATTATCCTGC
Organism: Bufo bufo; assembly: GCF_905171765.1. Lineage (NCBI taxonomy): Eukaryota > Metazoa > Chordata > Amphibia > Anura > Bufonidae > Bufo > Bufo bufo. Next base: position 194,608,467 of record NC_053393.1, read on the forward strand.
TGGAAGTAGCCATCAGAGGATGGATACATGTTCTCATTCTGTTTACGCCAAATTTGGACTCTACCATTTGAATGTCTCAACAGAAATCGAGACTCATCAGACCAGGCAACATTTTTCCAGTCTTCAACAGTCCAATTTCTGTGAGCTCGTGCAAATTGTAGCCTCTTTTTCCTATTTGTAGTGGAGATGAGTGGTACCCGGTGGGGGTCTTCTGCTGTTGTAGCCCATCCGCCTCAAGGTTGTGCGTGTTGTGGCTTCACAAATACTTTGCTGCATACCTCGGTTGTAACGAGTGGTTATTTCAGTCAACGTTGCTCTTCTATGAGCTTGAATCAGTCGGCCCATTCTCCTCTAGCATCCACAAGGCATTTTTGCCCACAGGACTGCCGCATACTGGATGTTTTTCCCTTTTCACACCATTCTTTGTAAACCCTAGAAATGGTTGTGCGTGAAAATCCCAGTAACTGAGCAGATTGTGAAAATACTCAAAACGGCCCGTCTGGCACCAACAACCATGCCACGCTCAAAATTGCTTAAATCACCTTTCTTTCCCATTCTGACATTCAGTTTGGAGTTCAGGAGATTGTCTTGACCAGGATCACACCCCTAAATGCATTGAAACAACTGCCATGTGATTGGTTGACTAGATAATTGCATTAATGAGAAATAGAACAGGTGTTCCTAATAATTCAAGCATTAATATTCAAGCATTAACCCTAGATGGTGTGGGAAAATGCGTGGCACAATAAGGATGGGATGGAGAGACATCAGGTGTTATATGACAATCTGCACATATGTGATCATACAATAAAGCTAACGTACGAGATATAGTTATTGAGTCCATGAGGCCGCAGGGTGCCCAATTTAAAGGTCCGTTGGGCCTCCTTTTGAAGGACTCATTGATCCAAATTACCTTCCCGCGGGGAGGGTTGTACCACTTCAATCCCCTGAAAGCAAATTGCCTGTACATCACCTTGATGATGTGTATTGATATGACGGGCAACCGGGGTATCAGCATTCTTGCGGATGTCATTGAGATGCTCACCTATACGACGACGGAACTCGCGTATCGTCTTCCCTACATATTGAATACTGCAGGTACACATAAACAGATAGATAAGTCCAGAGGATCTGCAATTGATAAAAGTACGGATGGTATATGATTTTGTAGTGACCGTACAGCAGAATGTGGACCAGAGCTTTATGGTGTCGCATGGCTATACAACCGCTACAGCGAAATGTCCCCTTTAGGGGTTCACCAACCAAGTAGATGGAGGTGATATCTGAAAAAAGCTGTGGCACAGGCGATCTTTCAGATTGTGACCCCTCTGATACATAACAGCAGGAGTAGGGCTGACCAGATGACCAACGTCAGGATCCATCTGTAGAATTCCCCATGGTCTCCGAAGGATATCCCGAATCGGACTATTGACTCCATCAAAATTGCCAATGAGCCGAACCTGTCCCTGACCACTATCCCTTTCTCGGGGGTTAAGAAGTGATTCACGGGTACAGGAAAGCTAATGCTGGTAAGCGGTGGAAGGGACCTTTCGGGGGTAGCCTCGGTTGGTGAACGTATTGGTTAAATCATTAGCCTTAGTCTGCAAATCAGAAAGGGATGAGCAGTTACGGTGTACACAGAGAAATTTCCCCTTCGGTATTCCCTTTTTGAGGGGATATGGGTGGCAACTCTCCCAATGCAGTAATGTATTTGTTGTCGTATTCTTACGATACAGACTCGTGTGTATGCTGCCATCCTCAGCTTTGACAATGGTCAGGTCAAGGAATGTGATCTTAGTGGAGTTGATTTCGAAAGTGAAAAATAGGCCATATTTGTTTACATTCAAGGCCTTCACAAAATCATTGAACTCTTGTACAGTGCCGTCCCAGAAGATCAACACATCACTGATGTATCTTAGCCACATCGCGATGTGACCTGACCAGACATTCATCTCGTCGCTGAATACAGTCTCCCTCTATTAACAGAGCCTCAGGTGTCTTCATTCATACACCATATGTACTTTCCCCAGCAACCAAGGGGTCAATGTTGGCTCTGCAGGGAAATGGTCTCCTCCTTGTAATTTGGCTTCTTACTTTCTAGCTTGTTGGGCCCGAATATGGGGTGTAGTGCAAATTTGACACATGCCGGACTCCAGCTCAGAAACATTATTCAGCCAATACACTCCACCTGTGGCAACAACAGGGGAGGGGGTGGTGATGTTTTAAACACACAATTTTCACCCTTGACACTCTAGACTCATATACTATGGTCCTCTGTGTGTCATTATATGTGTTTGCCACTTATAAGTTTTGTCCAAGGGATTTCATGAGTTCCTTTCCCTTTTTTAATGCATATTGATTAAAGTGCTTTCTTACCTACCTACAGCTTCTGTGAGCTGCCATCTTTGGATGCTTTCTGCAGCCAATCACGTGCTGTATACTGGGGCGTCATCATGCAGAGAACGGCAATGGTGAAAGGGGTGACTATAGCATCACTTTTCTTTCTAGACTATTAGTGGGCTTCTCTGAGATTTGTAATTATCTTGGACAACCCCTTTAAAGGGGTTATCTGGGAATTACTATTGTAGACCTATCCTCTGGATAGGTCTTCAGTATCAAATCGGTGGGGCCTGACTCCTGAGACCCCCACTGATTAGCTGTCAGAAGGGGCTAGGTGCATTGGTCACATATCCTAGTTGCAGCTCAGCCCCATTCAAGTCAATGGGTCTGACATACAATACCAAGCACTGCCACTATACAATGTACAGTGCTGTTCTTGGAAACCTGCCAGGAGCCCGCAGTACAGCGGCTCCCTGAAACAGCTGATCGACGGGGGGTGCTGGGACCCCTACCATGATGACCTATCCTGAGGTTATCTTTACCCAGATAACCCCTTTTATGCTGCATTTAGGAAATAAGTGAACATTAAAAAAATCAGTGTAAGGCTACATGCACACGACCGTATGTGTTTTGTGGTCCGCAAATTGCGGATGCGCAAAAAAAATTGATGACTTTCCGTATGGCATCCGTTTTTTTTGCGGATCCATTGTATAATGCCTATCCTTGTCTGCAAACTAGAAAAAAATAGGACATGCACTATTTTTTTTGCTGAGCAACGGAACGGACATACTGATGCGGACAGCACACGATGTGCTGTCAGCATTTTTTGCGGACCCATTGAAATGAATGGGTCCGCATCCCATCCGCAAAAAAAAAAACGGAACGGACACGGAAACAAAATACGGTCGTGTGCATGAGGTCTAAGGTTACTTGCACACGATCATTGTGTGTTTTGCGGTCCGCAAATTGTGGATACGCAAAACACAGATGACGTCCGTCTGCATTCTGCGATTTGCGGAACGGCACGGACAGCCATTAATATAACTGCCTATAACTGCTCTACGGAACAGAGCAATGGAGTGCTGTCCGCATCTTTTGCGGCCCCATTGAAGTGAATGGGTCCGCATCCAAGCTGCAAATACTGCGGCTCGGATATGAACCAAAACAACGGTCGTGTGCATGAGGCCTAAAAAAGAAAAAAATTGTCCTTGTCACAGAGAGCCATTTAGATGATTCAATCATGGCTTTGCTAGGGTAGCACCGTCATCTGAATTTAACTTCCCCGATTGCGCCCTTTATTGAATGATGGTAAATGTTTATACTGTGATGACGTCACGGCGCTGTTTTTGATTGTCTGGATACTGCCTAGAATTGTTATAGACCTTTGCCCTATAACTTTGCCGTTGACCATAGTCTTCCTAATAGAAGAGTCGTGAGAAGGTTGGGTTCGGAATTGCTAATGTCAGTGCATTTGCATGCGTTATCTGCGCCTGCTGTAAATATGGCGGCATAAATAACCTCCGATTCGCTTCTTTCCGATGATTTGTTTTGTAAGGTGCATTGCCGTTCCCTCAGTCGGATGTTCTTCTGGGTGTTTTGAATGTTATCACGAATGCTGATTTATGCCTGAAGGCATTTACTGTGCCCGTCATAGACACAGTACCTTCAGGTTAACGTAAAGAACAAAGAATATTAATGTGTCCAACAGAATGAGCCTAGCGCACAAAGCACGGACCATCCTCCAAACTTTACATGCAGGTGTGCTGCCGAGGCACAAATCATGGAGAAACAATGCCCTCCGTCATCGTGCAAGATGGTTATTACCAGCATAAGCATTTTTAGAGTGATTTTGCGATGCTAAATCAAACACGTGTGATGTAAAATAGATGTATGAATGCTATTTATATCCAAGTGTTAGGTCTTTCAAATCCGAAAATGATTGCGGGTTTGAAAATGAGGGGTATATTTTATCATTTATGATCCTGTAAAGCAGCACAGAAACAAATGCATATGAAGAGATAGCATCCCTTTAACCTGATTATTTATTTTACGCAGGATTGACTCCAAATAAATACACACAGAAGCGACTAGATAGCGGGATTTATCTCGGGAATACAATTTCTGTCACAAATGTGAAATCTGAATAAGTGCAGAGATGGGAGCAGATAAGATGTATTCTTCCCGGTGATTTACAGTATTTTCCATCATGGCTCAGTGCAGGCGGGTGATAAAATGGCACTGGCTTTCTAGTGGTGTGGCCCTCATAAAAGCATTCAGATTAATGACTTTCTCACTATTCCTTTTATTTTTAACTAGCGTTTTTTACGGAGCCCATATTATATTTATAATTAGGAATTATTGGCAATTTATTCTAATGCTAATGCTCAGTAAAATATATAGGGTCAGATATCGTTCTCTGCAAAGAACTGAAAGTTCTTGTTTAATTGGGAACTGCACACCTTAAAGGGTTTTTCTGATATTCAGATATTGATGACCTATCCTCAGGAAAGGTCATCGGTATCAGATTGGCGGGGTCTGACATCCAGGATCAGCTGTTTGGGGAGACAGCGGCGCTACGGTGAGCGCCTTGGCCTTCTCGAAGCTTACCTAGCACAGCACCGTCCATTGGATAGAGGCCGTGCTTGGTATTGCAGCTCCGTCCCGTTCACTTGAATGAGACTGAGCTGTGCCGAGGACAAGTGACAGATGAACATGACATCACTAGCCTAGCAAGAGGCCAACAACCAGGACCCCTGACAATCTGAAATTCCCGAGGATAGGTCATCAATCTCTGAGTTTTGGGAAAACCCCTTTAAATTTGTTCTTTGTGCCCCCTACTTGGCTGAAAACAAAGGTACCATGCTGGTGTGCCCGTAGCAATAATGTTGTAGTATGCTTACATTGATCAAAAGCTGTTTTTAAAGGGGTATTCCAGCTGGTAATATTTATTACGTGTACATTCTACAAATATTTTGACTTTAATAATTGTAATGGATACACAATTATAGAGATTTGATTTCACTTTGTATATTTTTTCTTTTGACATTTATTTTGTAACAACAGAATGTAAGACTCCTTCAGATCAAAGGCGATAAATACTTTATTAACTCCTGCAGATAGTATGTGTACATTCTTTGTATAGGGGGCTGCCCATTCCATCTGCCTCACCAGTCATGTATCGGGCTGAGCCCCCCGGACTATTTACTGAAGAGAGACAACTATGGGGCTGTTACACTGCCGTCACACATTCCCCTTTATCCCCTGCCCTGTTGGGCTGGAGGGACACCACTGGTGATAGGGGTATTGGTGAAACACCAGGGACACTTACTTTAACCCCTTAGTTAGCCTAGGCTAGTTTTATTACCATTAAAAAGGACTGTAACCTCTCCTGACATGTCAGTTTTAGAACAAAATAATTTTTTATTCGAATTTTCTAAGAAATTTCAATATAACATACAGAAAATTTAATGTTTCACACATAATATTACTTCATATCACATGAGGTGTCAGTTTTAGTAACTTCTTGCATTCTCCATGTCATGCCAATTCTGGAGCGCCTGTCTGTATGACTCTATATTGTGAAATTCCTCTGTTAATAATGCTAGAAGTTTATGAATGACTTGCCAGCAATAAAGGTCTACCTGAGTGTTACCAGTTGGGAGGTGTCTCTGCACAGTCTGACATTATCCAATCAATGCTGACAGTGCAAGGACACCCCCCAACCTATAACACCCATCTGGACCATTACTGCTGGCAGTTCATAATGGTAGGTGCTCCAGAACTGTTAGTACATGGGGAATGTATGTAGTTACTAAAACACGCGCTCTTTAAAGGAGTTAAAACAACTACTCATGGCAGTGTTCCTCAACTCCAATCCTCAGCGCCCACCTGCCAGTCATGATTTGAGACTATCCTTCAGAATTAACACCTTTGGTAAGTCCTGATGTATTGACAGTAATTATATCACCTGCTCAATACTAAGGAAATCCTGAAAATGTGACTGACAGATGGGCCCCGAGGACTGGAGTTGAGGACCAGTGACTTATGGAATGCAAACCCTGGCTAATCAGCTGATCACCCATGGTAGTACTCCCAGCATTCATTCATTGCCTGGCCACTGCAGGGGAAATGTTTTATTACATGGAGGCTCAGGTAAGTAGCTCAAGTCCACCAGAATGGGAACTGCTAGCACAGGGTGTCTCTCTGTTCTAGGTTATAGAAGAGGAACCCAAGCAGAGGTGTCCCTGCTATAATGTCCACATGCCCTAATCTGGCATATGGACATAGGATATCTTCATGAGACAATCCCTTCAATTCCTTCACCAATATAGATCACCCAGGATAAATTGTATTTACCACTAATCTAACCTGGAGTACCAGAGACATTTTATTAACCCCTAAGCCATGGATGCTCAACCTGCAGCCTTCCAGCTGTTGCAAAACTACAATTCCCAGCATGCCTGCACAGCCTACAGCTATTGGGGCATGCTGGGAGTTGTAGTTTTGCAACAGCTGGAGGGCCGCAGGTCGAGCATCCCTGCCCTAAGCCCATCTAATTTTGTGCCTTTGCCTTATTTTACAGATATAGATATGTATTTTATTATGACACTTTAGAGTAAACCGGTAAGACAGTCTGAACTTGCTACAGGTGCTAAATAATGGAGCGGCAGTCATACATCTCTTATTCTTTTGAGAAATCTGTGTTGCAAATACATTTTGAAATATATTAAGTCTGACAGAACCACCTTTATTCCACTTGTCCTAGGGTAATAAGGTGGCAGTTTCTTTTCTCTCTAGCTGATCTCATGTATTTTACAGAGTGCAAAGAAACACTGTGCAGCGTTACTACTGTGATGTATGTGTCAATCATGTTTCAGAAGACTGACAGCTCTCTGCGGGAGAGTTTAATTTTACCTCAGTGAGACACAGGTAACGGTGCGGAGTGTCAGGTGCAACATTAATATAGCTATCTACATTTCTTTGAAAAGCGTTTCAATTGCTCTTAACCCTGGTTTTGGTATTTTTGACCTTTGTATGGCTATACTCAATATATTAGAAATTACAGTATTCTTTAGTTTTGTTATTTGAATACATTGTTACCGTCACAGTTATTTTTAGTGCTAACCAGTTACATTCCTCTCAATGTAAAATAATCAAGGGCTGTGCCCATGAATTATAGAATTATGGCAGAGACAGTATGATGTTGCACACTTTATTATTTAAGTGAATTATAAATAGGCTGATTATCAGGGATTGAATGTTCCTACGATTCATGCTCATTCTTGATAAGTGCCCTTTGTAAATGTGCCACCGATCACCTGAAGAATGAGCAAATGCTTCATCGGGTGAAACCATCACTGATGTGATACCCAAAATCATTGTTTTAGGGCAGCAGATTTGTCATGGTCTTACCTGCTTACTGCTCTCCTTCGTTTGACATGTGCTGGCGGCCATCTTGGTTTCTGGGTTTCTTGTAGCCCTCCACCCTGCGGCTCCTCCTTCCCCTGGGAGGAGCTGGATGCCTAGCTCATATATATAGGAGGTCTGTGGCTTCAGTTCCTTGCTTGGTCCTCTTGTGTTCACATGCTTCTAAGACTGCTGCTGCTTCTGGTTCCTGATCCTGGCTTCGTCTGACTACCCTGCTGGTTCCTGATCCTGGCTTCGTCTGACTACCCTGCTGGTTCCTGATCCTGGCTTCGTCTGACTACCCTTCTGGTTCCTGACCTCTGGCTTCGCAAAGACTCTGCTCGGTTTCACCATCCGTTTGGACTTTTGCTTTACAGCTTTATTTTCAATAAAGCCTTCTTATTTTCACTTATCTCTTGTTGTACGTCTGGTTCATGGTTCCGTGACATTAGGACCAAGCCATGAATTCTGACGGTACAGGGCCATCCTCGCTACCCACGCTGGTTGCCAGACTTGATCAGCAGGATCACCTGTTGGGTCGGTTCGCTGTGGCGTTGCAAACCCTGCTTGAACGCACGGCTCATTTCGCTCCCGTTGCCGATGGGTCGGTTGTCGCTCCTGGGCTCGCTCCTACTGCCGCTCCGGTTGTTGCGCCAGAGTCTACCCCGACACCTGTTGTTGCGCCTGCGGTGTTTCGGGGTATGACCGGTTCTGCCCCTCTTCCACAGCGCTTTGGGGGAGAGCCAACTCAGTGCCGAGGTTTCCTTAACCAGGTGGGCATTTATTTCGAGTTGCTGCCACATGCCTTTCCTACTGAGAGATCAAAGGTGGGCTTCTTGATCTCGCTGCTCTCGGACAAGGCCTTGGCCTGGGCCAGCCCTTTATGGGAGAACAACAATCCGGTGGTTGCCGAGTTTTCCGGTTTTGTTGCTTCTCTTCGGAAGGTATTCGATGTGCCGGCTCGTGCTGCCTCTGCTGCGAAGCTCCTTATGTCCATCAGACAGGGTTCACGATCCGTAGCTGAATACGCCATTGAGTTTCGTACCCTGGCAGCAGAGGTGGGCTGGAATAATGAGGCTCTGGTCGCTGCTTTCTCTCATGGTCTCTCGGATGCCTTGAAGGATGAGGTTGCAGCTAAGGACCTACCAGTTGAGCTCGAGTCTCTTATTTCTTTCCTGATTTTGATTGACACCAGACTCAGGGAGAGACCTTCCTTTAAGGAGAACCTGCGGAGGTCTTCTAACAGATTGGTGCCTACGTTTGCTGTCCCACCCGTGCCTCCCTCTCCTCCCACGCCTCCTGGGGATGACTTGTCTGGGGGTGAACCCATGCAGCTGGGGTTTGCTCGCCTGTCCGAGGGGGAGAGGGCACTCCGGAGACATGAGGGCCGATGCATGTACTGTGGTCTCGGTGGGCATTTTCGGTTGGCATGTCCGAACCGTCCGGGAAACGCTCGTACCCTGAGATCCTGTCGGGGGCAGATCTTGGGTGGAGTCTCCTCGTCCCCGGTTTCCCGTGTTGACAAACCACTGATCACTGTTGTCCTCTCCTGGGTCGGGGGCTCGGTGACGACCCAGGCGTTGGTGGACTCTGGTGCTGGTGGTTTGTTCATTGATAGTGTGTTCGCTGCCGCCAATTCCATTCCTCTGCAGGCTCGAGGTTCCCCACTGGCTCTTGAGGCGATAGACGGCAGACCCCTTCTGCCGCCACACGTGACTCATGAGACCCTTCCAGTGGGGATAGCCATTGGTGCCGTTCACAGAGAGTTGGTCTGCCTCCAGGTTATTTCGTCTCCACACTACTCGGTGGTCTTGGGGTACCCCTGGCTCCAGAAGCATAATCCGACTTTCGATTGGAGATCGGTCGAGATCCTCTCGTGGTCACCGCAGTGTGGGGCTAGTTGCATCCATGGGTCTGTCAAGTTGCTGTGTACTTCCTCGGACTCTCTGTTGCCTCCTGAATATGAGGAGTACCGGGATGTATTCGATAAGGTGCGCGCGGTTGCCCTACCTCCGCACCGCCCATATGATTGTGCCATAGAGTTACAATCTGGTGCCGTTCCTCCTCGTGGCAAAGTCTATCCACTGTCGGTAGCGGAGAATGAGGCCATGGAGGAGTACGTGAGGGAGGCGCTTTCACGCGGACACATTCGCAAATCTTCGTCCCCGGCAGGGGCTGGATTTTTCTTTGTGAAAAAGAAGGGCGGTGAGTTGAGGCCTTGCATCGATTACAGGGGTCTCAATCGCATCACGATCAAGAACGCTTACCCGATACCCTTGATTTCCGAGCTGTTCGATCGCCTTAAAGGGGCCACGGTCTTTACCAAACTCGACCTGAGGGCGGCATATAACCTGGTAAGGATCAAGGCGGGCGATGAGTGGAAGACAGCGTTTAACACCAGGACCGGTCATTACGAATCCTTGGTTATGCCCTTTGGGTTGTGCAATGCGCCCGCAGTCTTTCAGGAATTCATCAACGATGTTTTCCGTGACCTGTTGCAGCAGTGTGTGGTAGTCTATTTGGATGACATCTTGGTATATTCTGGATCCATGGAGGCCCACATTCTGGATGTCAGACGAGTGTTGCAACGGTTACGAGAGAACAAGCTGTTCGGTAAGCTTGAGAAATGCGAATTTCACCGATCCCAGGTAACCTTCTTAGGTTACATCATTTCCGCTGAGGGGTTCTCCATGGATCCTGAGAAGGTTTCGGCTATCTTACAGTGGCCCCAGCCCAGTGGTCTTCGTTCCCTGCAGCGCTTTTTGGGCTTCGCCAATTATTATCGGAAGTTCATCAGGGACTTTTCCATGCTGGCCAAGCCTCTCACGGATCTGACCAGGAAGGGCAGTAATTCCCAGGTCTGGTCGCTCGAGGCCATCCGAGCTTTTGAGGCCCTAAAGTCCGCCTTTGTGTCGGCTCCGATTCTGTCGCATCCCAACCCTGGGTTGCCCTTTGTCCTCGAGGTGGACGCGTCTGAGACGGGAGTAGGCGCCCTTCTGTCTCAGCGTAGAACACCAGAGGGTCCTCTGCTTCCTTGTGGGTTTTACTCCCGGAAACTGTCTTCCGCGGAGTGCAACTATCAGATTGGTGACAGGGAGTTATTGGCCATCGTGCAGGCCCTTAAAGAATGGAGGCACTTGCTCGAGGGTTCGGTGGTTCCGGTTCTCATCCTGACGGACCACAAGAATCTGACCTACCTTTCTGAGGCCAAGAGATTGACACCACGTCAGGCCAGATGGGCTCTGTTCTTGTCACGTTTTAATTACGTGGTCTTCTACCTACCCGGTTCCAAGAACATCAGGGCGGATGCCTTATCACGGCAGTACTCCGAGCTGTCCAGGGAGGAGTCGATTCCGACTTCGGTCATACCTCCGAATCAGATCCTGGCCGCCATTCGCACCAGCCTGACCTCTCCCCTGGGTGAGCAGATTTTGGCGGCTCAATCTAGTGCTCCCTCTGGGAGACCCAACGGCAGATGTTTTGTGCCTGAGGAGTTGCGCACTCGGTTGTTGCGAACCTACCATAACTCCAAGACCGCGGGGCATCCTGGAAAGAATCAGCTGTCCTGGGCTGTTTCACGTCTGTTCTGGTGGCCTTCCCTACGTTCCGACATCGCCGCATATGTAGCGGCATGCTCCGTTTGTGCCCAGAGTAAGTCCCCTCGGCACCTTCCGTTGGGCCTTCTGCAACCCATAGCCACCGGGGAGCGTCCATGGTCACACCTGGGGATGGATTTCATTGTGGACCTCCCTGCATCCCGAGGCCATACGGTCATTCTCATGATTGTGGATCGGTTTTCCAAAATGTGCCACTGTGTTCCTCTCAAGAAGTTACCCTCTGCACAAGAGTTGGCCACGATTTTTGCCAGGGAGGTCTTCCGGTTGCACGGTTTGCCTAAGGAGATTGTGTCGGATCGGGGGAGTCAGTTTGTGTCCAGGTTCTGGCGCGCCTTTTGCTCCCAGTTGGGGATTCATCTCTCCTTCTCCTCGGCCTACCACCCTCAGTCCAATGGGGCCGCAGAACGATCCAATCAGGCCTTGGAGCAATTCCTTCGTTGCTATGTCTCCGATCACCAAGACAATTGGGTTGACCTCCTGCCTTGGGCTGAGTTTGCCAGGAACACGGCGGTGAACTCTTCCTCCGGGACGTCTCCCTTCATGGCCAATTATGGGTTCCAACCTGCCGTGTTACCGGAGGTATTCTCTCCCCAGGATATTCCGGCTGTGGAGGATCACCTTTCCGTCCTACGTGCTTCTTGGGTACAGATCCAGAAGTCCCTTGAGGTCTCTGCGCAGCGCCAGAGACTCCAGGCTGATCGCAGACGAGCGCCTGCTCCTTCCTACCAGGTCGGAGACCGTGTATGGTCGTCCACCCGCAACCTCAACCTTCGAGTGCCCACTCCCAAGCTGGCGCCTCGCTTTGTTGGTCCCTTCCGAGTGCTTCGCAGGGTAAACCCGGTAGCCTATACCCTTGCGCTTCCTCCTGGCATGCGGATCTCCAACGTGTTTCATGTCTCCCTGTTGAAGCCACTGGTGTGTAATCGTTTCACTTCCTCGGTTCCTCGGCCTCGTCCGGTCCAAGTGGGCAATCGTGAGGAATATGAGGTGAGCAATATCCTGGACTCACGCCTGGTCCGCGGTCGGTTGCAGTTTTTGGTCCATTGGCGTGGTTATGGTCCAGAGGAGCGTCCCTCCGCAGATGTCCATACTCCTGCCTTGCTCCGAGCCTTCCACGCACGCTTCCCTCAGAAACCGTTTTGTGCTCCGCGGAGGAGGGGCCCTTGAGGGGGAGGTACTGTCATGGTCTTACCTGCTTACTGCTCTCCTTCGTTTGACATGTGCTGGCGGCCATCTTGGTTTCTGGGTTTCTTGTAGCCTTCCACCCTGCGGCTCCTCCTTCCCCTGGGAGGAGCTGGATGCCTAGCTCATATATATAGGAGGTCTGTGGCTTCAGTTCCTTGCTTGGTCCTCTTGTGTTCACATGCTTCTAAGACTGCTGCTGCTTCTGGTTCCTGATCCTGGCTTCGTCTGACTACCCTGCTGGTTCCTGATCCTGGCTTCGTCTGACTACCCTTCTGGTTCCTGATCCTGGCTTCGTCTGACTACCCTGCTGGTTCCTGATCCTGGCTTCGTCTGACTACCCTTCTGGTTCCTGACCTCTGGCTTCGCAAAGACTCTGCTCGGTTTCACCATCCGTTTGGACTTTTGCTTTACAGCTTTATTTTCAATAAAGCCTTCTTATTTTCACTTATCTCTTGTTGTACGTCTGGTTCATGGTTCCGTGACAAGATTGTGCTATGCAAACAGGGATCTGCTGCCCATAAAATAGTTCTGTATGGGGCTGAGCAATACCAATAGTGATTGCTTGTCCCCATACAGTGGAGGTGATTGCTGCATGTAAATAATATTTGTCTATGTATCAGCCTATGTGAAGGGGTCATAAAGAGGACCTGTCACTTCAAAATGTATCAGCAATCAGCAGGAAGTATTTTGTAGAGCAGGAGAAAGTGAGCAATTGATATATAGTTTTATGGGAAGAGTGTCAGTAAACAATGTCATTTATGCATTTAAATCTCTGCTCTCCCTGACTTAGCACCACCTCTGTTTACAGCTATTAGTGACTGACAAGCTATCTCTGTATACACACTTACGCAGAGAATGCTATCAATCACTGATAACATCTCCCCTGTGTACAGCTATCAGTTACTGACAGGTATCTCTGTATACACACATACACGGGGAATATTATCAATCACTGATAACAATTCCCCGTGTACAGCTATCAGTGACTGACAGCTATCTCTGTATACATACATACACAGGGAATATTATAAATCACTGATAATACCTCCTCCGTGTACAGCTATCAGTGACTGATAGCTTTACACAGGGGAAATGTTATCAGTGATTGATAGCATTTTCTCTGTAAGTGTGTATATAGAGATAGCTGTCAGTCACAGATAGTTGTACACAGGGGTAGTGTTATCAGTGATTGATAGCATTCTCTGTGTAAGTGTGTATATAGAGATAGCTGTCAGTCATTGATAGCTGTACAAAGGGGAGATGTTATCAGTGACTGATAGCATTCTCTGTGTAAGTGTGTATACATATCTATCAGTCACTGATAACACCTCTCCTGTGTACAGCTATCAATCACTGGTAACACCTTCCCTGTGTACAGCTATCAGTGACAGACAGCAATCTCTGTATACACACTTAGGGTACTTTCACACTAGCAATAAAGTTTTCCAGTATTGAGTTCCATCATAGGGGCTCAATACCAGAAAAAAACGCTTCAGTTTTGTCCCAATGCATTCTGAATGGAAAGCAATCCATTTAGTATGCATCAGGATGTTTTCCGTTCAGTCCCTTTTACGGTACCAAGTGTTCTGGAAAAACTGATCCAGTTTCCCGGTCTTTAAATGTGTGAAAAAGATAAATACCTGATCCGTTTTTCCGGATGACACTGGAAAGACGGATCTGGTATTGCAATGCATTTGTCAGACGGATCCGGAAACAAATGATATCCGTTTGCATGCGGATTTCCGGATCAGGCAGGCAGTTCCGGTAATGGAACTGCCTGCCAGATTCTTCTAACGCTAGTGTAAAAGTACCCTTACACAGAAAATGCTATCAATCACTGATAACACCTCCCCTGTGTACAACTATCAGTGACTGACAGCTATCTCTGTATACACACTTGCGCAGAGAATGCTATCAATCACTGATAACTCATGTACAGCTATCAGTGACTGTCAGCTACAGTATGCAATATGGGGGATCGCTCTCTCTCAGGGGTCAACAATGACAGACTTCTCATCAAACAGGGGGTTTTCAAGCTCAAACCGTGCTTTATTGTATCACTTTAAGCAGTACAGATGATTTTTCCAGTTATCAAGTCACTGGGTGAGGTTCCATCACCAGAAATACAAAATAAACACCTGCCCGTCTGGGCTCTAACTAACACTTTGGTCTCTATCTCACTTCTAAGCCACTGTTCACACCAGGGACTAGTTCCAGCTCCACTCAGCCATATGGTCCAGCAGCCTCCTTGCTGTGACCAACACACAACCTTGAGGGAATAACTGTCCAACAGCCCTCCTGGCTGTGACCACACTGAGCATCTCAGGCTTCCCTCTTCAGACTCTCCCACCTGAGGATTGTTGCAGACTTTTAAATGAGAACTGTGAACATGGGCCACCTGTGAAACTCGCAGTGGGTCGTGGGAAATAAGCACCCACCCAGCTCTATGCTTATTCCCAATAAAGCCAGACCTGCGTTAGCTGATACCAACTATACTAAGTAAAAACAGCATCCACTATCTATCTTAGTGGACACACTAGCTCCTGGGTTTTACTCCACCAAGGCCGGGCACCTTGGTGAAACACAGCAAACCATGATATGCATCTCCTCTATTGGGTTTCCTGCAACATTCTAGGAGACACATATCTTCCCTCATATATGAGGCCTGTCACTGCCTCACAGTTTGTATACACATTTACACTGGGAATGCTATCAATCACTGTAACTGACTGCTATTTCTGTGTACACACACACACACATAGAATGTGATCAATCAACGATAACCCCTCCCCTGTGTACAACTGAAGTCAGAAATAGCAGAGATTTAAATGTATAACATACAAGTTTTCCAGACTATTTTCCCATAAAACTGTACATCAGCTCCTCCTGCTCTATAACATGCTGCTTGCAGATTGCACTGCATTTTGTGGTGACTGGTCCCCTGTAATTCAGGACCACAGTTTTACAGGTATTGTATAGTGATTATTTTCTAGTAGCACATTGAACAGTGTATTGATAAGGCAAACTTTTACTAATAATGTGACAACCTTCTTTGGCGCCTTAGCATATAGTGACATTTTAAGCTTGCATTGTTCTTGCCACACAGCTGTTTTTCACTGTCATGTGAATAAGGCCTAAGAGTTCGCACTTGCAGGCCACAACCTCTCACCCTGTTAGAACCACCACTCAGCCCTTATTTCTGCTGGCTCCGGTAACTTTCCTTTGACATGTCTTTAATCTTTTTTTGTGTAAATACAAGTTTTTTATGTCATAACCTGATGATTATACAGAGACGAGTGTCACAACATACTGTAGGTACTAGTTATTTATTTCTGCAGTTACTTCTCCTGAGCCAACCCACTATGACATCCAATGCCTCCTTTCTTTTTAGAGGGAACCTGTCACGTTTAACATGGTATCTGAGCTGCTTGGCAGCAAGTTCTAAAGCAGGAGAAGTTGAGGAGATTGATATCAAGTTTTATGGGAAAAGATTCAATCACTGTCAATCATTGATAGGACCACCTCCTTGACTTTATAGTCCAGAATAAGCAGGAACTTAATTTAATAAATTACAAGTTTTACTGAAACTTTTCACACAAAACTATAGATCAGTCTGCTCACAAGTTCCCTTTAAAAATAATTTCTTCATCAGCTGTAATAATATGCTAAATTTAGCAAAAATGCCACAATACACAACTTTTTTTTGAATGACATGTCATAAAAAAGAGGTTCTGCAGCAGTTTAGGTTTGTTTGATGAGTAAAAATATCCCTTTTAATATGAATTATATAAATTAAGAATCAGGATCATCTATGACAGGTATAATATACTTCTCCTGCAGCCTTATGTGTGTATATGACCACTTCATGATGACGTCAGATATTCTTCGAATCTACAGCACATCTACATTATCCCAATACTGTATTAAGCCAAGTTCCTCTTTTTTCTTGCTTAGGTCATTTTTTTGTTGGGTATCTACACATCTTTGCTGACATGACTGTTGCTGCTGGGGCATGTAGTGCAGCAGAGGGATTGCTACCCTAGTACTAACTGCTCCTCAGCAGGGGGATTACATGAAAAGGTTTTAATGAGATTGCAAAAATTTTGGCCAGAGAAAGGAAGTTTGCAGCCGGGGTTGGGCTAGCCACTTTAAGCCTATTCCACACAGTGGAAGACATTGAACGGCCAATACAGACCCATTACCCCTTCTACTTCCAACACCGGGAATCGCTCATGTCAGTGAATAGATGTAAATAGCTGCTTCATTTTAGCAGTGTAAAGGCTGTGAAAGCAATAAAGCAGGGACCAACGCCCTATTGATGACCATGCTTTTGGAATGCAATTCCAAGCAGTGCATATGGGTATTTGCAGTAAATGTTTTTATTGTAATTTTATTCACATTAAGTATGTATGGATCTATATATTTACGTGTATACTTATGTATAATAAATAGGGTACATACCTGTGTACAATTACATTTTAGTTATATGCCATTAATATGTTATAATAGAATTTTAAATATACGGTAAGTATAGGTTACAATTTGTATAAGTCCTGACGGTCTTTGTAAAGGACTTTCAATGAACTGCGATACATGGCTCACCCCCGTTCCCATGACAAAAGGGTTAAATGTAGCAGCGTAGCAGAGATGTATTTCGGCACAGTACAGCATTTAGCACCACTTGGCTGTCGGAGCGCTCTTGAACAGATAGCTTTTCATTTAGCCTTTGCTCTGACAGCACATGCCCTGGATAAGTGGTATAGGTCTGTACAGGTGAAATCTATTCTCACATTTGCCTCAGGGGCGACTGGACTGTAACAGAATTTTTCAAACCCGTTGGGCCCAACCGCAAAGCGGAGAATAAATGGCTGACGTGCCAGGCCTCGACAGAAAAATCAATGCCTGGTTATACAGACATGACAGAGCTAGGCTGCAATTCTCCTCCGCAAAGGCGCTGCATTTAGCATGGTTGAGCTTGTAAAAGTCTCATTGTCTTTTCTGGCTTAGAAAAATGTCTGCTGATAACGATTCGAATATTTTTCTAGACTTCTATGGTTCACGCCTTCATTTGTTTTTATTCATCTAGGAAATTTGCCTGTAACGTCTGCGATAGAAGTTTTAGAGAGAGATGGGCCCTGAACAACCACATGAAGCTGCACACGGGCGAAAAGCCGTTTAAATGTACCTGGCCCACATGCCATTATTCTTTCCTCACGGCCTCTGCCATGAAAGATCATTACAGGACTCACACAGGTCTGTTAGAAATTATGTGTTCATTATCTTCCTGGTTATATATAAAACTCATTTATGGGCAAGTAATACTTTCGTGTTTTTTTTTTTAATTAAAGCGAAGATGTTTTAACAAACACCATTAACATGAACATTGAGAGAGCAGACGTTTCCACTTTGAAACATCCCCTTGTATTTCTAGATGCTGTAAATGAAAATTGAATCTTTATGGTGCCTTATTTTAGTCTTGGAGATAAATGCTCTTGCATGCTCTCTAACCGTGGCTACAATATTGCCATCTCCTCTTGCTGTTTGCTTATATTCATCTCTCTTTTCTAGTCGGTAAATTTTTTTGCATGTTTTTTTTTTTTTCACCTTTTGTTACTTTTCAGCCATTGAGTTCATCGAGGTGTCATGAGCATCCTAGGCTGCTTAGTCATTCCCATTTCCACCATGGCCAGGAAATTGTTAACATCTGCTTCACTCCCAGTACATTGTACGGTATAATTAAAAAGAATGAATGAAACAAAAAATTGCCCAATCATTGTGCTGTGATCCAGATGTTCACCTCTTAGGTGAAGATTCTAGTTTAAAAAGTTCTTTATTGAGAAATATCCCAAGCAGTTGGTGGGAGGCCCGGGTCTATTTAGCTCCTCTGTCAAGGGTGTTGACGATTTAAGGTCTCCAGCTTGCCCTGAGAGATCACTTATATCGAACCGCAGATGAAAAGCCAGTGCAGATGTAATTTATCGTCGGTGTTTCCTTCTAAAGAATAATTGTGGAGACTTGGTTAGATCAATAATATAGATTTTTGTTGTTAGGTCTTGTAGTCTGCACCATAATGAGAGAGAGGGGACAGTGGCTGTTTTCTAATAGAATATAAAGGATTGGTTTCCGTGTCTTTCTGCATTTGAATGCAAAATGGCACACTTGAAACTAATCCAAGATGTAAAGAAAAAATCCACTTTCCATCCTGTCTGTGCCATCATGTAAGCGTTCTTTGTGGTTACCTAAAGCAATTATTCATTTTGTCTGTCCAAGAAATTTTAAGGTTACAAGTGTCGACAGTGTAATAAAAGTACTCACAACTAGCCAAAAGCAATCTCTGTCTCAAAGCCAGAACTCTTTAGAAGTACTGTAGTGTTTTTCAGATCTTCATGCTCTTCCCAATGTCTTGGGAGTTCTATAATGTGTAGCTAAGACAAGCACCATGCCTTTCTTCAGACATGGTGAGTACCTTAGCCAACAATGTTGAGAAGGTTCTAAAAAACAGATGGCACAAAGTAGAATGTCCATAGTAGCTTAAGAGCAGCTTTTTCATCTCTTGTCTCTATGGCCTTGTCTCTGGATACCATTGTTTTATTTAGCACTTGATCTTTTAACCATGAAACCAAGAACAGTTCCATTGGTGATTCATTTGGTGCTTTTAATTTGTTAGAACATTTTAGTAGATAGGAATAACTGCTTCTCGTGAATTAACACTGGATAAATGCATAAAAAACATCATCATGATCTTTACATATTGACCAGTTAACCCAGAATGGCTATAATTTCATTTTTTGTCCTTTACGTCAATGTTTTAGGACTGCATTTGCAGAATCAGAATTATTTGCTGGAAGAATAGATGGACACTAGAGATGAGCGAAGTTTTCAAAAAATTTGATTCGGAAGCTTTGTAGAATATAAAAAAAAATTGATTCGATCTGAATTTATTCATGAGGAAGCTTGTTAAAAATCAGCTATTTCCCATCTGCCTGTACATCAGTGTACATCACTGTGCATTGCAGAAACATGCAGAGCTAGTCCGCTGTAGTAGTGAAACAGTTACTGTGCGTCAGTATGACAAGCAGGTGAAAGGTGTCACTTTTAAAATCACTTCACACTTCACTTATTTGGTCAGTTACGGGCCAAAACTGACCAAATAACTGAAGTATGAACTCAACCTTACAGGTCAATCTTAGCGTCAGGTATAAAGAACCGTGCAGTGGCCCAAAATTCTACTATAGAGTGAAAGATCACTCTTCTTTTACAATGTCAGCTGATTCCACATAGATTTCTACAGAACCTGTTTTGTTACATGCTGATTAAAGTAGTGGCCCCATGACAGACCGCAATTTCACCCCAATTACAAAATTAAGGATTAACGGATTTCTTTATGTATTAAAGAATGTTAAAAAAAAATTCAAATCTGTAGCATCAGGCTGCAATTTCACCCCAATTGCGCAATTAAGCACAATTCGGGATTGACGGATTTACCTATTTATAAAAGAACGTACACACCCTAAAATCTGTAGTATCAAGCCTAAATTTCACCCCAATTGCACAATTAAGAATTAACATATTTAGTTATGGAAAATAGAATGAGAACATCCCAAAATCTGTTGTATCAGACCACAATTTTACCCCATTACACAATTAAGTATTAACAGATTAATTTATGCTAAATGAATGTGAACACCCCAAAATCTGTAGTATCTGTAACGCAATTTCACCACATTTACACAATTGAGGAGGATTGAATTATGTATAAAAGAACGTGAAGACCCTAAAATCTGGAGTCTCAAGCTGCAATTTCACCCCACTTACACAATCAAGGATTAACAGATTGAATTATATATAAAAGAACGTGTACACTCCAAATTCTGTAGTATCAGGCCGCAGTTCCACCCCAATAACAGAATGAAGGGTTAATAGTATTACTTATGTATAGAATAATGCAAACAACCTAAAATCAGTAGTATTAGAACACTTTTTAACCCCAATCAGTGCAGCAAGGTGTAATAGAATAGCTCCTATTAGCCAAGCTTTACACTGTTCCATTGGTCCCTGCTCTCTTCTCTATAGTGTGGATAATGCCTCCCTATTAGACCGAGCAGAAGAAGACTTTTTATAGGGCTGTGATATCACAGGGGCTGGCTATCTGCTGATTGGCTGGCTGCACAGCATTATGGGTGATCCCTCGTTCCCGGGCTTTTTACTTCCTCTTTCTAACATGTGCAGGAGCCATTTTAGAAAAAATATCATTCGTTACCAGAAAACGCATAGAAATTCGACTTAGGGATGAACCAAATTTTTCCTGAAATTCGGATTGAATTCCACTTTGTCAACTTCGATTTGCTCATCTCTAATGGACACCATCAAAACAGAACCCAATGCATCCCACAATAAGTCATCGGGGTCCACCAGGTGCTGTTTGTGTACTTTATGTGACTGATCCTGCTCTCCGTCATTTTCAGTTTTCTGCTTCCTAACAGCGGATGTAGACACAGTCTTAATAATAATAATAATAATAATAATAATAATAATAAAACACTGTGCATTATGATCAAAACACGAGTATATGAACTGGGATGGAACAAGCTGCCTTGGTGCTCAAGGCAGGGATTTCAGAATGAGGACTCCCCAGCATAGTAGAAAACACACAGTAGCGTAAGAGCAGATTTTAGGTCTTATATCCATAGTCTTGCCCCCGGATGTACCGTAGGTTTATTTAGCACTTCATCTTTCAGCTATGAAACTAACTGCAATGGTGATTCATCCAGTGCCTATGATTTTCAGGCTCATTTTACTAGAAAAAAACAACTGATTCTCATGAATTAACACTGGGTAAATTAGTATAAAACATCATCATAAGCTCTACATATGGACCTGTTAACCCAGAATTGGTATAATTTAATTTTTGTCTTTTCTATCAACATTATAATTCGACCCATTGGCATCCACATACGCAGATTCTGATATATTTGCTAGGAAAACAGTGTGGTATGCAGCATTTTTTTTCTGGTGGAATGATGGACCCCATGACAGAACCCAGTGGACCCCATTATAAGTCATTGGGCTCTACCAGGTGCTATTTGAGTCCTTTGTGTGCTGGATTAGACTCTCCATCAGTTTCAGTTTTCTGCTCCTTAACAGAAAGTTTTAAATAATGCAGACGTTGACCCAGCCTTAGACAGCTTAATATATATATATATATAAAAAAAAAAAAACACTGTTCACTATGATCAAAATATGCATATATGACCTGGGGCAGAACAAGATGCCTTTGTGCCCAAGGCAGTTGTTTCAGAATGAGGACCCCCAAACTTCAATCCCTAAAGCTCCACATGAAGGACTTTGTTACGTCCTATGCACCTCTTCCCCAACATGTTCTTATTTATAACACATACTCATAATTTTCTTCTTTTACTCAATGCATGTCCCGCTGTCCACTCTTTTATGCATCTGTATTAGGGGCTCCTGCAGCTCCTTTCCTGGTTCCATCCACCACCTCCTTGTTTTTGGTTTAATTTAGTTTTATTGAAGTAAAGAACAACTATAAAATTAAAATACATCGAAAATATAGAAAGTCTCAGGTTGCGAGAGTACATAAGTATCATAGATAGTTGAGTTTTCACAGAAACAACCCCTACATTTTGTATGGACTTGTGAAAATCCTGAGTAATAAGAAAAATATAATACCCAAGAGATACTCCTGGGGAACAAACCATATAGACACATCACATGGGGAATAAATGGGAACACATGGGAGCTAATTCAAGAAAATTGTATACATTCATACTTCTGTCATCCTGAAGGGTGATAATTGTGGGCTAAAACAAATACTTGGACTTAGTATGGTGGATCATCTCCTAACCAGATATGATATTGAAGAGAAGCCCCAAAAGCAGTCTAGCGGAGCCACAAGGAACAGAAGTTTGAATATTTAAAGGGTTTGTTAAGCAATTTATATTGATGACCTATACTCAGGATTGGTCATCGATATCTGATCAGCAGAGGTCAGACACTCCCGCCAATCAGCTGTTTGACGAAGAGGCAGCGCTCCATGCGAGCACCGCTTCCTAGTCTTTACCCTATGCATTGTCTCCTGTTGAGCCCTTCCAAACCAAAGTGTAGTGTAATGAAGAGGAAGTAGTGTTCCCATGGAGTGCAGCCTCCTCTTTAAACAGCTGATCGGGCGATCAGATATAGATGACCTATCCTGAGGATAAGTTATCAATATAAATCACTGCACAGTCCCTTCAACTCTCTCGGCTACAGTTATGTCTTCCATCCTCATAATTATGTACAGTCATTCAGCCCAGTGGACACGAGATTGAGAGACATCTGATTTCCAGAATCAGGATGACCATTCTCATAGCAAAAATGATGGCAGGTCCGTGGAGCATACATAGAGTGCAACAATCTTAAAATCTTTTTTATAGAATACATTATATAAGAAGGTAATGTCTTCCCAAAATCTCTTAACTAAGGTGCAACTCCACCACATAAGTTCCTCTGACCCTACATCTCCAACAAATCACCCCCATCTTTCATCTCTCAGATTTTTTTTCAATCTAGATATGTGCATGCCCCATCTCATGAGCACCTGTATTCTCTACCTACCACTCATCTCGTCCCTGTTATAAACTAGTACTATATAAAACAAATGTTTTTAACAGGTTCAATGATGGCAAAATATTAGGGCCTCTAGAATAGTCCACTCAGGTAACCAAGTAATTCGGCCCTCACGATATATCTTTATAATGGTATCTATTATCTATTTTTGAGTTCAGTCTGTTACAGCATGCCCAGAGGCAGATTTTCCGACTGCGCATATTGTTGACCTATCTCCAAGTTAGATTATCAATATCAAATTAGTGAGGAAATAGCTCTGTGAATGGAGCTGGAATTATCCCTTTGAACGTAGCCAGAAGGTAAGCTCCTTTTAAAGTGTAGTGGCTGTACCGGGTAACTACATCGCAGCTCTCCGTTCCCATTCACTGCAGTCTGCGGTTCTGTTTTTGCAGATAGAAATACCGAAACACACACAGAAACCAGCTGGACGATTTAGTATATTAATAGCCTTCAAGATTTGCCGATATCCATTTGAAAACAGTTCTGGCATACTGTAGCTGCCAGTGGCTCTGTCTGGAAATGTGGTGCTTATGTGAATGTCTTAACAAGATGGTCTGCATCAGTTAAAGAACATGGAGCTAATTTGCCAGTAGTCTTACTTATTAATCTCCAAAAAGTACCTCTGAAGATGTGTGGGTTCCCATGACTGAAAATTCTCCCTTTCAGATATCATGTTTGGTTAAACCATATGTGACTGGGGACAGATGGATTCTAGAGTCAGACTACACATGGTTTGTTTGTAGTCTGTTACTATAGAGACACCTAGGACTCCATATGAGCTGTGGGCACAAAATGTTGTTACATACGTATGCCTCAATGGGATCTTGTCTTATTTGTCTTTATTATTAGCATTGTTATATATGCCATAAATCAGTGTCTTAATCAATGAAAAGAATCTGCAGATTTAGTATAACTTTTAGTTTGTTATATAAATATTTGCTTATTCTGGGCTTAGGAGTCCAGCAGGCAGTCCTACTCAGTGAATGATAGTTATGTGTGTATGCAGGGAGGTTGTCAATATCCCATTAACATCATTTTTTACTAAATACGGGACTCCCAAGCATAGAAAGAGCAGGTATTTAGATCACTAATTTGAAAGTTATAATGAATGTTTTCCAACAACTGTATATTTCACTATGCTCAACTCCTCCTGCTTTATAATATGCTCCCTGCAGATGAGACTGTATTTTAAATGCAAAAGGTCTCAAACTCAGCCAGATATATGGGCCACACATAGAAAAAAATTCCAGTTGACAGGCTGCTTGCATTTCAAATGCGATACATTACATGTGAGTCACACTTAGCGCCCCTGAGCTTCTTTTCAACCGGCCATGCCTAGGAATGACACCAAATAGTGAGAACAGTGGGGTGAGGGAAGTATCACTACTTTTTTGGGGCATTCTAATCAGTTTTCAAAAATAAATTTTACATGGCTGGACAGCCCCTTCTTAATACAGACCTTAGACAAGACCCTAAAATTAATGCCCATATAGTCCCAGACTAGACTCCAGAATTAATACAGACCCCAGATTAGGCCCCACATTTATACAGACCACAAATTAAACCCCAAATTCATACCCTCCCCCAGATCAGCCTCCAATTTTATACAAACCCCAGATCAGAATACAGATCAGTCCCCATATTCATACAGACCCCAGATCACACCCTAAATTTATATAGGCAACAGATTACACCCCAAATCCACCCCCAAATTCATACACACCGCAGATTACTCCCCAAATCAGCTCCCAAAATTATAGTCTTGAGATCACACTCCAGATTTATGCAGACCCCAGATTAAACCCCGAGAAAATTGTCACATGCGCCGTATGCAGCCCACAGACTACGTGTTTGAGACCCCTGGTCTAAACCACTCGAGTACTAGTAATGCCAGTACCATTCATTAGTATAAATTAAGTGTATGTAGTGTTAAACTTAGTACATCTGAATTATAATACCTTGGAGTTTATCATATGTCATTGTTAATATACAGTATCATTATAATTGTCTAAGCATCCAATATGATTACCCACACTCTTAAGTGAAACACAGTCTGTATAATTGGCAAACTCAACTCCATCTGTAGGACTGGTTTTAGATACAGTGCCTTGCAAAAGTATTCACCCCCTTGACTTTTTTTGTATTCTTGTACATTACAGCCTTAAGCTCAATGTTTTGTTAATCTGAATTTTATGGGATGGATCAGAACACATTAGTCTAAGTTGGTGAAGTGAAATGAGAAAAATATAGAAATAAAATATTGTTTATAAATAGAAAACAGAAAATTGGCATGTACGTATGTATTCACCCCCTTTGTTAGGAAGCCTATAAAAAGCTCTGGTGCAACCAATTACCTTCAGAAGTCACATAATTAGTGAAATGATGTCCACCTGTGTGCAATCTAAGTGTCACATGGTCTGTCATTACATATACACACCTTCAAGGAACTCTCCAAACAACTAAGGGACAATGTTGTTGAGAAGTACAAGTCAGGGTTAGGTTATAAAAAAATATCCAAATCTTTGATGATCCCCAGGAGCACCATTAACTCTATCATAACCAAATGGAAAGAACATGGCACAACAGCAAACCCGCCAAGAGACGGCCGCCCATTAAAACCCACAGAACGGGAAAAAGGCCATTATCAGAGAGGCAGCACAGGGACCTATGGTAACCCTGGAGGAGCTGCAGAGTTCCACAGCAGATACTGGAGTATTTATACATAGGACGACAATAAGCCATACGCTCCATAGAGTTGGGCTTTATGGCAGAGTGGCCAGAAGAAAGCCATTACTTTCAGCAAAAAACAAAAAGGAACGTTGTGAGTTTGTGAAAAGGCATGTGGGAGACTCCCAAAATGTATGGAGGAAGGTGCTCTGGTCTGATGAGACTAAGGGTCCATTCACACGTTTGTGAATGTGTCCACACCCGTTACACAATTCTGTGTAACAGGTGCGGACCCATTCATTCTATATGGGGCTGGAATGGATGCGGAGAGCACACTATGTGCTCTCCGCATCCACATTTCCAAAACGCGGCCCAGATCTTCTGGCTCCGGAAAAATAAAACATGTTCTATTCTTGTCCGCAACTGCGGACAAGAATAAGCAGTTCTGTGGGGGTGCCGGCTGGGTGTATTGCAGATCCGCAATTTGCAGATTCACAATGCACTACAGACGTGTGAATAGACCCTAAAATTTAACTTTTCGACCATCAAAAGAAAACGCTATGTCTGGCGCAAACCCAACACATCACATCACCCAAAGAACAACATCCCCACAGTGAAACATGGTGGTGGCAGCATCATGATGTGGGGATGTTTTTCAGCAGCCGGAACTGGAAAACTGGTCAGAGTTGAGAGAAAGATGGATGGTGCTAAATACAGGGATATTCTTGAGCAAAACCTGTACCACTCTGTGCGTGATTTGAGGCTAGGACAGAGATTCATCTTCCAGCAGGACAATGAACCCAAACACACTGCTAAAGCAACACTTGAGTGGTTTAAGGGGAAACATGTAAATGTGTTGGAATGGCCTAGTCAAAGCCCAGATCTCAATCCAATAGAAAATCTGTGGTCAGACTTAAAGATTGCTGTTCACAAGTACAAACCATCCAACTTGAAGGAGCTGGAGCAGTTCTGCAAGGAGGAATGGGCAAAAATCCCAGTGGTAAGATGTGGAAAGCTCATAGAGACTTATCCAAAGTGACTTGGAGCTGTGATTGCCGCAAAAGGTGGCTCTACAAAGTATTGACTTTAGGGGGGTGAATAGATATGCACATTGACTTTTTCTGTTATTTTGTCCTATTTGTTGTTTGCTTCACAATAAAAAAAAAAATTTACAAAAAAAAAAACTCTTCAAAGTTGTGGGCATGTTCTGTAAATTAAATGATGCAAATCCTCAAACAATCCATGTTAATTCCAGGTTGTGAGGCACCAAAATACGAAAAAGTCAAGGGGGGTGAATACTTTTGCAAGGCAATGTATGTGGCCCTGGACCAAATTTTAAGTGGGGTTACCAAATGAAGTATTGTAACACACTCACATTGGCGGCATACCAGAGTATTGCTAAGGTCTTAAAAGGTCAGTCCCTTCCGCAAGTAAATTTATATACATATATAGTTGTCAAATATTACTACTATACAAGGATCAAATATTACCACCATACAGTGATTAAATAATTACAGAGTTGCATAGTTGATGTGGTTAAAAAAAATACAAGGGTCGCACTACACAAAGGACAATATTACCAATGATACCATGAAATGCCCTTGGTCTCTACAGTCAATCCTCCGTAACCTCTTCCCTCTGCTCCTGAGTGAGGACTGTAAAAGACTCCTGAATGGATGCTAGAGCTAGAATAGGATGAAGAAGAGGTTGTGAAGTGTGGCCTGCTCACTGGAGGAAGACCACAGCTGATTCTAGGTTCTCTGCTGACTGAGGCGGCCACCCGCCACCTGTGCCAAATTCTCAATCCAGCCTCTCCTTTCAGCCCTACTGCTAAAGACATGTTTGGATGAACATTGCATTCTACATTGTCAAACATGAAGGAGAATACCACACTAAGTACCTCTTAAACCCAGTGATATCTCCTCTTCCTCATCATCTCCATTCAGACCAGACCTCCATGAGGAATTAGGTCAGCCGTGTCTCAACTCTGCAGTTTGCCACACAGACATCTTAGGTTCCTTATTTTACCATCATCCTCCCTACCTTCTCAACACAAGCTCTCCATCCTGATGCCCCAACAGTCTCATCCTGCTGCTACTACCAATACTGTGCCTCCTGTGCTCCCCAATGGCCACAAACACTATACTGCAAAAATAATAGTGCAATACAGTTAGTCCCACCAAAGTAATAGTGTTCCTCAAAAACCTACAAATAGTAATAATTCTCTTCCATAGTGCCCTCATTAGTAATAGTGCCCCCCATTAGTAGCAATACCCTCCATATTATGCCCAACAATAATGCCCCCACAGTACCCCCAGTAGTAATAATGCCACCATAGTGTACTCCTGAAGTTCTAATGCCCTCCCACAGTTATAACCCCTCCTATATTATAATGCCCCCTGTAGTGTCAGTGTATATATTTATATATATATATATATATATATATATATATATATATATATATATAAAATGCTTCTTCTCTGTAGTGCCAGTATGTGTAATGCTCCTACGTCTCCCCATAGTGCCAGTATATCAGTGTATGTAGTGCTTCCTCCTTCCAACTTTAGTGACAATATAAAATGTGCCCTCATAATGCCAGTATATCATGCTCCTCCGTCCCCCTGTAGTGCCAGTATATAAATCCCCCCCTGTAGTGCTATTATATAATGCTCCTCCGTCCCCATGTAGTGCCAGTATATATTGCTCCTTAGCCTGTGGTTCCCGTGGATCATGCTCCCCAGCCTGTTGTGCCAGTATATAATGCCTCCCCATAGTGCCAGTATATAACGCTCCCCCACCCTATAGTACCAGTATATATAATGCTTCCCCATCCCTGTAATCCCATTATATGTTCCCTGCCTTGTAATGACAGTATATAATGTTTCCCCACCCTGTAGTGCCAGTACGTAATGCTCCCTAATGTAATGCCAGTGTACAGTACTTCCCCTACCCCTATAGTGCCAGTATATAATGCTCTACCTCCCCTGTTGCCAGTATATAATGCTTTCCTGCCTGTAAGGCCAGTATATAGTGCTTTCCCCCTGTAGTGCAAATATGTAATGTTCCTTCATTCCCCATAGTGCTGATGTATATATACATATAAAAAAAAAAATACTCTGCTGACTTCCATTCTCGACCACCGTCTGCGATGCAGACCACAGATCAATTCCGCTCTGTGGCCTGATTTGCTGTGTCTCGGTGCAGGCGGCCGCCATGAATGATATCACTGCGGCATCCTGCAACATAACGCTGACATTCGTGATCATGTCATCATACGAGACCCGGTGGTGATGTCATTTCAACCTCCTATGCCATTCTACTGCCTCTTAGGCTCCAGGCCTAGTTGCTTGCGGCCGCTACAGGCTCCCATTCCCTGCCGTAAACTGCAGATGGGAGTTATGGGCAACTCTCCAGTTTGCACCCCTTTCCCACAGCGCCAACCCTGTCCCTCTACATGACTGTTTGGCCATACATCTAGCTAGCCCAGCTACATGTTATGCTTCAACATCTGACTTTTTTACGTACCTATCTCTGCTCTCCAATGGAAATCCAGGTGGAAGATGCATCTGGAGTTATTGCCTTTCGCTGATATACACTGCTCCACTCTCTCTCCTACTACACGGAGTTGCAATAAATACCACAAG
The DNA here is from genome assembly GCF_905171765.1 of Bufo bufo. Taxonomy (NCBI): domain Eukaryota; kingdom Metazoa; phylum Chordata; class Amphibia; order Anura; family Bufonidae; genus Bufo; species Bufo bufo. The sequence continues at coordinate 194,637,952 of NC_053393.1, forward strand.
TTGTATTTGTTTTCTTTTGCAGTTTAGTTTTAGTGCTCCATATACACACCATTATGATCAAGAAGACATAACAATCATTTATTTTCCTTGCTAACACAAAAAATAAATGTAATAATATACACAAACAGAACATGTGAATAAATTCAAAGTGTAATTGTATATAATAGGTATTCGCATTGTACATTTTAGACAATATTTAGTGTGCTAAGAAAGGCCAGATGTATGGGAATTGTAAAAAAAAAAAAAAAAAAAAATCAGGATATGCATAAAAACTGTTCAAGTGCATAAAGCAGCCCCATCTGGAAGGCATCTAACAGAAATGAAGTTGTACAAAACCATTCCATTGATAATAAAGCTAATTTTTATGGGTCTGACAAGTATGTAATTATGTTCAGTGGTGCTTTTCAGATTTTATCACAGTCAATAAACCGCAGTGGTAATTTCATTCCCATTTGACATATTTACATGGAAACATTTGATTGGAGGAATTAGTAACCCTGAAAGCCTTGATAGATATGTTTTAACGATCTGTGACCTCTACAATCCCACATCTGTTTATTGTTGCAACAGGCGAGAAGTCGTTCTTGTGTGACCTTTGTGGCTTCGCTGGTGGGACGCGTCACGCCCTTACTAAGCATCGGAGGCAGCACACAGGTTGGTCATCTCAACTTCTGACTATTTACTCCCTTTTTATCCTTTGGCCAGGTCTTAAAAGTGCAGTCAATGCAATCTAATCATTGTTGATAAAAGCTGAATGTTACACTTAACCTCTTCATTAGATCTGCAGATACTCATACAGCCTTTGTTGTAGAATATGTAGATCCTGCCCTTATCCGAATCATGTTGGGGGTCCTCAGAATATCCCTGAGCGTTGCAGTAATCTGGCCACATGTGCATTTTTTATTTTTGAGTAGCATCTAAAACAGTTAAATCTGGGTTCCAGCAAATATAGCAGCCACATGAGTCGTCATCCAGCTTTCCTTGTCCTAAAAGGCAAATTTGACTTATTTTGCTTAGATAAGAGCATTTCAGATTGCCCAGTAGACAAGCACATATTGGAGGGCAGCAGGTGCCTGGCTGTCACTCTCCTCCCCTGGCAGAAGTGGTCTCAGTCTTCTACTGCCAGTCAAGGGGAGCACATAAGGGCTGTTAGATATTGAGCAGCTTAATATGCACCTCCATGGGAATAGGTAGCACTCTTGGGACTATCGGTTGGAAGACGGGAGGCACTGCTGTGACTATTTGGGTAAAGGGAGGTATATCTGGGAGCCCATTAATGCTGTGAAAGTGATTGTTACAGGGTAAGGCCTCATGCACACGACCGTGCCGTTTTTTGCGGTCCACAAAAAACGGAAGCCGTCCGTGTGCTTTCCGCAATTAACTGAACGGGCGGCCCATTGTAGAAATGCCTATTCTTGTCTGCAAAACTGACAAGAATAGGACATGCTATATTTTTTTTTGCGGGGCCACGGAACGGAGTGCTGTCCGCATCTTTTGTGGCCCCATTGAAGTGAATGGGTCTGCACCCGAGCCGCAAAAAATGCGGCTCGGATGCGGACCCGAACAACGGTCGTGTGCATGAGGCCTAAATAGTGGGACACAATGCTGTGGTTACCTTTGAGGTCCAATACAGTCAGGTCCATAAATATTGGGACATCTACACAATTTTAACATTTTTGGCACTATACACCACCACAATGGATTTGAAATGAAACTAACAAGATGTGCTTTAACTGTAGACTGTCAGCTTTAATTTGAGGGTATTTACACCCAAATCATGTGAGCGGTGTAGGAATTACAACAGTTTGCAAATTTGCCTCCCACTTGTTAAGGGATCAAAAGTAATGCGACGGAATAATAATCATAAATCAAACTTTCACTTTTTAATACTTGGTTGCAAATCCTTTGCAGTCAATTACAGCCTGAAGTTTGGAACGCTTAGAGACGCTGGGTTTTATCCCTGGTGATGCTCTGTCAGGCCTCTGCTGCAACTGTCTTCAGTTCCTGCTTGTTCTTGGGGCATTTTCCCTTCAGTTTTGTCTTCAGCAAGTGAAATGCATGCTCAATCGGATTCAGGTCAGGTGATTGACTTGGCCATTGCATAACATTCCACTTCTTTCCCTTAAAAAACTCTTTGGTTGATTTTGCAGTATGCTTTGGGTCATTGTCCATCTGCACTGTGAAGCGCCGTCCAATGAGTTCTGAAGCATTTGGCTGAATATGAGCAGATAATATTGCCCGAAACACTTCAGAATTCATCCTGCTGCTTTTGTCAGCAGTCACATCATCAATAAATACAAGAGAACCAGTTCCATTGGCAGCTATACATGCCCACGCCATGACACTACCACCACCATGCTTCATTGATGAGGTGGTATGCTTAGGATCATGAGCAGTTACTTTCCTTCTCCATACTCTTCTCTTCCCGTCACTCTGGTACAAGTTGATCTTGGTCTCATCTGTCCATAGGATGTTGTTCCAGATTTGTAAAGGCTTTTTTAGATGTCGTTTGGCAAACTCTAATCTGGCCTTCCTGATTTTGAGGCTCACCAATGGTTTACATCTTGTGGTGAACCCTCTGTATTCACTCTGGTGAAGTCTTCTCTTGATTGTTGACTTTGACACACATACACCTACCTCCTGGAGAGTGTTCTTGATCTGGCCAACTGTTGTGAAGGCTGTTTTCTTAACCAGGGAAAGAATTCTTCGGTCATCCACCACCGTTGTTTTCAGTGGTCTTCCGGGTCTTTTGGTGTTGCTGAGCTCACCGGTGCGTTCCTTCTTTTTAAGAATGTTCCAAACAGTTGTTTTGGCCACGCCTAATGTTTTTGCTATCTCTCTGATGGGTTTGTTTTGTTTTTTCAGCCTAATGATGGCTTGCTTCACTGATAGTGACAGCTCTTTGGATCTCATCTTGAGAGTTGGCAGCAACAGATTCCAAATGCAAATAGCACACTTGAAATGAACTCTGGACCTTTTATCTGCTCATTATAATTGAGATAATGAGGGAATAACACACACCTGGCCATGGGAACAGCTGAGAAGCCAATTGTCCCATTACTTTTGGTCCCTTAACAAGTGGGAGGCACATATGCAAACTGTTGTAATTTCTACACCGTTCACCTGATATGGATGTAAATACCCTAAAATTAAAGCTGACAGTCTGCAGTTAAAGCACATCTAGTTTGTTTAATTTATAATCCATTGTGGTGGTGTATAGCGCCAAAAATGTTAGAATTGTGTCGATGTCCCAATATTTATGGACCTGACTGTATATTGATCATTAATGAAGGATCTGCTGTGACTAAGAAATAAGTGGAAGACTGTGTGACTGCTGGATTTCAGAGCAGAAAACATGGATGTGACTACTTAAAGCCAAGTATTTTGTGATCGTGATGTAAGTGGTGGGTATTTCACTACTTAAAGGGAGTCTTTCACGCCGATTCCACTTACCGTATGTTGCTTGCTATCATCGTTGTGGAGAAAAACACTTTTAATCCGTATGCAAATTAGGCTGTGAAGATGCTGTGATCACGGCAAGAACGTAAGTTGGGCACGGTAAACTGTGATGCCCCGGCCAGACTGTGGTCATTCAATGCACACCCACCGATATCGCGGTCATCGGCGCATGCGCAGGATTACGGACGGGAGGAGGGAGGTTAGAGCAGAGACCAAGGGCGGGCAGACGCGGCGGAGGGGGGAGTGGATTCGTCTGAAAATGACCCAGGGGCCTGGGCACCGGCCGTTGTAACGCCACCCCTGGGCACCTTCACAGCCTAATTTGCATACGGATTAAAAGTGTTTTTCTCCACAACGATGATAGCAAGCAACATACGGTAAGCACAGTTTTAATGGGGGGGATGCCGTGGACATAAGTCTGTTATTAGGTTAATAGGGTGAATCGGCGTGAAAGACTCCCTTTAACAAGTCAGATTTGCATTCAGGAGTCTGTAAAAGCTGGATGACAAGCAATGTGGCATCTATAATGGTGACTTGGTTTTCCCAAAATCAGATATAACTGGAATGTATGAATATAATTTGTAACTTATTTTTTGGTAACTTATATTATTGACTCATATTTTGATGATCTGGGGGGTAGGGATGCTATTTAATCGTCGTTGATATATGTGTGCCCTGATAATGATCCTTTTAGTGTTTACAGACTAGATACTTCAGGAACTAAAGAATGAGATTTGCAAACCATGTACATGAAAAGAAGTCGTGTTAGAGCTCCTTCACATATGTCCAATGATTCGGCTCAGTTTCCCTCTGGAGTGGTGCAGAAAATGCTGAAGGGAAACTGAAGCTAGATCCCATAGTTTTCTATGGAATTGTTTATATTCATTTGGCGCATCAGTTGTGATGCCAGATGTCAAATAGCACTAGACTGAAAAACGTTGCATCCTGCATTTTTCTGTCCCGTGTTATCAGTCTTTAGATGCCTGACCTTTCCACTAAAGTACACATACACCTATATCAGTTGTGTCCTACTCTGCAAAGAAAAAACAACTGACCGGACACATTTAAAGTATTTGCACCCAGTCTATTATAATCTACTGTCTACATGTTAAACTGTAGTGGGAAAGTACAAATTGCCTGTTATTGTCACTTTGTCACAAAAGGCACTTTAATGCATGTGACAAGAATGTCATCCTTCAGGTATGAAACATCTCTGCGCTACTATACAATGGGAAAGTCTTCAGGCCATTTTGCTTTTTCACATTTTGTGATGTTGCAGCCTTGTGCTAAAATAAAGGGGGGAAAAAGCAAGTTTTCCCCCATTAGTCTGTGCTCAATCTCCCATAGAGAAAGAACTGAATTTTAGAAATTTTTGCCAATTAGGGTAAAGTTACAAAAAGGTAAAATTACAATTTTGCATGTGATACTTGAAATTTAGTTTTGAACTTCCCATTTCCCTTGTTAATTTTTTATATGTTTGTACACTTTGTTTGGAGTCCATCTGTGGTATAGTCCCTTGATTGGACATGGTTTTTTAAAGACACAGCCCTGTCTATACAAGGTCTCACAGCAGAGAGTGCATATCAGAGCAAAAACCGAGCCATGAAGAAGAATGAACTACATGTAGAGCTCAGAGACAGGATTATGTGAAAGCACATATCGAAAGGGTACAGAACATTTCTGCTACACTAAAAGTTCCAAAGAGCACAATGGCCTCCATAATTCTTAAATTGAAGACGTTTGGAACAACCAGGACTCTTCCAAGAGCTGGCCACCCCACCAAACTAAATAATCAGGGGAGAAGGTCATTGGTAAAATAAATGACCAAGAATCGAATGGTGACTCTAGCTTTGTTCCAAAGATCCTGTGTGCAGATGGGAGAAACTTCCAGAATTCAACCATCACTGCAACACTCTACCAATCTTGGCTTTATGGCAGAGTGGCCAGAAAGAAGCCACTGCTCAGTAGAAGGCACATGAAAGCATGAGTTTGCAAAAAAGGACCTAAAGGACTTTTGGACTGTGAAAAACAAAATCCTCTGATCTGATGAAAGCAAAGTTGAACTCTTTGACCTCAATTCTAATCCTCATGAAGAAACCAGGCACTGCTCATTACCTGACCAATAGCATTCCTACAGTGATGCATGGTGGTGGCAGAATCATGCTGTGGAAGTGTTTTTTCAGTGGCCAGGACAGGGAGACTGGTCAGGGTTGGGGGAAAGCTGGAGCAAAGTGCAGAGACAGTCTTTAAAAGCCAAAGGATCGCCTTCCAACAAGACAGTGACCCTAAACACACAGCCAAGACAACACAGGAGTGGCTTAAGGGCAACTCTTTGAATGTCCTTGAGTGGTCCAACCAGATCCCTGATTTGAACCCAATAGAACATCTCTGGAGAGACCTAAAATTTACCCCATCCAACCTGTGTCAAGGTGATCTCTTTAGGACAGGAACTTAACACTAAATACTACCTCTATTGGTGCTATACCGGCCTCCATTAAATTCAGGGAATGCAGGTTCCACATGCATGCTGAGTCCACACTATATTATACCTCTTAGGGTCCATTCACACGTCCGTAGCGTGTTTTGCGGATCCACAAAACAAGGACACCGGCATTTTGCGGACCGCACATCGCCGGCACTAATAGAATATGTCTATTCTTGTCCACAAGTGTGGGTTCCCAATTCCGTATCCAGGTCCGCAATTCCATTCCGCAAAATGTGGAACGAATTTGCCGACGTGTGAATGGGGCCTTATGGTGCCACACTGGCCTGTAATTGCTGCCACCGGTGCTTCAACTAAGTACTGAGTAAAGGGTATGAATACTTATGTGAATGCAATATTTTAGTTTTTCCTTTTCAATAAATTAACAAAGATTTCAAATATTCTGTTTTCTCTTTCTCATTATGGGGTATTGAGTGCAGAATGATGGAGAAAAACTAGATTTTTAATTTTTTTATTTTATTATTTCAGCACCAGACCGCAACATAAGATGATGTGAAAAAAGTGCTGTTTATCCATATAAACACAATCTGCTGCTTTTATAGACTACTGAATATTATAAAATACTTTATAACTTCATCTGTTTAACATAATATTAATTGTAACTTTTCTTAATTTTCCTCCTCCGCGTCTCTCACTTTTCTCCCTTACATGAATTAAAAGCAGTCTTTTCAACTGCGATCGGAGAAGCACCTAGTCAGTTCATCATTCATTTGAAGATTGCTTTGTACTTCATAGGCTACACACTCTTGACAGCTTCAAGAGACATCATGACATATAGTAGTATTTTGTTCAATCAACAGCATAGCCACCTCCAATTATACCGGAGATGATTGACAAATAGCTACCAAACGGAACTTCTGAATTATGTGACTGTCTCCTCTGTGAAGGATATATGTGGCATAAATGACTAGGAATTGTTTTTTTACTAAACCTGACAAGTAACATTCATTAATTATAGGGAAAGTAATAAGAGTAGATGCATCAGAGGGTTTTTACATTGCCATTTTAACAAGTGCTACTTGATATCAAGACAGAAATATTGAAATGCACCTTGGGATTGACATTTTTTCTTCTTAATACCACTATAGCTGTAGGTAGTAGGGTTGCTTTTTACATATTAATTAGAAATATATTGTCAAGAAGATATGAATCAACACTATATCAAATTAGAAATATTAATAATGTCTTACTATTCGTGTAAGGGTGTCCATAAAGCTCAGATATGTGGAGCTGTATGACAAAGTTCTCATCTATGACTTTTCTTTTCCAGGCAGAAAATAGTGAATGTTTTTTTTTTCTTGTTTTTATTGCTGGCCCATTTGAATATCACATAAGATGTGGTAGAGCAATGAGTTAGCTTACCGGCTGCTGCATTTTACAATTATAAGCTCTGTTCCCATCTGCCCTTGACCAAGATGACCGCCACTTTGACTAGTCGATTTACACAACATCTTTAGAGTGGACCAGAAGTCCATTCCTATGATCCTCGATGTCAGGAATGAATAGAGAGCCTGACATCTAGCTCACAAGATATTTGTGATTTGACAAGTCACATTTGGCGTTGTGTGGAAACGGTAGCAGGGAATGGAATTAATTTTTGTAAGATGGAATGGTTGTTAAGCTAACTCATTGCTCCACCACATACAGGTATCTTATGTGGAATTCCAATGGAACGGCAATGAAATAAATGGAGTCATACTTTAAGGAGCCAACATCTGCCATTAGTGTCTTAGGAAAAAGCCACCACAGCCCTTCAGTTTAAAGGCGCTGTAAAGCAAATCCTCTAGTCTAAGCTTCCCTGGACCCTAGTCATTGTGACTCAACTTGGATATCGTGATGGCCTCCAGTCACATCTGAATTTTTCTACTAGTGGATTCATTTTTTGAAATTACTCAGGGTGTGTGTTGTGTTCATATTTTACCTAGTATTGCCCAGTTTAAGAGTTTGTAGCAGGGGCCAAGCTCTTCTTGGAACCGATTTGCACCTTCGGCACCATGGAATGGGAAATCCAAGTGGTGTTGCCTTCCCCAGAATAATGATGAGCACTGCTCCACCGTAGGGTCCATTCACATGTCCGCAAAATGGGTCCACATCCATTCCGCAATTTTGCAGAACGGGTGCAGACCCATTCATTTTCAATAGGGCTGAACTTCCTTTCCGCGGCCCCGAAAAAAAATAGAATAAGTCCTATTCTTGTCCGCAGCCACAGACAAGAAAAGGCCTTTCTGATATAGCTCCGGCTATGTGCGGTCCGCAAAATGCGGACCACAAAACAGTTGCGGACGTGTGAATGGACCCTTATGCACAGGAGAACTGATACTCTGGTATCTTCCCTATCTCTGAAATCTTCTATGCACAGTTACAGTACTATACTATAAGATGGTGTCAAGGGTCAGGTTGACCACCACTGGTTTACATTAAACTCTATTCCTAAAAGAGTTTTGTTCCTTTAAATCTGGATTTCTCTAGTGGCAAGTACAAAAACACTACATTTGAGCCATGCACTATTTGTTAACTTGCAAATGTATTTAATACATTATGATTTACTTAAGTGATAGATGCTTAGTAGCTACATTTTAAATCAAGGATGGAAAATGTACTAGATGACTATTGTCATGACAGTGCAGAGTCTGTGCTGCTACTAGAACTGAGAATAGGAATATTAAAACGATCAGCTACAGATGAGAGATTTTCTAGCTTTATTTCAATAATGTTCCCTATTAATACTAATTACACACTGCCCATTTAAAGTCCCCGAGTAAGCTCAGAGGCGGAGAAAGCTGAGAGGAAATGATCACAAATCTGTGAAGCCATCAATGAGTAAGTGCTTGACTTAATATACTGAAATAAAATAGCTGCTTGAAGTGTTAGTCAATTATCATTTTGATTTTTTGGTAGGGAACAGCCTCCTACATTTCAGACAGAAAAAAAATGCCAGCAACAAAATATTACGAATGTGAGATGCATACAGTAATTGTAAGTTGAGGAAATAAAATTTCTGATAAAATGACTTACCTTGTGAGTGTTGTCATGTGTCAGTTTTAAGTAAAGCTAGATCTCTATCTAAAGGGGTTTTCCCGAGACCTAAATATTGATGGTGTATCCTAATGATAGGCCATACATTTTTGATACGTATAAGGTCTAAGTCCCCTGCCAATCAGCCAGAACTTGTTTGTGGAGTCTGTATCTCACCCTATAACAAGACTGCAGTTGTAGGGAGATCTAGGTGACAAGGCCAGACTTCTATGTCAAATGGTCTAGAATACACAGTCTACATTTATAGGTACTCCAGACTTCTGTTTTATAGGGCAAGCTGGATTACACAGCCGTAGTGGTATAGAGGGCATGTTAAACTAGACAGCCAGATTTCTGTTATAGGGCATGGTCCAGACTATATTGGCATACTGCTATTCTAGTCGGTGGTCCAGACTATAGTGGCAAACTGCCGTTATAGGGGTGGTCCATACTACACTGGCATTCTGTCAGAATAGGTCATGTGTGCCAGACTGTTGTAATAGATGGTGGTAGGATTGTCACGATACCAAAATTTTTATTCGATTTCGATACCATAAAAAAGTATTGCCATACGATACCACGCGAAAAAAATAAAACGCCAAAAAAGCCGCCTGCGTTCTGTATTTTATGGAACGTCCGGCCCATAATAGAACAGTCCTATGCTGATTTTTGGGGGAAGAAGGTAACTAAAAAAAAGCGAATCGTGTGGTTTTTATAATTATTTTTCTGTTACTGCTTTCACTTCATAGGAGATTTTTTTAATATTTTAATAGTTTGGACTTTTTCAGATGTGGCCATATGTAATATGTTTATTTATTGTTTATATATTTTATATGTAAAATTGTGAAAGGGGGTGATTTAAACTTAATATTTTTTTTATTTTTATTTAATAACTATTTTTCCCATTAGGGGCTAGAACCTGGGATCTTTGAATCCCTTGACCTATTCGCTCTGATAGAGATCTATTTGTGCACACAGCAGCAGGGAGCTTACCATGGAAGGCTTCAGTATCGTCCTGGCTGCCATGGTAACTGATCGGAGCCCAGTGATTACACTGCTGCGGCTCCGATCAGAAGCTTCCACTGCACCACCAATGAGGAGGAGGGGAGGGGACCCTGTGGCCACTGCCACCAATGACTTTAATACTAGGGGGGGTCAAAGGGGGGGCGCACGGCACCACCAATATTTATAATACTGTGGTTTGGGGGGGTGCACTGCGCCACCAATAATTACAGTTTATAATACTGGGGTCGGGGGGGCGCACTGCGCCACCAATGAAGATAACCCATTAATTTAAATATAGGTGGCGGGTGGCGGCGGCAGAATCACATACCCAGCAGCCGACCTCTATGACAACGCGCTGCGATCTGCGTCAGTTAACCTCCCAGGTGCCGCACCTGAGGAGTTAATTGCCGCGGATTGCAGCGCTTCCCCTCCTCCTCCCCTCTCTCCTCTCATTGGTGGCAGCATCAGCAGAGTGAGGGAGGGAGAGACTCTCTCCTTTTCCACTGTGCTGCTGAGGAGAACACGGCACTCACTGAGAGCAGAGCGCTCCATGTTCTCAAATACTAGGCTGTGCAGTAACGCAGCTTAGTATTGTTAAATGGAAAATCCCGGTATCAAATCAATCCAGGTACAAAAGTGTGAGGAATATGGATCAATATTTAATGGCAGCCATGATTTTCATCTGATTCACCTTTGTCAGTGTACATGCAAAATAGGTTCTCACTCCAACCATCTGCTTGTCAGATAGCAGAGATGGTGAACTCCACAGGGGCTCTGGCTTTAAGGAGGCGACATGTGTGCATAATCACACCTAACCCAGACAGCACGGAGGCCAAGTTAATCCTGCAGGAAAACTCCCGGCAGGGGGTCTCAGCCCTTGCCCAGATCTATCATTTCCCCCCAAGACATCATGGAACCGGCCATCCATCCCAAACATAAGTCTGGTATGTCGATCACGAAACCCCACGTCCTTGTTTCGGCCTAGTATTACCCTACCGCGGGTTGCTTTCTTACCCTATATAATCCCATTAACGGACCGAGCTTATATCAAACAAGGAACTGGTGGCAGTCTTTCCGGGCTGAGAACACGCTGTTTCACTGGGGCAGTGAAACGGCTCTCTCAGCTTGTTGCCTCTCTGTGCCCGTGTGGACAGGAGGAGTCTGTGGAAACTGTACCAAGACTGACCTTACCCTCTCCTCCAAGAGTGCGTAACGTCATGCCTTGGTAACCAGTGACCATACCGTATCTCGTGAGCTTGACGTATTTGACGTCTGACGTCAGTTCGGGGCACGAGGGGTATGGTATTCGTCACAAAAAGTACCGATTGGGTATAGATAATTTGATACCCGATGCAACCCTAGATGGTGGTCCAGACTACAGTGGCAGACTGCTGTTATAGGTGGTGGTCCAGGCTACAGTGGCAGACTGCTGTTATAGGTGGTGGACTGGGAAAGTAGATGCTATCGCATCCTAGCCCACCCCCAGGACCAAGAAACAGGTGATGTTTTTCCTGGGCACCGCCGGGTACTATAGGAGGTTTGTTTCCCACTATAGTAGCCTGGCAAAGCCCCTGACGAACCTCACTAAGAAGAAGCTGCCCTCCGCAGTCGATTCGACAAACTACTGCGAGACAACCTTCCGGGCACTGAAGGCCGCCCTCTCGAGCTTCCCTGTACTACAAGCAGCCAACTTCACACGGCCGTTTATAGTACAGACCGACGCCAGTGATTTTGGCCTCGGTGCCGTGCTCAGCCAGGTCGACACTACAGGCCAGGAACACCCCGTTCTGTACCTGAGTCAGAAGCTCCTGCCGAGGGAGGTTGCATACTGCACAATGGAGAAGGAGTGCCTGGCCATTGTCTGGACACTGCAACGGTTGCAGCCGTATTTATACAGGCGCCGCTTCACTGTGGAGACTGACCACAACCCCCTCAGCTGGTTAAACACCGTATCAGGGACGAATGGAAGGCTGCTACGCTGGAGTCTGGCGCTCCAGCAGTATCACTTGACCATTCGCCACAAGGGCCGTGACCACGGGAACGCCGACGGGCTATCCCGGCAAGGAGCGGGTGCGGATGGGCCCACGTGTGAACACGGGACGGTTCTGCCCCCTGGTGCCCTCTAAAAGGGGGAGGTGTGAGGAATATGGATCATTATTTAATGGCAGCCATGATTTTCATCTGATTCACCTTTCTCAGTGTTCATGCTAAATAAGTTCTCACTCCAACCATCTGCTTGTCAGATAGCAGAGGTAGTGAACTCCACAGGGGCTCTGGCTTCAAGGAGGCGACATGTGGGCATAATCACACCTAACCCAGACAGCACGGAGGCCAAGTTAATCCTGCAGGAAAACTCCCGGCAGGGGGTCTCAGCCCTTGCCCAGATCTATCTTTTCCCCCCAGACATCATGGAACCGGCGATTCATAAGGAATTATGAATCGCCCGTCCATCCCAGACATAAGTCAAATATATATTTGCGATCCTGTGGCCAAGGCGGTCAGGCTCCTACTCTTAGTTTGGTAATAGGATGCCAGGGAAGGGAGATATACATATCTCCCGACAGAAACTAAATAACGGTACCATGCTTGGACTCTACTTGTAGCCGGAACCCAGGCGGGTCTGTTGGTCCCAGAACCATCTCCCTGTGACCTTCTGGTCTGGAGCTATGAACCCTAAAGGGTTTTGTGGGTCATTGAGCTGCCAGGATCAGCAGGGAGGGGGGGGACCCTTTCCAGAGGCGGGAAGAAGAGGGACCGTCCACAGTTTAAAGGGCTTGTGCCAGCAAGCGAGCGTGTCTTTAATCTGAAGGAGGGTCACATCATGCCATGTGTTTGGAGGGACCTGCAACCTGATGACATCACTGCCCTCCATGTGCATACAGCTAAGAACTCCTCACAACCCAAAAGGACTCATCCATCTGGTAAACTGACTTTTGCTCTGTGTAATCCTGTTTGTACCATACCACCTGTATTTGTAACCTCAGACCACTGTATATATCCTTGTGTGTATAGTGTATTGTCTAGTGAGCCCTTAAGGCGATTAAATATATAATTAAATCTTGTGCTGTCTGGTATCTCGATCACGAATCCCCACGTCCGTGTTTCGGCCTAGTAGTACGCTACCGCGGGTTGGTTTCTTACCCTATATAATCCCATTAACGGACCGGGCTTATATCAAACAAGGAACTGGTAGCAGTCTTTCCGGGCTGAGAATGGAATGCGCTGTTTCACTAGGGCAATAAAAATGCTCTTTCAGCTTGTTGCCTCTCTGTGCTCGTGTGGACAGGAGGAGTCTGTGAAAACTGTACCAAGACTGACCTTACCCTCTCCTCCCGGAGGGCGTAACGTCACGCCTTGATAACCAGTGACAATACCGTATCTCGTGAGCTCGACGTAGTTGATGTCTGATGTCAGTTTGGGGCACAAAGGGTACGGTATTCGCCACAAAAAGTATCGATAATTCGATACTCGGTGCAACCCTAGATGGTGGTCCAGACTACAGTGGCAAACTTCTGTTATAGGTGGTGGTCCAGACTACAGTGGCAGACTGCTGTTATTGGTGGTGGTCCAGACTACAATGACAGACTGCTATTATAGGTGGTGGTCCAGACTACAGTGGCAGACTGCTGTTGTAGGTGGTGGTCCAGGCTACAGTGGCAGACTGCTGTTATAGGTGGTGGCCCAGGCTACAGTGGCAGACTGCTGTTATATGAGTGGTCGAGACTACAGTAGCAGACTGTAGTTATAGGTGGTGGTCCAGACTACAGTGCCAGACTGGGAAGGGAAGTCCAGGCTATACAGAAAGACTGCTGTTAACTACTTAACATCAAACATGTAGAGCAAAGTAAAATCTATGCTGCACACAGTGGTATACCAATATTACACAATATAAATATGGGAAAAATATAAGCCCTAAGTATTTTGCCACTTAAATGATAATGTACTATATCTATAGTATCTGCATTACTACAATACTGTATATTTTAAAGTAGTTATGTTTTATTAATTAATGCAGTGTGTAATAATCGTCTATGGAGTTGTACATTTAGAGGCAATACGTTTACAAAAATGTATTAGCAAATGCAGCGTACTTTTCCTGTTATATCAGCTGAAATATAGCAACAACTTGACACATTAACAGAAAGCCCAAAGTATACGTACTCACTATGGACAAGGGATACATGTTATTTATAACACAGATTTTATATCCTTTTGTAATCCTGCTTTGCTTACTGTAATTGTAATGCCCGGGGGGATGCAGGTTTAAGGCATCCTTGCAGTTTTGCCCTTTAATTTCTGGATTCTTGCTGTATTGATATGTATTCTACAATGTAGGAAAAGGTGTCTTGTGAGTATAACATCAATAAAATAGATCTTTATATGGCAGCAACATACATCATAAGTCTTTATTAAGTACTGTAACGGGGGGAGGGGGGGTTCTTCTTATATGGAGCACTATTTCCATTAGAACGGATAATATTTGCTTATCTGCAACCGAGCTACCAAGACAAGGGGGCGTTCACACGACATTATCCATTTTACAGTCCACCAATTGCGGATCCGCAAAATACGGGTGTAGTCCGTGTGCATCCCACACACTTTTCATGTGCCCCATTGTAACAATGCCTTTTCTTGTCCACAAAACAGACAAGAATAGGACATGTGCTATCTTTTTTGCAGGTACATGGAATGGACATACGGATGCGGACAGCACACTGCTTGCGGTCTGCATTTTTTGCAGCCCTATTTAAATGAATGGGTCCACATCCGACCCTTTTCAAAAATGCAGATTGGATGTAGAGCAAAAATATGGTTGTGTGAATGGAGCCGAAATGGAGAATTTTGAGAGACAGATACCTAATTTGATATGTATAGAAAGTAGTGAGTGTAATTTACGGACCAGCAAACATGGCTGCATTGTCTCCCTTTTTATTATTACCATGAGAGCTCCTGGTTACATCCAGCTGTGTTTAAAAAACACTCTGGGAAAAGTTTTCATCTTTTTAGTCTTATTGTAATGTACATTGAGACTGTTATAGAGGATGCATAGAGACTCTCTTCTGGTCCTCACTAAAAATGCTGTGTATTTGGAGAGTACAGGTCATTTGGTACAATGGAGGACTGGAGGCTGATCAATCAGGAATAGAGTGCTCAGTAAGAAAAGTAACAACACTACTATGTACCTAATGTATATTACAATTGTAACAAAAGATAAAATAAGCTTCTGGAGTGGAAAATAAGACCTCAGCTCAGAGCCCGAATGTTAATAAGACCTCCAATCAGATCTCAGACCAGACTCCCAATGTTAAAAAGAGCCCATTCAGACTGCAGATCAGACCGCCAATGTCAATAAGACACCATTCAGACCTCAGATCAGTCCCCAATGTGAATGACCCCAATCTGACCTGAGATCAGAACCCAAATGTGAATAAGAGCTCCCCTCATTCAGACCTCAGATCAGACCCCCATTCTCTGAGCAGACAAAAAAAATTAACTTACCTCTCCTGCTCCAGTTGCTGCTCCTAACATCTATTGGTCTTCCTGCCACACAGTGCTGTGACCAGATGTCGCATAACTTGAGGTCACATTGCGCTGATGTCCTCACGCTGTGCGCAGGTCAGAACACAGCATGAGAAGCCTGCAGGAGAACACCAGGAAGTGGTGAGAACAGAGCCCGGGGAGTGGTGAATTCAGCGCTCTCCGAGCTCTGTACTAATGAGCCCTTCCATAATGATTAGTTTTCACCCCATAAGACGCACTGACATTTGATACATCTTATAAGGTGAAAAATCTGGTATATATTGATGAGCTATCCTTCATGAGCTATACATCATCAGTATCAGATTGGTGGGAGTCAGCTCCCTGCACCCCTTCTGGTCAGCTGTTTTTCACTAGCTCGGTTCCACCGCGTGTGCAGGGAGTCAAACCTCCGCCGATCTGATGTTGATCTATCCTAGAAATAGTCCTGGAAAGCTCTTTTAAGGATCCATGTGACCAGCTTAATGTCTGAATGTGGTTATCAAGTCTATCCTTGAAGAGACATTTTCTGGTTACTTTGTATCACTAGATTCTTATGTTTTTTAATAATGTTATATTTTATGGTCATACATTTCAGGTGAGAAGCCATTCAAGTGTGATGAATGCAATTTTGCTTCCACAACTCAGTCCCATTTAACAAGGCACAAGCGAGTCCACACAGGGGAGAAGCCGTACATGTGTCCATGGTGTGATTACAGGTAATTAAGAGGAAAAGAGGATTTTGAGTTTGTTTTTTCTGTGTTTCAGATATTTAGATTATATAAATACTTCGGCTCTGATACTCCAGAAGGATTTACAGGCCTTTAACTAGGCCACTGTGTCTAAGATTGCTGTGTGTGAGGGCGAATGTTTCAAATAGACATCAATTGTTGAAATACTTAAAGGTGTTGTCCCACAAAAAAATATTCTACATTTGTCAAACTAGCACCTGGATCTGAATACTTTTGCCATTGCGTGTAGTATACATTTAGTATAGCCACAGTTATTCACTGAAATCTATGTGTATAGCGCCACCTGCTGTTTGCTCTTTTACTACTTTGTCTGTCCTGCTCACTGAGATGGAAGCACATGCTCAGTTCTATCCTTCAACTGCCAGCAGCTGCAGTAGAAAGGACACGTCTCCTGGGAAAGTGCAGGCCCAGTGAGCTGGCAGCTTGAAATAAATCTAGCAGAGCAAATGGAGCAACGAATGGGGTGATTTCTGGATCCATGTGATGTACAGGGCTGGATCAAAGTTTGTTATGACAAAGATTGTCATTAGAGATGAGCGAATTTCATGTTATGTAATTTGTTCACGCTTCGTTTGGTGGTAAAAGCAGAATTGCGTTATGGATTCCGTTACCACGGACCATAACGCAATTCTATGACGGAATGCATAATGGAGTGCCTTTAGAGGCATTCCGTTATTCATTCCGTCATAACAGAAGTCTATGGGCTGCATAACGGATCCGTCCCGTTTCCTTATGCAGGAGAGGACTCCCCTGCATAATGGAAACGGGACGGATCCGTTATGCAGCCCATAGACTTCTGTTATCACGGAATGCCTCTAAAGGCCTTCTGTTATGCATTCCGTCATAGAATTGCGTTATGGTCCGTGGTAACGCAATCCATAACGCGATTCTGCTTTTACCTCCAAACGAAGCGTGAACGAATTTCAAAATATGAAATTCGCTCATCTCTAAGGTGTCATGTATTATATGACGTCAGATTTTAATGTTTTACATTAACCATGGAATAACCCCTTTAAATCTAATCATCGGTCTTTCTAAACATTTTTTCAGTATCTAAATATCTACATATGGAGAGAACATTTTTAGTACTGTATATAATATCAGTAAAAAAAAAATTGGGACAGATTTACTGTTGCAAATACATCAGAATTCTTGTCCATGTGCCTTACAGCACATTTGTTAAATGTTTTAGATATGATAAGTAGCAGAAAATGGGTGTGACTTAGGCTGTTTCATCAGACGGATCTGCTCCGATAATGCAGACGTTCGCATCCGTTCAGAACGGATCCGTCTGCATTAAAACTTAGAAAATTTTTAAGTATGAAAGTAGCCTGAGCGGATCCGTTCAGACTTTACATTGTAAGTCAATGGGGGACGGATCCGCTTGAAGATTGAGCCATATGGTGTCATCTTCAAGCGGATCCGTCCCCATTGACTTACATTGTAAGTCTGGACGGATCCGCTCGCCTCCGCACGGCCAGGCGGACACCCGAACGCTGCAAGCAGCGTTCAGGTGTCCGCTCACGGAGCGGAGCGGAGGCTGAGCGCTGGCAGGCGGATGCATTCTCAGTGGATCCGCCTCCACTGAGAATGCATTGGGGCCAGACGGATGCGTTCGGGGCCGCTCGTGAGCCCCTTCAAACGGAGCGCACGAGCGGACACCCGAACGCTAGTGTGAAAGTAGCCTTAGCGGGTAACGGAGGGATGTAGCTTAAGATGCACCAAAATTGCGCCAGAACTTTGCAACAAAATTCTGGCGCAAAGTAAACCAACTAATAGGTGGCGCACCAGATTCACCACCTTATCCAGCACCAGCCACTGTGATAAATCTGGCATGTTTTTAGACTGTGTAGTCTGTGTTTTAGACAATATTTTACTATATCTGCCCCATTATATCAGTAGTTGGCGTATATAATGAATAAACTATATCAGCCTGTCACTTAACATTTTGGCAGGAGCTTATTTTCAATTCACTCATCCTTCTTTTTTTTTTTTTTTATTGATTCTATCGTGGGGTGCTCAACTGTAAAAATAATTAGTTTTGGTCCACAATTAAATCAAGTTTTCTTTAGCTTCATATTTTCAATGCTGTTCGAGAACATCTCCTAAGGCTCTGTTCATATCTGCATTGGAGGCTCCGTCACAGATTCTGTCTCAGTTGATGAAAACAAAAACACACTACACAGAGCGCTATTTTATCCGGAAAAACAACAGCACCATTATAAGGCTGCTTTCGCACAGTCCGCGTTTGGTGAGTGGTGTCCATCAGTGATGTAGCCAAAAGCAGGAACAGGTCAAAAACAGGTGTAAGCTGGTTCACACCTGAGCGTTTTACAGCGCGTTTCTACGCGCTGTAAAACGCTCAACAGACGAAAACCAATGGTCCCCTATGGGCATGGTTCTCACCTGAGCGTTTTACAGCGCATATGAACACGCTGTAAAACGCCCTACGCCCCATGAAGTACAGGAGCTTCTTTGGGGCGTATGGTCGCGCGTTCCCGCACATAGACTTCCGGGAACGCGCGACAATGGGCGTTTGCTTGTTTCCCTCCCGCGTATGTAAACGCCCGATAAAATCGCGCATACAGAGTACGCTCAGGTCTGTACCCAGCGTTAATCTTTCCATTATACCTTATCTCTGCGTAGGATCCACTCCTGGTTTTGGCTTATAATTAGTGCTTGTGCACACAAACTTATTTTTGGTCCGCATTTTTTGCTGGTCGGGTGCAGACCTATTCACCTCAGTGCAGTGAGCTGTCCACATCCATATGTCCATTCGGTATCATCCACACAAATATAGAACATGTCCTATTCTTGTCCATTTTAAGGAAAAGGATAGGACAGGACGTTCTGTTCTGCAAAATGCGGAACACGTGGCCGGTATCCATGTTTTTGTGAACAGTCGTGTGCATGAGCCCTTACCTATGGAAACCACTGATCAAACACTGACTGTGTAAACTGCTAAATCAATGAGGTACATTAAGCATCATTGGTGTCACTTGTTTGACAAATCCAGCACTCTTGTCATTGGGCTGTTTCTAGTGAAATTTCCAAAAACTGCACCACTATGTCTACATTACCAGACATGGCCCAGAGTGGAGCTACTTCTAAAAAATAAAGAGCGCAGATCCTCTTTTTTTTTTTTCCTTAGAAAACTGTAATCAAGATGTTAAATATTTATTATCTCATGGAGCTGCAACTGGTGAAGCTCCCAGTTTTGGTATCCTCCATGTCAGCCACTGAAGAGTTCTCTCCCAGTGGATGAAGGTGTGCTGCAATGCCACACATATCCCCCCCAAAAAATGTACCACTTCTTTAGAAAGGATTGCCACCCTAAACCAAAAGAATAGCTTTCAATTGGTTGTGGGATCACATGTAATTTGCGAAGTCTGGTTCCTTATGTTTGCAGCTAACCAATGATATTGTTATAATATTTTTTGGTATGCATAGCCATTTTTCAACTTAATCCCCTACAATTACTCCCTCCATAGCAATTGTAACACATTTATCGTATGTCCCACTCCACAGCCTATAGATGTTCATTGTAACACATGGACGTGGCACGTTATGGGATGGCATGGCCAGGCAAGATGCCCCGCCCTATCAAAGTCGAGGGAGGGCAATTGACACACAGCCTTGGAACTAAAGGCCTATTTAGGGTCCATTCACATGTCCGTAGTGCATTGCGGATCCGGCCGGCAACCCCATAGAAATGCCTATTCTTGTCCTCAATTGCGGACAAGAATAGGACATGCTCTATTTTTTTCCGGAGCTGCGGACCGGAAGATCAGCGGCGCGCTCCGAAAATGCGGATGCAGACAGCACACTGTGTGCTGTCCGCATCCATTCCGTCCCCATAGAGAATGAATGGGTCCGCACCCGTTCCTCACAATTGCGGAACGGATGCGGACCACAATTGCGGATGTGTGAATGGAGCCTTAGACTGCCCGATGTTCAGGCAGATTTGGTAATGAGCAATAATCTGCCGCTATAAAGATGCCGCCAAGTATCCGACAAATGAGTGAAACCCTCATTCATCGGGTAATAGGATCGTTAATGCCATCACCTAAATCATCGTTTGTGGCCAGCAGATTATGGAGGCATTTTATGGAGTTCCGGTGACGTACGGGGCTCTCCATGAGGACTGCTAAACAGAGGCTTCTGCCCATCAGAGCCGGTGACGTGAAGACTGCTAGGCGGAAGCCTCCTCCTAGCAGTGTGTTGTTATAAACAAAAAAAGCCCTTGCGCTGCGTGATTCTCTGCAGGGCAAGGGGGAGCATGAAATGCTGTCTGGGTGAAATTCTGTGTATGTCCGGGTTCAGCTCTGAACCCCGACAACCCCTTTAACTCATTTATACCCCAGAAAAAACTTTTAATTTACTTTTTAAAGTAAGGTCTTGTGAACATCCTCCAGTTTTTTCTGAAAAAGCTCCCCACACCTAGCTTTTCTTACTTCCACTAGTTTTTATTTGCCATGGCTTTGTAAGATGCGGTATAACTTTGGAAAGCTCTGGGCGAGATTTATTTTATTGTTGTGTTATATAGGTGGTGGATTACCCTTCGCAGTACCACAGATTTAAAATACTGATTCCGCTACATGTTTCAAATTGCCCGTCGATTACTTGAAATGTAATCTACTAATATATTTTTCCTTCACGGAAAACCTGTACGGTATTAACAAGCCGTCTCGTGTTGGCCTTTTATATTAGCCATGCTTCAGGTTTGTGTGTTCATGTTGGCGTATAAAAAACCTTCTTCAATTTGCATATAAATATTTATGACATTTCATCCATTCAGGATATGTATATAAAGTATGTGAGCCTACTTTACAACTGCCTGTAGCCTTTTTCCTTACACTTGACTGCAGTCATAAATATCCGGCACATTAAAAATCATGATTATCCACCAAATCATTTATTACTGTTCAGAGAAGACCTAAGTGATATGATCACAGCCTGATTGGTTGAATCGCAAGCTTGAGAAAACCAGGCCCTTCTCAGCATAGCAGGCAGAATATCTAAATGTAGACTATTATGTGAACCTTAGATCACAATCCAATTCAGCAGGATGATTTCTTTAAAGAAAATGGAATATTCGGTTTTTATAAATTCAGATATCTACAGCATAAAATGTATATTTTGCTCTTAGATGGTGTCTAATTGTTAAGCTGGTTATTTTGTCCCCATTAAATGGTTGTATTCTATATGCAGCATTTCCGACTTCTTCTTTAACACAAGTGAGACGTTTTTTATCTGGATGAGATGCGTCAAGTAAACGCATAGCACCCGCACAAAATTCTGACCCATTCATTTCTATGGATCTGTGCACATGAGCGTCCTTTTTCACACATCATCTCTTTCAGGCTCGGGCTGGCCCACAGGGGTACAGGTGAAACCCCCGGTGGGCCCCTAGTCTCCCACCCCTGCCCCAAGTGGCACATAACACAGTAGCCTTTCTGCACTACATACATATATTCAATGTACAGCACCACAACCAGCCTATGTTCATAGAAAATACTTGATAGATTATTAAAGAAACTCCCCAGTTTATTATTATAGACAGGATCAGAGCCGAGATGACTTCTAGGTATAGAGGAAAGCTACCAGTGTCCTCTTCTACCCAGGACCTTCTCAAAGTTGCTGCAGGGATCCCAATATTCAATCATCTGGTAGCATCTTGCTGCTGTGTGAACAGGTAATATTTGAATGTATCCGTACGGTGGGCCCTTAAAATACATTTTACTGGCGGGCCCTAGGCACCCCAGTCCGACACTGATCTCTGTGTTCAGCAAAAATCACAGCATGTTCTATATTGTGCATTTTTCACCCAGCTCTAGTTCCATAGAAATGAATAGAGCTTTTGCAGCTCCCGGGACAGCTCTGAGAAACGTGTGTCTGGCTATCTTTGAAAGTCACCGCTGCTCCTTCCTGTTGGGCCATTCGCTGGATTCCCAATAAATGTAAGAAGTATGGAGGACGGGAATGGAAAGCAGGATCAAGGGGCGCCTGAGGAAGACAGTCGTGCCCCATTGAAACTTATTAGTCTGTGCATTTTAATAAACTTTTTGGTTTGAGTGATGCAGGGCCCCTTGATCATGTTTTCCATTTGCATCCTCCACACTTCTTATATCAAGAGTTACTCAGTCTAGGCTCCAACCCTACCCTTCTTGGCTTGATTGACATCTTCTCCCCGCCACTGTACATCACTGTCTGCCTCTTCCAAAGCACCTGCATGCACTGTTGCCTTGTAATTCCTGAGCATGCACAGTGCAGCAAGGTGTAGAGTGCTTATCTTCATCACAGTCCCCCATACATACCAGGGCTGTGAGAAGAGGACTCCCACATGTGCAGGACAGCGATGAAGCAGTGCACTGTACATCACTCTGCGTGCCCAGGGGGTACAGGGCAATGGCACATATGATATTTTGGAGGGGTTTGATAGCATTGTAGAGCATCCAGGGAAGTCAGAGGTTTGTAGCGTTTTCTAGTTAGCTATTCCTTATATTGTCACTATTTGCATGCAGCGTGCTGTACTATAGAATGTGATTTGGATTTTAGTATACAGGGGCATGTATAGTACCATTGTCATTTCATTTAATGAGGCATGGTGGCGGGCTTAGGGTCCACAGCATGACAGGTTCTATTTAAAGTTAATGGGGCTTTAAATACATGTGTACTATTACCATTGTGTAATGCAGAGTTTTGTTTAATGTTTGCTGTTTGCCTACTTTTTGATATGTGACTGCAGGTGAGGTACAGTGCCTATGGAACCTGTGGCTGTGTAATATCCCCCTCCTGTCTGCTCTTTGATGGAAGCTTCAGATCTTCTTATTCTGTTCTCCTGCTGTGTATAAGGACAAGCCCTCGTCTTCCGGCTTTCTTTTTTACTTACTTCCATCCATCGTTCCTTTCTCTTTGTATATTCTATGCTACAGTACATAGTGACATTTTCTTCCTTACATCTTAAGCTTGAATTTCTGTTATATAAAAACTACCAGCAGAAATCCTCAATCTGTAGACAGATCAGGGACAGACTGGTAGGCAGGTTCAAATTGACAGGAGGTGGGTCAACACAAGTAGGTAGGGCCCGCATAAGTAGGCAGGAACAACAAAAGTAGGCAGGACCAGCAATACCATAGTGCACCACAAAATACCACAGTGCACCACAAAATATTGTCACCCTCACCACAGTAATCAATAGTATGACCATCCCGAGAATGGTGACACAGTTGAATTCAGAACAGCACCTGAGTAAGGAGAGCTCTGGCGGCCCTATGGCCAGTCCACCCCCATTAAAGATGAATTTTCCTGTGACGTCTACTTTACCAGTGCATTCACAAGATAAGAAGTTGCTGAATTCTGCAAAATGCAAGCCCTAAATTGTCCTGATAGGGTCTCTTGCAGCCTAATTTAGTTTGCGATGACAAATGGTAGTGGTGTGTGACTATGTCTGCAGGACAGTATCACATATGCATTTCTGAAAAATAACCAATATCTGACATCTAACAATATGGCGAACTGCATTGGTCCGTTGTTACCATTAGCAAACAGTTACAGTAAATATAGGGTCAGTAATAAGTGGTATGTGTCTCCAGATGATGTCATCTGTACAAGATCCCTATTAAGAACTGTCTCACTCTCTCATACCCCAGCACTTTAGAGATGATATTTCAGATTATGAGCAAAGTTTTGACAAAAAGAAATGAACTATTGGTTCCTAATGTCAAAACTCTTAAATGTGATGTCCCAAATAAAATCCTGCCCGTACGTTCTTGTAACATGCATGTTTCTCATGTATGAAAGCACAATCAAGCTCACATGATGATCGAGTCAGTGTTATAAAAGTAAAACTAATTTTGCCTTCACTCACATGAGCTATGGTAGGAGGAAGCTTTATTGTCCCTGAGAAGGTGATAAGGCAGAGTAATTGTATATTATACTGTCCTGGAACATCTGCCTGAAGACTGTTGGAGCAATTCATCTATCATGGACCGTACAACATTTTTTGTCTTTCTGCTTTAACCCATCCCCACTGCTGGCCTGCATGAAGGTTTTGATAGGGACTGTGCCTGGGCTGGGGCTCACATTAATCAGTCCCCTTGTTCAACACTCCAGCTGACATAATTACAACCTGCGCACAGCAGTTATTCAAGTCGAGTCCTTGTCACTCGTGGTACGAAACTACACAGCTCAGATCCCCAAGGAGATTGCCTTATCACACTGAACAAGGGCTCACAGGAGTTGAAGAGAATAGAAATGGGAAAATGTCTTCTGGGAGTACTATATATTCCTTTTAAATAAGACATTTGAGAGACTTACAGGGGACAAAGAAGAGCTGTGCAAGGCCCAAAAAAGAGGACGATATTCTAGTGAAAAGGTCTAATCAGAGCATTTTTGTGATATGAAGTGTAAAGGCAACGTAATAAACAATTGTATGGTAAAAGTATGTTTTAGGTATATATATAAAAAAAATGTGCATGGTTATAAAAAGCCCTAGTCATGGTCTACATCAATGGATGAGTTAGTTCTGCTATTTTCAAGTGTTGGGTGAACATTTATTGTGCTTGTGGTGCTATAGGACATGTGGTTCATTATGCTCCTATTAGGCTCTCTACTGAAATGAAACACAATTTAACAAAAGTAGCTCTTTTCATCAAATTTCCTATTTGATTTAGTACCTGCTGGAGATAAATGTTGATATTTTAACATGAAATTCTTTACTGGAATTATTTTTGATGTTTCTGCCACTTTTTTTTTATTGATCTCAAACTGGTCAATAAGGGTTTGACTGGGGTTCCTTGACCCCACCAGAGAAACTATTTTCGGGGCCCAAATCTCCATGTCATCAATGTCATCATTAAAGTCTAATAGGTTTTTAGTCAAATAAATAGACCAGGGATGCTCAACCTGTGGCCCTCCAGCTGTTGTAAAACTACAACTCCCACGATGCCCTTCTGTAGGATGATGGCTGTAGGCATTCAGGGAATGATGGGAGTTGTAGTTTTGCAACAGCTGGAGGGCCGCAGGTTGAGCATGCCTGAAATAGACCATAATGGCACGTTATTGTCTCCAAAGGCAGCTCCAATTGTTTTGATTTCTCTGGACCTTTGGGACCCACTATAGTATTAGAGCCTGGGCCCACCAGAGGATTCTCTGGTACTCTGGTGGACCAGTCCTTCTTCAACAGTTCTGCATGTTGTTTGTATTGTAGTGTAATAGTTATAGGACAATGCAGTCCTTTATCTAGTTTATCTACTTGTTAAGTTGGCCATACACTAGAGACTTTGGATGGCCGAAAAGGCCAAATAAGACCATTATCGACTGACAATCATCACCTTATCATGACACAATGGCAGTTCTCTTTCAAAAAGTTGATGTACCAATTTTTATGATCGTTGTTTAATACTGTAGTTGGAAAGCCATTCATGCCAAATGACTGACCTGTATCCCATTATTAGAAGCCAAGACCAGCACACAGATCATAGCAGAGATTGATCAGTTGTGAATTGTCATTTTTCTTATGGCGTTGTCATCCAAGACAACAACCTTTACAGACCAACTATTTAGAAATGGCCGTCTGAGCTCTCTAATGCATAGCTAGCTTTACTGTCTGTATTATCCTAAGACATAACCCCTTGGCAAGATTACCTCCTGCTCATGTCTTGTGGATCTATTTGTTAAGTGAAATTTTGGCATGGTTTGTTACATGATTAGATTTAAACCGGGCTGGTGAAATCACCTTGTACATCCCTAATTAATGTACTCAGTTACTGTGAGGTTATTAAAGGGGTTGTGCCACCAATATACTGTAAATGTATGCCACCCAACAGATATCACTGCTATATCACGTTTCCCAAATACCACCATTTATTTAAACTGCAAATTAGGTAAATCTGAAAAAAAAAAAATAATCAATTACAAGGAGGTGTGGAAGGTAGAGTAATTCGATGAAAATGAACTTTCGAGTGAAAAGTAGTTTGACCCAACCCGTTCAATAAACTTTAAAAAGCCAAATTTGAGAGAAGAAAAACATACATGCCACATATTATACAGCATATACAGAATCTCAAAGAGCATCTGTTGGTAATTTTGAGATTGTAATTAGTGTATAGAATATTATCTTTGTTAGTTCAAAAAAAAATTATGGGGTTGTGTATCTCTGGTGTAGAGGTTGGCGTTTATACATTTGTTCAGTGGGGACTCTGAAGAGAAACTTTTCCTTTGTTAGGCTTTTTTTCCACCTTAAAGAAGCACTTTGACAAAAGAGTTTTATTCTCTGGCCCATTTGAAAGGTACGTAATATGAATTGTAGTGAAGGTAATCTTTTTACCGTGACTGCATTTTGAGTTATCCACTCACTTCTGGACCTCACCTGTGTCATGCGACTAATACTCTGACAACTGGCACAGTTGTCTTACGTGTGAACAAGAAGTCGGTTTTTCTATTCAATCCCATGAGACTGACAATGAGGCTCCCATATAAACGAATAGAGAAACTGACTTCCTATCCACTAATAAGACACTGTATGTTGGGGAGTCGACGTGTCACAGTTAAAGACCATAAATGAGTGGATAATGCACAACTACAGCCACTGGTAGGATGATAACCGTCACTACAATTTACATCATGTACCTTTCTAAAAAAAAATTTTTTCAAAATAAATCATGTGGAAAAAAACTGAGCACTACATGGCCTGATGCCTTTTCTTCAGATTTTATTATGCCTTTTGGACTAAATGCTAATTACGTTTATTGTGCTATGTGTATTCTGTTTATTAGCTGTCTGATCTTCTTTAGTAGTCCATAAAGTTTTACCCTAAAATAATCCATTAACATACAATGCATTTAGCATAACCAAGATGAAACAAATATTTAAGTGAAATGTGCCCATCTTATTGTAGACTCTTGTGGAGTAGGATACCACAGACACTACTGGGGGACTGCCAGTTCTTAAAACTTTTTTTTTTCTTGTTTTGCTTGACAGAGAAAATGACCACCTGCCTCTTTTTGACAGTGAACCAGTCATTAAAGAAAAACTGATATTTACAATAAAGAAATGTTCTCTAAGCCATCCTGTCTTGCCTGTTTCAGGCACCAGTAAAAGAAGAATATTTCCAATTCTTTTATCCATAATTTTTTTTGGTATATCTTTTATATGTTTCTGAACCAAATGTATTGAGGTGCTTACAGGGGTTGACTCATGAAGACAGCAACTCTTAAAAAGAAGCCGTAATGGTTTTCAGCTGATTGCTGTGGGTCCATTTTCTCACATCTCCGGCAATTAGTTATTTTTGTCAGGGAAGCACTGTTCAGTCACACCTTTCTCCTGCATTTATTGCTCTGGTCATGTGCAGCACAATGTGATGCATGAACGTGCCAGGTCCACCAGAGCAGATGTCAATCTTATGGAGTGGCTCTTTGTTCTTGCACGTAGAAGGGGGCCTCTGTGATGTCTATGTGCCATAATAGGACTTTATGGACAGGGGTTAACTTCATAACAAAATCCCTAAGTATATTTTAAGGTAAGTATATTTTAAAGCTTTTAATCACATTAGCTGGCCATATATAAATTGCTACCAAACAATATATGCAGACCAGATGAAAATTGATGGCCTCTTTTTTACTCACATATCTGGAAGACTTTCTTCCCTTTTGTGGGCAGGCAGCATATCATCACATGGGACAGTCAAGCAACTGCATCTCCTAGGATCCATTGTAATTATCACTTCTTAGCCCCTTCCTCTCCTGCATAGAAAATAGCTCCTCACATATAGCCCCAGAGATTCATATGGTTTGTAAAGCCCCCACAGTTTCCTTCGCTACTGTCTAGAGAGATATACTGTAGATACACACAGCTATGAATTTAGAGCTTGGGATGAATGAATGACAGGTGTCTGGACAGCAAAGAGGATGGAAAAGGAAAGCTAATGAGCATGTTAGTCCACCGCTTAGATCCGAATTATAAACAGCATGGGGCGCCAGAGAGGGAAAAGCAATGTAGATAAAAATTCAACAATATTTCTTATTGCATATACATTGCAATAATATTTTATCTACAATGTGCTAATCATTGCATAGTAATACTTGACATGGCATAACCCCTTTAGGGTATAAAATCTGAAATATCTGGGGATATTGGGGATTGGTGCCAATTAGGTACCTATAACTGTAAAATAGATGGATGCAATGAACTCCTGATGAATGATTTTTAGTATTTTCTCTGAGTTTCACTTTCAACAGGACCTATCACCTCAAAATTTAGTGCAATCTGCAGGAAGCATGTTATAGAGCAAAAAGAGCTGAACAGATATGTCGTCTTGTGGGGAAAAAAATCAGCATAACTTGCAATTTATACCTTTTAGTTTCTGCTTTTTCTGAGCTTTGTTCTACACGGGGGCTGTGTTTATCAGTGACTGACTGCTATTTCTGTATACACATGTACACAGAGAATGCTATCAGTCACTGATAATGGTCGAATAGTCTTGAATCAATAAGCTCAGCGTTTTTACCAAGTGGATGTGAATCCGCTGTGCCCCTTGAACTCCATTGCAGGAGAACCACCAGGCCGCTTCCCACAGGGATCAAGAGACACTGTTGCAGAGCACTGAAGGATCAGGCAAAACCGTAGTCAGTACAAGATGAGGTCAGGGCAGGCAGAATTTGTGCGATATAAACTGTCTGAGGTCAGGGCGGGCACCACAGCTTCGGAACAGAGATCAGGCAGTGAAGGGTCAAATCCGAGAAACAGGCAATAGTCGGTACACAGGCAAACAAATGTAGAAATAGTGCACATTTGCTGTACACTAGACAACTAGAACCTATTGCTAAGTCATCTTCTCACAGAGGAAGATGGCTTAAGTACCCGAATATAGCCAGCTTTTAGCTGGCCCTTTAAGAAACAGAGAGAGTGCATGCTCTATGGGAATTGAGAGGCATTGCCGGAAAGAAGCAGGTTGCAGCCTGCGTGGAAGAAAAGAGATCGTTACTGTGGTGGCCAGGCCCCCTGGGAAGGAGGAGAGATGGGCCAGTGTGCTGGATTCCAGTAGCGGGGAGATCGGTGAAGAACAGTGGCAGCAGCTCTCTCTGTTGAGAGTAGAATGACAGCAGGCACTGGCTGCCACATATACATCCAGAGGCATAGCTATAGGGGGTGCAGAGGTAGTGGGCCCAGGAGCCTGAGGGGGCCCAAAGTTTCTTGGGCCACATAAGAAGACACCGGTATTATAGAACGTGCATGCAGGTCAAGTTACACCTATGGATGGAGGGAAGTGGTTAAAGAGGACCTTTCATCTGGCAAAAAAATCTGAACTAAGTGTCATGATCTGTACAGCGGCGCCCAGGGATCTCACTGCACTTACTATTATCCCTGGGCGCCGCTCCGTTTTCCCGCTATGCCCTCCGGTATTTTCGGTCACTGGGTTATAGTAGGCAGAGACTTAGGGGACTTGGTTATAGCAGGAGGAGACTGCCCTTGTTCTCCTGAGCGTCTTCTCCTCCCAGGCTGTAGCGCTGGCCAATCGCAGTGCTCAGCTCACAGCCTGGGAGTTTTTTTTTCTCCCAGGCTGTTGAGCTCTGCGCTGCGATTGGCCAGCGCTACAGCCCAGGAGAAGGAGATGCCCAGGAGAACAAGGGCAGTCTCCTACTCTAACCAAGTCCCCTAAGTCTCCGCCTACTATAACCCAGTGACCGAACATACCGGAGGGCATAGCGGGAGAACGGAGCGGCGCCCTGGGATAATAGTAAGTGCAGTGAGATCCCTGGGCGCTGCTGTATATATCATGATACTTAGTTCACAATTTTTGCCAGATGAACGGTCCTCTTTAAGTCAAAATTTGGCATTGGGGTGGGGGGGGTGGGGGCGTTCCAATTTTTGCCTTAGGGCAGCACGAAGGCTATCTGCTCCCCTGCCCCTGGCCACAGAGCACTCAGGTAAGGGGGGGCCCAAGCTAAACTCTTGCACCAGGGCCTATGAGCCTTTAGTTACTCCCCTGCATACATCTGACCCAAATAATTATGGTTGCATATAAAAAAGGCTATGCTACCTATGATTTTTATATTATTATCTATGTTAATCATAATAGCAATATATTTATATTTTAAATTAGGTCAAACTGTGCTGAAAATGTCCGCAAGCACATTTTGCACACTGGCAAGCATGAAGGAGTAAAAATGTACAACTGTCCAAAGTGCGATTATGGAACCAATGCCCCAATGGAGTTTCGTAACCATCTCAAGGAACAGCATTTAGATATTGAAAACCCAGATTTGGCATATCTTCATGCAGGTAAGTCCTTAATATTGTATCATTCCCAGTTATGTATGTGTATTTTCTAGATTTTGGCTGTATAGGTTGGTTTGTTCTTTCAGCAAAGAACAGCATAAGGGCGAGTTCTTATCTGCGTCACAGATTTCTTTAAAAAGAGTGGACAAAAAAGTCCTGCATGCAGGACTTTTTTGTCCGGTAAAAAAAACTGGATTCTGAATGGAGTGTATTGTAATCGAGAGAGTCAGTTTAGGTCCTTTCAGGTCAGTTATGTGTCCTATCCTAGCTATGCGAAACCAGGGCTTATGGAGAAGTACATAGGCCAAGGTTGGCGGTGTCTGAACTTGTTATTGTAAAAAGCTGGGAAGGTTACAGAAGAGAAGTGGATTTATATGTATCTTATTACATAGGGTCATTCACAACCACCATATTCTTTATGCACGGGGCATAACAGGCAATCATTCTTTGGGGTGTTCACAATGGCATTTCATATGCAAATAGTTATTGGTAAGATGCAACTTAAGTAAATGTCGTTGAAAAACCATACTTTTTCATAAAAAAAAATCCCACTTCATCATGATGTTACCGCTGTCACTTGTAGATTTTTTATAAAATAAAATATCAGGCAGAATGTCCATGGGCTGCTGCATAGCACCAAAGCAGGAATGCACTGGGTGACCACCTATAACCCTTTTATTCTGGATTTGTCACAAAATCTCCACTAATCTGTTTCCCATACTTTAATCATCTCTGCTGGAGACACACTGCCTGTGACATGCATGCTGCTGCACAGGCGCAGAAATATAGGTGCCATCTGGCCATGCCTCCCTAGGTGATACCTGGACAAAAAATGTTGTAAGCTGAGCTAGTCAGTGATTTTGACCACCAAGATGGCAGGCAGAAGCTGATCTGTTTTTCTCTAAAAAGCGAGTTAGATGTGGTGTGAATAAACAGTGTATAATGTGGTCTAGGTTAGGGAGTGACCTCTGCTGGGGTTTCTCTTAGAAGGTGTAATTATGCCATCCTCTTTGACCTGCCTTGTGTTCTTCTAGATTAAAATAAATAGTTAAGTGACAAGATCAGCTCTACTGCCATTATTGGGGGACCTTGGTAGAAATCTGATTGATTAGTGTCAACAGCTCTTTTCTCGTATAGTTCTTTTTAAATCTCTCCCAGTAGTTTTTTTTATTTTTTCATTAAAGGGGTTAGCCACCTTAGACAATCTGTACAGTACTTGTGAGCAGAGGGAAAAGTAGATCACAAAGTCCTGGGACCTTCAATAATCTGCTCTTATCTTTGTGGAAACCTTGAAGTAAGTGTTTAGTTTCCCTGCAGTGCCACCACAGGGCAAATTATGCATTACACAGTACCCATTCAAATCAATTGTTTGTCTGTGTTATGGAAGGAGGGACAGGTCCTCCAGAGTGAGAGAAGCCCTTTAGGGCCACTCGACCAAGAGAACGTCCTAATAGGGTTTGGGAAAATGGGTTTTCTAAATTTGACAGCATGTCTATGTACAAGATTTACTCAACGAATGAACTCATAAATCCAGTTGTATTCTTTTCATGTTGGAAAGTCTTAAAAAACATTTCCATTAGGATTTGCCTGTTGAAAGAATGCTGTATACTATATTTACTGACTACGTGGAAAGGTCTAGATCATGATAGCTGTCATTTTGAAGAGGTGTACCTAACATACCCTTATATCCATAAAATAAATCTGTGTTGAGAATTGGGACAGGCCGAGAATTGGGAATTCTTGGTCTTCTCTTTTTATATACAGTAGAGCAGTGGGACTTGTATTGAGATGTAGATATGCTAAGACAAAGCCGTGCCTGAAATAATCATATTATAGAAGGAAATGATTACTTTGAATAATGTACCTGGTTTGGAGTCCAAATATATTGTCGTATTTCATTATGTTGCTCCGACACAAGTTTGTAGACCTCCAAATGAACCTTCGGTGTATTCCTCAATGCCTGATGGAACCGGTGATTTAAGCACACCGTTCTGAGCCTTGTTTTTGTCAGCATTAGAAATGTTTCAAAGAGATTGACTCTTGTCACAGCTGTTGGTGTCAGACAGCCACGGTATAAAGCGCATCAACTTGATTGGCAGTTTATCATTCGTGCTCCTTTGTAAGAAGCTTCACGTTTCATCTGTGCCTTTCAATAAAACACCAACCAGTTTGAAAAGTGAAATCTATATTCAATTGAATTCAGAGCATTCACAGTATTTCCCTTGTAATTGAGAATCAGATATAAATTTCTTAAAGCAGATGAATGAGTCAATCAAAGCAATGTATTGTATATGGAAAGCAGCTGCATTATTGTTTGAATGGCTGTGTTGGTTATAATTGCAGGCTGATCTTGTCATATTTTGTCAGTTGTAGCACCTCCTAAGTAAATGGTAGGCGGGGGAGTTGAGTGGTAACGAAGGGGAGCTCATCACTACAGGTATAACCGAGCGCGCCGCTTGTTTTCCGTGATGAAGATTTTAACTCTCAGATGTGTTTGTAGCTGCATGCAATACTTAACACAAAAGCGATAAAGTAATGTAATGTTGGGGGTTATCCGGTAATTTATATTGATAACCTATCTTCTGGATAGGTCATCAATATCAACACCTAAGACCCCCACCGATCAGCTATTAGAAGAGGCCAGCACTCTGTGAGCACTGTAGCCTCTTCCTACGCCAGTGATGTCACCATACACCGGTCACATGGCCTACTTACAGCTCAGCCCCATTGAATTAAAAGGAGCTGAGCTGCAATACCAAGCACAGCCACTATTCTATGTACAGCGCTGTGCTTGGAAAGCTCTGGTGAGCTTGGCGGCTACCTGAAACAGCTGAGGATAAGTCATCTTTATCTTTACTTGGATTAACTCTGTTAACAAGATAGATAAGTGGGAAATGTATCATTTTCCTATGCCTCTTCTTGGCATATATAAGTGGGCCTATCCCGCGCCATACATCACATGCCTCCTCCAGCAGCGCATTGAAAACTGCTAACACAGATGAACAGTGAACGCACCTTTAACGGAGGCAAATCATGCAGCTGCTATTGGGCTAGGGGCGGAGGAACCCGCCACTGAACCCCTCCTTCTGTTCCTATCCACTAGGGGGAGCTCAGTGCAAAGAGATGATTCCAGACATTAGTAACTGTATAAACTTCTCTGCACTGAGCTCTCCCTAGTGGTAGCTGCAGGCAGATAGCTTGGTAATATGTGAAGTGAAGCAGGAGATTTATCAGAGCATGTAAGACAGTTGTCTGGTATAAATACATTGAGAAATAAGGATGATTGTCATATTTTTGAAGCACCAGTTCCACTTTCTCCGACATAGAACTCGGGTAAAGTGGATAAGTCCGAGGGTGACTTTTTTATTGCAATTTTTTTGGGTTAATGAAAAAGATAAATTTGTCAGAAATCTAGGTAGCTGCACTTTGCATTCTGCATTGCCTGGGAGTGTTGGACGCCTGCGTACAGGGAAATCAGTGGTACAAGGAGGCCTATACTAAGCTTGGGACCCTATGAGATCAGTGTACACACCAGCAGAAGACTCTCTCTATGGGGGACCCAGCACGTCCATATATTCCATGGATGGCCATTCATTTGAATAGCTGGCATGTATTATTACTTTTCTTCTTGCAGTGAAAATGTCCCTCCAGTTGTCTCCTTTTTCTGGTAATAACAGCTGATCAGTTTCTGAAACCTGAAACCTCAGCTGATGTCGGGGCCCGCTTCAATTTAAAAAGGTTTGTCTTGATGAGAACTCCTCCATATTTTCTGCTAGGCTGTGTGTAGGGAAGTCTACTGAAAAACCTCTACTGCCCACAGTTAAGTGGCAAACATGCACATGTTGGTTGAGCTGCAGATTTATGTTACCTTTGTTATATATGTGCGTTATCTGCCACAATTTGTGTTAAAAATTATTCTTAAATACTTTACAAAGCTTTCAGTGTAAAAATATTGTACACCTCAATGGCACAGCTATCGCCAGGTATGGGATAGAGTTCTATCAAGGAAAGAAGTCTCAACCATTAGCTCGCTGTTGCTTTTCCTTTTCTAGAGAACTGATGTCCACACGTCAGCCATAGAGAAAGTTGTGAACACTGTATCGTGGAGTTATTGAAAAGTCTTGATGCCCTCCAAAAGAGAAACAATATTGTAATTTGATACCTTTTAATGGCTAACTGTGTGTGATAAATGATGTTGTTATACGTTGTTATACTGGAAGCTTTCAAGACTCCAGCCTGAAGAAGGGACCTCAGAGTCTCGAAAGTTTGCCTTATAACATCATGTATTTTAGTTAGCCATTAAAAGGTATCAAATTACTACATTTTATATTGTTTCTCTTTTGGAGAGCATCAAGACTTCTCACTGCTGGCTAACACGGTACCAAACCTTTTTCTTTTGATGGAGGTATGGAGGCAAGCATAAGGGACATTGTGGCTATCCTGGCGGCACATGGTGTAAAAGTGAGGAGTCTGGGCAGCATGCTTTGCGGAAGCACGCCATCGCTCATAAAAGCTTTCATGCCGCTCTGGTCCAGATGAAGAAGAAGGGGAAAGTGACCGACAACCATGAGGGAGGTCAACTGTGAGTCATCAGGGGAATTCAAAATTTTCCTCATGCTACTTTTTTGACCTAGAAAAAAGTTGTGAACACAATTTTTAAGTGTTGCTTCTCCTCCACCCTCGCCCATTTCCCAAAAAAGCGGTGTGGCGAGGGAGGGCAGGGGCCAAAGACATCAGTTTAGGTGCATGGACTGCCGAAGCTTCTGCTGATGAGTATTGAGCCTTGTCATAAATTAGGCACATCCTCCGGCAGTGCACTGGGATATCATAGACCAGGGATGGCCAACCTGCGGCTCTCCAGCTGTTGTAAAACTACAATTCCCACCATGCCCTGCTGTAGGCTGATAGCTGTAGGTAGTTTGGGCATGCTGGGAGTTGTACTTTATAAACAGCTGGAGAGCCGCAGGTTGGCCATCCCTTTCATAGACCATCGTAAGACACCAAACTATGATAAATTTCCCACATGGAGTTTCCTTATCTGATCAGTACCGTATTCACTGTCCGTCTGTAGTGGTAATAATCGATCATGTTCCAGTGGTGTTATGTACAGTATATTTGGAAGTACATTTTACAGATTTACAACTGACAGTATACAGTTTATAGTGTGTCAGTATATGCATGTATGTATATGCACATGTTCAATATATAAAATAGATTTTGCACGTGACTATATAAGAGCCACTGCTGTCCATTTAAATGCAGGAATTGTACTCTAAAATATTCTTTCAATATAGTTTTTCTACATTTACAAGGATAGTTTCCAGCATTATCTGCCGCTGAGCACAGGCTGATGCATTTCTTATGATTAATAATCACAGTTAGGTTCAAATACTAAAGGCCACATGAAATTAGACTCGAAATCCAGAATGTGGATCAGGGACAAACTCATTATGGATCAAAAGGTTACAGAAGTCTACCGTGAATGAGAATGAGCTTCTAGGGACTGCGTTGTTGACAAAATTGTAAGCTAGACGAGAATTCATGTTTTCCTGCTACATATTTTTAGGTTATAATTGTCCACATATAGCAGAGCTGAATTTGTTATTAAACTGCTCTTCTTCACTGCACGAAAATAACTTACACATTTAAAGGGTTAAACTACCAGGGTAAAATTGCATGTTGGAATTGTAAAGTGTACCTATGGTCATGTGTCAAACTGAGCTAGTGGATTTTTTTGTTGTTGTTGCATATCATTTTTTTCAACTTCGGGCTATGTCTGTGGAACTAGTCAGGTGGGAGGAGCTATACACTGGCTGGGGATTCTTAGGGGCGGTGCTGGAGGTGTGGCAGAGGAAGGAGAAGTGCATCATGGGTTTGGTGAGATGCTGGAACAGGAAATGCTGCATACAGTATGTAAACAAGGTAGAGTGATTTAGTTACATAGTGAAAATGGGGCAAGAGAGTCCAAACTGAAAAAAAAGCATGGGGGAGATGTGCATGAGGCAAGTAACTACACTCATTGACAAAAAAAAAATTGTGCACCAAGATATAAATGTCGGATTGCTGCAAAACTCGGCATGCAGTTATGTCTCAGGCAGATATGTAAATCTTTCCAGGTGTGTAGGATTAGTCATTGGGTTTTGCCACAAGAGGGCGTAAAAGGGGCTAATTTTGGGTAATGTACCTTTTGGTGAGAGATCATTGACTGCTAGACATGACTCTACGACGCAGTTGAAGGCTTTTTGCCTAGTTGACAGACTCTGACAGGGGGCGAATCATTGGACAGAAAAGCATGGTGGTCATTTTGATGAATTGCCTGTCATCTATGCCTTTCTGACCTCGTGGTTAGGAGGTGTTGGGAGCAGTGGTTACGTGAGGCCACCTACACACTGAGAACCAGCTCCAGACAGCCCAAACAGACCACCAGTAAAGAGGAACTGCCTACCAGCACAAGCAGTGTCCACAGTTTTGTTGTCCACTATCCAGACACAGGTGGTGCCTTCATTAAACACCCCTATCTCTGGCCGGGCCATTTCCAGGTGCTTAGCAGAAAGAAATTTGGTGTCATGGCACCCATTACGTGTCCTGCCGTTGACAACCAGCCACCATAACCTTTGTATGCAGTGATGTCATGAACAAAAAACTTGGACTGCAATGTACTGGAGCCGTATTGTCTTTCGCAACTAATCCAGGTTCTGTTTGGGATCCCATGATTGTTGTGTTTGAGTATGGAGGCCTCATGGTGAGTTCTTCACACTGCCCCTACTGCTGGTCTGATGACCTGGAGAGCCATTGCATATGACAGTCGGTCACCCCTAGTAGTGAAACGAGGGACTCTAACAGCTCAGTGATATGTGCAGGACATACTGAGGCCACGTGTGTTGCCTCCCATGGCAGGGCTTCCAACTGCCATTTTTTTAGCAGAATAAAGCTCGCTCCTATACAACATGGATTTCACAGGAATGTCTCCGCCAGATTGCAACACTTCCTTGGCCTGCCTGTTAACCAATAGAGTAAGTTTATGGGATATGTATATGGGACTGTCACAGGTGAAGTTGCAGATAGCTGGAACTTATAAATAAACGACTGACTGGTTTGATCCCAAACTAAGGAGCCTATAGGTGAGCCCTTTAAAACCCTAAGAGGTCTCCCTGACTGCTATGCACATGCAAGAGTCTCAATGGTTGACGATTGCATGCCCACGTACCTCAGACTGTGTGACACTTGAAAACCCTATAATAGTGAGGGGACACGACCACCGGCTCCCTGCACTTAATACGGATGGAGTCAGGGTCACCTAGAATCAAGCCAGCAAGGAAACACAATAAAGGAAAAGACTTATCTGAGCAAACAGCAGCAGCAGCCTCCAGCAGTGAACACTTCATCCAGGAACTAGTATAAACCGCAAAGTGAGGCAGTATGGGAGGGAATATAAAGGAAGATGATTAGTCTAAATAAGTGACACCTGGCAGAAGGAAAGGAGATGACAAAGTGAAACCAAAACAAAGAACGTCATACACGAGGTAGAGAAGAACGTCTGTCAGACCTTCTCACAGAACTGGCGGTGACAGGTACCAGCTGGGACACCAGCCTCATCACCCTATAAATGTGCAGGATCTACAGACCCAGCTGCAAGATTTATTGGCAGATGTGCTACAGGATACAATATGGAACCTGTATTTCTCCATGTTCGTATCTCATCTTGTCTCCAGGCTAGAGGTAGACCCTACTTTCAATTGTACAGTTTTTCCCAATAAACTTATCCTTTCACTCTAATATTGTAATTACTTACATATGTCAGCATCACATTCACACGCATAGAGGGAGATTTAAGGAAAACTGGTTTAGGCGGGGTTCACATCACTTTTTTTACGATCCGTTTAATGTGTACAAAAAACATATACGTAAACGAATACCACAGACAGGTGCCATATAGTGGCATTCGTTCACCATAAAGTTCCATTGTAAAAAAAAAACTACCGGACTCTGCAGGATAGAAAAGTGTGTTGTGCTACGCATTTCTATCCCTTTCCCCAACATATACATTAAACGGATGACAAAAACGTGATGTGAACCCACCCTTAGTTGCCCAAAGCAACCAATCAGATTCGACCTTTCATTTTCCAAAAGAGCTCTGAAAAATGAAAGGTGGAATCTGATTGGTTACTATGGGCAACTAAGGGCTCTTTCACATCTGCGTTTAGCTTTCTGTTCTTTTGCGCATCAGTTATGATCACTTTGTGTCACTTCCGCCAGAGATTGTTATTTTTGATGGGAGAAAAAGTCTTGCATGCAGTACTATTTTTTTCCCGTCAAAAACAACTGATCGCTGACAGAAGTGACACAAAGTGATCATAACTGATGCTCAAAATAACGGATTAGAAGAGCGGAAAGCTAAGTGCAGATGTGAAGGAGCCCTAGGCCAGTTCTCCTTTACACCAGTTTTAGTAAAGTCTCATTTGATTCCTTGGTGCGTATTTTTTTTAATCATTGAGTGTACATGAGCATATCTATAACTGTAATCTCAGAAAACTGCTTTAAAAAGGCCTAATGCACACGACCGTATTTTGTTTCCTTGTCCGTTCCGTTTTTTTTTTTGCTGATAGGATGCGAACCCATTCATTTAAATTGGTCCGCAAAAAATGCGGACAGCACACCATGTGCTGTCCGCATCAGTATGTCCGTTCCGTAGCCCCGCAAAAAAAATTGTGCATGTCCTATTTTTTTCTAGTTTGCGAACAAGGATAGCCATTATTACAATAGATCTGCAAAAATAACAGATCCGCGAAAAAAACGGATGCCATACGGACATCATCAGTTTTTTTTTTTTGCGGATCCGCAATTTGCAGACTGCAAAACACATACAGTCGTGTGCATGAGGCCAAACTCAAATTTTTCATTAAACAAATCGAACACAATATTGCTAGTAAAACCTGACAGACTGCAGTGTGCAACACAGCCACTGGGTGGCCACACACAGACACATAGGAGAGATTTATCAAAACTGGTGTAAAGGAAAACTAGTTTAGTTACTAGATATTACTTTTCATTTTCCTATGGGCAACTGAGCCAGTTTTCCTTTACACCAGTTTTGATAAATCTCCACCATCTTGTGACACAATATTACAAAATCATAAATTTTTTAATGTATTTTTTTCATTGAGACACACTCATAAAGGCAAATACTGTTCTCCCACGAAACATATTCTACATTTTTCAAACCAGCACTTGGATCTGAATGATTTTGTAATTGCATGTAATTAAAAATGTAGGATAGTCACTGAGTTATTGACAGAAGTCTATCTGTATAGCGCCACCTACTGTTTGCCTTTTTTCTAAATTCTCTGTCCAGCTCACTAAGGTTGATGTACATGCTCAGCTCCATCCTTTAGCTGCAGCAGAAAGGACACTCCCCTTGAGCCGTCAGCTTGATTTAAATCTAGCAGAGCAATGAATGTGGAGATCTCTGGGTCCATGTGAGGTACAGGGCTGGTTCTAGCTTTGTTTTGTTAGAAAAACACTGCCGTGTACTATACAGTGTCTAATATTTTTTTCCATTACTCCCGGAACAACCCCTTTAAAGGAAAAATACTAGGTGGGAGATTTATCAAACTGGTGTAAAGTAGAATTGGCTTAGTTGCACATAGCAACCAATCAGATTCCACCTTTCATTTTTGACAGCTCCTTTGGAAAATGAAAGGTAAAATCTGATTGGTTGCTATGTGCAACTAAGCCAATTCTACTTTACACCAGTTTGATAAATGACCCCATATATGCAGAGCAAAGTGCAAGTTTGTTATTTACCCTAGTTTGGAGCTGTCATCCAATCTTCATTAAAATCTTACTCACATTATAAAAACCTCAGGGTTCTCTCAGAGCTGCTTACTCCATGGCATAACTTGAACCCCACTTAGTCTTCTATATAGCAGTATGTATCAGTCCTGTACATGTGATATGCATTTTATGCTTTAGGCGTGGAGGCCAAACCTCCCCACGACCACCACATCTCAGGACTTTATCTCAGATGAAAACTTAGAAGATTCATTCATAAAAAAAAAAATCGGCCCACTTTAGGCCCCTTTCACACTGGCGAGAATTCAGCGCGGGTGCAATGCGTGAGGTGAACGCCTTGCACCCGCACTGAATCCGGACCCATTCACTTCAATGGAGCTGTGTACATGAGCGGTGATTTTCACGCATCACTTGTGCGTTGCGTGAAAATCGCAGCAAGCTCTATATTGTGCGTTTTTCACACAACGCAGGCCCCATAGAAGTGAATGGGGCTGCGTGAAAATCGCAAGCATCCGGATGCGGTGTGATTTTCACGCATGGTTGCTAGGAGACGATCGGGATGGGGACCCGATCTTTATTATTTTCATTTATAACATGGTTATATAAGGGAAAATAAAAGCATTCTTAATACAGAATGCTTAGTAAAATGTCCATTGAGGGGTTAAAAATAATAAACAAATTTAATTCACCCCATCCACTTGATCGCGTAGCGGATCTCCTCTTCTTTCTACTTTCTTCAGGACCTGGCTTTCCATTCAGAATGGTATTGGGATCCTCCGCCGGTTCTCAATACTGGAAAACAACAATGTTGTGAAAGTAGCCTAAAGCAAAACTCAAGTCATCAAATTCCCTAAAATGAGAAGAAGAAAAAAAAAAGGGGGGGGGGGGGGGGGCTACAATCTGCAACTAGATTTTTTTTTGCCTTGTTAACCCTGCGCTGTGTGTGCTGGAGTCTTGGCCATCTCTCCTGGCTTGCTAATAGTAATACACTGAGGTCAGGGTTTTGCCAGTTAGTACAAATTCTCTAGCATTTCTGCCAAGAGTGCCCTGTCAGGTTGCTGATGAGGTTTTGCTAAGTATAGGAGTTGGCCCGTTCAGCGTGGAGGTAGCAGGAGCTGAGCATTGAGCCTCTGTCTACAGAGAAGAGCGTACAAATCCGCTCAATCACAGCAGCGCATTACATTCCAGCGTTTGTGTGATGGATAGAAAAACGAGCCACTTTGACTTTGCAAACAATTAGGCAGAATTTAGGCGAGGCGCGCGTCCTTATTTTTTCCCCCAGTACGATAACGTTGTCAGGCGATGTTTAACTGGTGCCGATAATGCACATTCTTCCTACTCTGGATTTTGTCTTAATATGATCAGTCTTTATTTATGTAAAACATAACTCTGACTCCTTTTAAGCAATGTGCATTTACTATAAGCACAGCTCGCTTCTCTGTGTTATTAAAATGCATAGAGCAGTCATCATACTCCGGGCTTCGGTTGAAATATGTTTTTAATTGAACAGAATTATGGCTATATATTATCAATGTGAATCTAGTTAGAGCACGGCGTTGGCTGGCACAGTGGCTCAGTGCGCTGAGGAATGCGAATAACACGTTATTTCTGTGGTCGCTCTCAGAATACCTAGCAATTGTCTAATACGTGTCACCACTCCTGACACTTCTGTTTTCCAAAATAATTTTATTAGCCATGCAATGATAATTCTGCATTTTTTCATATAACTCTTGTTCTGTTCCTCATTAATTGATACGAGAAGTTTATTAATGAATCTTCAACTGGGTGTTATAAGTGGGAGGCGTTCCTGCACTGTCTGACAGTGCTGCCAGTGTGGGACTACGCTGGTACGCACCCACCACTGGTAAGACCCAGTTGTGGATTTATTAATAAACTTTTAGTAGTAATTACTGAGGAACAGAACAACAGAATTATATGAAAACATGCTAGAAATACATTTGCATGGGAATTGCATTTATTTACTAAAACATGACATGTCAGGAGAGGTGACAGGTCCACTTGACGTATGTTGATTCTACTTGTGGCTGGATTCAATTCACTTGTGGTATGGTTTGCCATGTTTTACCTGATTATATTGATGGTACTGTTAGTGCTATAAATTGTCTCATGGCTACCTGATCACAGTATGCCATAAGTGCATCATTTCAAGAAGGGACATTTAGGGCGATTCCAAAGATGGGAATATTTTTTGCCCTCATGCAGCACCCATTTATATAGGACACCCCCATGTGAATCACAAATAGTACATATGACCCCCTTCAGCACACCTCATAATGAATACAGATCACACACATGACCCCATAAATAAAGCTAAAAAAATTTAGCCCTTTATACAGACATGAGACCAGACCCCAGGCTAGACCCTCCTGTTTGCAGATCCCGGGCCAGATTCCTTCCCTGTTTATAGACCCCAGACCACAACCCAAACAGCCCAGATACAAGAAGAAATTGTGATGGTCTGCGTCAGATTGTTGTATGCAGCAGCTTCCAGGAGTGGAGGGAAGCACCGGACTGGGGAGTGGTGAGGAAGTGGGCACCAGGAGTTATGCTGGCTCTTCCAGTGGTCTGGTGATCTTTCTTTTTTTTGTGAGTCTTCCAGATACTTGGCAAGTATGTAATAAGCATCTTATATATAATACATGGGGTGACCAGTGTATTATACCCAGTCATGTGATTAGTAGGTGTTTCTCACTGCATCATCTTAGTTCCTGGTTGGTTCCAAATACAAGGCTGTTTTCCCTTTATAAAAGGCGTCAGCAGGGCCATACTGTTGGTGTTTCCCTAGGCACTTTTGGTGCACATGTGGCATTTTTGTGCTTGTGAACTGCTCTGCCAGTCTTATCTCTTTCTCTAATTAATCAAATTTCAAACTCCTGTCTGTGTTAGGGCCCATTTACACGGGTCAATACAAAAGGCAGTAATCGGGAACAAGCTGTTCATTCTCAATTATTGCCTGCTCATTAAGCAGCATTTAGGCCCCTTTCACACGGGCGAGAATTCCGTGAGGTGAACGCATTGCACCCGCACTGAATCCAAACCCATTCACTTCAATGGGGCCGTTCAGATGAGCGATGATTTTCACGCATTACTTGTGCGTTGGGTGAAAATCGCAGCATGTTCTATATTCTGCGTTTTTCACGCAACGCAGGCCCCATAGAAATGAATGGGTCTGCGTGAAAATCGCAAGCAAGTGCAGATGCGGTGCGATTTTCACGCATGGTTGCTAGGAGATAATACGGATGAGCAACCCCATTAAAGTCTAATCACTGTATTATTCTCCCTTATAACATGGTTATAAGGGAAAATAATAGCATTCTTAGTACAGAATGCTTAGTAAAATATGCCTTGAGGGGTTAAAAAATAAATAATAAATTAACTCACCTCATCCTCTTGTTCGCGCAGCCGGCATCGTCTTCTTTCAACCCCTCAAGCCACATTTTAGTAAGCATTCTGTATAATAATAAGGGAACACCTAACCCAAGCCCAAACTTCATGAAGAAGTCCAGGTTCAGGTCTAGGTACCACATTCAGTTTTTTCTCACTCGCGTGGAAAAAACTGAACATCGGAACACAATCACAGTCAAAACTGACTGCAATTGCGTGCCTACTCGCGCGGTTTTTCCGCAATGCACACGCGACGCATCCGGAGCAAATCCGGGACGCCCATGTGAAAGAGGCTTAACATGCAGCAATCATCCCCTCTGTATGCTGATAAACATCTGCTACCCCATGCAGTTTTATTGTTTGTTGGCAGCATATCCCTGTTTATGCCGGGCGATGTGCTGCCGACGAATGATGATTTTATGTGCCACATAAACAATCATATCAACTGACAAAAATAATAAATAATACTGCTGTACCATGCTAATAAATAATGCCATCACCTCATGCACATAAATAATACCGCATTACAGTATTACTGAATAATTCCACTGCTGATATTGCTTTAGGATATGGCATTTACCCCATGCCTCCATACAGTATTAATGAATAACACGATCAACCTGTATACATTCATATCACATGCACATATTACCCCTACATACACATTATATGCTGTGTGATCCACTAATCAGCAGCGGGCCCAGTTATCACAGATGCAGTGGAAAGGATGTTCTGCTTACACTGGAGAGGTAATCCCCCTCAAAAGATGACTGATTTAACCAGAAGTCTTTCAGTGGGAAGTCTAGCTTAAAGGGGTTGTCTGGGTTCATGCTCCGATGCTACATTGCGCAGGGCAAGGGCTGTTTTGTTTATATTTTTACACTGCTAGGTGGAGGCTCCCGTCTAGCAGTGTTCGAGGTGACGTCACTGGCACTAATGGGCAGCCTTTAGCTAAAGCCCGCCCATTAGTGCCGTTAACGTCACGGGGCTCACTGCTAGGCAGAAGCCTCCACCTAGCATTCCCATACAGAGACCCGA
This sequence comes from Bufo bufo, assembly GCF_905171765.1. NCBI lineage: Eukaryota > Metazoa > Chordata > Amphibia > Anura > Bufonidae > Bufo > Bufo bufo. Next base: position 194,682,718 of record NC_053393.1, read on the forward strand.
TATGTCACCGGATCTCCTGAAAAAGCCCTTGTCCTGCGTGATTCAGTGCAGGGCAAGGGAGAGAATCGGAGCATGAAACCCGAGCGCCTACATGAAATGCTCCGATGCTCCAATGAGAGGGGCTGTTTGGGTGAAGAAGTGGTTATGTTTGGGTTCTACATGAAAACTATAACTATCAGTCTTTTAAACTAACCCAGATCCTATATTTGGAAATCCTGCTTTTTAACGGATAAGAGCCTATCATATAAAGGGCACTTGATAGATGACAGTAAAGTACAACCATTGGGATTCTTTAAAGTATATAAAATGCCAGACACTGAAGCATTGATACTCTCCCACATTACTCATTTTTTGTAAACCCATCTAGACAAAACAACTTGAGAATTTATATGTGAGGGAAACTAGATATAAATGTGTAACTCAGAACCCACAAAGTTTGCAGTAAGCAACCAAGCTCCCCTTAGGTCTGATAGCGAGCAGCTAAAATTTAGAAGTCCAAAGATTGTGGTCCAGCGCCAAGAATATAAAAATCCTTACGCTTTATTTCATTACATTAAAAAGAATGGCCATAGCATATAAAAACACTAACGCTTACGCGTTTCGATCGGTGTGCTGTCCGCATCTTTTGCTGCCCCATGGAAATGAATGGGTCCACACCCCTTCTGCAAAATTGAGGAACAGATGCGTACCCAGAACAACAGACGTGTGAATGGACCCTTAAAGGTATAAAAATAAAAAAACACAGACACAGAATTTTGGATTACTGTTAAGGGAATTGTGCAAGAATGAGGGGTTTGGTAAATCCGCCCACTTGGCCAGACCTGCAAAGGGAAACTTACCTACCTGCTTCCCTTTCCTTCTCCTCCCTTTCCTCAAACATCTGGTTTGACATCGCCTTCAGCCAATCACTGGCTGCGTCGGTAAACGCCTCCACTTGCGCCATGTAACCATTTGTCATGGTGTAATGGGAGCAGGTCATTCGCCGTGGCCAGTGATTGGCTTCAGGCAATATCATACCAGCGAGAGAGCCCAGTGGGGCACCCCAGGAGCAGTGAATGTAGAGATCTCTGGAGCCATATGAGGTAAAGAGCTGGTTCTAGCTTTGTTAGAATGAAATTGGCATGTACTTTATGATGTCTGATTTTCATTGTATACATCAATCATGGCATAACCCCTTTATTGAATCCCACTTGTCACAGTAAGGGACATTTATTAAGACCTTTGCGCCATTAGTGTGGTGTTAAAAAGTCATACAGTATGGCGCACACTATATATTCATCATAATCTTTCGACTTTTTAGGCTTCTCGACACTTTTCCAAGTGGCAAGAGAAAGCAATGGGGTTTGGTGGAAGTGGGTGGTACTTCGTGCCGCCTGCTGCATTTACTATATCTTTCTGCAGAATTTGGAGGAAGTTATAGCTGAAGTCTACTCCAGCCTGTATCTGGCGTAGACTTCGGTATCGGGCGCGCAGCAGAGCGGAGATGCGCCTGATTTGTTAAGAGTCTTCTGTCTCTTAATAAATTAGGCGCATCTCACGCCAGTGCAGGAAGATGAGGACTGGCATATGGATACGCCAGTCTTGACAAATGTCCCTCAGTGTCTACACAATAGTACATGAATAGCCCTCTAGTCTTTTTATATTTAGTACTGTATATATATTTTTTAACTGAGTTTATAGCGAATGACAAATTAAACATGTTGGTCTAAAAGAAACCCTAGCGCCTACATGTAAATTTGCGTTGTCACTGGTGTCAATACGACGTTTAATTGTGTTCAAGTATGGCTGTACTTTCTCAAGCACAGTGTCATTAAAAGTAATCAGCTATTTGTGCTCCAATCTATCTCATTTTATATTATCAACTGCTTTAATGTCTAATTGATTTCCTGCACTGAAACACATACTTTGTGTCTGGATGGGGAGAGACTCTTTGGAAAAGGTTATCCCGAGCAGGTTGATTACACACTTGTTACCTGTAATTCAATACAGCAGCGCCGTGTTTACAAAGTCCAGATATCCTGTGCTGTCAGTCCGGGCAATCAGCTCAAAGACCAAGAGCCTTTTGGAACTCAATAAAAATGAGAAGAACATTCTGGCTGCCAGTAACCCTTCAAAGGTAATTTAACAGGCTTTTGACTACAAGGCATCAGTTGTTGTAGTTGTCTGCTGAGAATGAAATCTGACATTCTGCTGCACCACATTCTGGCACTGGCTCAGCAGGATCTCTTAGTAAACTTCACTGGTCTCGACTCCATTCACAAAGCATTCAGTGCCTTATTATTAGGGATGCATCTAGTGCATATTTCATGATATCACCCAAGATCACATTAGAACTTTCAAGAAAAAAAGAACGAAAAGGAGATCAAAAGAAATTTACCTTGGAAGACCGACAACTCTGAGAAGTAATTTCTTGGATTTATCATATTCCATCAGCAATTGTTTTATGTGAGCCTATAAGGCGTCTTCCAGATGTTCATTGTGAGCACTTTACTAAGGTTCGATTACTGTTTAGTTATCACATCGGTTCTAGTCGGTTCCAACGTTGTTCATTTGCTAAGGAAATCACGGGAATGTTCTTCACACAGGAAGTGGACACGTATTCATTTAAAATGAGCTTGTTGAAAATATCATTGGCATATACAGTTGCATTAAAAAGTATGTGAACCCTTTGGAATGATATGGATTTCTGCACAAATTGGTCATAAAATGTGATCTGATCTTCATCTAAGTCCCAACAATAGACAATCACAGTCTGCTTAAACTAATAACACACAAAGAATTAAATGTTACCATGTTTTTATTGAACACACCATGTAAACATTCACAATGCAGGTGGAAAAAGTATGTGAACCCTTGGATTTAATAACTGGTTGAACCTCCTTTGGCAGCAATAACTTCAACCAAACGTTTCCTGTAGTTGCAGATCAGACGTGCACAACGGTCAGGAGTAATTCTTGATCATTCCTCTTTACAGAACTGTTTCAGTTCAGCAATATTCTTGGGATGTCTGGTGTTAATCGCTTTATTGAGGTCATGCCACAGCATCTCAATCGGGTTGAGGTCAGGACTCTGACTGGGCCACTCCAGAAGGTGTATTTTCTTCTGTTTAAGCCATTCTGTTGTTGATTTACTTTGGGTCGTTGTCCTGTTGCAACACCTATCTTCTGTTGCGCTTCAGCTGGTGGACAGATGGCCTTAAGTTCTCCTGCAAAATGTCTTGATAAACTTGGGAATTCATTTTTCCTTTGATGATGGCAATCTGTCCATGCCCTTTTTGGACAGCAGTGGCTTCCTCTGTGGTAACCTCCCATGAAATCCATTCTTGTTTAGTGTTTTACGTATCGTAGATTCTCTAACAGGGAGGTTAGCATATGCCAGAGACTTTTGTAAGTCTTTAGCTGACACTCTAGGATTCTTCTTCACCTCATTGAGCAGTCTGCGCTGTGCTCTTGCAGTCATCTTTACAGGACGGCCACTCCTAAGGAGAGTAGCAGCAGCTGAACTTTCTCCATTTATAGACAATTTGTCTTACCGTGGACTGATGAACAGCAAGGCTTTTGGAGATAGTTTTATAACCCTTTCCAGCTTTATGCAAGTCAACAATTCTTAACCCCTTAAGGACTAAGCCCTATTTCACCTTAAGGACTTGGCCATTTTTTGCAAATCTGACCAGTGTCACTTTAAGTGCTGGTAACTTTAAAACGCTTTGACTTATCCAGGCCATTCTGAGACAGTTTTTTCGTCACATATTGTACTTCATGACACTGGTAAAAAAAAAATATTTATAAAAAAAATACCAAATTTACCAAAAATTTTAAAAAAATTGCAAATTTCCAAGTTTTAATTTCTCTACTTCTATAATACATAGTAATACCTCCAAAAATAGTTATTACTTTACATTCCCCATATGTCTACTTCATGTTTGGGTCATTTTGGTAATGATATTTTTTTTTTTTTGGGGATGTTACAAGGCTTAGAAGTTTAGAAGCAAATCTTGAAATTATTCTGAAATTTTCAAAAACCCAATTTTTAGGGACCAGTTCAGGTCTGAAGTCACTTTGCGAGGCTTACATAATAGAAACCACCCAAAAATTACCCTATTCTATAAACTAGACCCCTCAAGGTATTCAAAACTGATTTTAAAAACTTTGTTAACCCTTTAGGTGTGCCACAAGAATTAATGGAAAATAGAGATGCAATTTCAAAATTTCACATTTTTGGCAGATTTTCCATTTTAATAATTTTTTTCCAGTTACAAAGCAAGGGTTAACAGCCAAACCAAACTCAATATTTATGGCCCTGATTCTGTAGTTTACAGAAACACCCTATATGTGGTCGTAAACCGCTGGACGGGCACACGGCAGGGCGCAGAAGGAAAGAAATGCCATACTGTTTTTGGAAGGCAGGTTTTGCTGGACTGTTTTTTTTGTCACCATGTCCCATTTGAAGCCCCCCTGATGCACCCCTACAGTAGAAACTCCATAAAAGTGACCCCATCTAAGAAACTACACCCCTCAAGGTATTCAAAACTGATTTTACAAACATCGTTAACCCTTTAGATGTTCCACAAGAATTAATGGAAAATAGAGATACAATTTCAAAATTTCACATTTTTGGCAGATTTTCCATTTTAATCATTTTTTTCCAGTTACAAAGCAAGGGTTAACGGCCAAACCAAACTCAATATTTATGGCCCTGATTCTGTAGTTTACAGAAACACCCCATATGTGGTTGTAAACCGCTGTACGGGCACACGGCAGGGCGCAGAAGGAAAGAAATGCCATACGGTTTTTGGAAGGCAGGTTTTGCTGGACTGGGTTTTTTGACACAATGTCCCATTTGAAGCCCCCCTGATGCACCCCTAGAGTAGAAACTCCAAAAAAGTGATCCCATTTTAGAAACTACGGGATAGGGTGGCAGTATTGTTGGTACTAGTTTAGGGTACATATGATTTTTGGTTGCTCTATATTACACTTTTTGTGAGGCAAGGTAACAAGAAATAGCTGTTTTGGCACCGTTTTTATTTTTTGTTATTTACAACATTCGTCTGACAGGTTAGATCATGTGATATTTTTTTAGACCAGGTTGTCACGGACGCTGCAATAACTAATATGTATACTTTCTTTTTATTTATGTAAGTTTTACACAATGATTTAATTTTTGAAGCAAAAAAAAACATGTTTTAGTGTTTCCATAGTCCAATACTTCTGTATTGGAATGCATTGGCTGTATGAGTAATACTGTGTGTATTACTCATACAGCTTCCGGCCTGTGAGATCCAGGGTGCTGGATCTCACAGGCTCGTCACTGGAAGGCAGCGCTAATGCCTAAGGAAGGCATTGCGCTGCCTTCCATGCCATCGGGTCCCCCCTACAGCCGCATGGGGACCCGATAGCACCACCCGCCCCCGCTGCAACCGCAGGTAAAAGCCGCAAAATGCAGGTCTGAATTGACCTACGGTTTGCTGCGATCGCCGTTGTGGGGGGGGTCACATGACCCCCCCCGGCGTTGACAGGACGCCCGCTGAATGATTTCAGCGGACATCCTGTTCCGATTAACCCCCGCCGCGCCGCAATGTAGTTTTAAAGTTAGGACGTACCGGTACGTCCTGGGTCCTTAAAGAGGACCTTTCACTAGTTTAAAAACTAACTATATCAGTGGGCAGAGCGGCACTTACTAGTATGTCTGGGCGCCGCTCCGTTCGCCCGGTATAGGCTCCGGTGTCTGCAGCTCCCTCTTTTGTACTGGGAGGAGTTTTTGTATTAGGGTTGTCCCTTGCTGCAGCGCTGCCCAATCGTAGCGCACAGCTCATAGCCTGGGAGTCCCAGGCTATGAGCTGTGCGCTACGATTTGTCAGCCTGCAGGCTATGCAAAAAAGATTTTTTAAAAAGCGAGGGTTGTGAAATCCTCCATCTTGCAGGTAAATCTGCAGGAAAATCCAGAGCGATGGGGTTAATTGCATTTTTTTTGTAGATTTTGACACTAACTAAGGCCGCCAACAGTCTGCGGCATCCGATTTCATGTTCCACACAGTGGGTCACACAAAATTCACGTAGGGTGTGGATATTTGACCAAATCCCAGCCACAAATCAGCATGGAAAATTTACTGCATTTCCACTACGCTTCAACTTTCGTTTATACATGTGTGATGGCTGGGGACACCGAACACTGCCATATCATCCAGGCCTCATGCACACGGCCGTAGTTTTGGTCCACATCCGAGCCGAAGTTTTGGCGGCTCGGATGCGGACCCATTCACTTCAATGGGGCCGCAGAAGATGTGGACAGCACTCTGTGTGCTGTCTGCATCCGTTGTTCCGTTACGTGGTCTGCAAAAAAAATATAACCTGTCCTATTTTTATCCGCGTTTTGCGGACAAGAATAGGCAGTTATTAATGGCTGTCCGTGCCATTCCGCAAATTGCGAAAAGCACACGAACGCCACCTGTGTTTTGTGGATCCGCGGTTTGCGGACCGCAAAACACACAACGGTCGTGTGCATGAGGCCTTAATGTCCACAGGGCGGACAAAAACAGCCAACCAAGGAGACCCTGTGCAGGTCCAACAAGAGATGGTGCGACACATGCCACACTTTTTCGATTACGGTAATATTTAGGCCGAATAAATGCTTTGTGTCCATGTAATGTGATCTACTGTAGGTATGCCAACAACACTAATCCAAGGAATATGCAGCATTAGAGGTGACACCTACAACATCCCAAATCCTAAAAGGCATTTACCGCCTTTCAATTTCCTTTAAATGCACTCTTGCTGATAAAGATTTTTGGCACATGTGTGTGACATGATCCTTATTTATTACCTCATCTGGTATGAGTTAGGCCAGCTGACACTTACTGTCACTCACTGTCAGTGTCATGTCGCTCACACACAAGCTGCCGCTGCACTCGGTCCTGAAGTGGCAGCCATCTTCTTCTTAACTCTTGCTCTGCAGGTGGGTGGAGCCTATATCAATGTGTACTGCAGCATAGCAGAGCGAAAATATTAAGTGTTACATTTGTACCGAAGCTGACTTCGGAACCAAGTTTTTAAATGGTTTTCAGGCTGAAAAATCTAATACCAAAGTTATTCACCGAAGTCCCGCGAGACATCCATGATAACGAATTTGCCTCATCGGAGCCCATGCATTTTAATAATGTACGGAGACAAATCTCCGTACAGCATTACAACAAATTTTTGAGTGAAGCGACTTCATATCTAGGATCCGAAGCTCGCTTCGCTCATCCCTAGTCATCAATATCTTCTCAGTGGAGGTCCGACTCCCGGCACCCCCTGATCAGCTGTTCAAAGAAGCAGAGGTGCTCTGCGTGCAATTAGGACTCTTGTGTGGTCATGTCGCCAAGCGCAGCTCAGTCCCATTCAAGTGAAAGAGGCGGAGATGCAATTACAAGCTCTGCTTCTATCCAGTTGATGGAGTTGTGGTTGATAGGCTGTGAGAAGCCAGTGAGCACTGCAGCTTTCTCAAACAGCTGGTAGTGAGGCACTTACCGATCTCATATTGGTGACCTACCCTGAGAATAAGCCTTCAATATAACATCATAGTTGTGGGATGGACAAACATTCACTTAATTGTACCTTTGTACACCTTTCCCCACTAATGTAATTTGTAAAAAAAATTAAAATAAACAATTAGAGGGTTTTTTCAGACTTTTTTATACTGATGGCCTGTCCTCAGGATCAGTATCCGATTGGTGGCAGTCCAGTACCTGGAACTCCCACCGATCAGTTGTTTGAGGAGACTGGGCTCTCCAGTGAGTGCCACTGCCTCCTCACAACTTACTAAGCACAACTCCGTAAATTGTATAGCGGCTGTGCTTGGTATCACAGCTCAGCCTCATTCACTTCAATGGGTCTGAACTGCTCTTAGGCCACATGACCAATGAACATGATGTCACTGGCCTAGAGGGCTGTGGCCTTCTCAAACAGATGATCGGCGGGGGTCCCTGGTGACATCCATAGAACAGGTCAGTGATGGCTAACCTCTGGCACTCCAGCAGTGGTAAAACTACAACTCCCAAGATGCACACTTGCTTGGCTGTACTCAGAACTCCACAGAAATAACTGGAGCATGCTGGGAGTATTAGTTTCACCACAGCTGGAGTGCCGGAGGTTAGCCATCACTGGAATAGGTGATTAATGAAAGATCAGTTGGGGGGTCCCATTTTCTCTAATGTAGTCAGCTGCTAATGGTAGGAGATTTGTGGAATGGTGGCCTATGAGTAGGTGCTAAACTTTATTCATGAGAAAACTCCTTTGATGACCAAGAGGGAATCGTTAAGGTAGAAATGTATATTTTCAAATTTGGTTGTTGCTTGGAAAACCCCCAATAACCAGTTTGTCTTAGATTATTTAGGTCTTCATAGATAGGCAGAATTGACACTGAAATACTTTTTATTTGTTTATTTTCCATTTTATAGGCTAAGAATAATGTTAAATTATAAAGAACACGTAAGCTATAGATTATGTATATGCCCATCTTCAAGCACTGCAAGGTGTTAAAAGGCAGTATCCACTAAAGTTAATACTTTGATGGGCAAAGAAAGAGAATCTAGATTAGATAATTTTTTCGCCACATAAAGCTTTTCTGGCAAGTGTCTTAAAGAATAATGAGATTTAATCATTTTTCCACTGATATGATCATATTTGAAATAATTCCAGAATATTTAAAAATTGTATTAAAATCAATTATGAAAATCAACAATGATATACTCTAATAATAACCAGGGTAATTAAGGGCTATTAACTCTTTTTAGCCTTTTGTAATGTGACAAGCTATGCATATGTCTTAGAATTTTATGTAGCAGTTAAAGATAAATTAGTCATAATGTCAAAAGATTGTAAGTAATGTAATGTATTCACATACTGCACAAAGTCAAAAAGAAAGACACTGATTGTATAAAAAAGACTTTAATATATCAAAATGAACTCAGTTCAAATAGGATATTGGAAACGCTAATTATACAGAATGTCTCTCTGATACCGCCATGAGTACTGCTATAAACATATATTTTCAAGGGGCTCTTAAAGGGTTTTCCTAAACCACAGATATTTCCAAGACCCGCACTAGACAGCTGATTTTTCTGGGGGAGAATTTTGCCAACACTTAATTTCCTGTGCATTATTACATGCCGTCTACATAAGACATGAATGGTTTGAATCTGACAGACCTAGAGCCTTTGCTTGTTAGTGGTCCTTCACTCAGGTTTGTCATGGAGGTCTTGAGTGTTGCACCTTCTTTAGTTTGATGTCCATAATCCCTAAGAGGAAAAGGCACATGAACAGGGGGTACTGACATGACCACATATTTATTTGCAGATCCACTTTACATTTGGTATGGAACTGTTCTTATGCTACCTCATTTAGCACTGGAAGATGTGTTACTTTTGAGAAGTGGTATTAAGGAAAGGGTTTATAGTATTAGGTAGTTAACATGTTGCTGAACACATATTAACAAAGGGTTGGGAATGTACCAAAAGGTTGTCAAAAATACCGCATAGTGGTTGGTAAGTTACAATATTAATTTGTTCAAGGACAATCAATGTAAGTTGAAAACATTGTAACTTGATACAATAAAAACTAGTAATAGGTTTTCAGGTTAAAAAATGTCATCCAAAAATATGAAGCTGACACTATTGACATACATTCTCGAACCTGTGTCTCTACATTTTTAATGATAGGACTATACAAATTACGGTACATTGTGGTGCTATATACAAAACTGTAAAAAACAAGTCCTTCCAAAGAATATTAAGCATGGCAGTCACCATTAAAATCTTATTTTTATTTGTGCATCAGGAGGTAGAAAATTTGAGGACCAAAATAAGAAGAAATGCCGATTAAAGGAGTTTTCCAGGTGTTTAATACTGATGACCTTTACTCAGGATAATTCATCATTATCAGATTGGCAGGAGTCATACACCTGACACCTCCATCGATCAGATGTTTGAAATGGCTGCGACGCTCTAGTGAGAGCCGTGGCCTCCTTGCAGCTTAGCAAGCACAGCACTGTCCATTGGATAATCGCTGTACTTGGTATTGCAGATGAGCCCCATGTCATCTATGAACGTGACATCACTGGCCTAAGAAGAAGATGCAGTGCTCACTGTAACGCCACAGTCGCTTCAAACAGCTGTTTGGGGGGATGCTGGGAGTCCTTAGGATAGGCCATAAATATAAAAAAAAATCTCAGATAACCCATTTAAAGTTAAATAAACAGCTATATAAGACAGATACAGTCCTGATCATAAGTTTAAGACCACTTAAAAAATGGCAAAAAATCATATTTAGCATGGCTGGATCTTAACAAGGTTCCAAGTAGAGCTTCAACATGCAACAAGAAGAAATGGGAGTGAGACAAAACATTTTTTGAGCATTCAATTTAATGAAAACAACGAGTAAATTGAAACAGGCTGTTTTTTAGCTGATCAAAAGTTTAGGACCACACCTCCAAAAAAAACTAAACCCCCCCCAGAAATCCAACTTCCAAACATGAAATCCAACTTCCAAAATTTGTTTCGGCATGCTTGATGCAAGCGTTTCCATGAGGTGAGTGGGAACATTTCTCCAAGTGGTGAAGACGGCTTCACGAAAGCCATCTACTGTCTGGAACTGTTGTCCATTTTTGTAAACTTCCCTTGCCATCCATCCCCAAAGGTTCTCAATTGGATTTATATCAGGGGAACACGCAGGATGGGCCAAAAGAGTGATGTTATTCTCTTGGAAGAAGTCCCTTGTCTTGCGTGCATTGTGTACTCTAGCGTTGTCCTGTTGAAAAACCCAGTCGTTACCACACAGACGAGGGCCCTCAGTCATGAGGAATGCTCTCTGCGACATCTGGACATAGCCAGCGGCCGTTTGATGCCCCTGCACTTCCTGAAGCTCCATTGTTCCACTGAAGGAAAATGCACCCCAGACCATTATGGCGCCCCCTCCATTGTGGCGCGTAGAAAACATCTCAGGTGGGATCTGCTTGCCATGCCAGTAACGTTGGAAACCATCAGGACCATCAAGGTTAAATTTTTTCTCCTTAGAGAATAAAACTTTCTTCCACCTTTGAACGTCCCATGTTTGGTGCTGTCTTGCAAAGTTCAAACGAGCAGTTCTGTGGCGTTCAAGGAGACGAGGTCTTTGAAGACGTTTTTTGTCTTTGAAGCCCTTCAGTCTCAGATGCCGTCTGATGGTTATGGGGCTGCAGTCAGCACCAGTAAGGGCCTTAATTTGGGTCGAGGATCGTCCAATGTCTTGATGGACAGCCAATTGGATCCTCCAGCTCTGTGTTGATGAAATTTTTTTGGGTCTTCCACTTTACTTTTTTGTTCCATAACCCTCAGGATCATTTAAGAAATTCCAAATGACTGTCTTACTGCGTCTCACCTCAGCAGCGATGGCGCGATGTGAGAGACCCTGCTTTTGCAGTTCAACAACCCGACCACATTCAAAAAGGGAGAGTTTTTTTGCCTTTGCCATCACAACGTGTGACTACCTGACAGAAAATGACAATGAATCCACATCTTTGCACAGATTTGGCCTTTTAAAGGCATGTGGTCTTAAAATTTGGATCAGCTGAAAAACAGCCCGTTTCAGTTTAATCGTTATTTTCAATTAATTGAATGCTCAAAAAATGTTTTGTCTCACTCTCATTTCTTCTTGTTGCATGTTGAAGCTCTACTTGGAACCTTGTTAAGATCCAACAATGTAAAATATGATTTTTGGCCATTTTTCAAGTGGTCCTAAAATTTTAATCAGGACTGTATTAGAAAGTCCTTACATATAAAAGTCTAAAATATAAGAGCTACTTCATGGTCCTTTACAGTACACTCTGTACTGTGAGGAGATCTACCGTGATAACTGTGTATAAATATATCAGGGGTCAGTACAAAGATCTCCCCAGGACTGTGACAAGCAGACATCCACTACGACTAGACAAAAGAAGGTTTCTCTATCAACACAAAAGAGGATTCTTTACAGTAAGAGCAGTGAGACTATGGAACTCTCTACCAGAGGATATGGTGATGGTGAATTTACTAAGAGTTCAAGAGGGGCCTGGATGTATTTCTGGAGTGTAATAATATTACAGGTTATAGTTGTTAGAATTCTGGAGATGGGTCGTTGAAAATTGGCTTTACCTCCTGAGGGTTTTTTGCCTTCCTCTGTATCAACTTTGCAGGATAGCAGGCTGAACTGGATGGACAGATGTTTTTTTTTTTCAGCCTTACAAACTACTGTGTGTTACTAGAAAAAATACCCACTGCATATAAGTAATTCAGTAGTTTTACTAGTGAAATACCCATGCATTGTATGTTGAATGTGGCTCAGGAAAGACCATTTACATTAAAAATATGGATATTTGAGGCGATTTTACAATTTTTTTACTTAAAAAAAGAGGGCACTTTTATAATTTGACACAACCACAACACATTGCTAGCCAGTTTTCAGTTTTCTAAGCTAGCCTCACTTAAAGTTTCCATTTTTGCAGGTTTTGCCCTACACTTTCTTACACAAGGCAGCAGGGCCAGCTCCAGGTTCATGTGGGCCCTTGGGCGATAAAGTCTTAGTGGGCCCCCTTGTGGCATTTTGCACGGCGCTTACAGCAATAAAACTACATGTATTATAGATTAAATACCTTACACAGAGCATGCTACAGAGCGGATATATGTGAATCAGTACTTTTATTTTCTACCCAGTGTTTCAGTCCCTCAGGTCTACTCACAGATATGTGCCCCCTCACAGTAGATATGCCATGATATGCTCCCTTCATAGTAGATATGCCAAGATATGTGCCCCCTCACAGTAGATATGCCAAGATACGTGCCTCTTTCACAGTAGATATCCCAAAATATGTGCCCCCTCACAGTTGATATGCCAAGATATGTGCCCCCTCACAGTAGATATGCCACAATATGTGCCCCCTAACAGTAGATATGCCAAGATATGTGCCTCCTAACAGTAGATATGCCAAGATAATTGCCCCTTCACAGTAGATATCCCAAAATATGTGCCCCCTCACAGTAGATTTGCCAAGATATGTGCCCTCTTACTGTGGATATGCCAAGATATTTGTCCCCTTTACAGTGGTTATGCCCAGATGTGCGCCCTTCACAGGAAGTGAAAAAAAAAACCAATACATACTCCTCGCCTCAGTCACCTGGTTCCTACCATGATCTGTGCTCCCCATCAGCAGGATACTGTGACACATGACGCTGCTGGGTAGGAGGAGCAGAGGCTGATTCCCAGCCTGCCCGCTGCTCATCCTACACAGATCAGCAGGACGATGTGTGAGGACATCGTGCTGCTGCTGCTGTGGAGCGCTGGCAGCTCAATGGTGGAGCGGGAAGCAAATAGTTCCCTGCTTCAGTGTCGTGCCTATGGTGGCACCCGGGGCGAATTGTTTCTCTGGCACCCCCTCCGCCCCAATACTTTAAAAACAAATTTTACCCCCTCACAGTAGTATTGCCCTCATTGTACAACCTTCAGAGTAGTTTTGTAAAGATGTGTGCCCCCTCACAGTAGTTCTGCCCACATTGTGCCTTCTCACAGTAGTTATGCCCTCTCTGTGCCCCTTTCACAGTTGTAATGCCCTATCTATGCCCCCTTCACAGTAATAATCCCCATTGTGCCCCTTCATAGTAATAATCCCCATTGTGCCCCCTTCATAGTAATAATCCCCATTGTGCCCCCTTCATAGTAGAAATCTCCATTGTGCCCCCTTCATAGTAGAAATCCCCATTGTGCCCCTTCATAGTAATAATCCCAATCGTGCCCCCTTAACAGTAATAATCCCCATTGTGCCCCCTTCACAGTAATAATGCCCACTGTGCCCCCTTCATTGTAGTAATGCTCTCTGGCTCTGTGCCCCCTCCATAGTAGAAATGCCCATTGTGCCCCCTTCACATTTGTAATGCCCTCTGTTTACCCTCCAGAGTAGTAATGCCCTCTGTGCCCCCTCCATAGTAGAAATGCACTCTTTGCCCCCTCCATAGTAATAAAGACCTCTGTGCACCCTCCATAGTAATAAAGTCCTCTGTGCCCCCTCCATAGTAATAAAGTCCTCTGTGCCCCCTCCATAGTAATAAAGTCCTCTGTGCCCCCTCCATAGTAATAGGGTCCTCTGTGCCCCCTCCACAGTAATAAAGTCCTCTGTGCTCCCTCTATAGTAATAGGGTCCTCTGTGCCCCATCCATAGTAATAAAGTCCTCTGTGCCCCCTCCATAGTAATAAAGTCCTCTGTTCCCCCTCCATAGTAGAAATGCCCACTGTGCCCCCTCCATAGTAATAAAGACCTCTGTGACTCTATATTAAAAACAAAAAAACACAGTAACTACTCACCTTGTCCCGTTCCTGAAGCTTACAGTCCTCTCTTCCCTGCAGGCACAGATCACTCTGCAGCACTGTATGGACGGAGCTTAGGCAGATTTCTGGGCTGCAGGCTCTGCCCACACAGGCCTGCAACGCGATCCGTGCCTGCAGGCTGAATGAAGAAGCGGGGAGAAGTCTTCCTGCTTCACCATTCTGTGCGCCACCACCCTGAAGGATGGGAGGAGCGCGGGGAGCTGAGCGGTAAATGACAGGACCGCAGCTCCCAGTGCTTTAGCAATGAGTGCTTCCATCTGTATTGATTGAAGCGCTCATTGCTTCTGGCCTCTGGCAGCTGTGCTGTGGGCCCCCGCAGGAGCTGTGGGACCCGGCACTTGCCCGGGTATGCCGGGTGCTGAGGCTGGCCTTGCAAGGCAGGGTCGAAGCATCCTTACACATTAATTATAAATTAAACCAAAAGTCTCAAGCCAGCAGGACAAAGATTAAGATTAGTGTATAAAATGGCTGTTTTTAATAAATATCCCCCCCCCTCTCCTCTTAAGAAAAATGTTTATTTGAAGGGAAAATAGTCATTGCTCTTATAAAAGCAGTATATGCAGTGAAATCTATAATACATTAAAGTAGTAAACCACATATATTGCTTCCATAAACCTTACATTTATGTGGACAATATATTGTTTGCATTAAATCTTACACAGTGGGGGTTATTTCCTATTTGGATCCTCTCTCTTTAGGGTCCAATCAATTTATCTCTGTAATATTTTATATAATTGTATATTCCTGTTGCATTTTTTACAGTTAATTATTTTTTTAAATAATACTTAACTTATATCTTCAGGAATTTTTGAGCATAGGACTGATCAGAGATCTACCCAGGGAGTAAGGTAGTAGATTTCATACAATAGTTACGTTCACTGGAGTAATAGATAATAATAATAATATTAGTAGTGTTGATCGAGCACCGTAGTGCTCAGGCCAAACACATCGGGATGTTCGGGTGCACCCGAGTATAATGGAAGTAAATGGGAGAACCCGAGCATTAAACCAGGTACCCCCTGCTCTGAAGAGGGGAGGGTGCTTGGTTCATAGGAAAATGTCAGAAATTGATGGAAACACCACTGAAATGGTTCTGGAACCGCATGGGGAGGATGTCTGGATGCATCTTGTACTCGCAGGTCGCTGCTGGGAACAATATTGTCCGAATAGTACTCCACTTTTACAGACTGACAATAATACGCACAAAACCAAAGAAAAAAATCGATTTTAGAGGGAAAATTTATAGGAAACATTGTTTCCTGTATATTTATTTGTATATACAGTCCAAGTGCTGCCAAAATGAGGCACTCTGATACAACCTGTATATCACATAAAGGAGGGCCTCATTCACATTGTGGTACAATTGTTCATGTAGTGAGAGTCCTACACTCATAAAGCCTATGCAGTAAGTGAAAGGGCCGCCAAAAATTACAAGGAACCGGCACTCCAATACACTCTTTGTTACACATAAAGGAGGGCATCATGCACAGCCTTGAAAAATTATGATTGATGCCCTGCTGGTGACCCTCAAAAACATTAGGAGCAACGGCCTGCTGATCTGACCATCTAAAACATTATGGGTGAGGGCCTGCTGCCGCTTTGGTGACTTTAGATAACCTGGGGATTGCACATCCCCCGTGATGGAGAAGATCTATTCGGATGTCTGCCCTATCAACTTTCGATGTTCTTTTCAGCCCAAACCATGTAGACCATGCGTAACGGGGGAATCATGGTTCGATTCCTGAGAGTGAGTCTGAGAAACAGCTACGGCTACCACATCCAAGCAAGGCAGCATGCATGCAAATTACCTATTAAGTATAATTAGGTGAGGGCCTGCAGGTGAGCTTACCTGTTGGGGACTTATTGTTAGCACTCCCGGTTAGAGGTTCAGGCACTACACAGTTAGGCATTGTGCCCTCTGAGATGGATTGTTATAGATGGATGCTGGGTGGGTGTAAGATTCGGGCAGTGTTTGTTACTTAACCATGATAGTTATAATTTGATGTTATTGCCTTTGTGTCAATACCAGTTCAGTGTAATCGGGGGACACACATTGTTTCCATATTCTCTCCTGCGTAATCTGTCCCTTATGGGTTTTATTGTGTCTATAGTGTAATCATGGTATATAATAAAATGTGATATTTTGAATATGTGTGCTCTTAAATTGGTGTTTGTAGGTGAGCTGACCCTGTAAAAGATTTTAGGTGCGAGCCTGCAGGTGAGCAGACCCTGTAAAAGATTTTAGGTGCGGGCCTGCTGGTGAGTTGACCTTGTCAAAGATTGTAGGTGAAGGCCTGCTGGTGAGCTGACCCTCTAAAACATTATATGCATGGGCCTTCAGGTGAGCTGACCCTGTAAAACATTATATGCGAGGGCATGCAGGTGAGCTGACCCTCTAAAAAATTTAATGCGAGGGCCTTCAGATGAGCTAACCCTGTAAAAGATTTTAGGTGCGGGCCTGCTGGTGAGCTGACCCTCTAAAACATTATATGCAAGGGCCTTCAGGTGAGCTGATCCTGTAAAACATTATATGCGAGGGCATGCAGGTGAGCTGACCCTCTAAAAAATTAAATGCGAGTGCCTTCAGGTGAGCTGACCCTGTAAAAGATTTGAGGTGGGGGCCTGCTGGTGAGCTGACCCTGTAAAAGATTTTATGTGCAAGCCTGCTGATGAGCTGACCCTGTAAAAGATTGTCGGAAGGTCCTGCTGGTGAGCTGACCCTCTAAATAATTATATGTGAGGGCCTGCAGGTGAGCTGACCCTCTAAAAAAATTACAGGGAGTGCAGAATTATTAGGCAAGTTGTATTTTTGAGGATTAATTTTATTATTGAACAACAACCATGTTCTCAATGAACCCAAAAAACTCATTAATATCAAAGCTGAATATTTTTGGAAGTAGTTTTTAGTTTGTTTTTAGTTTTAGCTATTTTAGGGGGATATCTGTGTGTGCAGGTGACTATTACTGTGCATAATTATTAGGCAACTTAACAAAAAACAAATATATACCCATTTCAATTATTTATTTTTACCAGTGAAACCAATATAACATCTCAACATTCACAAATATACATTTCTGACATTCAAAAACAAAACAAAAACAAATCAGTGACCAATATAGCCACCTTTCTTTGCAAGGACACTCAAAAGCCTGCCATCCATGGATTCTGTCAGTGTTTTGATCTGTTCACCATCAACATTGCGTGCAGCAGCAACCACAGCCTCCCAGACACTGTTCAGAGAGGTGTACTGTTTTCCCTCCTTGTAAATCTCACATTTGATGATGGACCACAGGTTCTCAATGGGGTTCAGATCAGGTGAACAAGGAGGCCATGTCATTAGATTTTCTTCTTTTATACCCTTTCTTGCCAGCGACGCTGTGGAGTACTTGGACGCGTGTGATGGAGCATTGTCCTGCATGAAAATCATGTTTTTCTTGAAGGATGCAGACTTCTTCCTGTACCACTGCTTGAAGAAGGTGTCTTCCAGAAACTGGCAGTAGGACTGGGAGTTGAGCTTGACTCCATCCTCAACCCGAAAAGGCCCCACAAGCTCATCTTTGATGATACCAGCCCAAACCAGTACTCCACTTCCACCTTGCTGGCGTCTGAGTCGGACTGGAGCTCTCTGCCCTTTACCAATCCAGCCACGGGCCCATCCATCTGGCCCATCAAGACTCACTCTCATTTCATCAGTCTATAAAACCTTAGAAAAATCAGTCTTGAGATATTTCTTGGCCCAGTCTTGACGTTTCAGCTTGTGTGTCTTGTTCAGTGGTGGTCGTCTTTCAGCCTTTCTTACCTTGGCCATGTCTCTGAGTATTGCACACCTTGTGCTTTTGGGCACTCCAGTGATGTTGCAGCTCTGAAATATGGCCAAACTGGTGGCAAGTGGCATCTTGGCAGCTGCACGCTTGACTTTTCTCAGTTCATGGGCAGTTATTTTGCGCCTTGATTTTTCCACGCGCTTCTTGCGACCCTGTTGACTATTTTGAATGAAACGCTTGATTGTTCGATGATCACGCTTCAGAAGCTTTGCAATTTTAAGAGTGCTGCATCCCTCTGCAAGATATCTCACTATTTTTGACTTTTCTGAGCCTGTCAAGTCCTTCTTTTGACCCATTTTGCCAAAGGAAAGGAAGTTGCCTAATAATTATGCACACCTAATATAGGGTGTTGATGTCATTAGACCACACCCCTTCTCATTACAGAGATGCACATCACCTAATATGCTTAATTGGTAGTAGGCTTTCGAGCCTATACAGCTTGGAGTAAGACAACATGCATAAAGAGGATGATGTGGTCAAAATACTCATTTGCCTAATAATTCTGCACGCAGTGTATATGCAAGGGCCTGCATGTGAGCTGACCCTGTAAAACATTATATGCGATGGGCATATATGCGAGTGCATTATATGTGACGAATAAGTATGTTGATATGATGAAAGAGGAGGAGGAGGATGAGAAAAAGAAGATTCAACCATATACCCTTGTTTGTGGTGGTTGGAATATAGTGTATTCAGTACATTATAAACAACACATTTAAAGTGCCTTTATGTTCAGCCGCTTTCCTCTGGTGGAGTCGAGAAGTCATGGTCTTGTTCATTTTTATGAGAGTCAACCTGTCAGCATTTTCAGTTGACAGGCGGATACGTTTATCTGTTATAATGCCACCAGCAGCACTAAATACCCGCTCAAACAAAACGCTGGTGGCAGGGCAGGCCAGCACCTCCAAGGCGTAGAGCGCCAGTTTGTGCCACGTGTCCAGCTTGGACACCCAGTAGTTTTAAGGCACTGAGGGATCATTGAGGATGCTGACATGCCACTGTCTGCTATGTACTCCTTCACTATCTTCCATCATTTTTCCCTCCTTGTGACACTAGGCCGCGCATCAGGTTGAGGGTGCTGGCGGGTTGTCATGAAACTGTCCCAGGCTTTGGAGAATGTTTCTCTGCCTCTGTTGGAACTACTGTGTGTTCCCCTTGTCTCCCCTCCTCGGTTGACCAAGGAACTACGGACTCTGCCGCCAGCCTTGTCACATGGGAATTTTTGGAGAAATTTTTCAACAAGGATCTTCTGGTATTGCACCGTTTTGATCGTCCTCTCCACCAGAGGAATAAGAGATGAGAACTTCTCTTTGTAGCGGGGGTCGAGAAGGGTGAACAACCAGTAATCTGTGTTGTCTAAAATACGTATAACGCGCGGGTCGTGGGAAAGGCAGCCTAACATGAAGTCAGCCATATGTGCCAGAGTACCAACAGGCAAGACTTTGCTGTCGTCATCAGGAGGATCACTCTCAATTTCCTCATCTTCTTCCTCCTCTTCTGCCCACCCACGCAGAACAGATGGAATTAAACTTCCACGGATACTACCCTCTGTAGCAGAGGCAACCGTCTCCTGCTCCTCCTCCTCTTCATCGTCCAATTCACGCTAAGACGAACTGAGGGTGGTCTGGCTATCATCCTGTGTAATGTCTTCCCCCATTTCAATCTCTTCCACATGCAAAGCGTCGTCCTTAATTGTGAGTAGCGAGCGTTTGAGTAGACAGAGAAGTGGGATGATTAAGCTGATAATAGCATTATCGCTGCTCACCATCTGTGTTGATTCTATAAAGTTTATTAGAAAACCTCACAGAGGTCAGACATCCATCCCCACTGCTCGCTTGTGAATAGCGGAAGCTGACTGGAAAGGCGGCGACCATGTTGCAGCTGGTATTCCACTACTGCTCTGTGCTGCTCACAAAGCCTGGTGAACATGTGGAACGTGGGGTTCCAGTGCATGCTCACGTCGCACAACAACTGGTGAGCTGGCGATTTCAAGCGCTGCTGCAGCGTTGACAGGCCAGCTGAAACTGTAGCTGACTTGTGGAAATGTGCACACACACGGCGCACCTTCACCAGTAGCTCAGGCAAATTGGTGTAGGTTTTGAGAAACCCCTTAACCACTAAGTTTAAGACGTAGGCTAGGCTTGGGATGTGTCTGAGCTTGCCGAACTCCAAAGCCACCACCAAGTTACGGCCATTATCAGACACAACCATGACTGGTTCTAGGTTGAGTGGCGAGAACCACAGCTCAGTCTGGTTTCTTATCCCTTACCACAGCTCTGCGGCGGTGTGCTGTTTGTCCCCTAAGCATATCAACTTCAGAATGGCCTGTTGCCGCTTCGCCACTGCAGTGCTACACTGCTTCTAGCTACCAACTGATGACTGACTGGTGCTGCACGCGGATAATTCAGATGTGGAAATGGAGGAGGAGGCTTAGGAGGAGAAGTGGGGGTTGGAGCCACTAACGTAGGTGCTGGCGGAAACCCTGATTGATGTAGGGCCTGCAATCCTTGGCGTCGGTAGCACCTGTGCCATCCCAGGGTACGACTCGCCCAGTGTGCCGTCAGGGAAATGAAGTGTCCCTTGCTGAATGCACTTGTTCATGTGTCCATGGTTAAGTGGACCTCCCCAGTGAATGCGTTGGTCAGGGCACGTGTGATGTGACGGGACACATGTTGGTGTATGGCGGGCACACCGTGAAAAATAGTGGCGGCTGGGGACTGCGTAACGAGGGACAGCTGCCGACATCAGGCTGCGGAAGGCCTCAGTGTCCACAAACCTAAATAGCAACATTTCC
This sequence comes from Bufo bufo, assembly GCF_905171765.1. Taxonomy (NCBI): domain Eukaryota; kingdom Metazoa; phylum Chordata; class Amphibia; order Anura; family Bufonidae; genus Bufo; species Bufo bufo. Next base: position 194,703,702 of record NC_053393.1, read on the forward strand.
AAGGCCAGTAATTTGGAAAGTTGCGCATTTAGTGCTATGGCCTGTGGGTGGGTGGCTGGGTATTTGCTCTTCAAATGCCTGGGGTAAGGACATTTCTACACTGCGCTGGGACAGGAAAGTGGATGTGGTCGCTCATGGTGCTTGCGAAGGTCCAGGTGCAGGGCTGGATGCTTCTGGGCCTTTGCCTTCGACAGCGGATTGGCCAGCACATAACACAGGGGAAGAGGAGGCAGTGAAGTAACCCGCAGACACAGATTGTGGACTCAGGCGTTCGTCCCACTTATTTCAGTGCTTGGATGCCATGTGGCGGAATATGCTGGTGGTGGTGGGGTTGCTAGTGTTCACGCCCTGGCTTATTTTCGTATGGCACAGGTTGCAAACTACTGTCATCCTCACTTTCCTCAAAAAAGTTCCATACTGCGGAACATCTACCCCTTGGCAAGGGAGATTTCCGCAAGGGGTTGCTCCGTGGAACAGTTGCGGGCCTGTGTGGTGTGGGCCCGCCTTTTCCCTTTTGCCACCCCACTGCCTCTTCCAGCCTGTTGCGGTGCTGCAGATCCCTCCCCCTCTGTACTGCTGTCCTCGCTCGGCTTTCTACCTTCCCAGGTTGGGTCAGTGACCTTGTCGTCCACCACCTCCTTTTCCACTTCCTCACTCTAATCATCCTCCTGATTTGTTGACCTAACCACAACCTCAGTGATTGACAACTGTGTCTCATCCTCTTCATCAACCTCTTGAGTAATTGTGGTTGACTCATTGGCAACTGTGTCTCATCATCAGCCACCTCATTAAACACTAATTGCCGTTACCCACCGTCATGTTCTTGTAACTGTGGATGTTCAAGAGGTTGGGAATCAGGGCACAAGATCTCATGTCCCTCTTCAAGCATGCTTGGCGAGAGGGCCAAATCAAGTAATGGCGATGATAAGAGGTCCTCGGAATATCCAAGTGTGGGATCACTTGTTTGGCCAGACTGTAAATGGTGGGAGGAAGGAGGATTAGGGTGAGGATTGTGTTGACCAGACTCCTGGCTACTGAAACTGGACTTGGTGGAAGACAGGTTGGTGCTTAACCGACTGGAAGCATTATCTGCTGCAATCCAACCGACCACCTGGTCGCACTGGTCTAACTTCTAGAGTGGTGTCCTGCGCCGTCCTGCAAACTGGGACATGAAGCTAGGTATCCTGGATGATTATTTTTCTTGTGCTCTGGCAGCAGGCACCGTTTCACCACGGCCTCTGTGTGCACCATCAGCATCACGGCCACTACCCCGTCCCTTACTGTTCGCCTTCTTTATTTTAAATGTGATATATGCTTGAAAGTATGTCACACGTACAGTAGCGTAGGATCTGGAAGTGTATGTGCAAAAAAATTTACAAAGGTACACTGCTCAAAAAAATAAAGGGAACACTTAACAAACACAATGTAACTCCAAGTCAATCACACTTCTGTGAAATCAAACTGTCCACTTAGGAAGCAGCACTGAGTGACAATCAATTTCACATGCTGTTGTGCAAATGGCATAGACAACAGGTGGAAATGATAGGCAATTAGCAAGACACCCCCAATAAAGGAGTGGTTCTGCAGGTGGTGACCTGACCACTTCTCAGTTCCTATGCTTCCTGGCTGATGTTTTGGTCACTTTTGAATGCTGGCGGTGCTTTCACTCTAGTGGTAGCATGAGACGGAGTCTACAACCCACACAAGTGGCTCAGGTAGTGCAGCTTATCCAGGATGGCACATCAATACGAGCTGTGGCAAGAAGGTTTGCTGTGTCTGTCAGCGTAGTGTCCAGAGCATGGAGGCGCTACCAGGAGACAGGCCAGTACTTCAGGAGACGTGGAGGAGGCCGTAGGAGGGCAACAACCCAGCAGCAGGACCGCTACCTCCGCCTTTGTGCAAGGAGGAACAGGAGGAGCACTGCCAGAGCCCTGCAAAATGACCTCCAGCAGGCCACAAATGTGCATATGTTTGCTCAAACGGTCAGAAACAGACTCCATGAGGGTGATATGAGGGCCCGACGTCCACAGGTGGGGGTTGTGCTTACAGCCCAACACTGTGCAGGACGTTTGGCATTTGCCAGAAAACACCAAGATTGGCAAATTCGCCACTGGCGCCTTGTGCTCTTCACAGATGAAAGCAGGTTCAGACTGAGCACATGTGACAGACGTGACAGAGTCTGGAGACGCCGTGGAGAACGTTCTGCTGCCTGCAACATCCTCCAGCATGACCGGTTTGGCATTGGGTCAGTAATGGTGTGAGGTGGCATTTCTTTGGAGGGCTGCACAGCCCTCCATGTGCTTGCCAGAGGTAGCCTGACTGCCATTAGGTACCGAGATGAGATCCTCAGACCCCTTGTGAGACCATATGCTGGTGCGGTTGGCCCTGGGTTCCTCCTAATGCAAGACAATGCTAGACCTCATGTGGCTGGAGTGTGTCAGCAGTTCCTGCAAGACGAAGGCATTGATGCTATGGACTGGCCCGCCCGTTCCCCAGACCTGAATCCAATTGAGCACATCTGGGACATCACGTCTCGCTCTATCCACCAACGTCACGTTGCACCACAGACTGTCCAGGAGTTGGCAGATGCTTTAGTCCAGGTCTGGGAGGAGATCCCTCAGGAGACCGTCCGCCACCTCATCAGGAGCATGCACAGGCGTTGTAGGGAGGTCATACAGGCAAGTGGAGGCCACACAAACTACTGAGCCTCATTTTGACTTGTTTTAAGGACATTACATCAAAGTTGGATCAGCCTGTAGTGTGTTTTTCCACTTTAATTTTGAGGGTGACTCCAAATCCAGACCTCCACTGGTTAAAAAATTTGATTTCCATTTTTTTTTTTTGGTGTGATTTTGTTGTCAGCACATTCAACTATGTAAAGAACAAAGTATTTCAGAAGAATATTTAATTAATTCAGATCTAGGATGTGTTATTTTTGTGTTCCCTTTATTTTTTTGAGCAGTGTATTTGTGATGAGGAAATGTTATACAGGACAGAAACCACAGGTAATGTGACAGTTCGCAGTGTTTACGGAAAAAGTGTACTGGATGTCACTGATATTTTAGGCATGCGCACACTTTAAACATGAGATGTGACGCAGATAATTTAACTGTCCGCAGCGGACACTGTTTACGGAAAAAGTGTATTGGATGTCACTGATATTTTAGGGATGCACACAATTTACAAAGGAGATGTGGCGCGAATAATTTAACTGTCCGCAGCAGCCTATTGCACGGTATTTTGCGCAGGATGCGCTAAAAATATATATTGCTGCTGTCACACACAATAGTCCTTAAAAGGACTTTTGGGTCTCAGAAATGTTTTGTAGAAAAATGTTATTTAATTACACTCCCTACACTCTCTGTCCCTTCCTATGCTCAGTTGTCCCTGACTTAGAATGAGCCGAACACGCGTCATTGGGTGTTATATAGCACCCGATGACGCGTTCCGGCCAGCCAATAACTGTAATGCCAGTAGCCAACATGGCTTCTGGCATTACAGTGATGGCAGTACTTTCCTGCATGTTTATTGGCTGCTTAGCAGCCGCGAAACGTGCGGGGAGGAGACTCGAGCGTTGCGCTCGAGCACATGCGGTACTCGGCCGAGTACCACCATGTGCCGAGCATAGTGAAGCTCGAGCCGAACTGGTATTCGGCCGAGCATGCTCGCTCAACACTAATAATGAGACTAAATGAACAGTAAAGGATTTTTTTAAATTTGTTTTCATATTGCAATTCCCCAGTATAGCTGAAAGACTCATTATTGGTTGCCCCTTGCAGTGCCCAAAGAATATACTGGGCATCCATTGTTAACATGCACACAAGTCGTACTTTGACAACCCTTTTTATAAAAACACATGAGAAGGATGTGGGAACTAATAGTGTTAGATACCCAACCTTTGGTATTGTATTTGGTGACTACATACAGTACATATGAGTCACCAGTGTTTATGGGCTCCCGGGTCCTGGAGTTCCCTTTACTCTTTTTCTCTTTTCCAATTACGTTCTTGTCTGTTTCCTTTGGTCGTTCTCCTTGTCAGTTCTGTTTGTTGGGCCTGTCTTTATTCTATGTACTTAAAGAGGACCTTTCACTAGTTTAAAAACTAAAAACTAACTATATCAGTGGGACTCCCAGGCTATGAGCTGTGCGCTACGATTGGCCAGCGCTGCAGCAAGGGACAACCCTAATACAAAAACTCTGCCCCGTACAACAGAGGGAGCTGCACACACCGGAGCCTATACCGGGCAAACGGAGCCTATACATACTAGTAAGTGCAGGGGGACCCCTGGGCGCCGCTCTGCCCACTGATATAGTTCGCTTTTAAACTAGTGAAAGGTCCTCTTTAACAGACTTTTCACAAGCCTGTACATGGTTTTCTGTTTTTATTACAGTATTCTTTACATGGCCTTTATGCACTGGTTTGCTTCAGGTAATTTTTCCATATATAATCCTTTTCTATATATCGAACAGATACCATCAACTGTTAGAAGCAGGGTTGCCAACCATCCAGAAATTTTTGGACATTCTGTAAAAATAGGCAAGTTTCTTCCTGTGTCCGTGTAAAAAAAATAGATGTGTCTGTGATTTTTCTTTTTTAGGCTGATAGTGCTTGACTAGTTTATTTTGTTGGTAATTGTCATCATTTTACAGCTCACAGTAAATTCTGGTAATAACTTCTTATGAATATACTGAACCTGAGCTATAGACATGTATTACTTATCATTCAATATGGTTTTCCAATTGGTCCATAAAAAATAGTGACTGTCCGTGATTTTGGTTTAATTTGCCCAGAAAAAAGAAAAATTCTGGTTGGCAACTCTAGTTAGAAGGGGCATGTTTGTTAAGGTTTTTAGTTCTAAAGTACCACAATATCCATCTTATTTGGGTGTATTTTGGCTTTTTATTAATCTTTTAACTGTACAGTTTAACTAGACAATGCACAGTTGAAGAATTCTGGTTAGGCTATGTTCATATTTGTGTTTGGAATTCTGTGTTTCTGTGGCATCATAGCTGTGATCTATTAACCCCTTCAGGACCCTGCCATTTTTCGCCTTAAGGACCAGGCCATTTTTTGCAAATCTGACGTGTCACTTTATGTGGTGATAACTTTAAAACGCTCTTACTTATCCAGGCCAATCTGAGATTGCGTCCCCGCCACTGCAGAGCGGGGACCCGATGGGGAAACGGAAGGCACCTGTACCCTCCGCGAACCCTCTGCATTCCGCGGTCAGCTTTGACCACAGAATACAAGGGGTTTATATGCCGGCATTGGTGTTTTCACCGATTCTGGTGTGTACAGCAGGGTCCCGGCTGTCAGTGACTGCCGGTCCGTGGCGCTGATCGGGCGGGCGCAGCTCCTGCACCCACCCGATCAGCCCGCCATACATGTACAGCGCTGGTCCTTAAGTCACGTCCACCAGCGCCGTACATGTACGGAGCCGGTCCTTAAGGGGTTAAAATGATTGTGCAGCGAGGAAATATTGACCTATGCTTAGTGAATGGGATAAGCAGTTGTAATTACACTGTACCGCCAATACATAGAAGAGGGCACACAGGTTTACTTTGAAGAGTCAGCAGCACTCGCACGAGCACCATAACCCCTTTAAACAGTTGATTGGTGGGGTTACCGAGAGTCAGACCCCCTGTGTTTGGATATTGATGACCTATCCAGGCATCCAACACAGATTGAACAGAAACTGCTACAGGAATATATGGATCCTCACCATGTCAACAAAATAAATAAGCAACCACAAAGTATAATGAATAAATACATTGTTATTATAAACGTTATAATACACATGATTGACATAACACAATAAATAAAAACATGATTAAAAACCAAAAGGGCTGGTGGTGCGTGGTTGTTGGACTATTAAATAAAATGCAAGTGCAAAAAGGTCAGATCAGCAAAATATGTAAATACTGTACCGAAGTAGCAATTGGCTACAGCGTTGGTACACCGTGCTATAGTAACAGCAGGTATAGGCACATGCAATGCAGGAAATATTATTAAAACACACTAAGGATAATGTGCATCAACATAAGTTGACAAAAATAACCATGCAGAAAAGCTGTGCTGTAAAAATAAAGATAATTGTTAATACTGACCACGCCATAGTCCACAGCAAACACAAGCACAAACCAGTCCTCTCCCCAACGCGCGTTTCGCATACTGCTTTTTCAAGGGGTGATAGCTACACTGGCAATGGTGCTCTATATAAATCCGACACAAATTACAATGCAGATGGTCACAAAGGGTGTTCATTGGCCCCAAGATTTAAACAGAAGTTCAGTTGAAATATGATAGGTTAAATAGCCATTAGCTATCCATCTCACCTGTGTATTATAATGGACGCCGCTCACTATATGGCGCCTGAATCCCTGCCCATGTTCACCATGAGTGCGCGCACGCCACCCGATCCAGAAGAGGAGGACCACATGCATAGCGCGTGATCTGCGTCATCACGGAGCAGCGGGACGCACAACTACCCCGGCGCATGCGCAGAAGACCAGACGCACTGCGGCCACCCTATTAGATGAGGGCAGCTAAGTTGGCAATGGTATAGAGGCACGCCAACATACATTGGAACAAAGTAATTGATGACAGATTCCTAATAGTAAATGTCCCACCGTGGAACAGATGCAAATTACAAGAACATGATGAGATGAAGTTAATATATACAAAATATAAGTTGAACATGAATATATAAAATGATCCGCATAAGCAATATAAAATATATATTAGATACCCAATCAAAAAATACATGATCAAACATAAAACATATGATAATAGGAAATTTCTTATATGGATTTTGTGTATTTTATAAACTGTAATGTGTCAAATGGTGCCATAATCAAGACAATATGTGCAGATGTATGTACATACATAATTGAGAATACAAATAGTAATTAATACTGCATGATAGCATGAACATAATAAATACTGCGTACATAAAATAACCATAATCAAGAATGTGTTACTAGATACAAAATACATAATAATAATTAAAACTGAGTGATGACTAAATAGTATTATTGAAAACTAAAAAGAAGAAAAGAGTAGAACTGTGAAAATATGATATAAAGTTGAATAATAATAAATAAAAAAATGATTTTTTTTTTTGTAATGAATATTACTTTTATACCTACATGTAAATACAATGGAAGTATGTGCAAAATTGTGTATGCGTGCAAATGAGAAAACATGATATCATAGTAGTGAAGATGAGACAAGAAGTGGTGATGTGCTTATAGTGCCAAGAAATGAAGTGAACATGCAAAAAATGTGAAGTGTGTATGAAGAACAAACCAAAAACAAAGTGCTTGTGCACCATTAAAGTGGTGTAAAACAGAAAAACTGTGACGCAAAAGTAAGTAAAACTTACACCCACAGAAGTAATATGTGCAAAAGTGATAGGTGCTTATTAGATAAGTGGAACATGACATTGTATGATGCATTGATACACACACAAAAGCACAAATCACCATAGAAAATGCAACCCCTTCCTAACAATCATTCAATATAAAAAAAAACGGAAAATAAACCAATTGGAGGAACCTTGCCGTCGCAAGAACTGCATAAAGACAATGGGGGACATGAACCCCAATGTTCCAGTCCGCTTACTTACCTCATACAATGGGGATGATTATACCAATCACTATTTACCATACACCAAAATTCAGCCAGCCTAAAATACACTGCCCAATAAAAGTACAGATGGGTGATGGAAGCATAGGACAGCAACCTAAAATAATTTGAGTCAAAACACTTCATTCATACATGAAGCACCTACCCAGTTAGGCATGTGCCCTTACAAAATAGACACAAAGGGTATTTTGTCAGTAAGACCATGTGGTGTTTGTGTTTTGAGCTTCACTATCCACTTGCTTTCCACTTGTTCCATCCATCGAAATAGATCACCACCCCTTGAACCAAGGGATACCTTGTCGATTCCGTGAAATTGTAGATACTGCCACCGGTTGTCATGTTTGTGGCGAAAGTGTCTCGCTATTGGTTTCAGTTTTGCAATTTTATCCTTCTCCAGCTTACTAATCTTAGCGGCTGCTCATATATCCCTTTGATGTTCCTGAATGCTAATGCGGAATTCACGTGTGGTCATACCGACGTATATGAATCCACATGGACAGGTGGCATAATATATAACCCCCGATGTGATAAAATTAATAAAGTGCACAATGTTGTAAATCTGTTGACCAGAAGAATCACTAAAAGTATCAGTTTTTATGATAAGCTTGTTTGAACTACAATGGCCACATTGCACTGAGCCCCATTTGGGACCATGTGATTGAAACAAATAACTGGGCTTCGGTGGAACATAATGGTTGCGCGCAAGGATATCATTTAAATTTTTGCCACATTTGGCAACAAACATCGGAACAGGTGTAAGGACCCGTTCAAGATCAGGATCTGATCTTAGAATGGGCCAAAATTTTGAGAAAATTTTCCTCATATCATGCCATTGCGTTTTGTAATTAGTGATCATTCTGACCACCTGTGAGGAAGCAGAAGTGTCCCTGTGTCTGGGGGTGAGAAGTGTTTCACGCTGTGTGCTTTTTGCACGTAGGTATCCTTGCTGTATGTCCTGTTGTTCAAAGCGTCGTCTTAATATATCAGATTCATGTTCAAAATCAGTAGTCGATGTACATATTCTTCTTGCACGTAACGACCTTTTCTGGTGCCTAGGATGAAAAGAAGACGCATGAAGTAGTTTCCTTACGATATACACATGTTTCCAAAATTCCCGTTGCAGACACTTTGATGTTAATGTCCAGAAAGGTAATCTGTTTCAAAGAAACTGTTTGGGTCAGGGAAATATTCCAATCATTCGCATTGAGCCTCATCAAGAATGAATCAAGTGCACATCGAGATCCCTGCCATACAAACAGGATGTCATCTAAGAATCTCATCCATGATATCACCTGACCATCCACCTCATCCATAGACATCTGGACAAGTTTACGTTCCCAATGTCCCAAAAATACATTCGCATACGATGGCGCACACGTCGCGCACATCGCTACCCCTCATAACTGTAAAAAATTGTGATCTTTAAACAAAAAATAATGTGTGATGGCAAAATTTAATAATTCCATCAGCAGGTCAACAAGTTCAGGTGTTAGGTTTCTCATTTCTAGAAAGAAACGTGTGGCCTTCAGGCCTAGATCGTGACGAATGCAGGTGCATAGGGATTCAACGTCACCAGATACCAAAACCATGTCATTTTTGGTATCATCCAGTTTATAACAGTTAATATCCCGAAGTTGGCGATGGGCCTCAGCCTCATACATCTCCGTTGGCCATACAACCACATTTTCACCCTTGTCGGCCGGTATAAAAACCACACCTTTCATTTCACGCAATTGCCCTTGAAAAAGCAGTACGCGAAACGTGGGTCGGGGAGAGGACTGGTTGGTGCTTGTATTTGCTGTGGACTTTGGTGTGGTCAGTATTAGCAATTATCTTTATTTTTACAGCACAGCTTTTCTGCATGGTTATTTTTGTCAACTTATGTTGATGCACATTATCCTTAGTGTGTTTTAATAATATTTCCTGCATTGCATGTGCCTATACCTGCTGTTACTATAGCACGGTGTACCAATGTTGTCGCTAATTGCTACTTCGGTACAGTATTTATATATTCTGTTGATCTGACCTTTTTGCACTTGCATTTTATTTAATAGTCCACCAACCACGCACCACCACCCCTTTTGGTTTTTAATCATGTTTTTATTTATTGTGTTATGTCAATCATGTGTATTATAACGCTTATAATAAAATAATGTATTTATTCATTATACTTTGTGGTTGCTTATTTATTTTGTTGACATGGTGAGGATCCATATATTCCTGTAGGAGTTTGTAGTTTGTTTATATATGGGTTAAGTACGTTTAATTGGGAATTAGATTTGTTTTTTTCACAGATTGAACAGAGTTTGCCCAATCCAACAGCCAGATCACTTCAACTTACTGATATACCATGCCAACAGAGCTGGAAGAAAGGGATCACTCTGAATACATTTACCAACAAGCCTCTGTCCCCTACCTTTAGTTAAATTAGAAAGATTATGTGAGAAAAATTATGCAGGCTCAGACTACACACAGATTGTTTGTAGTCTGTAACCATGGAGGCAAACAGAGCTGCATAATAGTACAAGATCAAGCCTATTTAAGGCACTTTAAACCTATTAAAATTTTTGTGGTTTGTACTCGGGGACTGAGATTTATTAATGTGTCTGTGCCTAAAATCCATCTAAAACGTGGCTGAAATTGGCTCAGTTTGACACCACTACACCACTAGGGTTCTACATTTTTTCCACGTTGCTCTAAAAAAGGGTGGAGCTTATTGGAAAAGGTCAGAACTTCACAAGAAAGGGGCATTGCCTGAAATTGTGACACAATTCTGGCATAAAATTATTTCTAAAAGTAAGCCAACTAATGGTTGGTATAGAGTTAGACAAAAGTATCTATCCCTGCACCACATTTATTATGCAGCCTGAGCCCCCTTGATCAATCTGGTGCAGGTCTAGGCAGTCTGTCTGACTTTACACCATTTATAGGATTAGTAAATATGGGCCAGTATGTCCAGTGTGTTAGGAATATAGAGGGAGATTTCTGAAACTGTGAAAAAAGAATCACCACTTCACTTTCATTTTTCAGGAGCAGAATATGAAATAAAATCTGCAACGTAGTTCTAACAACCTTCAAGAGATGGTATTTTCAATAATATATAATATTCTAATAGTATTAGTAGGGTATAAGGTGAAATCCACCATTATTTTAGTTACTAGTAGAAACATTTAACATTTCAGGTACCAAGTTTGATGTTGGTAGGCAAAAATGTTCCTGAAGCTCATAAAATAATTGCTAATGATTGTGGGTTAATCATTACAATTATATGTGATTAACATTTTAGAATGATTATCCCAATCTTGACATCCTCATCCATTAATTTTTTTCTCAATCACTAATGACCTACAATGCCCCGATTTTGTTAATTGAGTCCCTTGACTATTTGTCAGTGGTTTTGTTCAGCTGAATCCTCCAATGACTGTTAATCAGATTGTTGTACATGAGATGTGGAGAATTGTCATCTTCTTTGAAGACCACCTTTTTATATCTCTTCTTTATCACAAAGCATGTAGAGTCTCTAAATCTCTAATATGCAGTACTTTACTTAAAATGTCTCAGAGGGGTTCCAAAAGCTAAAATAAAAATAATCTTTACCAGTGTCATTCTATCATTATGTGCAATATATACTACTTTTATTGTAAGATTGTGGAAGTCAAAGCATTATCTCACATGGCACACTTAAAAATGCATTGTCGTGAGTTTTCCCCCCTAAATATTAAAATTTTATTGCATAACATTAAATAGTCTATTGTTCAAACTTGCCTTATGGCTTAAAACATTCTGTGTGATGTGTGTACTATGTGCCAGTTGTCCTAAAGGCTAGACTCACAGATGCAGTTTTCACTGTAGCTTTTGCGTCTTTTTTATTTTTATTTTTTTGTGTAAAGCAGACAATTGTATACAGTGGACTACAGATGTCTTAGTCTTTCCTATATAGTTTTTCTTATTTTTGGGCAGGGGCGGACTGGGAACTTAGTGGCTCTGGAAAAATAAAAGTGGCCCCATGTGGTAGGTGTGTTCAAATCAACAGAAGGCGAGCAACACAAATTGGCGGAGCCAGTAATACCATAGTACAAAATACTGTCCTAGCAGAACCATATACCACAGAGCAGCACAATATATTACCCCACAAGCTGTCCTTCTGTTGTGGCCATCAATAGATGACATTTTCTGTCCTCCTTCAGTTGTCTCTGATTAAGATATGGAGCAGGGGGCTTAGGAGGCGGGCCACAGCAGTTGAATTCAGAAGGCATTTGCAGTCGCTGGTAGGGTACATGAGGGTTTCTGATTTTCACAGCGTTATTTACCACTGAGAGCTCATTATGTACCTGGCCAATGACAGAGAGGAGGACTTGGGTGGCCCTATGGGCATCGGCCAACTGGGAAATTTCCCTTTAAGGTCTATGGCCAATCCGCCCCTGGTTGTGGGACTCCCCTGGCACTCTCACAGTCACAAAATAATCAGTTCTATCCCTTTTCCTCTATTTCAATGGAGTGGCAGGTAAGTTCTATCAGTCTCGTAGAGATGTAGTAGTAGTAAACATATTTAACCTCCTTTCTAGTCATCCTATTAACCTCCTTTCAGTCTCATAGAGATGAGTGGAGCAGTAGTGCACATATTCAGCCTTCATTCTTTTCATACAGGGGGCACAGGACCCCCGTACTCGAGATCTAGTAATCTCATAGAGATGAGTGGAGCAGTAGCGCACATATTCAACCTCCATTCTATTCATACAGGGGGCACAGGACCCGCGTTCTCAATATATAATAATCTTATAAAGATGAGTGGAGCAGTAGTGCACATATTCAACCTTCATTCTATTCATACAGGGGGCACAGGACCCGCATTCTCGAGATATAGTAATCTTATAAAGATGAGTGGAGCAGTAGTGCACATATTCAACCTCCATTCTATTCATACAGGGGGCACAGAACCCCCGTACTCGAGATCTTGCAAATCTCATAGAGATGAGTGGAGCAGTAGCGCACATATTCAACTTCCATTCTATTCATACAGGGGGCACAGGACCCGCGTTCTCAATATATAATAATCTTATAAAGATGAGTGGAGCAGTAGTGCACATATTCAACCTTCATTCTATTCATACAGGGGGCACAGGACCCGCATTCTTGAGATATAGTAATCTTTATAAAGATGAGTGGAGCAGTAGTGCACATATTCAACCTCCATTCTATTCATACAGGGGGCACAGGACCCCCGTACTCGAGATCTAGTAATCTTATAAAGATGAGTGGAGCAGTAGTGCACATATTCAACCTTCATTCTATTCATACAGGGGGCACAGGACCCCCGTACTCGAGATATAGTAATCTTATAAAGATGAGTGAGCAGTAGTGCACATATTCAACCTTCATTCTATTCATACAGGGGGCACAGGACCCGCATTCTTGAGATATAGTAATCTTTATAAAGATGAGTGGAGCAGTAGTGCACATATTCAACCTCCATTCTATTCATACAGGGGGCACAGGACCCCCGTACTCGAGATCTAGTAATCTTATAAAGATGAGTGGAGCAGTAGTGCACATATTCAACCTTCATTCTATTCATACAGGGGGCACAGGACCCCCGTACTCGAGATATAGTAATCTTATAAAGATGAGTGAGCAGTAGTGCACATATTCAACCTTCATTCTATTCATACAGGGGGCACTGGATCCCTGTTCTTGAGATCTAGTAATCTCATAGAGATGAGTGGAGCAGTACAGCACATATTGAAACTCCATTCAATTGATACAGGGGGCACAGGCCCCTGTTCTCGAGATCTAGTAATCTCATAATGATGAATGGAGCAGTAGCACACATATTTGACTGCCCCTTTTTCATATTGGGGACGTAGGACCCCTGTTCTTGAGACCGATGGTCCAAGCAGTCAAACCCCCACTGACGTAACTTCTTGTTGCTGGAAAACCCCTTTAAGTGTGCTTACACACATGCCGTTTAGATACAGTTTTCGAAGTTGAAACTAGAAGTGGATTAAAATAGAAGTAGAATCTTTTCTGTATAATTCCTCTCTCTTTGGCTTCAAAAACTGCATAAAAGGACTGCATCAAAACAGCACGTCTGAAATTATCCTTGGGCTTATTTCACACAAGCGTATTAGTGAACATCTGTGATACGAATCCGTAATACCGATGAGAATATATCAGTACAATGTCATCAGTATTGCATCAATATTACTTATCATGAATACTGATGGGCTGTCCTCTAGGCATTAAACTGACCTGCAAAAAACAGCCACTCTGAAAAATGGATGCAATACAGATGATATACTGATGACATTCTGATGCACCCTTATTTTAATTACTCACCATAGACTTCAACAGGCATTTTCCATTAGCAAAAAGCATAAAATTAACGCATGCTCAGTTTTTAAAATATTCATGTATTTTCTATTCTATTTTCTCTTAACTTTAGCACCGTATTACGGTCAGAAAAAAATTGATAGAATACTGATACTGATGAGTTGTCCTAGTAAAATAAGAACAACCACTAAATATAATAAAATTTAAAAAAGCCTATACTTACCTCTTACTTCTCCTGCGTTTCCAGTACTGAAGCACTGGTCCTCCTCACCATTGTATGTTTACAAGGCTGCAACAGTGACATTCTGCATGTTACTGCTGCAGCCAATCCCTGGCCTCAGTGGTCTTGTCCTTTATTCTACTGAGGCCAGTGATTGGCGGCAGTGGTCAGGTGCAGTATATGGGCACATCATCACTGCAGCCAGAACATGATGTGGTGCAGTAGGGAGCCTCAGAGCAGTGGTGCGGGAATGAAGGGTGTTCAGATTGGGGTGTTATTACTTTAATAACCTCACTAATAATAAATTAGACAACTCCTTTAGGCCTCATGCACACGGACGTTGCCCGGCCGTGGCCGTATTGCGGCCCGCAAACACTTGAATGGGTCCGCAATCCGGAGCTGCGGTGCGGAACGGAGGCACAGAAGCACTACGGAGTGTTTCCATGGTGTTTCTGTCTGTGCCTCCGCACTGCAAAAAAATAGAATATGTAAAATGTTTTTGCGGTGCGGACGGATCACTAACCCATTCAAGTTGAATGGGTCTCGATCCGTCCCGGCAGCCGCACGGATGTTGCCCGTGCACTGGGGACTGCAAATTGCGGACCCCAATGCACGGAACGGCCGCACACGGCCGTGTGCATGAGGCCTAAGTGTCAGTGAGCACTGAAAGCAAGTAGATTTTTCTTGTGCAAGAAACTGGAGGCCTATGAAGTCTGGTACACCTTCCGCTTATAACTGCAAGACAGCAGTCAGCTACCACACGTTTGGATGTCAAATTTCAGTTTTGGTTAGAGACATTTCAATTTATTTTTCTCTTGAAAAAGCAGCGTTATATATTTGTATGTAGAATTATACTTATTATACTATAGCTTTTCTACAGTATTACAGCTCATAATCCTTTGTCTTCTCAGCTTGCATATATTCATCATTATGCCTTTTGCACTTTGCTAATGTGGTATATTTTAAATTATATGTTTTATGCATGGGAACTTTCTGTAAGGTTTCAAAAGAATCCATCCGTTGTTGAAAAGATGGCAAGTGCTCTTGTAAAAAAACTATATGAGCTCCGCTCTGTATTATTGATGAATATCCAAAATAATTATCATATTTTTCATTACTCCATTAACAGTAATGCATTCATTTTGACAGGGTCTTAGAAACCGCTATCTGTAACTGTTACATTTGTTTTTATGGTCACACAGTAATTTTCTCCCTTTCGTTGATCCTTTTTATTACTTTTTAATTTTTTTTAATGCCATATATGTTATACAGATGACACACGTCAGTGTGCTCTTCAAACTCTCAAAAGTACATTTTGGATGAAATAATTTTTGGACGATTTTGTTACTATCAGGAGATAAAAATCAATGCAGTTATTCTCTGCCTGACAATTAAAAAGGATGGTTTATTTCCACAGAGTTTTAATTTTATTAAGTTAATAAAATAAATCTTAAGTACCATTATCTTAATAGCTTAATCTTCTGATTAAAAACTAATAATTTCTCTAGATGTAATTGTAGCTATTCTTTAATATCTGTCTGGCTCAAGCATGAACTTTGAAAGGAAAGACCGATGAAGCTTCAGAGTACAGCTGGGCTGTTGAGTGACTGGTCACTATGGTATGACTTAAATTTATACATGTTAGCATTTCTTGGATTATTGCTTTAGCTAACCTGTATAATGAATATAATGTTGTGAAATATAATAGGGGAGTACACATTCAACAAATGTCTTGAAATTTATGAAGAATATATGGTGCAATATTGGCCTTTGTTCACACTGTCTGCAAGGTTTCCATCAAGTTTTCTGTCAACCTGAACCATTTTTAGTGAGTTTAGTCAGTCAAGAATAGAAATGGATCCTAACGACACCATTGACATTACAAAAAAAGATATAAAGATTATGTTTCTCTTTTTATGGGTAATGTGTAATGATCAGGCAGGCCCATCAGGGATGGGTCAGCAGATTTCATGGCCTGAGCACATTGTAATGATCAGTGGGTGTGGAGCCACTGTATCAGCACGGTGGCTCAGTGGTTATCACTGATGTCTTGCAGTGCTGGGTCCTAGGTTCGAATCTGACCAAGGAGAACATCTTTATGGAGTTTGTATGTTCTCCCTATGTTTGCATGGGTTTCCTCCGGATTCTCTAGTTTCCTCCCACGCTTAGATTGCGAGCCCCATTGGGGACATCTTGATGCTAATATCTGTAAAGTGCTGCGGAATATAGTAGCACCATATAAGTGCTTAAAAAAACTGCCAACCAGCCTATAGGTGTTATCCTGGCAGTCCCCTGGTATTCACCCTTTATCCCCTGTACAGTCATCTGGACTTCGCTGAGCCACCAGACCGCTACCTCCTGGAATAGTCCCTGTGTGATTAACAGCTGACCCATGGTGGTCAGAGACACTGGTGCAGAGCACCAAGAGATCATGCAAAACCATAGTCAGTAACAGCCCAAGGTCAGGGCAGGCAGATTTCATACTAGTCTGTGATACAGGACCGAAGTCAGGGCAGAATCAGGAATCAGGCAGAGGTCAGTACATGGGCACCATTGCAGGGACTAGCAGATTAGGACTCCTATCCCTAAGGCACTAGGAGAAGGTGCCTTAAGCAAACATATAAATGACACTCTACAAAAACAGGTGGTTCATGAAGACTTGAGGGTAGGAAGTAGAGCTGATGCAAAGGAATAAAATATTGTCAAAACAATTACTCCAAATCAGAGAACCTAGGTTGTGAGTGCCACAGAGGTAGAGGCCTCATGTAGCTAAATGTACATAAAACCAAGTCCAATGTCAGACTGGGAACAAAAAAGGCGGTTGTGGCAAATAGTCTCTACACTCACGGCTTGCAGGTCAAGATAAACTGAGAACTGACCTGATATACCTAAGATGGGGTCTCAGGTCTTAAGTGCCATCTGTGTCCCATGCTTACCCCTTGCTGTTTTCGTGGGGGAGACAACTTTCCAAGATGGGAAGGGGGGTCCCGCTGGTCCATGGGCATCCAAGAAGGCAAGTCTATGGGAGTGATACCCAGGGTGTCCCAGGCGGCACCCAGGTCTTGCGATGAATTGATAATAATCTGGCACCCTTTCTTCATGATGGCTATTCCAAAGGGGTGAAGCAATTGGAAGAGCGTGTTAGATGCTCTCAATGCCTCCAATAAGGGACGAAGGGCCCCGGCACATTGCCAGAGCGGAGGCTGCCAAGTCTTGATAAAGGGAAATGTCGGTATCCTCATAGCGAAGCTGACCTGCCTCTCTGCTGCTTTTCAAGATGGCTGCCATGTCCACAAAATTTAGCTGGCCTCAGATGACATCCCGCGGCGGCTCGTTAGTGTGACGGACTGAACCGTCACTGGGGCTGCTGGAGAGGCCTGAGGGCTAGCCTCCTTCCTATGGACTATGGACCCAGAACTATGGAGATTCCCCCCCCCCCCCCCCGGCTCATTATTCTACAATAGGAAAAATGCGTAGTTTCTGCCTGTGAGTGATTACGTTATCCCATTGTGTTAATTAATTGTATCACATGTGTGTTTTCTGCCTGTAACTGCATGTTTATTGGTTTATGTAAAAACTGTCTCAGTCTTCCAGAAGGTCCCCATGGGTAGTATCCCTTGCTGAAAGACCTGCATAAAAGGCTGGCATGTAGCCTCATTAAAGTGTCCTGTTCTACCCTTCATGAAGTCTGGGCTCATGTTTGGGGGATTGGAGAACTACACTCTGGGGATTGCTATAATCATTATACTTTCCAGAGTATAATCCCTAGTTCTTGTAAGAGCTGTTCCTGTTTCGCTGTCTGGACTAAGGAGAGATTCACCCACTGGAAGCTGGAGCCCGGCCTGGGGTCCAGGGTGGGTGGAGTACGACGAGATCCCAACCAGGCTACAGCGGTTCGTGGGGTCGGCAGTGCTTAAGGTGTCGAGTGGAGTGCTTGGAGTCCTCGGGAAGCACTAGGGGCATCCATCAACGGAAGTACCCAGTTGGAGTGCCAGGAGATCCGTTACAGTGGTTATAGCAGTGGGATGGCATCCTAGTGCGAGGAGAAGCAACTCGGAGACACCATTTGTGGATTTATAATTAGGACAACGCTAGTACTTGTACAGCGCTCCTGGTGACAGCAGCATGGAATCAGCTAGTTCTTGGACAGTGTTTCATGAGGAAGAGGAGGATCACCCGGATTACAGGGATACAGTCCGGAAAGGCGTATGGCATGAGGCCCTGGAGGACGTGCAGCGTCGGTGGGGCGAGAGTCTCCCCAGTGAGAAGCAGAGGTTGCGGATGCGATGGGAGCTGCGAATGCCCTGAAGGGGTGGGTGTCGGAGCTCGATACCCTAGAATGGCAGGAGACCTGGCAGGATGATGCATACCAGGCACTATGGGAGATGGGAGGACCACAGTCGGCAGGTGGAGATGGAACTGAGGTCTGTCTACCGGCCCTGCAGGGATGCTGGGAAGACGGTCCAGATCCCCGGCGACAGTGTATTATAAAGGGAGAAGAGACAACCGGTCTCTCTCCCCAGTGGCAGCCCATGTCACAGGGAGAGGAGACTGTCAGTCCCTCATCTCAGCAGCAAACATTACTGGGCATGGAGATGGTTGCTACCCCTACCCAGCACCCAGCAGCGTTCCAGGGAGAGGAGAAAATCGTTTGTTTGAACTATGAAGACCCCCCCCCCCCCGCTCCTTATTCTACAAACGGAAAAATGGGTAGTTACTGCCTGTGAGTGATTACGTTATCCCATTGTGTTGATTAATTGTATCACATGTGTGTGTTTTCTGCCTGTAACTGCATGTGATTAGTTTACATAAAAACTGTCTCAGTCTTCCAGAAGGTCCCCGTGGGGAGTGTCCCTTGCTGGAAGACCTTGGTGGAAGAGGCTGGCATGTAGCTTCATTAAAGTGTCCTGTTCTACCCTTCATGAAGTTTGGGTTCATGTTTGGGGGATTGGAGAACTACACTCTGGGGATTGCTATAATCATTATACTCTCCAGAGTATAATCCCTAGCTCTTGTAAGAGCTTGTTCCTGCATCGCTCTCTGAATGAAGAGATACATAAATTTGTATCTTATTGGCTGCTTAGCGGTGTGGGTGGACCTATCATGTGCTACTTATAGGCTGTGATTTTAACTTGTTAACATGCTTGACAAAGGCTACTTGTAGCCGAAACGTTGCTGCTGTAAATTACTTTTTATATGCCTTGTGGAAAGGAGTGTTCCTGAATAAAGAAGTTTTCTGGTGAGACGCTGCTGTGGCCCTCCATTCTTTCTGAATGAAGAGAGCGTCACCCACTGGAACCTGGAAACCTTGTCATAGGTCCAGGGTGGGTAAAAGACGACGAGATCCAAACCAACCTATGGCGGTTCGTGGGGTCGGCAGTGCTTACGGTGTCGAGTGGAGTGCTTGGAGCCCTCGGGAAGCACTAGGAGCATCCATCAACAGAGGTACCCAGTCGGGTGCTAGGCAATCCGTTACAGTTAGGTTTTGGCTTCCGGCGCAGGGTCCCATGTAAACTTTCAATGACAGTGTGGCTCACTGTTTCTTCACCCAGCATTGACGCAAATATTTCCTTGACAGCTTGGGGCAGGGCATCTGGACCATTCATCTCAGGTAGGCCTCAGAACCTGATGTTGTGCCTACGGCTCCTGTTCTCCTGGTCTTCTAACCGGAGGAAGGGCTCATTTAGGAGACTTATGGGTCATAGCATGTCTCTCGTTTTTTCTTCAAATACCAGAATAACTTCTTATGTAGTTTCTAGTGTCACCACTCTGATCGAGTTGGCGCAGGTCCTCTTTAATTTCAGCTATCACTGAAGCCAACTACCTAAAACATAACTTTTAATCAAAATATATTAAAAATACACATAGGGGTCCCTCACGTGGGGACTGGTACACATACAAACAGACAGTAAGACCCAATTTAAGGACCAGGTGGGGGAAGATGTTAACAGTGGTGCACCAGGGCCAGAACCATATGGGTCCCTAGTATGTCCCTAGGGTATCCCTGCCCTAGTCTCTGCCCAGAGATGCACCCAGATGGTAGGAGCACTCCGTCCCCGTACCTAGACTACCTGTCCTTAAAGTGCCCTTACAACTATCAATGACTCATATAGATGTCTGGGCCCTGCAATGTAATACAATGATTTACAATGGTTGTATTTAAATTCTTAGTCCTAATTTCTTGACTCAAATAGATGCCTGGGTCAGTCAATATAAAACAATGATTAACATTAGTTGTTATAAATATATAATCCAAGTCTCGACGCGTTTCCCCTTTGAATGACACGGTTCGTCAGGAGACCAAAAGAGTGGATAAACCAGTACTTCGCTGCCAAAATCCAGCGCCTACATAACAACGATTTAATAGACTCCAATAAAAGTCAAAATGAAAAACCAAAAATACTGGAGCACCCCCAAGCGGTCCTCAGCTGTCAGAGGTGGAACATCCACCAATGATATTGATACAGTTAATAGATGATTAAATACTTATCCATTCCTGTAGATCCTCTCTGACCAGTGGACTGCAGTCTGGGGTGCTCCAGGGGGCATACAAAATAAGGCTCCAATTTGTACACTGACGATACGATTATTTAAACCCTGGACAGGGGGCGGACCTCAATTATTCCGCTCCAATTACTATGCCGCTATTTGTCATGTGACCTAATAGTCCTCAGTAAATTTAGACAAAGTGGTAAAGGACAATTAAATATGGGGCATAAACCGCTGGGGTACCTTTGTTTAGGGTCCATGGTGTCCCCTCATTGTGGGTGCCGGGAAGCGGGTGCTTAACCCGACATAACTAGTCCAGGGCCGTCGGTGGAACGCACGCCGAGACCTAAAGATGGCCGTGCGTTCCACCACAGAGGAGCCAGTCCATGCCGTCCGCGTCATCAGTGGGCTGCGGACGCTGGATCAAAGGATCGCTTGCGTTCCACGGTGGCGTCCTAGGGGCGTGGTAATGCATTCCACCCACGGTGAGGTGTGGATCTGGCCCTCTCACCAGGTTATCTGGCAGAATGTGAGCAGGTGGCATCCCATATTACTACTGGGAGGGCCCATTAGCCATTTTTTATTATATATATGTAATAAATGTAGGTGAAGTCAACCCTGACCTATAGGTGGAATAATTGATAGTAAACATTAACAGCCGGTCGCTCCTATACATTCTCATACCTAGATCACAATTTCTACTATTCCAGCCACCGGAATGTTGGACCACTTATTTGAGAATGGAACCCTGATAAAATAGTGATAACACTACTGGACAGTGGTAACCCTCTTATTAGTGGTGCTTATAATGTACCCTTATACCAGGGTTCTAAATAGATGCAAAGCAGTATAATTGCCAATCCCTATTACCTTGAAGCATAGTGAACGGGTGTGCAAATGAATGTAGACGGAAGAGAGGATGTGTCCTGATATAATAACGTCAACCCGCTATACATGGATACCTACGGGGCTGGGGTACATCGTATCTCAGTGCATAATACTGTCTGAAAGTAATGGTAAACTATCAACCTAGACGGTGGACCTTACTAATGGAGATAGGTCCTAAAATATATCTACTGACACTTCGCGTGTCAATAATGAATTCTATCATACGAGGAAGAAGTTTAGGTATAGACAAAGAGGCCAGGTACATTACAGGAAGCATGAAAATGTAAGTTGTTCGTTCAGGCCCCCCGGAGATTGCGACCGGAACCGGAAGATCCACTCAGACTCTTTCTGGAGGATCCTGCGGTCCCAGTCGCCCCTCCTTGGAGAGGGTCTAATCAATTCCAGAGCAGAGAACTTAATGAGTCGAGGGTCCCCATTATGGACTTCCCACATATGATTAGCTAGGGGCATGTCCTTTTTGTTCTTTATATCATTTAAATGTTCGAGGATTCGCCTTCGAAATTCCCTGAACGTTTTGCCCACATAGTCTTTTGGGCATGTGCATTGGGCCAGGTAAACCACCCCCTTACTACGACAGTTGATGAAATCCCGGATGTCGAAGGTTTTACCCGTGACCGAACAAGTGTTAAATTTAGTATTTTTAATGTTGGTACAGGCCAGGCAAGATCCACAGCGAAATGTGCCCAATGGTTTCCGATCAAGCCATGTTCCTTTTGGGGTAGGTCCAGAATAATGGCTGTGGACTAACCGGTCGCGGAGACATCTACCCCTTCTGAACGAAATACTCGGGCGGGAAGATAGTATGTCTGACACATCCGGGTCCATTAAGAGAATAGGCCAGTATTTATTATTAATGTCCCTAACCTCCTGGCTCATGGTGTCAAAGGTCGAGATAATTCTGATAACATCATCTTTTTTCCCTTTTGATTCTCTCGGTACCAGAAGGGTGTTACGCTCACACATGGATGCGTTTTGAAACACTTCCTTGAGGACACGCTGTGGGTAGCCCCTCATAGTGAATCTCTTTTGCAATTTCCTTGATTCATGATGAAAGCCTTCTTGGTCCGAACAGTTTCTTTTCATGCGTAAATATTGTCCGCGGGGTATACCCTTCTTTAGACTCACTGGGTGATGGCTATCCCAGTGTAGTAAACTGTGGCGGTGGTCTTCCTGAAGGTGGAGGTGACAAGACCGCCTCCGGTTTTAGTGACCCTGACATCAAGGAACGTTAATGAATCAGGTTGAAATTCCGAAGTGAACGAAAGCCCCAGTTCATTAATATTAAGGGCCCTAATGAATGAATCAAATTCATCAGAATTCCCGTTCCAAATGATAAAGACGTAATCTATATACCTGGTCCAGAAGACGATCTTGTCACCCCACCAAGTATGTGTGTCAGGAAAGACCACTTTGTCCTCCCACCAGCCCAGGGGGAAATTTGCATAAGTCGGGGCACAGGGACTCCCCATTGCAGTCCCTCTGAGCTGGTGGAAGAATTGCCCATCGAAGAGAAAAAAATTATGTGCGAGTACGAATTCGAGAATGTGTCACCACAAAGGTGTTGTGCAATTTATGGCAGACTGCCCTAGTTTTAAGGAATTCTGTTGTTGCCATCAGGCCCTTATCATGGGGGATCGAACTGTAGAGTGATTCCACATCTACACTTGCGAGGGACCACGATGGTTCAATACTCAAAGCTTCAATTTTGCGTAAGAACTCCATTGTGTCTCTTGTATAAGATGGAAGAGAAGACACAAAGCTCTTAAGAACACTGTCTATGTATATCCCGCTATTCTGTATGATTGAGCCTACCCCTGATACGATGGGGCGACCTCTAAGAGGGGACACACCCTTATGGATTTTAGGTAACCCATAGAATGTTGCTGTCTGGGGTTTGCTTGGTAACAGAAAGCGGTACTCTGCATCACTGATCACTTTATAAGAAAGTCCGTCATTGAGTATAGACGTGAGATCTCCCAAAAAGATCTCCGTGGGGTCAGAGGGCAATACACGATAATAGTTCTTATCATTTAACAGTTGTTTGCACATATGTTTGTATTGCAAGTGTCCCATAATCACAAGGTTCCCTCCCTTATTTGCCGGTTTAACTATTATTGAGGCGTCCCTCTCAAGGTTACGAAGGGCTTTAGTTTCACCGCCAGATAGATTATGGAAATATGGTTTTATGAGGGGCAATTTATCAATATCTTCAGTGACCATCTGGAGGAATATCTCAATATGATCATAGTTCATGGGTGGGGGTGCTTTCTTGCTTTTGGGACGGAGGTCCGTAAATGGACCCTGGCCCGATGCACGGGAGCCTTCCTAATGCAGATCGCATAGCACTCTGAAGTCAACGAACTCGCTCTCCTGCAAGCCCAACTGCTCACAAGTACTCCGGTTACTGTTCTTCATGAATTTATGCCATTTTAACTTTCTGGAGAACAAATGGAGATCTTTGATCCAGACAAATGGATCAAATCTGGTAGTGGGAACAAAGGACAGCCCCCGCCTAAGTAGAGCTTCCTCTGCTGTACTAAAAATCCGAGGGGATAGATTGATAATCTGTAGCTGATTGTTATCCTCCGTGCCATTCTTGGTTAGGTGCGGTCCTGGAGTTGGTACGGCCCACCCCTTACTAAAAAATCCCCCTGAACGGCGGGTATAGGGTTGGGCAGAGATGAAGAGGAGGAGGACCCAGAGGGTGAAGGGTAATCGCCCTCTCTCCCTCTTTGGCCATTCGATCTTGGCCATTTCTTATTAAAGTGTCCTCGACCTCTTCCTCTCTGTCCACGTCTGTTATTATATCTCCCCCTATTGTTTTGTGCCTCAGAGTCCGAAAATTCCTGTTCGGAAGATGAAATGTCGGTATCGGGTGGGGGTTGGGACTTCTCAAATTGATAGGCCCTGTTTTCCCTGAATTCTCTCAGGTCCTTATTGAACTGCCTGTGTTTTCTCTCCTTAATCTGCCCCTGGAATCTTTCCACTGCCGTCTGCAGAGAGGACTCCCTCCTGTTGAATTCGGGGTCAGTTTTAAAGGACACGGCCAGTTCAATGAGATTTTTTAGTTTTTCTGATGATTTATCGAAATAAACACGTTCCTCGGACAGAAGTATGTTCATAAGTCTCAATGAGCTATTGGTTAATTCCAGCCAAAATGAGCAAACTTGGTAGAGATGAGCCCAGAGAACCTTCAGACACTATTCAAGCCAAAAGAACGCAACCCAACATAGAGAAATATCAGTGTGGTCAAGCTCCGCCCCCGATAAGAGTATTTCTTACCACTGATCAATAGTAGACCAGTTGCTTCCTCTTACTTTTCAAGAAGAGGTTCTGCAGTAGCTGAGGAAGGTATTATGAAGATTAGTGTACTCCTGTGATACATTATAAAGAATATTAGGTGTCACTGATATACCTGTATAAATTCACTTGGTCTGCAGAACTCCGTGGTGACTTCTAATATTCTTAAAATATACAGTAATTTGCACAGGGTAGCATCACAGATATAAAGATAGAGCGGAGGTGCACCCCCTGAGCTGCCACCCGGTCCCCTGTCCCTGCCTACATGCACCACCCGCCTTAGGTGACGGGGCGCAACTAGGCGACAGTCCCTGACTAGAGTAAGTGCAAGCAGAGAGATAGAGACAGCAGGGAAGCGGACAGCCAATGAGAGGTATTACTCGAGCGGACAGAGAGGTGGAACAAGCAAGGTACCACCAAAAACGGAAGGGCGAGGCGGGTCAATTAGCCGGGGTCAGTCCAGGAGGTCACGTCAGTACGAGGGAGGAGACAGAGACAGATCTGAGAGCGGGCCGAGGTCAAAATCCGGGAGGTCACGTCAGTACAAGAGAAGAGGCAAAAACAAAATCTAAAAGCAAGCCGAGGTCAAAATCCGAGAGGTAGCGTCAAGGTTTAGGGAGCAGGCAGAAGAGGTGTCAGGAAGCAGATCAAGGGTCAAATCCAAAGGTAAGCTTAATAACAATAATAATACACAGCCTAAGGGACCAAAATCACAGGCAACCTGTAGCCAGCAGGTTGCCTGTATTTATAGTGAGGAGTGAGGGTCATGTGACGTGGCCAGCGTCACATGACCGACAGACAGACAAGCTGAGCACCGAGTGATTAGCTCAGCGCTCAAGTCAGACCTAGGAGCAGGGAGCCTCCCAGCTAGCAAAAGCCGCCCTGGGAACGAGGCCGAACACAGATCCTCGCTCCCGAAGCTAAGCAGCAGGACTGCGGCTGATGGGAGACCGAGTGCGCCTTCGACACCCCGTTACAGTAATGGGTTCATTATCCCATATAATGTATAGTGATTTCAATAGGCCATTCTGTACACGTCTGCCTTATGAAACACAAAATTCTCTATTGATATCCTGAGAACATACTGGAATGCAAAAGAAAATTGTAAAATATTATAAAAGAAACTTGTATAATATGTGAGATTCTGATAGCAGAAATTACTGATTTCATTGAAAAAAGATGTGACTAGATTAATCAAAAACTGACATGGTGTGACAGAAGTGACAAAATTACTATTCTAATAATACTATCAAAATGTCTTTTGAATGTTCTGTGGATTTATGACATTACCGTATAGACTCAAATTGAAGAAAATCTTTAACAAACTTCCACCTATGTCTATAGAGCTCATATTCAACTCGTATTCAACCATATTCAACATATTCAAAGGAGCAGGACCACCATCTGGACAATTTTCCAGGAATCACCTGTGGACTACACAGGTGATAGTTGGGAGAAGTTGCACTTATAAAATTTAAGGGCTTTAATTATAGGTAGCAATGGGCAAACCTGGTTCCCAGCATGGTTCCCTTAATTTCACATGTAACTGTATTGGCCTCAATTAGTATTCTGTCCCCCTACCCCATGGCCCAATTAAATATATAATATGGGCTATCATATTATTCTCCTTTATTTTAAAATCCATGGGTCACTTTGTTTTTAGGAGAAGTATAACAGTCTTTCTCAGATGTCCTCTAAATGCATGTAGTAGGGTACAAATTGAAGTCGACTGACATAATTTACAGTTCTAATGATTTGCCTGTATGGGGCATAGATGTGTTTAATGGCAGCCCTGTGAAGGGCTCATGCACACCACTATATTTGTGCCAATATAGTATTAGGTCTGTGGTCCTTGCCTGCCGCCCTCACAAGTGCATGCAGACGCTTACCATGCCATGTGGCGTCCTGATCAGTGATGTCCTCTCCATGCTGCTGCCTCCATGCTCTTGTACTGATGCTCCCTTAGGTCACATGTGCTCACCTCCAGCCTCTTACAGGGCCCGTGAGTGCGCTCCCAAATCCTTCCCTAGTAAATAGCTGAAGGCCCTTGAGTATTTAAGGCACCCTCTCCAGCAGGAGAGTGCCTGAGCTTTAGGTTCCCTGGTGACCAGTAAAGGTGGTTGATAGTCTAGTGCTATTGCGATTTACCTGCATTCATCCTACATTATACCTGTATTCTTCCTGTGTTTCGAGTGTGTGTCTTGCTGCTTGTGTGTCCCTGAACTTTCAAGTCCAAATTCAGTTTGTTTCCTGTTTAAGTTTACCCAGTCTGTCTTCTTTTACTGTGCTCTAGTCAAGTCCCTTGTGCTTGCCTCATCACTATTCTGCCCAGAAGTTCTCCCTGTGTCTGCATTAACAGTGGGCTGCCTAGATCTCCAAAAAAAAATAAAAAAAAATCTGGATTCTAGTCTAGTCCCTATATAGGTGTTAAAGGGTGAATACCAGGGGAGCGCTGGAATAACGCCCTTAGGGTTTAGCCCAAGGTCAAACTGTTAAGTTAGCACAGTGGGTTCACACTTGCTGATCAGTAACATGCAGCTACCATGGTTTTCAATCATGGCAAGGGTACTGCCAAATTGTCGTATGCTAGTATGTACAAAGATTTTTTATATGGTATCTGCACAGGAAAGAAAAAATATATATCAGTACACTTCCCACTCTATTTTTAATATTAAAATACTACAAAATACTAATCTAAGGGTAAATACATTAGGGTACACGGCATCTGATGTCAAATACTTGTCTACAATGTGATCACACAAAAAAGGTAAAATACTTGATTGCAGTCTTAGGTACAGCCATTTAGAGGATGAAGACTGTATATAGAACAGTTGGGTGGTGCACAGCAAGTTAAATGGCAAGTTTATAAGTTAAAATGTTGGATCCGTGCTAATATGACATACAGTACTAAGAGGTAGAAATAACGCTAATCTTCAAGTCTGCGTTATTTCTACCTCTTAGTACTGTATGTCATATTAGCGCCGATCCAACATTTTAACTTATAAACTTGCCATGAAGAAAGTCGGATCTACTTCCTAAAAGGATCCTGCTGCTGATTAGGAGTACCATCCCAGGAACACCAATACCATCACTAATAGCAAGTTAAATGGGTTTTCCGAGAATATAATACTGGATAGGTCATCAGTATCTGATCAATGGGTTCCGACACCCAGGACCCCCGCTGATTAGGTGTTTGAGAAGGCACTGGTGCTCCTATGAGCGCCTCTGCCCTCTCACAGCTTTTCCTAGGCCAGTGCTGACAAATTCATCTGTCACGTGGCCTAGGAACAGCTCAGCCTCACAGAAGTGAATGGGACTGAGCTGTGATACCAAGCACAGCCACTATACAATGTACGGCACTGTGCTTGGTGAGCAGGGAGAAGGCGACGGCACTCACAGGAGCGGTAGTGACTTCTCAAACATCTGATTGCGAGGGTCCCGGGTGTCTGACCCCCACTGATCAGATACTGATTAAAATCTTGGAAAGCCCTTTTAAGTCCAATCGATCCACAACTTGTGAAGAGTAAAGGTGCAACACTCACCACTGTAAAACTTCAATGCTTTATTGATCCATTAAAACCTGGCTGACAGGAATGCGTAATGCGGTAAAGGTGAAAGCCGTTTCGCAACTATTCACTTCTACAGACCTACTTGTCTACAATGCATTGGCCGATATGGTTCTGTCTTACAGGTTACAGTGCAATTAAAACTGTATACTCCAAATACAGTGACTGTATTATTGGCAGACAGGGATTAGACTACTAATAACACTTATTCCAGATCAGTATTTGATTGCTGGGGTTCTGACCTCTAGGACCCCAGTGACCATGAGAATGGGGTTTCTGCATCAGCTCCTGAGTGCTCCATGAGAAAGTTCATTGACAATGGACGCAAATAGATGCGAAGTTAGCCACGGTGTGTAACCGAATGTGGCTGAGGACCTTACTTTCACCTTGGGATATTTAACCGGAAGCCACTTTCCTGAAGCATTTGTCAAGAGAGCAGACATCAGTTTTGTGTGGCACATCACCATTTTCTATACTTTGAATCTACATTAAGGTAATGAAAGTGAAGAATCCAATCAAACACACACTTCCCATTACATTGCTTGGTTTATTGCAAGCCCTCTGGTTAGTACAAAGTTAATTGCCCATAGATGCAAGAAAGTGGATCTAATCTCAACCCAAAATGGAATGATGGTCATTGTAAATGATCATTTTGCTTATCAATGTCATTTTGCTATCACATTCACATGTCATTTGCGGAATGTGTTTGAACATAGATTCTTCATTCCACTTACGTAATAAGATGTTTCTAATTACCTTTGATCTATCAGACATGCTTTAATTCCGATGCGCCCCCCTGCAATCCTTCATTAAAGACAGAAAAGAACAGTATAGAAAATGATTCCTTTAATGTGAGGCTCAAAATGAGGTTCCATCCCCTGCAGATGAAGGAAGTGTAACATTCATAATGGACATTAGAACTTAGGAGGAAAAGTAATGAGACCTATTCCTAAATGAATTCTGAGAGCAATCTGGTTCCTGGCCTGGCAGTGCCGCGCAAATAAAAACGGGGAAAAAAAGTATTGTGCTTTATTTACTAACCTATGAATTGAAATGTCTTCCTTTTATTGCAGAAATAAAACAGAGGCTATGAAGAGGCAATCATTTTGGAAGCTATCAGACTTTCAGTAACATATCTCTTGTGGTTTAAATAACAGATAGTTTAAGTGTTTTTCCATTACCTTCGTGTAAATGAAAAATGCATAAAATATTTTAACAAGGCAAAGTAATCCGAGGAGATTGTTGTTTTGTGTTACAAATTAGGTTATTTCTGTCATAAAATTAAAGGAAAAAAATCAACGCTAGGACATTTCTGGTTAATATCATTTACTAGGAAGAACATGTAACAGATTTAATGAGCTAGCAGGTCACCTGAATCCAGCTGTTTCCGACCAGCTTTTATGAAACAGCGAATGCAGCTAGCGGTAGGAGGTAAGCATTATTACAAGCTCTCAAGGAGTTACAAAATCGATTTCTGCTTGAATGAATTAATTTAGATTATCAATTTATAACCAGCTACACGAATCCCATCAACTCAACAATGCAGTGAGTGATCAGACTCAGCCTTTACCAGAGCCGTACAATTAAGGGAGACTGCGGATAGAAAGTCAGATGGAATGACAAAGGGACATTTACTGTATGTATGTCATATGTGCCAAAAGAGCATCTCCTCTCGTAAACATGCCTTGTCTAATTAATTAGGAGATATCTGGAAGATTGCGGAGATACTTCACAGCCGCCCTTCTCCTAGTGTTCACTTTCCTGAGTCTTTTCTAAATTCAAAGTGACAAAAACAAGTAATTGGTTAAATATGTGCTTTGACGTGGAGCAAGACGTTGCTTCAATTATAACGTGATGAATTTTGCCAGAAGCAGAAGTTGGTGAAGACTGTATCAGTCACAGACAGTAAGCTCAGCCAAATAAACGTAATGTGTGTGCGCGCACTAGTGCGAATGCCTGGGTAATGGACTTGGGGTACATCCACATGTGATGGAAAATAAAGAGAAAATGTCCACGGATCTGCTGCAAAAGCTTCAGCAAAATCTTGGCAAAAATACTGCATGAGATCTTAGCCACAGATATGGATCTGGACTTCACCTTCTCCATTGCAAAGGGTGAAATCCGCGGTGGAGATCCACGGCATAAATTGACATGTTGCAGATCTGAAATCCGCACTGCAGGTCCATTTATACTGCAGATTTTTTACGTAGTGTGTGGATGATATTTCTTAAATGCTCAACCACTTTGGTTGTACTGTACAATTCTGTGGATTTCCAGCATGAAAATACCTGACGGCAAATCTGCAGCATACACTTAAAGTGAACATCCATGAGAAGGAAAGCTGGTATTTACAAACTGTGGCCCTTGAGGGGCCTTACTATACAGCCCCTTTATCAAGAATTTAGAGGTTCATAAACTGTGCTTTAGCAGTTCAATTGGATAGCGGGGTGGAGTAGTGTAGAAAAATTCTTGTCAATTGTTTCCTACAGCCCAAAACTGTGACTATTCTTCAAATGCCATCGACAAGTTGTCCATTTTTTAACAGTTATATTTTAATATTTTATTTACTTCTGCAGTACAATAAATTGAATACAAATACAGTCCAGCATCTTATTATCTCACAAGTTAGCAATACGTGATAGAATATTGTTAGCAGGAGGAAACCATGATGCATAAAACAAGCAAAGTTGTTTAGTTGCTGCTTCCAAAAAAAGATGTGAAGAAGAACTAGGAATGTAAGACGTGTGGTCACACCACATCTACATGGAAAATCTTGAAAATGTGTCTTATAGACTCTTAATGTTGTATAGCTAAGTATCCCCTCCAAATTACATCAGAAAGCCCCCAAGGTTAGGATTGTACGCTGAGCTACTTGTTAACAACACAGCATGAGCAAAGTGAGATCATTCCTTAGTCTTAACCACAGGTTGAGAACCTGGCACCTATTGGCATTATTAGCTCTCAGCCATATGCCTCCGATATGTTTCAGATTTCCCTGGCATGGTAGCTAAATTAGTAAAGAGGAAGAAAGAGTGACGACCAGTGTGGGATTTGGGTGATAGGAGGGTTTGCAATTCCATAAGATCACTTTTTTCTAGATTAGAATAGGTGAAAAAATGGGAGCTTCATAGCATGTCCTTTTACACAATTTCCTCCACAAGGCCTAATAGGTTAACATCAAGGAAGCAACATTTAAGAAGGCCCTAATCAGTGTTGAAATGACCAACCTAAGCCGAATACCTTTGGGTGTACAGATGTTCCTATATAACTTTTTTTTTTATGTGCTGCTACTACTGTCAGTGGATATAGTATGGAGAAAGGAGTAAGTGAAACATACTCCAAGAGGTTGGAGCTAAATAAACTTGATAAAACACCTTGAGCAGCCATAGTTTGGTCCTTTACGTTAAATCTATTTTGAGATATTTTTTTTTTATGTCTAAAAATCAGAAGCTTCAGCCCTTGCCCTTTTTGCTCAGTTTCACTTGTGCTGAAGTCTTTTGTAATCTTTCATGAACCGCTTCCATTTATTTGATTGCCAAGCTTTTCAATGTAACCACATGTTTGTCTCTTAAATACACCTCCTAGAGGTTGTAAATGTGCTCTTTTCAACTGCATTGCAGTTAAAAACCGTTCTTGGCAGCAGGCAGGGATGGGCAAATGACCTCAAACTCCTGAGGGCCTTTAGCAGCGGTGTTCCATATTATTGATAGTAGTAGAGATATTGACAGTCTGTGCTCGGAAGGAAAATAGGAGTTTGATATGACATATTGTGTGTCTCAGCAAGACTCATAAATAATTTTGACAAGTTTTTGTATGCATGGGAAAGTCCTTGATTCAGCCTCCCATAAAAATAAACTTCTATTATGGAATGTATTTGTCAAGTGGCTGCATGATGGATGGAGCTGCGTTTACCCCTTGGCAGTTCGATGAGTTTTAGATGCACAGCTTACCAGAGAGGATTTGCGGGCAGTACAGAAATAATTATTCAGTATGAAATGTATAATGCTTCCACCTGAATTTTCATTTTTTATTATATTTGGTTTCCAATGTGATCCTGGTCCTTAAGACAAAGGGCTTTGCCATTCCCTCGTAGCTATTGTTGTGAGTTTGCGTGCCTTTGGGTATATATTCAATTACCGCGTGCTAACTGATTTAGTCTAGGCCTTTACACAAACTTTACTTGTATTTTCAGATATTGAATATGCACTTTCAACACATTCTGACAAGGAAGATATATCACTGTGTTTAGAGAGAGAGTGTACAAAATCATATTAAAAGGATTTTTAATAAATACATAAATGTAAGACAGGGATAGAAACAAACAAAAAAAAATAGCTAAATAGAATTACGGCTTTACTCTTGCAAGTTTACTTACTTGTAAAATCAACCACTGGTACTTCAGGGTAAATCCTGTTTGTGATGTTTCCTTTGTGTTTTCATCATATTATATTGGAAATAAAAGGATTTAAAGGGGGCTGTTTTTTTCCCATAGACAGCACTACTCTAGTTAATGGGCTGTGTGTCAAGTGAATTAGGTTGAGCTGGAATACCAGACACAGCCCATGGACAAAAGTGGCACTGTGTATAAAACGGATCCAGCTAGGTGGCGCATGTAGGTACTAGTCAGTGTTATTGGCCTGTGGATTCACCAACCACCCATACCTGGTCTCAGGGGGAAAAACATTCATTGGACATCCTTGATTTTCCAACTGTATTTCTCCATACAGATTTTGGGCTACATAGCCGGTATAAATAATCAAGCCTAGTTGTTGAGGTTACCGATATGATTGTTTTGCTGTGCTCTTATATAAGAAGCCGTGTGTACGTCTGGACAGGGTTATGGATGGCTGTTTTGGGTTTTAGTGTAGGATGGATGTTTTGATTGGCAGAATGATTATCTGAAGCAGATAAATAGTTGTTAGAAAAAGTGTAAGGTTCGAGCTAGATAAATTACAGTGTAGGGAAAGAAAGGTCAAGGAACGCAACTTTCTAGTTGTTATACAGTATAATGATCAATTGGATAAGAGTTTTGGATACTTTTGCGTAAAAGAAGGTTGTGTTTCAGGGCATTACCCTTGGTAAACAAATATATTTTGAAAGATAATGATGAGTAGATTTAATTAAATAGACCTACTTTTTATATATTTATACACCCAACACTTTAGGAACTTGTGGCTCAGGTAATGGTTCCAAGTGTAGGCCACCAATGATTTACTATTAGGAAAACCCAGAAACAGACAAGTAGGCTGTGCTACGCTGTTTCTGTAACTCCAGTAGAAGTAAATGGGACCTATGGAAATAACATGGCACAGCACGCTACACTGTGTTAGTAGTTTCCTTTCACTTCAATGAATGGCTAATTAGATGGAAATAACTATATAAGGCTCTTCATATGTTGGATATTGATGATAATTAGAGATTAGCGAATTTTTTAAAAGTTCGATTCGGCTGATTCGCCGAATTTCACCCAAAAAAATTAGCTTTGTGACGAATTACTTTGTCACGAAGCCCATTTTTTTGTAAGTAGCGGGTGCAATGACAGGGGGCTGTGACAGCACCGCCACCGGTCATTGTACCCCTCAGATGCCGCGTTCATACATGTGTAAAAATGAGTGTAAAATGACAGCGAATCGATTTAACCTGAAATAGTATTAAAAAAATAAAAATAAATCAAACTTACCTCCTCCATTTGCTCGTGACGGGCCGGCCACCTCCATCTTGCTTGAAGATCTTGGCCAAAATCCTGTGCAGCGCGAGATAACGTCATCACGCCGGCTGGCGTGGTGACGTATGACATCATCACGCCAGCCGGCGTGGTGATGTAATTTCATGCCTCACGGGATTTAGGCCAAGCTCTTCAAGCAAGATGGAGGTGGCCGGCCCGTCACGAGCAAATGGAGGAGGTAAGTTTGATTTTTGTGTTTTATTATACTATTTCAGGTTAAATCGATTCGCTGACGCAAAGCACAAGGAAATTCAGCTTCTAGGCGAATTGAATTAATCCTGAAATTCGGATCGAATTCCACTTCGTGAGATTCGAATAGCTCATCTCTAATGATAATCTGTGGCAGAAAACCCCATCTGGAACTCGTTTTTTTTTTCCTGAATTTGCCAGCGTATCCTTAAATGGATTAGCTCTATTGTAGTTCATTATTCCATGCAGACCTTTTCCATTCCATGTGAATGAGGCATAATATTCTCCTTTTTACAAGCATTGCTGATGGAATGCTACCAAAATCCTCAACATATGTAGCCTGAGATTTACAGTATATAATGTCTTGTTTGAGCTAACCACAGATGCCTCAGTGACTCAACAGTCAATGAGATATATGTATTGTATTTTTGGACTATAAGACGCACCTAGGATTTGGAGGAGGAAAATAAAAAAAAAATATATACCATCAGACCTCAAATAAGACCCTCATCAGAACCCCATACTTGATCAGACCTCAAATCAGACACCCAAATCAGACCCTCAAGATCCATCATCCTCAGATCAGACCCACTAACCTCCATCAACCTCCCATCAGACCCCCTATCCTCCATCAGCCTCAGATCACACCCCTATCAGCCCCCAGCCTCCATTAGCCTCTGATCACACCCCTATCAGCCCCCCAGCCTCCATTAGCCTCAAATCAGCCTTCAATCAGTGCCCCCAGCCCCCATCAGACTCAGATCAGACCCCCAATCAGCCCCCCAGCCCCCATCCGACTCAGATCAACCCCATTAGACTCAGATAAGACCTCTATTCAGACCCTATCGGCGTTAGATCACACCCCCAGCCCCACTCAGCCTCAGACCTGACCTCCCAGCCCTCATCAGGCATAGATCAGACCTCCATCAGACTTCAGATCAGACGTTACAAAAATCAATAAATAAACCTACCTCGCTTTCTCTGGACGGCGCTGCAGATCAATGACACAACACTCCATCTCTTCTTCCAGGTCCTGCTGTGTACTGTGACCTGATGGCAGACAGTGTCAGTTCATAGTGCACGCCTACATGCTTTACTTCCTAACGCTGTGTGCAGTCAGGACACAGTGCACAGCTGGACTCGGAGGAAGACCAGGGAAGGTGAGTAAAGCTAGCGCACTGCTGCCCTCTTCTCCCTGTGCCTCCTGCATGCCACATTCAGACTATAAGATGCACTGCCACATTTTGGGGGGAAAAGGAGAGTCTTATACTCCGAAAAATACGGAACATCCTCAGAAACCCCACAATGTTGGAGGAGGCCAGTAGGGATCTAATCTTTACGTTTTGTATCGGAAAGAAAATTATTGCTTAGCATGTTATATGGTGTGTTTTCAGTTATTTCAAATTCTTCTGCTTGCCAGAAGCACTCAGTTTGCTTTTTTCCACAGCCCAGTTATTGGCCTGTTAAAGGGGTTCTCTGGGATTTTCATATTGATGGCCTATCCTCATGATAGCTCATCAATATAAGATTTGTGGGGGTCCAGCACATGGCACCCCTGCTGATCAGCTGTTTGAAGAAGCCGCGACGCTCACTCTGCTCTCAACAAGGATTGGACATAACTGCTACCGCTAGTTTTAGACTTTTCCTATCTAGATCTGTCCCTTGAGCAATACATTCTGGATGTGAGGTCTGTGAGTCCAGGTGTAGATTGCAGTTCCTGGAACAAAAACATCTCAACATGGGCCAAAATTATTAAGAGGTGTGCGCCTCTTAATAAATATGTTTAGTTTGTTTAAAAATAAATTGGATCTAACTCTTCATAGATTAATAAATGATCCCCTATCCACAGGATAGAAATAAACATCTGATTGGTGGAGGTCCAACTGCTAGGATCCCAAGCAATCATAAGAACATGGAGTTGCAAGTGGAATATGCATGCCTCCTCTCAATTCGTTCTCTACGGGATAGCTATAGAGAGCCCAGCTCTCTCCAGCAGTTCATTAGAGAATCAATGAAGCAGTGGATTCTTGACCTGCTACTCCATTTGTATGGGGGATTCTTGTGATTTGTGGGAGTCCAGCATCCAAAATCCCACCAATCACATGTAGGGGATAACTTAAAGGCCATGTACAACTTTTGGTGGCAATTTTTTTTATTTATTATTGTACTGTACTCATTTTGAGCTAACAATTATATTTTGAATTGGACTTTATTAAAAATGAGCCATTTTACCTGCACAGCTTAAAGTTTATCTGCTAGCAAGTTCTGTATTTTCTCTCCCCTCCGTCAGCTTGCCTGACAGGCTCCTTATCTCTGATCTCTGACCTTATAAACACTCATTAAACTCAATTCTTATCTTACTGATAAGAATGTGGCTTAAATAAGTGTTTATGACTTTTCAGTATTTTAGAGAGAAGGGTTATTAGATGACTGGCACAGAGTGAAAGTAAAAGTACTGTTCACACAGCTAGAAAAACAGTTAACCCTTTGTGACTGAATGGCTCAATATTTTTAATAAAGACCAATAAAAATAATTTTTTTAGCCCAGAGTAAAATGCAATCATAAAAAATAAAAATAGAATTATCTGTGAAGGTGTACATAGCCTTTAATATCATAGCTCAACCCCTTTAAGGTCATCTAGGATAGGCCCTTCGTTGTTTAAAGTGGCATGTTACCCTTCAGTAACGTGCCACTTGGAGACATGTAACTACTGAGGCCAGGGTGAAATTCACATAGTGGCTAGTCGCAAATGTTCCATTCATTTTTTTGGGAGTGCCGGAAATATCCGAGCACTGTACTTGGCTATCTCTAGCGCTCCCATAGAAATGAATGGAGCAGCAAATCTCCAACCAGTGGCTAGTCCATTTCAGGGCAGCTCCATGGGGCAGCTCCATTCTCTTGATCAATGGGGGTCCTACTGCTGTGATATGGGAATAACTTGTTATCACCGGAATACGCTAGAGAACCCCAGTAAATCAGATAATGCTAAAATGCTTCAAATCAGTAATACATCAGTTCAGCTCTTAGAATAAAAAGAGTCTCATAGTAATCCTAAACCCAGTTTAACAAGTGGCAATTTTTATTTTTCCTCGTTTTGGCAGTATTTATCTAACTGTTCAGGAAAAATGTGCACGTGTATCTGTGATGATGTAATGTATGCTCTACTAATCTGTGAATATTATACCCTAGAGGATTTGTGCAGGAAGATTTATTTTTATTTTTTTACTTACACTTGTCCATTTACTTACATGTAGAGTAAAGCATGAATTCCTTCTAACAGACATGTATCCAGAAAATTTTTCTATCATCTCTTATTCCTACACACGGTAACAGTATTCTCCAGTCTGCTTCAAGTTAGACACAGAAATTAGAATTTTGTTCTGTTTTATTGATCTTGCCTATTACTCTGGCTGGATTGACAGTTGAACGATTCACCCATCTACATTGACTGACAACAGATAATGGAGACGCTCTCTCTCGTAGATCATAGCGGAGAATAATTTCTAATTAAGTACTACAATTTTCATCAAAAGCATCCCAGTAAAAAAAAAATAACTAGATTGATCACTTCAATTACTGGAATTTCACATTTAGTTTAAAGAGACATGTTTTTATAATGTGACAGACTTTAGCGCTTCAGAACTTCCCCAGCTATCAAAGTAATCGGGAGAGATGTAAGTGAAGGCAATTGTTTTAGTTCTTTAGCTTTTTTATTCTGTCTACAGCCTAGCAAAGAAATTGACCGTAAACTGATGATCTTTGCCAAGTCTATCAAATCTGTGCTAGAGGAGGCAGAAAGGCTGTAGATCATTTTTCAGGAAACTGATGATGAGCAGAAAACACTCTCACTGGATTTCAATGTTCTATTTATATGAACCTCATATTTTTTGTCAAAATAACTTACCACGGATCATCATTAGCTCCGTTATTTCTCTGAAAGGCGTGTGGAACTTAATTCGTTTAGCTTGCAAGTTTCCTGAAAATATATTGACACTTTTACTTTGGAAGGTATTGTGAGCTAGAAGAAATTGAGGGATAGTGACAACTAATAATGACTTTTAGTGTAAGATCTTGTGAATGACCTAATCTTACTATGGGCAAATAAAAGTGAGTTTTCATGGGGAAAAGTGGATTATTAATTTGAAAAGTCATGCTTACTAATATTAAAGCATGTTTTGTTCTTGCTAAGCTATGTCAATGACTGTTTAGGCCAGACCTTAGTAACAAACAATGCACTTAAATTGCCATTTGCAAAGAATCCTTATCATTACACCAATAATGTGCATGTGGAGGCAACTAGCTGGAAGCGCTTTCCCCCGCTACAGTTTTTGGGTCATGTTTGAAACCATTTCACAGTTGAGTAACTTTTAAAATACAGTGGGGGAGATTTATCAAGACTGACATTTCTATATATGTCTTGATCCCCCTCTGCTGGAGTAAGATGTGATTTATTAAGAGGAAAATGCTTCCAATTTCCCGTTGAAAGCCCTGCCCCCACCCACTAAGCCCTGCCTATTTTCTTGCGACTTCAAAAAAGTCACAAATTATTATGTGCACCTTAATCTGTGACTTTTTTATGCCATAGCAGTGTTTTGTGAATAGTTTAATAAGCGCCCCTATTGTTTAACTTATTGTGTACTACTCCTAAGGAACATTATCATGTTCAGACG
The DNA here is from genome assembly GCF_905171765.1 of Bufo bufo. Classification (NCBI taxonomy): domain Eukaryota; kingdom Metazoa; phylum Chordata; class Amphibia; order Anura; family Bufonidae; genus Bufo; species Bufo bufo. Next base: position 194,742,749 of record NC_053393.1, read on the forward strand.
CATCAAACAACTTGCAGTCTTCTAAGCTTACAGTATTGCTTCAAAGTTTGTGAACCTTTCAAAATTTTCTATATTTCTGAATAAAAATATAAAACTACCTACTATGACCTAAAACTACATCAGATTTTTACACAAGTCCTTAAAGTAGATAAAGATAACCAAATCAAATGAGGCAAACATTTTGGCAAAAGTATGTATGTGAACCTTTGCTTCTAGTATCTGGTGTAAACCCTGCAACTAAACTGCAACTAAACATTTCCGCTAATTATTGATTAGTCCTGCATATGGGCTTGATGGAATTTTAGCCCATTCCTCTGTACAAAACAGCTTCAACTGTTATGCTGGTGGGTTTCCTCCCATAAACTGCTTTCTTCAGGTACTTGCACAACATTTCTATTGGATTAAGATCAGGACTTTGACTTGGTCATTCCAAAACTTTAACTTTATTCTTCTTTAGCCATTCTTTGGTAGAACGACTTGTGTGCTTAGAGTCATCATCTGCTGCATGACCCACATTCTCTTGAGATTCAGCTCACTGAAAGATGTCCTATAGAATTTGCTGGTGTAATTCAGACTTCATTGTTCCATTAGTGATCACAGTCTTATTACCCCTTGCGCTGGCGAATGATGCGCCTAAGTTATGTAGAGACGCTGGCCTCTACATAACTTAGGCGCATCCACCGTTCGCCTAAATCTACACCAGCTCCCTTCCTGGCATATATTTAGATAATTTTCTACGCCTAAAACAGGCGTAGAAAATAAATGAGACAGACCAGCCGACCCACCCTCTTGCCCACCTTTGCCATGTCCTTTTTTAGACCTGGCGTGAGCGGGGAAAAGTCGTAGAATTGGCCAAAAATCCCCTTTGCGACTGAATCTGGCATATAATAATAAATGACCCACATTGTTCCAATAGCCTTCTGGCATGTCAAGGTGATCTTTAGCAAACGGCAAACAGGTGGCAATGTTCATTTTTTAGAGCAGTGGCTTTGTCCTTGCAATCCTGCCATGTACACCTTTGTTGTTCAGTGTCCTCCTGATGGTGGACTTTGCAGACTATTACACACCTTGCTCTTGGCATGATCTCTGTTGGTTGTCCACTCCTGCAGAGGGTAATAATGGTCTTGTACACAATGTGACTGGGGATTGGTAGAGTCCAAAGTCTTTAGAGATGGTTTTGTAACCTTTTCCAGTTCTTCTTCTGAGGCCCACAGAAATCTCTTTTTATTCATATCATGAATACTTTCACAAACATGTCTTGTGAAGATCAGACTTTGGTAGGTTGTATATTTAAATAAAACATACTGCCCACTCACCCATTGATTGAAAACATCTGACTCTAATTTCACCTTCAAATTATCCACTAATCTGAAAGGTTCACATACTTTCGCCACCCACCGACATGTGATATTGGATCATTTTCCTCAAATAAATGACCGAGTCTAATATTTTTAGCTCATTTGTTTAGTTTGGTTATCTTTATCTACTTTGTGTGAAAATCTGATGTAGTTTTAGATCAAAATGATGCAGAAATATAGAAAATTATGAAGGGTTTACAAACTCTCAAGCACCACTGTAAATCTTCCTGTATCACACATTTAGTGTGTTTACAGGGTTTGCTCTGGTGATTGATATTTTGGGATCTATGAATTTCACATTAAGCACTGCACTGTAATCTGATGTTGGAAAACCCAAGGCTAGCCATACACATGCGATTACTCCTAGCCGAGGTATCTCATGTGTAAGTACAGCCTTGGTAATATAAAATTAGGTTACATCTCTTAGCAGCATTTACATACAACCTTAGCGCATATAAAACTGTCAACTTTTTCCAAAATATACTCATACCCTACCTGATGAATGTAGCGCTTCTACTGGTAATGCCTGTATCCTCTCCTGGCCTGATAAGAAGTGACACTGGATGAAATATGGGTTAGTTTATAGCTCACTAATATTCTGATGTGATGATGTCATTGGTTACCAGGCAACCAACCAGAGGATTATGCTTTCACAGCAAAGATTCTAAATGTGATGTCACAATTTGATGTGATGCTACAGACATAACCTTCGACCACCAACAATCTTATTGAGTAAAAATGAAATAAGCACAGCCTGTTAAGTGAGTAAGGTTGATACTGTGCACACCCGCAGCTGCCAATTGCCACATGATTTTGAATGTAATACCTCCCTTAACCCACAACTCGTGTGCCCATTGATCACTGCATGTAGGCAGGGTTTTGGCTGCCCGGGGCAGCTGCATCATGGCCGCTACATGGAAATGTACAATCTATGATGTAAACAGATTGGCACTGCCCACAACTGCCATCACTGCACTCAATTTACAGTATATTTATAAAGATGATTCACTTATCAAGTAAAATAAACTATTACAGGATAGAATCATTCTATATTTCATGATTTTGATTGTGCATTGTGTAACTGATTCTCAGTCGCTGGCCTGGGAGTTGCATGCACCCCATGTGCGCCTGTTGTATAGACCATGTAGGTGCAGAGAGTGCAGCTGCCTTCCCCAGGATAGCATTAAGCAGGTGTTCTCCTATACCTGGAGCCGGACCACAGAGAGTTGCTGCTGGTTCATTCAATGCCATGCACTGCAGTGTAACATCTGGCTGGTACTTTATAGCACTGCAACAGCAATAACACCACTTATGCGCCTTTAGAGCCTCTGCTGGAGCTCAGTTTTTTTCTTACAGAACTCCAGTTTAAATGTTTTTTCCGAGACATTATAACTGATGACCTATGCTCTGCATAGGTCATCAGTATCTGATTGGTGGGGTTGATTATCTGTTTGAGAAGACACTGGCGCTTGCTGTAGCACCGCGGCCTTCTCACAGCTTCTCCTAGGCCAGTGATGACATGTTCATCGATCACGTGGCCTAGGAGCTGCTCAGCCCCATAGAAGTGAATGAGGCTGAGCGCGATACCAAGCACAGCCGCTGCACAGTGTATGGCGCTGTGCGTGGTGAGCAGAGAGAAGGCAGCAGTGCCGAAAGCCGCACCAATGCCTTTTTTTTATTTTTTTATTCTTTTTATTGAGCATAAAAAATACATAAATTATATAGAGTACATACAACGGTATGTGCCGTACAAAAACACAGATTCAAATACAGTCCGTACATGTCATGTTGGTCAATCACGTTACTTAATAAACTTTTTCAATTACTGTTGTGACAGCTTATAGTATATTTAATGTGGTCTATAAGTACACATTCATCTCAATACTTCCGCCAAAGAGTTTGAAAGATCTTGCCTGGTATACATTGACTGCGTTGAAGAGCACCATCTTTCCCATATTTTATTGGACTTCGAGGTACATCCCCTATTCTTGTAAACAATATTCTCATACGGGATGACGATATTTACTAAATTTTTCCATTGAGTCAAGGTGGGCACTCTCTCTCCCATCCACCTAATTGCTATTGCTTTTCTCGCCAAAAATAAGGTTTCCCTCAAAAATATTCTCTCATAATGATCCCATAACTCTACATCCAAAATACCAAATATGCATACTTTGGGATCCATTGATACTGGGCGCCCCATAAGAATACTTAAAAAATCCGTAACTTTTGTCCAAAACCTCTGAATATGTGAGCACTTCCATACCAAATGCCAAAAGTCAGCACCCTCCATGGAGCATCTGTGGCAACAAGAATGTGTGAGTACACCTATTTTATATAATCGCCAAGGAGATAGATACCCCTGATGAATTATACATAATTGTATAAACTTATTGTTTATGGCCGGGGATAACCAATGCCTTTTTTTAAACAGCTGATCGACGGGGGTCCCAGATGTCGGACCCACACCAATCAGATATTGATGACCTATCCAGAGGAATCCTGGAAAACCCTTTTAAAGCTAGTATGCTGTCTGCCAACAGTGGATATATAATTGTGTATGTCATCCATTTACCATTTGTAAAAAAACGAAAAAAACATATATACATATACTTTTTTTGCGAGATGCCCTGCTACGCTAGGCCCCTCCTGCTGTATTTTTTTCCAGCTTTCAAACTGCTCTGCATACTATAGAGCAAACCTTGCCAATCCGTGCTTCGTTTTGAGAAAAGTAATGCTACTGATGGGAAAAGTGAAATTGTTGAACTCAGAGGTTGCTGCAGCAGATTCTAATTATATGCTTATAGGGTTAAAACGAATTAGCCTTGTGGCATGAACACTGGAAGGGTGTAGGGCATGGCTTGACGCTCAGCTTGTTATCAGTAGACATCTGCAGTACTACAATAAACTCTAGTATCCCTGAACTTCAGCTCTTGATGAAGAGTAACTCCGAGTCCCTGGGGGGGTCTTGTCTACGCTGTGAGCAATTGGATTAAACTGGATTATAGCGTATGTGTAGAATGGTAGTAGAACATAGTTATATAAAGTCTTTGTAACCATATTCCGTAGGCTATCCGGTTTGCATATGCCATCACTATATTCATGCATCTCATTATTTTTTGGTGCTAAACTATTCAAACCATGTAAATTTTGCCTCCTATTGTGTTTTGTTAATAAATATAGGAGACTGGCTATTCTTCTACCAGATCCTCCTAGAATTCCTTGGTGTCCTTGGTACACATTACCTTGTGGTGTGTGTGTGTAGTTTGACATGCAGGCAAACCAATCTAGCCTCCAATATCTAGACTGTATGGGAACTTGAGAGTTTTTTGGGTCATAGGATGTGGTGAAACTAGAAAACAATAAAGCATAAAACATGTATTAACACATGTAGAAACACAGGTAAAGAGCACATTTAAGAAAATGGCTGAAACATAAGATGCTAACCTGGATAACCATGTGGGGCCATCTGCTGATAATAACTTGAGAAAGTGCAGCAGTCTGTATAGCTGGTATCAGCTGTGGTACAAGATGAGTCCATATTCTTATCAGCGATGCTGCCACATGGGAGCAATGTCTTTTCTCATAGCTCAGTCAGTAAAGTGGGGCTTCTTCCTTTCAAAATTCCTCTGACCTACTGTGGTGGGTTAGGAACGGCAGAGGGACAAAATACTGACAGGCAAGTCCACCACTAGATGGCATGTCCATGTATGCACACAGAATGAACTATATTCTAATTTAATGCAATAATTAAAATCTCTGGGGTGAACTAATAAAGTAAGGGTGGGGTTCTTATGCAACCTAAGTTCTCCACTCTAACGTTTTATTGTTTTACTGGGCTGAAAAACAAATTGAGGTATTTTTTATTATTGGCATGGACTATGATAAGGTCTGGTTATTACCACATCTTTATTGTTGAGACCCTAGTAGAAAAAAAAAAAAAAAAGTTTTACAAGCCATGCCCTAGCTATTTTTTGAATGGTGGCATGGACTATGATCAGTCAAATCATCACCATGTTCTGGTTGTTGAGGCCGAAGTGAAAAACAGATTGACAAACCACAACCCAGCAGTTTACAGTAATCCTTTCATTGCCAAGTAGGTATATAATTTGTCATGAATGTTTGATGTGGCTAGAAAATATGGATTAGGGGTATTCCGGTTGTTTGAGGTTATTCCCTATCCACAGGATAGGCGATAACTATTAGATGGGTGGGGGTCTTAGCGCTGGGTAACTGAAATGCCCCTTTAAATGTTAGATACAGCAGCATAAGTCCGTCAGCGTAAGTCCAGCTGGAGACTCGCCGAATCCCTGTTGGGGATCCAGTGGTGCCCGGCTATGCCAGATCCTCTGCCGGAACCAGGGGCGTAACTAGAATTGACTGGGCCCCACAGCAAATTTTTGTATGGGCGCCCCCCAACTGCTCCCAACCCCCACGGCTACGCAACCGTATTTTCCTGTGTAAACCCAACTCCCTTGGGTTGGTCACGATCTAGACCATACCCAAGTAAAGGGGCTGAAGACTTATGCTCCGAGTGAAGGGTCTGAATACTTATGCTCCGAGTGAAGGGTCTGAAGACGTATGCTCCGAGTGAAGGGTCTGAAGACGTATGCTCCGAGTGAAGGGTCTGAATACTTATGCTCCGAGTGAAGGGTCTGAAGACGTATGCTCCGAGTGAAGGGTCTGAAGACTTATGCTCCGAGTGAAGGGGCTGAAGACGTATGTCAATGTGAGATTTACGTTTTTCCTTTTCAATAAACTAGTAAAGATTTCTCACCTTCTGTTCCCACTTTCTCATTCTAGGGAAACTGATAGCACAGAGAGCGAGAGAACAGAATGTGAGGACACTGAGAGGATGTGATTGCAGTTTACATGTCCCACAGCGACACCAAATCAAATCTTGTACCACTTTCTTGCCACTCCACACATGTCGCCATTTGTCACGCAAATTGATGTGGCCGGATCCTTAATGCACTGTCTGGACACACCCTAAAGCCTCATGCAGACGTCCGTGAAACACGTTCCGTGACATACCGGACTGGCATTGCAGGAGCACACGGCGTCATAGCAACCAATGACGCCATGCGGTCCTGCAATGCCACTCCAGTATCTCACGGACCGTGTTCCAGGGACGTCTGCATGAGGCTTAAGACTTCTGATTTCCAACACCTTATCCCCTTGTCACACACAGAAGAAGATCAATGATATGTTCAGATTACCCTATGAATTTTTAGTAGAGCAACATCATAAAACATCACATGGATCAGCACAGATCTGTCCCTGCTCCATCACCAGTGGCCTCCACTAGTCGGTCTATAGACTTTCTCTGTCCCTATTCCTTGTAAATGTATACTTCTTGACCACAGCGCCCACCACCCATGTCACAGGGTAAAGCAGCTGCACCATATGAGGACCCCATCAAACAGCTCCCCATAGCTCAGCCTCCTGTACTCCTGTGAGGGTGACCTGGGGGTTATACAATGAAATGTCCAGACCTTAAAGGGCTTCTGTCACCCCACTAAAGTGATTTTTTTTTTTTTGGGCTAGTTAAATTAGTTATATTGCGATCTATGAAAATATAATGGTCTTACTTACTTTGATTCAGCAGTTTCTTCCAAAAACGAAGTTTTATAATATGTAAATTCGGTCTCTACCAGCAAGTAGGGCGTCTACTTGCTGGTAGCTGCTGCAGAAAACTGCCCCCTCGTCGTTTTGATTGACAGGGCCAGCCGGGATCTCCTCCTCCGGCCAGCCCTGTCGGAATTTCAAAAATCGCGCGACTGTGTTCATTCGGCGCAGGCGCTCTGAGATGAGGAGGCTCGTCTCCTCAGCACTCCCTCAGTGCGCCTGCGCCAATGACGTCTTCTATTTCGGTGATGTCATCAGCGCAGGCGCACTGAGGGAGTTCTCAGAGCGCCTGCGCCGAATGAACACAGGCGCGCGATTTTTGAAATGCCGACAGGGCTGGCCGGAGGAGGAGATCCCGGCTGGCCCTGTCAATCAACACGACGAGGGGGCGGTTTTCTGCAGCAGCTACCAGCAAGTAGCCGCCCCCCTACTTGCTGGTAGAGACCGAATTTACATATTATAAAAGTTCGTTTTTGGAAGAAACTGCTGGATCAAAGTAAGTAACACCATTATATTTTCATAGATCGCAGTATAAGTAATTTAACTAGCCCAAAAAAAAAAAATCACTTTAGTGGGGTGACAGAAGCCCTTTAATTATACATTGTAACAGAGGTAACCAAAAGAAATACATAAACACAGAAATAACTTAGACAAACACCCCCCAGCACAAACATAAGGGTAAACTGCCCCCTTCCCCTGCAGTGGCATCAGGGGAGTTTCCTCGGTGCCTCTTACTGAGATCCACCTGCAGACAGTGACACCTTGAGATCAGTAATTTGGGAACCTCAGCATGGCTGGAAACAGTGGCCAACACTCCACATGTTCTGCAGTGAGACCAACAGGCTCTGCTGGGAGCACAGGGCATGGCCCCAAGTGTTCTACTCTGCAGGGAGCATAGGGCATGGCTCCAGGTGTTCCGCTCTGCAGGTGTATATGCAGTAAGGTGCAGTCACTGCACATGCTCTGCGGTGCAGCAAAACTACCTAGAAAAGAGATGCTCTGCAGAGGTAGAAAGGATCCATCCCTTCTGATGCTCTGCAGGCAGGACAGACTGAGCCCGGGCCGCATCCTCATCATTACTGCACAGCAGCCGGCTCTGCATGGAGAAAGGATGAATCACCCCAGGTCCCCACAGGCTGCAGAGCATCACACCTGACTGCAGCGCTGCTGTATTCGGGGGAGGATGCTGCAAAACTTCTTGACTTGGGGGAGGAGGATTGCAGGGAGGATAATACCTGTCCGGCCTGGCAGGGTCAGCGCCGCTGCGTGACGGAGGGTCTCGGGGAGGCCTCCCGGCCCGAGCTCTGCTTTAGAGCCTCGCACTGACCGGGGGAACTCGGTGGGCGGTCCTAATTTAAACAGTGCGCTTCCGGCTTGTACCAGCTTGATTCCTGCACTGTCTGGCTCTGGCAGTAAGATGCACTGGGTGGCAGGGGCGGAGAAGGATGATGGACAGGCCGCCCCCAATGTTGACGGCGCTGCACTGAAAACTTCCCCGGTAGTTACGCCACTGGCCGGAACATACTACCAAATAAGCCTAAACGAAGATGTGAACATACCCTAACCTGTATAATTCTCTATGTGCTGAGCTCTGCTTAGTGGCAGCTACAGGAAAACTATTTGACTGTGTTGGGAAGCAGTAAAGGCAGCTCACTACCAGCCCGCCCCCCCCTTTTTCCCATAGTTAGCAACAGTCCGGAATTTGCAGGGACTGTCCCTCATTTTCAGAGACCATCCCAGACACTTTATGGAGCTTATGTTAGACCCTCCCATTAGTTGGCAGTGGGTTTGGTGGTGTATCCAGGGATGGTGTTTACACTCCCTGAATTTACCAACTATGATTTTGCTAAGTATGCTCTTATCATGGGCCACATAGCAGTCTACCACTACTGTCCAGGGCCTTGGCAGTCTGAAAGAAGGTTTTCCTAAAGGGATATCCCTTTTAAGATGTTAATCCACATTCACACCAGCACTTTTATTTCCATTAAGAACATTTACACTAACTTATGTGTTTTGCGATCCGCAATTGTGCATCTGCAAAACTCAGATACCGGCCATGTGTGTTCTGCATTTTGCAGAACGCACATGGCCGGCCCTATGATAGAAATGCCTATTCTTGTCCGCTCTATATTTTTTGTGGGACCGCTGAATGGAACTATGGATACGGACAGCACACAGTGCTGCATTTTTTGTGGCCCCATTGAAATGAATGGGTCCGCACCCGTTCCGTAAAATTGGGAATGTAACCTTATTCTGCTCTATTATAGAACAAAGAAAACAATGACTGACAAGAATGGACTCCTTGTCTATAATAAATTCAGTTGGGTTTCCTTCAAGCAATCCTCCATTTTGCTAGACACACATTTTATGAGTGATTCTGCAAAGGAGGCCCCTAACGGAGTTTACGACACAGATGTGAATATGGCCTTAGGCCTCCTGCACACGACTATATCTGTTTTGTGATCCTCAAATTTGCGGATGCACAAAATACAGATGCAGTCTGTGTTCATTCCACTATTTTTGTGGGGCCCACTGTAAAGCAGCGAAGAATAGGACAGGTTCTATAATTTGAAGCCCGGCCGCAAGGATGCGGACAGCACGCCGATAACATACGTGTAATGTCTTTTTTTTGCGCACCCATAGAAATGAATGGGTACATATGCAAACTCCCAAAAATGTGGATAGGACATGGTCCAAAAATACAGTCGTGTGCATGGGGCCTTACAGGTATAGTATTGGTGCCATGTGACATGGTGCTGTTACAAATGTGCTATACATCTATATTCATTTATAGGTAAAAATAGTGAAGTTCAGTTGAAAAAATACAACATTTAAGCTGTTCGAAGAAAAAAATAAAAAGGTATATATATAGCTTTTTGTTTCACCAGTAATAAAGGAGCTTAAATAATTAGATTGCTGGGAAACTGTAAAAGATGCCTTGAACCTAATGACACAAATATACATCATTACTGTACTGCATATCCATAACACAGTCCGATGTTATGGAAGAAAATACATCTATTCAACCCTTGAAGTCCTGGAGGGACCTGCATCTCATTATGTTACAGGAATATCTTGCACAAAAGGATTTAAGGAAAAAAGATCTTTCACTGTTAAATAGGAAAAGGTGGCCTAATGTGGACTTCTCTGTAAATGTCTGACCCCAGGGAACAGCAGCCTGCTCTGTAGTTTATGGCCTGCTGCAGTAGTATTTTCTGTGGCAACTGCAGTTTAGATCATTGAAAGCCAAGTGCCTTTCCTTCATATCCACTTGTCAAATGTGCATAAGTGCTTGCCCACATCTGTTTATGAGGTAAAAAAAACTGGAGCGATAATGTTTATGGAGAGATTATATTGAAGCTGATATCGCGGCTGCACATTATCAGGCACAAGCCCCGTTCCATCCATTTACGCCTCATTTGGTGGTAGCTGGAGATGCAGATGCATATATTTTTCATATGTTGTCAAAAATCAGAAACATATAGGCAGAACAATATTTAGAAATGATTGTATACTTATGTGAAACTCTGCAGTGTTGTCCTAATTCAGTGTATAGATTGTCAGATTTACATACAAAGTGCGTTTTCATGACAGTGAACTATTTCTGGATGCAGGAAACAAAGTGAATTGCAGTACATGCAATATGTGCGTATACTGTGTGTATATATATATATATATATATATATATATATATATATACACCCCTGTGTCGTGTAGATTTATAGAACCTCAAAATCTAATTATCTTCAGGTAATACTAGTGACTTAAAGGAATTCTGTCATTAGATTTTACTTCTATAACCTAAACATATGCTCCTGTCCAGACTAAGAAGAAGAACCCTAAGCTGGCCTTATTAAACCTCACTGTGGCTCTATTTGCCCAAAAAACTGGTTTTTATAACCTGTCAATCACTTACTTAAGGTGTCCAAGGGGAGGTCCGTTAATACAGGGTGCCCGGCCGCACCCCTCGCCGTCTGGTGCCCAGCTCCGCCTTCCCTGTCTTCAGCGCCGCCCTCTACAGCTCAGCGCCGCCTCCACAATCCTCCCCGTCCCTCTGCCAGATCCCGCGCCTGCGCACTAGGCTCAGTCATATCAGGGTTGAGCAAAGTGCGCATCAGGCCGGCGCATGTGCACTTCGCTCAACAAAGCCGCTGCCAGGAGTCCGCAAGGGTGCATCAGGCTGAGCCTAGTGCGCAGGCGCGGGATCTGGCAGAGGGACGGGAGAATTGCGGAGGCGGCACTGAGCTGTAGAAGGCGGCGCTGAAGACAGGGAAGGTGGCGATGAAGACAGGGAAGGCGGCGCTGGGCACTGAATGGCGAGGGGTGCGGTCGGGCACCCTGTATTAACGGACCTCCCCTTGGGCACCTTAAGTAAGTGATTGACAGGTTATAAAAAACAGTTTTTTGGACAAATAGAGCCACAGTGAGGTTTAATAAGGCCAGCTTAGGATTCTTCTTATTAGTCTGGACAGGAGTCATAGGGGTAAAATCTGATGACAGAATCCCTTTAATATGTTTGAGACCGACTGAATAGGCATGTTTGACCACAGACCCCCATGGCATGGCTTATCTGGGAGGAATAATAAGATCAGATGGCTGGTCCCTTTTTCCCAAATTGTCAGTTGTAGATGGGTTGTCTACTGATTATCAGGGATGGACACTGAAAATAAAGGGCTCCCGTGCAAAAATTGTGTATGGGCCCACTTCCCTTACGTGACACGCCATACAACAAATACATGTCATACATATTGCTAAAACAATTAACTTACACTGCTATAAATATTCACCACAGTCCGGGTGAACCCCAGCAGGCCAAAACCCAGCAGATGTATGTCAGTTAGACCTCTTGCACACGGCCGTTGATCGGCCGTTCCGTGCCTTGATGACCGCAATTTGCGATCTCCAATGAACTGGCAACATCCATGCAATTTCCGCAGACAGATCCAGACCCATTCAACTTGAATAGGTCCGAGATCCATGCACTACTTTCTTGCAATGTGGAGGCACGGATAGAAACCCCACAGAAGCACTCCTCCATTCCGCACCAGACCTTCCGGATTGCGGACCCATTCAAGTGAATGGGTCCGCATCTGTGATGTGGGGTGCACAAGGCCAGTGTCCTCATATTGCAGACCCGCTGTTTGCGGGCCGCAATACGGGCATTGCTGGGCAACACCATGTGCATGAGGCCTTAAAGAGGACCTTTCATCGGTCCAAACATTGCAAGATAATTATCAGGCTACATAGAGCGGCGCCCAGGGATCTCACTGTACTTACTATTATCCCTGGGCGCCACTCCGTTCACCCGCTGTGTCCTCTGGTATCTTCACTGAATTGGTTCTACTAGTAGGAGTCTGCCCTGTTTCACCCTGGGCGTTCCTTCACCCAGGCTGTAGCGCTGTCCAATCGCAATAAATTTTTATTTTAATTCTTGCAATCGTCTTGTGGGTAAAAGGCCGAAAAAGAGTAATAGGAAAATAAAAAGTATCAATCTGGATTCCTTATCTGCAGTACTATTTATGTATTGATAATTGATAACAGATAAAATTCTAAGATCATGGTGGCACATTGCCTTTGAATGTGCTAAATTTTGAGGGAAAAAAGTCATGTGTGCGGCTTAAAATAATCAAAAACATGGCATGATAAAGGATTTTTGCTGTCTAAACACTTCAACATATGTTTCTTATCCAGTTAGTAGAATATACTGCCACCACCAAGCTGTTATTTTTGTAATGAAGGAATCCATCGATGTAATAGGAGTATGTCTGTAAGGCCAGGTCAACACAAGTGTATTATGATCGCATCATGAGTTTCTGGACCCTAACTCACAGCATCATAGGGATCTATGATGTTGTGAGTTCAGATCAATTAACCCCACATTTAGGCAAGATCATGTGTACAAACTACAGATGCATAAAATGTCTGCAACACGCTCATGTAGACCTAGCCTGCTTCTACAGATTTATCAGTTTTTTTCAGTGTCAGATCTGCTTTCAAATGTATCCTGACAAATTCTAATAGCCCCCATTGACTTATAATGTGGTCCATCAAGATTTTGCCTGGGTTCTGGTATAGTGAAAGGGGTTGCTTGGACTTTTTTTTAGGGTCAGAAAGGTGTAAAATAATTGAATAGGTCACATTCACCCTATTGATCTCAACTCACTCCTGTTCTGATGCTACCAGGCCCCTGCTGAGGCAGTTACTGGCTGCAGTGGTGACCCACCTCAGCCAGTGATTGGCTGTCAAAAGAGACTAGGAAGTAGAGGCTAGCAGGGGACCAAGATGCATCAGAATGGGAGTATCCAGGGATCAGAAAGGTGAGTTTGACTTATTGCATCATTTTACACACGCTTTCAAAAAAATTAATCAGCCAGACACCCCCTCTGGCTGTCAAAAATATTGAAACTCCCTGAAGGAAACCTAAAAATGCTAGTGTGATCAGAGCTTGTTTTCTGGGATTATGAACTTTTTATAAAACCCTTGGACCATGTAGTATCTGCTAAAAAACTTATACTCACCTTTTCCCCCCCATTTTGGTCCAGTGTACTGGCTCCATTCGACAATCTTCCAGTCTCCAGTGGTCTATTTACTTCCGACGAGGGTATGAAAGAGGTCACATGTGCTGTTGCAGTCAATGACTGACCTCAGGGGTGACATGTCTCCAAGTTGCATGTGACACATCAGTGACACGTCGCTTGGGGACATGTCAGTAGACCAGTCATTGGCTGCAGCTGCACACATGACCCTATCTGTAAGTAAACAGATCAGGGACTGGAAGATCTGCAAACAGAGCCAGGGAACCAGACTGGAGCAGTGGGAAGTGGATCAGTTTGGGTTTTTCTTGGTAAGAAAAAAACCATAATCCTAGAAAAAAACCTTTAAAGGGGTTGTCCGGGTTTAGAGCTGAACCCGGATATATCCCCATTTTCACCCAGACAGCCCCCCTGACTTGAGCATTGGAGCAGTTCATGCTCCAATGCTCTCCTTTGCATTTTCTGGAGTTCTGGTGAAGTACCGTGCTCTCCATAGGGATGCCAGGCGGAGGCTTCCGCCCAGCAGTGAGCCTAGTGACGTCACCGGCACCGATGGGTGGGTTTTAGCGCCGCACTAGCCTGTAAAACGGCTAGGGCAGCGCTAAAGCCCGCCCATCAGAGCCGATGACATCACCAAACACACTGCTGGGTGGAAACCTCTGCCCGGCAGTGTGTTGTTGTAAATAAAAGAGCCCTTGCCCTGCGCGATCCAGCTCAGGGCAAAGGAGAACATCGGAGCATGAAATTCTCCGATGCTAACATCAGGGGGGGCTGCCTGGGTGAAATTATGGGTATGTCCGGGTTCACCTCTGAACCCGGACAACCCCTTTAAGCTTAATAGGGTTTTCCAAGATTTTATACTGATGACCTATTCTTTGGATAGGTCATCAGTACCTGATCAGTAGGGGTCCGACACCTAGGACCCTCCACGATCAGCTGTTTGAGAAGGCATCGGCGCTCCTGTGAGCAATGTGGCCTTCTCTACGAAGCACAGCACTGTACATTTTATAGCAGCTGTACATGGTTTCATAGCTCAGCCGCATTCACTTCTGTAGGGCTGAGACCAATGACCGTGACGTCACTTGGCCTAGGAAAAGCTATGAGAAGGTGGCGGTGCTCACAGTACAGGAGTGCCAGTGCCTTCTCAAAGCGGGTGTCAGCCCCCCACTGATCAGATACTCATTGACATCTTGGAAAACCCCTTTAACATTTACCTTACATATAATGCAGAAGGTGCAAGATATATTCCTTTAAAAATATTTTGAGTAAATTTTAACAAGAAAAAAAAGCTGAAAAAACTGTTCCAGCTGAATAATCTTTGTGCTATTTATGTGTTGTCCATTGACGATGTGGATTGAGTAACCTGTTCACAAAGATTTATCAGGAAGACATTGTGTCTTCATCTGGTGTCTGGCCTCTTGAGTAATTTGTCTAGATATTTACACTTTGTATCTTAAACATACATTCAGGAACCCTCAAGTGAAATAATGTTTTTAATAGCCGGCCAGTAGAGGAGTCAGACACTGTACACAATTTAGATTGGAGGTGGCCTGCATGTTGGAACTCTGGCCCTGTGGGAGCATATTTTATATTTTTCAACAAACGTCAAAATTTGCTAGAAATGATGGCCGTGTATTCCAATTACCGTTCATTGTGAAGAACGGCGTGATTATGTTTCTCTGTTTCCCAGATATGTGTGTTTAATAGATTTTCAGAGCTCCTGTAATACTGAAAAGGTTAATACGAGTCTGCGAGAGCATCAGGCTGTAGAGCAACAGCGGTAATAAATTCAAACTTTAACTCGGGGATAATAATGTGTATTCTTGGAGGAATTCTCTCCCAACAATTCCTTCTCACAGGCATCCATCGTGGCAGATGTTTGCAAATCTTGGTGTAAAAGTGATTAAAATATTTGAAGAAAACTGAAATAATGTCAGTGACAAAATTTATTTCTCTAAGTACAGATGTAAGACATCAAACTCCCAGACTGATGGCAGAATTAAGGAGAAAACACCATCTGGTTCAATAATTACGTGAAAATACCATATTATTCTGTTTGTGTTAACCTCTTGAGCAACTCCGAGATCGTCGAGACGTTGAAATGGCTGAACTCTGGCAGGGAATAGGTTACGCTTGTTCCATCTTCATCAATGTCTCTATTTAGCCTGTAAGTGTATGTGTGTCACATAAGCAATTCTATTTTATCATAAAAAAAATGTGACTTCTTACATGACTAATGAGTCTTTGAATTGTTGCTAAACAAGCAAATTATTTGCGTATGTGTCACCTCGGTTATCAAGTTTGCAAGTGTGACAGCTTCAACAACTGTCACGTAGCGTGCTTCATGCTTGCAACCATATGTTTTTGCTTGACAAAACTCCGAACCTCTAGATCAATTTTCAATCTGGAGTGCTCAAATTAACACTTTCGAAACGCACCGCAATATGCACAGCTTGGCAACGCTTGCAGAAATCGCACATTTTGTGGATATTAGCTGATATCTTTGGATTGAGCCTTAAAGCACTAAATCATTTTGATTAAAAGACTGATTTCTCATAAAGCCACAGTCTGTCGAAGGCGCAAAGCCAATGACATTTGAGCATTCATATATTTTCATAAACTTTGAACAATGTCAGCGAGACACCTCTTCAATCTTGGCCACACAACAGCAGGGCATTCAATCTTTCTTTAGTTGAAGACAGAAAATTTGAATATCGGCATAATATTATTAAGGTAACGGTTTGCAGCCCGCGTTCCGTGTTGATTATTGCGGAGCAGATGTAGGACATGCACACACAACATCTCCCTTTCATGAAGCTCTAGCAGTTATTGTCCACGCATGTTTCAGTTGTTTAATTGTGACTAATGAAAGCAAATAGGCATCAAACTTTTTGGCATATGGGTTACAATGACAAACCTGTCAAGTTTCACTCATTAGAAGGATGTCTCACTTGTGTCAGGGATTTTGTTAAGCTCTTCGGATGTTTAACATACGTATAAACAAATGTTGGAGGCTGGCTGACTTATTTTGATTTGATCCATTAAAATCCCATCTTTGCTGTTTGCATAAAACACAGATGTCTGGCCTGTATTTCAGCACTTTGCACTACCTTCTACTTTCTTTCCTTCCCAAAAATCTCAAGCTTTTGTGTTTCTAGAAGCTTTGCAGCAAACCTGCCTTCTTTCAGAACATCATTTGATAGAGCGAGAGAAGCCGAGCTTTGTAGGATATAGGTTTATATGATTTGGGGCAGAGTAGAAAGCAAAGTAAATCCTGACAGGACTCCTAGGAGAGACAGTAAGAGTCCTGATCACCTGCCCACACAGGATGATTGACAGCCAACATCATTCTGTGTGGGTGGGGTAAGCAGGACTCACTGTTTTCACTAAATTTAACTCAGCTTTTTTCTCAAAAATCCAGTTCCAAATCTATTACAGGGTTAGAATTCTTTCCCTATATCATATACTTCTCTGAGATTAGGCAGCAGAAATGACCTGACAGGATCTATTTAAATAGTCATTGTTGTTTGAAGAAATGATGCATAATTCAAACCCCTCCAAAAAAAAAACAAAAAAAACACATTCTCTGCGAATGAGACAAGATGGCTGCCAGCTCACTGAAGGATCAGGTTATATGCTGTCCATAGAAGTCTATGGAGAGGGGAGAAGGAGGACGAGTGAGCTACAGTAAGAGAGAAGGTACAAAGAAGAGCTTATTTAAAGAAACAGAGATACACATACTGCCTATAGATGTCTATGGAGAGTGGAGGAAGAATGATGTTAGAGGGAGGAAATGGATTTTTTTTCTCTGATAAGATACACAGATTTCTTATGTTCACCTGTGCTGTTCATTTATGCAGAGTTTTTTGAAGTTACCATTTAAGGATATGATTCTTTTGGATTATCATGGCGATGCTCTGTGCCTGCCTCCGTCCCGCTTACTGGGGCGGGCGCAGGCACTGCATCATTCACCTAGCTTCTGTCCGCCCCGCCAAACTCCTGTATTCCACGCTGAAGGCCGTAGTCTGGGTGATAGGTCTTTTCCTATGTGTGTATGAGAGTCTATTCATTGAATCTGCAATGGTTAATTCCCCTTTTGCTGTGTGCTCAACTGCTTGTCTAATGAGCTAATCAGCTCTCGTGTATATGCTGGGCTGTTTATTCCACTCCTTGCCTTAGCACTCCGCTAGAATTCTCTAGCTCACTTGACCTATAAGACCTATAATGCTTTTGTCTGCCTGTGTACCTGACCCATGCCTGTTCATCGTACTGACCCCTCTGCCACCTGCTTTGACCACTGAACTGTTTCATGGTTTCGCGCATACTTTGCCTGTCCAGACCTCTGTCTGTTGCCTGATTCCCCTGTGCTTTGCACCAGTGTCTCTGACCCCATGGGTCAGCAGTCAACCACGCCAGGACTATTTCAAGAGGTATTGGCCTGGGAGCTCCCCTGCAGCAAAGGCCAAATCCCTATATAGGGGTTAAAGGGTGAAAACCAGGGACTGCCAGGATAATGCCCTCAGGACAAACCCAAAGTTAAACCTGATTCATTGGTGCAGTGGGTCCACACTCACTTCATGTAAAATGACCCAGTTTCATCTGAAGTTTGCATTTCCAGGATTTGATTTCCTATGAGGAAACCCTGATTCCTGGTTGTCTTGTGACCATTTACTGACTGTCAGTATATTTTAATGATACATATTGTAATTTATATAGTGACTAGCAGAAGGACCCTGTTTCGCACGGGTATATTTAATCTATTTCATTTAATGTTTGTGTGTGCCGTTAAAAGATATTGACAGTAGCCCCCATAACAGTGACCTCTACAGCACCCCTCCCCTTTAACAGTGAACTCCACAGTCCCTCTCCCCTTAACACTGACCCCCCCCCCACAGTGCCCGCCACTTAAAAATGGGACCTCTACAGCAGCCCATCACCTTAATTTTGACCTTCACAGCAGCCTACCCCTTTAACAGTGAGTTTCACAGCACCCCACTCCCTTGACAGTGACCTCCTCAGGGCCCCGCCCCCTTAACAGTGACCTCCACAGTACCCCGCTGCCTAAACAGTGACCTCACAGTACCCTGCTGCCTTAACAGTGACCTCTACAGCAGCTGCCCTTTTAATAGTGGCCCCTGCCCCCTTTAACAGTGACCGCCACAGCGGCCTGCCCCTTAACAGTAACATCCACAGTGAACGCCTCTTTAACAGTGACCTCCACAGTGCCCTCCCATTTAACAGTGACCTCCATAGCGCCATGCCTCTTTAATGCTAGGGCTACACGACGACATGTGTCGCGCAACATTTTGTCTCAACAATGTTTATAATGATTGGCTATGGTGTCGCACTGCGACATGTGACATGCTGCAACATGTGTGATACTGTCTGCTGAGCTGTGTATCTAATCCTATCCTGTGTGATACTGTCTGCTGAGCTGTGTATCTAATATCCTATGCTGTGTGATACTGCCTGCTGAGCCGTGTATCTAATCCTATCCTGTGTGATACTGTCTGCTGAGCTGTGTATCTAATATCCTATGCTGTGTGATACTGCCTGCTGAGCTGTGTATCTAATCCTATCCTGTGTGATACTGTCTGCTGAGCTGTGTATCTAATATCCTATGCTGTGTGATACTGCCTGCTGAGCTGTGTATCTAATCCTGTCATGTGTGATACCGTCTGCTGAGCTGTGTATCGAATCCTATCCTGTGTGATATTGTCTGCTGAGCTGTGTATCTAATCCTATCCTGTGTGATATTGTCTACTGAGCTGTGTATCTAATCCTATCCTGTGTGATATTGTCTGCTGAGCTGTGTATCTAATCCTATCCTGTGTGATACCGTCTGCTGAGCTGTGTATCTAATCCTATCCTGTGTGATACTGTCTGCTGAGCTGTGTATCTAATATCCTATGCTGTGTGATACTGCCTGCTGAGCTGTGTATCTAATCCTATCCTGTGTGATACTGTCTGCTGAGCTGTGTATCTAATATCCTATGCTGTGTGATACTGCCTGCTGAGCTGTGTATCTAATCCTATCCTGTGTGATACTGTCTGCTGAGCTGTGTATCTAATATCCTATGCTGTGTGATACTGCCTGCTGAGCCGTGTATCTAATCCTATCCTGTGTGATACTGTCTGCTGAGCTGTGTATCTAATATCCTATGCTGTGTGATACTGCCTGCTGAGCTGTGTATCTAATCCTATCCTGTGTGATACTGTCTGCTGAGCTGTGTATCTAATATCCTATGCTGTGTGATACTGCCTGCTGAGCTGTGTATCTAATCCTGTCATGTGTGATACTGTCTGCTGATCTGTGTATCTAATCCAATTCTGTGTGATACTGTCTGCTGAGCTGTGTATCCAATCTTATCTACTGCAATACCACCTACTAGGCTGTGTAATATCCTATGCTGTGTGATACTGCCTGCTGAGCTGTGTATCTAATCCTGTCATGTGTGATACTGTCTGCTGAGCTGTGTATCTAATCCTATCCTATGTGATACTGTCTGCTGAGATGTGTATCTAATCCTATCATGTGTGATACTGTCTGCTGAGCTGTATATCTAATCCTATCATGTGTGATACTGTCTGCTGTGTATCTAAGTCTATTGTGTGATATTGTCTGCTGAGCTGTGTAGCAGTCGCAGTATGTCACATGTCGCAGTGCAACACCATAGACTATCATTATAAAAATTGTCACGCGACACATGTTGTCATGTAGCCCTAGCATAAAGCTGACCTACAGCAGTGAAGAAAAATACCTGGGTTGTTATGGAAACCTGGAGTAAAACTGTGTGTATGTGGAGACTAAGGGCCTGCAAGATTCTATTGGCTGATAAGGGACATGTGATCAGGCTTATGTTGGCTAATGCATTTTTTGGGAATATCTCAGGAATGGTATGTCCTAGAGCTGTGACCCCCACAAGATTTCTTTCCAGGTAGCAAGGGATGTGTAAACCAAGATTCGTTGAAATCGATGGTTGCGTTTTTGAGTGATCGCAGAACATACATACATACATACACACATATATACATCCTTTTCTATGCACTGACCAAAAATATAAATGCAGCACTTTCGGTTTTGCTCCCATTTTGCATGAGCTGAACTATATATATTGTTCACAAATCTGTCTAAATCTGTGTTAGTGAGCACTTCTCCTTTGCCGAGATAATCCATCCCACCTCACAGGTGTGGCATATCAAGGTGCTGATTAGACAGCATGACTATTGCACAGATGTACCTTAGACAGCCCACAAAAAAGAACACTCTGAAATGTGCACAGTTTTGCCTTACTGGGGGGGGGGTCAGAGAACAAGGCAGTATCTGGTGTGGCCACCATTTGCCTCACGCAGTGCAACACATCTCCGCCGCATAGAGTTGATCAGGTTGTTGATTGTGGCCTGTGGAATGTTGGTCCACTCCTCTTCAATAGCTGTGCGAAGTTGCAGAATATTGGCAGGAACTGGAACAGCTGTCGTATACGCCGATCCAGAGCATCCCTAACATGCTCAATGGATGACATGTCCGGTGAGTATGCTGGTCATGCAAGAACTGGGATGTTTTCAGCTTCCAGGAATTGTGTACGGTTCCTTGTAATATGGGGCCATGCATTATCATGCTGCAACACGAGGTGATGGTCTTGGATGAATGGCACAACAATGGGCCTCAGGAGCTCGTCACTGTATCTCTGTGCATTCAAAATACCATTAATAAAATGCCCCTGTGTTCGTTGTGCATAACATACGCCTGCCCATACCATAACCCCACCTCCACCATGGGCCACTCGATCCACAACGTTGACATCAGCAAACCGCTCACCCACACAATGCCACACACGCTGTCTGCCATCTGCCCTGAACAATGAAAACCGGGACTCGTCTGTGAACAGAACGCCTCTCCAACATGCCAGGCGCCATGTGAGCATTTGCCCACTAAAGTCGGTTACGACGACGAACTGCAGTGAGACGGTTTCTGACAGTTTGTGCAGAAATTCTTTGGTTATGCAAACCGATTGTTGCTGCAGCTGTCCAGGTGGCTGGTCTCAGACGATCATGGAGGTGAACATGCTGGATGTGGAGGTCCTGGGCTGGTGTGGTTACACGTGGTTTGCGGTTGTGAGGCCGGTTGGATGTAGAGCCAAATTCTCTGAAACGCCTTTGGAGACGGCTTATGGTAGAGAAATGAACATTTATTGCACGGGCAACAACTCTAGTAGACATTCCTGCACAGCATGCCAATTGCACGCTCCCTCAAACATTGCGACATCTGTGGCGTTGTGCTGTGTGATCAAACTGCACATTTCAGAGTGGCTTTTTATTGTGGGCAGTCTAAGGCACACCTGTGCAATATTCATGCTGTCTAATCAGCACCTTGATATGCCACACCTGTGAGGTGGGATGGATTATCTCGGCAAAGGAGAAGTGCTCACTAACACAGATTTAGACGGATTTCTGAACAATATTTGAGATTAATGGGTCTTTTGTGTATGCAGAAAATGTTTCAGATCTTTGAGTTCAGCTCATGCAAAATGGGAGCAAAACCGAAAGTGTTGTCTTTATATTTTTGGTCAGTGTATATATAGATTACAGAAAACTCTACTCTATGCAGTAACTACTATAGAAGAAAGTATGTAACCTTACTGTCAATGTTTCATCCAATATCACACAAAGAATAACCAATATGTAAAATGTAACTTTTATTCAAAGCATTTCAAAAATAAAATATCCAGAGAAAACTGCCCCAATTTTCATCTAAAGCAGAGATAAATCTCTTGCTAAGTATTGCCAATCAATCTTCAAAAACTACCAAATCAAGCACAGTAGTCACTTATATAAGTGATAGTAACATACAAGGAGTACAAATCAAATCAATAGACATTGGATATTGTAGTGACAGTCTTCCTTGATCCCAACTTCTTGGTCAAGCTCTGTTTTGATCTTAGACTTATCAAACCGTTAGTAAGGAAGGCCTAGTGATACATCTTTCACTGTGGCCCTATAGATTTGTACTCCCTGTATATTACTATCACTTATATAAGTAACTACTGTCTTTGACTTGGTCATTTTTGAAGATTGATTTGTATTAGTTGGCCAGAGATGTATAATTTTTTTTTAATCTACCGGTATATGCTTGAGATGAAAATCGGGGCCATTTGCTGTGGATATTTTCTCCTTTAAATGCTTTGAATAAAAGTTACGTTTTTTGTAGGGATTATTATTTCTGTGATATTGATTTAACTTACTATATGTTTGGCTATACTGGTTTACAGTGATATTTTCCTATGTTTTATACAGTTTTCCAGAATTTAGATGAACATTTTAAAATGTACTGTGAACTGGGGAAGAAGGTTGTTAGCATTTAAATTTTCTTTTATTGTTCATTTCCTTTTTAAATGCAAAATTAAACAGGTGATCATTAAAAATGACTAAACATTTTGCTGCTATAGAGTCTGTATAACTCCTATAATTAGCTGACTGTCCTGGTGCATCTGACATACTTAGTAACATAGTTTGTAGGGCTGTTAATGGACAGACATCCATCTTGTTCAGCCTATTGTTGCTACAGTTAAAGGGGTTATCCAAGTCCTATAATGACCCCCCCAATGCCTGGGCACCTCGTATACATTATACTTACCTGTTACCCGGCTTCACTCCAGATCCCTGCACAGCCGCCACTGCATCTCCCGACGTTCGGATCAAAACATCCGGCAACGAGTGGAGCAGCCAATTGCATGCCGCGACAGGGACGAGCCTTCCTAGTGTCACCTGGCGGGCGTGCAGGGATCTGGAGCGACGCAGGTGCCGGGGAGCAGGTAAGTACAATGTATACGAGGGTCTCAGGCATTGAGAATGGGGGGGGGGGTCATTTCAGTGTTACCCAGTGTTTTACCATTTAGCATGTACTGGCGACATTTATTTTCCCTTCTCATGTGCATAACCTTACATTTGTCAGTGTTAAACCTTATCTACCACCTCTATGCCCACGTCTCCAATCTATCCAGATCCCTCTGTAGCAGTATACTGTCCTCTTCCATGTTCATTACTTTACACAGTTTAGTATTGTCAGCAACAAATGATATTTTACTGTGCAAGCCTTCTACAAGATCATTAATAAATATATTAAAAGAGGATAGGGCCCAATACTGACCCCTCAGGTACCCCACTAGTGACAGTGACCCAATCTGAGTGTTAATAACCACCCTCTGTTTTCTATCACTGAGCCAGTTACATACCCACATACACATATTTTCTGCCAGTCCAAGTGTTCTCATTTTATGTACTAACCTTTTATTTTACATATTATCAAATGCTTTAGAGAATTCAGCACACTGACATCACACTGCTTTTGGATATGTTAACTTTTTCTGCTCTGCTCCTCCCTTGTCTAACTATTAGGACCCATTCACATGGCGGAATTTGCCGCCAGACTTTTGGCAAAGGCACCACGGCAAAATTCCAGAGGCTATTGTGTGGTGTCTGACTCTCATCATTTTTAATTGGAGGCAGTGCTGTGCCAGCCAGCGGTTTAAAGCTGGAACCATGCCAATAAGAGCTAAGCCATGAGCAGGTCTGCGTCATCTAAAGTGAACAGAGTCAAAAAACGCTGTGTGAAGGTACCCTTAGAGATACCGGAAGAGAAGGGAGGAAGTTGTAAACAGTAGATCAGAGTGTGGATATTAGAGAAAGCATGCAAATGGTGAGAGAGGTCAAAACAGGCAGCAGCATCCTGGACACACAGATCCAGCATGTATTCAAAACTAGATGCACGTTGAAAATTGAATATCAGAACATATGAAAATGAATGAATAGGGAATACAGACTGAAACTTAGTTCAACTTATTTTTTAACTTAAGGTTACTGCTAGGGGTGAGCGAATCGACTTTGTATATTTTATCCGAAGTCGATTCACATAAAACTTTGTTCTAGTACTGTACGGAGAAGGAGCTCCGTACAGTATTAGAATGTATTGGCTCCGATGAGCCGAAGTTATTGCTTTGCGAAGTCTCGGGGGACTTTGCGCAATAACTTCATGAATTAATTTGTACTGTAAAAAAACATTTCCCGAAGTCTGGTTCAGTTCCAAGGTATTCTTTTATGCGAAACATCCGAAGTCGATTTGCTCTTCCCTAGTTACTGCTAATGTATGTAAAAATAATTTTTTCGTGTCAGTGGTCCACAGCCTTTTGGATGAGAACATATAAATAATAAGCCTCCTGCACATACAGTAAAGTTGTACTCTACCTTCATATACCTCCAATTTCATACAGAGACATAAAGAGGCGATTTCTGTCGGGTTAGTATGGAATCACACGGGATCATGTGCTGAAGGATACCCACCTTTCACAAAGACCTTATGGAGAAAAAATGAGTTTCTTCATTGAATGAGAGTATGCTCTGATTGAGGCTTCAGCTGAATCTGAGACACTTTATTTACTATATTCAGTTATTCCCGTTCTTTGACATGCAATGCATAATTTTCTAAAGCATTTTCAGATGTTTTATAATAATCTGTCAGAAAATAGGACTTGTTAAGTAGAATGTAAATGTAGACAGGATTCTAGGTAATGCATTCCTCATGTTCAGTATCAATGTTCACAGTATGACAAGACATCAATGAACTTGGCTCCATTACATACATGTGCACAGTTGAACTGAATGTTATTTTTCTTTAAGTAAACTCTTCACCTGCTTGTGATATATGGAGCATTTTGCTGTTATCACCAGACTTAAAGGAACATTGGGGAAGATTTATCAGAACTGGAGTAGTTGCCCAACCTACGCATGTGTCCTTCCTCATCTTCTCACTTGACTCAACATATCCTAAAATGTGTGGCATGAGATTACTACCATTTTTTTAAATGCATAATTTTGAAATACTCTGCCATGAGATGTCTATCCTATTTAAAAGGTTTTCCGAGATTTAAATAGTGATGGCCTATCCTCTGGATAAGTCATCAGTATCTGATTGGTGGGGGTCTGGCACCCAGGACCCTTGCCGATCAGCTGTTTGAGAAGGCACTGGTGCCCCTCTGAGCGCTGTGGCCTTCTCCCTGCTCACCAAGCACAGTGCTTTACATTGTATAGTGACTGTGTTTGGTATCAAATCCCAGCCCCATTCACTTCTATGGGGCTGAGCTGCACCTAGGCCATGTGACCGATGAACTTGTCACTTGGTCTAGGGAAAGCTGTGAGAAGGCCGCAGTGCTATTAACCTGAGATGAGTCAAATTGTTGTTTTTTTTTACACAATAAAAGCACACAGAGCTATGGGGACTGGGTATTGCGGATGTGCTAGCGGCCATCTAGCAACCCATGTCCTCAGCTCTATACACAAAATCCAGGTGACAGGTTCCCTCCAAGTCTGCGAAAACCCTTAGCCACCCTGTCAAGGGTTTTGCATCTCATGATATAATATTCACTTTGTTTTAGGAGTCATTAACAAAGTTCCAGAAACAAAAGGGTATGTTCAACCACTCAACAATTTTTATAAACCCCCCCATAGTCTTTATAATATTTGGCAATATTGCATACCATATGTATTGTTCCTGTGAGATGAAATGCTGTTAGTCTGTTCATGATCAATATCACTTATTGTCTTTGTGTGTGGATAGATAGTTAAAGGGGTTAGACAATGCAAAGATATTGATGACCTGTCTTCAGGATAGATCATCAGTATCAGATTGGTGGTGGTCCGATGTCTGACACCCTCCCCGATTTGTTTTTTGAAGGGGTAGCAGTGCTTGTGCGAGCTCTGCCTCCACTTCAAAATTACCTGCACTTCATCTCGCTTGTAGAGGCGGCTCGGTGAAATGACAAATTCACTTGAATGGGCCAAGCAGTTGTAATTACACTGCACAGCCGCTGCAAAGGAGGTGGCGCACAGGTAATTTTGCAGTGTAAGCAACTCTCACACGAGTGCCACTACCCCTTTAAACAGCTGATCTGCGGGGGGTGCTGATAGTCAGACCCCTGCCAATCAGATATTGATGACCTATCCTGAGAAAAGGTCATCAATATCTTTGCATTACAATCCCTTTAATGTTTATCGGTACATCTGTGGCCACCATTAGATTCTTGTAGAGGTACCATAATGTGAAGTCATCTGATTAGGTTTGTGTCCGATTCTATAGGTATCTTGCATGTTCTTTTTGACTTTCCATTGAATCACAAGAGGGGTTAAGAGATGTGAAACGTAGGGTGGTTAATGAGATCCTAACATCATTAGCACCTATAATTAATCAAGACACACACCAGGATGTAAGTAATTGTGGGATGTCAAAATGCCTGGATACGTTTTGATGCATGAATGGTTTTCTGCTCCATCTTCTGATCGCCCAATATAGCATAGTACGTATTACTGGATATATCCTTCTATAGAAGACAGATCACTTTCTTTAAAAAACAAATGCTTACATTAATACGTACATGACAGGAGTGAGGATTGATTAGTATAATTTCCAGATACTGGAAATATGTCATTAACACATCCACCTTGTATTCTTGCAAGTATTATTAGACAATTACCTAAGTTTGTTTATTTAGCAACTGTGGTGTAATACAGCGCAAAACCCTAATGCACATATCCTTATTAGTGCCATTATGTCAAACATTTTCTAATGAGTCTTGTGCCGGCACCGTCAGCTGTTTTAAGAAACTTACTGTGTGAAGGTAGAATTACAGTAATTAAAGCAATCATTTCTTCAATACACTTCAGCAAGTCATGGATGCCTATGTATGGTTTCTAATCAATAGCTTAAGGCAAAACTGTCTACAGATTACAACATACTTAGGACTTGACGTTACAGGATGTGTTACTCAATGTAGTCTCAGTTAACACACCCTCTAGTCCAAGTATAAGAACGGTACTTAGCATGGTAAACCATTAGGGCATTTTTAGGGATTGATCATCCAGTAGAGAAGAAGAACACAAACTTTTCCATCTTTTGAAAAACATTATGGTTGCATCTCTGGCATACAGAATGGTAAATCTGACCATGCTAAACTGCTGACAGCACTTGATACAGCAGTACAAACATACCTTTTGTGGGGCTTTTATTTTCAGGAGTAGTGCAAATATGAACTTTTATTTTTCCAGCTTCTGCACCTGCAAGTGCACTGGAGGCAATGCATCACTGTAAAGTGCTCTCTGCATTCAGCTGCCTCACAGACCCTCTCTACTCTGAGTGACTGTAGCTTCAGTGGTCTCCCAGTTGGATGCTACAGCTGTTACCAAGAGCAGTGTCCTGGGGACATGTAGTTGCAGAACCTGGTAGAATAAAAAAAAAAAAATCATATTCACACTACTCCTGATGATAAAAGCCCCAGAAAATGTGTCCTGCTGTCCCCAGCTCCTACTTAGTGCTGTCAGCAGTTTAACATGTGGAACACTGCTGAGAGACTTCCTTTAATGTTTAGTGTGCACTCGCACCTAGGACAGGGCATGTTCAGGGCATCAAGCACGCTCTTCTCTTTCCCCTTGTATATGCATTCTTTTTAGGAAATCATGCAAGGCTGAAGGATAAAAGTGAATGGACTCCTCTTCAAAAAGACCACTATGTTGAAGAGGAGATTTTGGATATCATAGATTGACCATTTGAGATTCCCCTCAGCGTACCAGAACATGATTACTTCAAGGGGTTGTCTCATCTGAGACAATGGGGGCATATCGCTAGGATATGCCCCCATTGTCTGATAGGTGCAGGCTCCACCACTGGAACCCGCACCTATGTCCTAAATGGAGCCCTGCAAAGTGGTTGCTGGAGGACTCTAGTCCGGCCACCACCAAGAGCTCTCCCCATAGAAGTGAATGGGAGTGCACCACACAAGACCGGCCACTGCTCCTATTCACTTCTATGGGTCCGACGGAAATAGCCGAGCCAGCGCTTGGCTATTTTCGGTGGCCCCATAGAAATGCGCGGTACGCCCCCCAACAATTTCTGATATCTGATCATGGGGGTCCGACTCCTGGCCCACCTAGCCGATCAGCTGTTTGAAGAGACTGACACCACACCCTCTTCCTAGGCCAGTGACGTTGCGTTCATCAGTCATGTGGCCTAAGCGCAGCTCAGTCCCACTCAAGTGAATGGGCCTGGGCAGCAGTACCAAGCATAGCCGCCATACAGTATTTAGTGCCAGGGTTGAATATGGGTTCCTTGGGCCCACCAGAGCAAATTATTATCAGGGCCCAAGTCTAACAGGTTTTGATTCAAAGAAAATGATCCTAGGGTCAATATTTTGGCTCCAACGACAGCTGCAAATGTTTATTTTATTTTATTCTGGACCTGTGAGTCCCACTATAGTATTAGAGCAGGCATTCTCTGCACATATCTATGCGTTACTAAAACTGCACATGGTTATCCAACTTTACCTTATACAGTGAGAAGATGAACACATTAGAATCATGAAAGGTGTTGGATGAGAAAAAAACAGCTCATGGGTGTATACTGCCAAATGATATGATGTCCTTTGTACATGCGAACAGTTGGGTGGATAAAACCAGATTGTAGATATATACAGTAGGTTGTGTGGACCAGGCCGCCAGACTTTTCATGACAGCAATTGCTATAAATGAGCAGCAAGCAAATAGACTTCTCATATTTTATTACCTACAGCATCTAGAACAATCTTCCTTTATCTACAGTTAAAAGGAAGGGCCAGATCCATGACATTGTGTTTCCTCGATAAAAAAATAGGAGTTATAGCGCAACACTCGTGGACCACATAGCATATCACTTTGATTAATATAGGACAAAGTGCATTAGTCATGTCTAATAAATGTATTTTACAATAGACATGGTATCACCAGAATAGCTACAGAATTACTGTTAACAATGTTAAGTCAGATTCTTCAGCGTTAATAATGTCACAGCTATGTCACTAATTCATTCCTGACCTTGAGCTCTATGATCTGCTTCCTCACAGATTTATTGGACTATAGCAGACCCTAATAAAGAAGAAAGCGTGCATTTGTATTTTATTCTTTTGATGTAAGCAAATATTTCTTTTTTTTCTGAATAGCAATGAGATGATGAGTGATATAGTCTCTCCTTCGATAATGAGTTTTCATATTGCACCTAATAGTAATGACTGCATACATTCCAGATATATTGCTGTATACATCCTCCTTATGCTCAAAGCTCTAGAGCCTTGTAGGATTTCTTATTAATAAAGGGCATTGCATTTGCCGATAGTTGGAGTTCATATAGACTTGACAGAGCGGAGGTGCACGACATTACAGTGGCATGCGATGGTGAGTGCTCCCAAAATATTCTACCAACGTATAGACCAAGTGTGATACGAACAGATGTTTAGAGGGGATGGACAAACATTGAACAGATGAGCACTGGGCTAACTTCTATTTAAAAAAGGGTCATCTAGGTGCCACTAAAACTGTTTTCTTCCCTTTCTTCCTTTAGGATATTTTTTCCCAGGGCAGTATTCCCCTTAAAAATAACCTGTCACCCCCTCCTGATATATCAGTTTTATTAACTACTTACATTCCCCATGTAATAACAATTCTGGGCCAGGTATTCTTATGAGTCTATGTTGTGCCATTTCTCTGTTATAAATACTAAAGTTTATGAATGAACTGTCTGCAGTCTGCAATAAACTGGGTATTGCCAGTTGGGGTGATGTCCCTGCACAGTCTTGCACTAACAGTACCAGTGCTGGAACTACCACTGTAGTAGCCATTGCAGCTGATTTGGGGCCGTTGCATTAAGGGGGCCCATAGCCCAGGCCCCCACTAACTTGTTATTTTAGCACTAGTGGCAAGGGCGGACTGGGAACTAGAAGTGGTCCTGGTAAAAAAAAAAAAAAAGCTAAAAGAGGCCACACATAGTAAGTGGATGAAAACTGACAGAAGACAGGACAACAGAAGTAAGCAGGGCCGCAATACCTTTAATTCTGCTCAAAATACCGCCCCTGCAGAACCAATTACCACAGTGCAGCATGAAATAATGCCTCAGCAGAACCAAATACCACAGTGCAGCATGAAATACTGCCTCAGCAGAACCAAATACCACAGTGCAGCATGAAATACTGCCTTAGCAGAACCAAATACCACAGTACAGCACAAGATACTGTCTCCCCTGGCGCAGTATTCAACTTTATTACTTTCATGAGAAGGGCGATACAGTTGAGTTCAGGAGGGTACTTGCGGCAGCATAAACCTGGTGCTCCTAGCATTAATATTGAGCGCATGAGATTATGTGCCCATCTGGTGGCTAAAAGGAGGGCTCAGATGGCAGCTTTATGCCAGCAGAGAAGTGGGGATGTGGAGGAAGTGCCCTTTACTATTGGAAGTTCGAACTGTGCCATCTTCTTCAGTCAGACATGGGAGTGCGGGAGCCAGGAGCAGTGCAGACAGCGCCTCTGTAGTCCTGAGGTCACAGATGAGCAGTGAGCAGCACAAAGTTCAAAGGAGGTGGAGGGGAGTTCTGGGGAGCCTTTGCTGCCCACCTATTGCCCAATTTCTTAGACTGCATATTGTATTTTTCTCACGCTCTGTACTGCGGTGCTGCTCCTTGCAGGATTGAATGTCCCCTTAGCCTCTGATCTGCCATGTACAGTTGAAAATAGAAGTTTACATACACTATATAAAAATACACACATGCATGTTTTTCTCAATATCTGACATGAAATCAGAATAAACCTTTCCTGTTTTTGGTCAATTAGGATTACCATAATTATTATTATTTGCCAAATGCCAGAATAATGAGAATGTTTTAAGGCATTTTATTACTTTCTGCAATGTCAAATGTTTACATACACTAAGATTACTGTATTTTTCGCCCCATAAGACGCACTTCCCCCCCCCCCCAAAAGTGCGTCTTATGGGGCGAATGCTGGCAATTTACATCGCAGTCTGCGATACTGCAGCATCGCAGACTGCGATGTATTAGTGAGGAGGGTCTGTAGTAGGCGGGGAGAGCGGCGGGCAGTGCAGGCACTGTACTCTGGCCCGCCGCTCAGTATGTACTGTATTATACCTAGTGTTAATCATAATATCTAAACTGCGCTCCCCCTGCTCCCCATCTGTACCGTACTTACCGGTACATGTCACACTCTGTCTCCTGTAGTAAGCGCTAGCAGGCAGGCCGGGCTGCAGGCGGAGCAGGCACGTGACCTCAGTGAGTTACGGCCGCCTGCAGCCCGGCCTGCCTGCTAGCACTTACTATAGGACACAGAGTGTGACATGTACCGGTAAGTACGGTACAGATGGGGAGCAGGGGGAGCGCAGTTTAGATATTATGATTAACACTAGGTATAATACAGTACATACTGAGCGGTGGGGCCAGAGTATAGTGCCTGCACTGCCCCGCCGCTCTTCCCGCCTACTACAGCCCCTCCTTAGGGATCTATGGATGGAATAATGATGGGGGGGGGGTCTGTGGATGGCATTATGATGGGGGGATCTGTGGATGGCATTATGATGGTGGGGGAGATATGTGGATGGCATTATGATGGTGGGGGGGTCTGTGGATGCCATTATGATGGGGGGGTCTGTGAATGGCATTATGATGGGGGGGATCTTTGGATGTGACTGTTATGGGGGGGATCTGTGGATGACACATATAGCAGTGTCATCCACAGATCCACTACCCCATAACAGTGCCATCCACAGATCCCCCCCACCATCATAATGCCATCCACAGATCCCCCCCACCATCATAATGCCATCCACAGAACCCCCCCCCCTATCATAATGCCACCCACAGCTCCCCCACATAACAGTGCCTCCCCCCCACAAATCCCCCACCCCATAACAGTGCATCATCCACAGATCCCCCATAATAGTGTCATGCACAGACCGCCATTAGTTCAAACCCACCAAAAGCACACCTTTTGGTAAAAAAAATTTTTTTCTTATTTTCCTCCTCAAAAACCTAGGTGCGTCTTATAGGGCGAAAAATACGGTACTATGCCTTTAAACAATTCTGGACTGCCCATATGATGATGTCATGTGTTTGGAAGCTTCTGTTAGGTTTGTTGGCAACATCTGTGTTAGAGACACACCTGTGGATGTATTTGAATGCACACCTGAAACACACTGCTTCTTTGTGTAGCATCATGGGAAAGTCTAAGGAAATCAGCCTAGATATCAGGAACAGAATTGTGGACAAGTCTGGCTCAACCTTTGGTGCAATTTCAAGATTCCTAAAGGTGCCTCGTTCATCTGTACAAACAATTATATGCAAGTACAAACAAGATGGGAAAGTTCAGCCACCATACCGCTCAGGAAGGAGACGGGTTCTATGTCCCAGAGATGAATGTACTTTGGTCCACCAACATGTGCATATCAACCCAAGAACAAAAGCAAAAGACCTTGTGAAGAAGATGGCGGAAGCTGGTAAGATTGCGTCAATATCCACAGTGAAACGAGTACGGTATCAACATGGGCTGAAAGGCCACTCTGCCAGAAAGAAGCCATTACTCCAAAAGAAACAAAAAAGCCAGATTAATGTTTGCAAATGCACACAGGAACAAAGACCTACAATTTTGGAGGCATGTCCTGTGGTCTGACGTAACTAAAATTGAAGTTTTTGGCCATAATGACCATCGTTACGTTTGGAGATAAAGGGAGAAGCTTAGAAGCCTAAGAACACCATCCCAACTGTGAAACACGGGGGTGTCAGCATCATGTTGTAGGGTTGTTTTGCTGCAGGAGGAACTGGAGCACTTTACAGAATAGATGTCGTCATGAGGAAAGAAGATTATGTGGAATTACTGAAGCAACATCTCAAGATATCAGCCAGGAAGTTAATGCTTGGGCAGAATGGGTCTTCCAAATGGACAATGATCAGAAGGATACTGCCAAACTGGTTACAAAGTGGTTTAAGGATAACAAAGTCAATGTTTTCGAGTGGCCATCACAAAGCCCTGATCTCAATCCTATTGAAAATGTATGGGCAAAGCTGAAAAGGCAGGTGCAACCAAGAAACATAGCTCAGTTACACTAGTTTTATCAGGAGGAATGGGCCCAAATTCCGACCAACTATTGTGAGAAGCTTGTCGAAGGATATCCAAATCATTTGACCCAAGTCATACAGTTTAAGGGCAATGGTACCAAATATTAATAAAATGTATGTAAACTTTTGACTTTGCAGAAAGTAATAAAATGCCTTAAAACATTCTCTCTATCTCTCTCATTATTCTGGCATTTGGCAAATAATAATAATTGTGGTAATCCTAATTGACCAAAAACAGGAAAGGTTTATTCTGATGCATGCATTGCAGCACTTAATAATATGTGGGATGCTGTGTGGATGGGAAACCCCACACAGAGCACAGGAGGAAATGGGATAGGATCTAGACCTGGAATCTGGGGTAAAGGAGAAGGTGACCTCCTAGAACAACCCTAATCCAAGTCCTGACTAACTATCAGTATGAACTGACCTCGATGGTAGGAAAGTCCATACACAGAAACCTAGAGCCCTAACACACCATGTTGGGCCCTGGTATAGTGACAGGACTAGAGAAAACCTATTTCTCCACCAGAAGGATGAACAGGAGTCTCCCTCAGGCCTAGATACAAAAGGCAGGAAATACAACAAACAAAATACAAATAGGGAAGACGACACTTAACGTCACGTGGAGCAAAGGCAGCGCCAGGAGCTCAACTGAGATCCAACTACCAGCTAGCCCAGAGTCCAGAAACTGAAGCTATAAACCGCACCCCAAGAGGGGGAAACAGTAAAAAATAGGGGAAGTTAAATGACCAAGCCAACAACACCTGCCAGAGGTGTGGTCATTTCCAAAACAACACAGACACAAATGATTCACAAGGAACCATTCAGATTAACCCCTGTGTTGCCAGTCTCTATGATCTACTGGCACCTGTCACGAGAGTGTCCGTGATAGTGATGCAGCGAATACATGTATGCTCTCACCTCCACAGATGCTGTATCTGCATGTATGCAATAGCAGATCAGAGGCTCAAGGGATATTCAATCCTTGATGGATCAAAAAAATAAAAAATAAATTTAACTTTATTCTGACTGCCAACTTGCCTTGCCAACTGCTGAATGACGATATATGTTGCAGCAGTAAGGTTTTAACTATGCAGCACTATTTTTAAATGCTGTATTAAAGGGGTTGTCCAAGATAATTAAAAATCTTAGACAAGCCCTCCAAAAGCCTAAAATAAAAAAAACAAGAAAAAAAAACATTTTATACTCAACCTGCTGACACTGTGACATGCGAGAGTATGGCATATAAACCTGCGGACAATACCTGTCCTCAGCTTCAGACCACTGAGGACAGAAATTGCCTGCAGTGGTCACATGCTGTACCCTGGAACATCTCTACTGCAGTACCGGACCAGCGCTAGCAGAGAACCGCGTAGGAGAAACTGGTGAGTTTAAATTCCAAACTATTGGAGGGCTTGTCCAAGATATTTATCTCAGACATCCCCTTTAAGGTTAATAAGAATAAATTTAGTAGTTGGGGGCACATTCAAAACTTTGCTTCAGGCCCAGCCCTTTTCTAGTTACAACCCAGGACAGCACTAATTTGATAGGTTCAGATTGTGCAGGGACACACCCCCACTCAAAACACCCAGTTGGACCTTTATTGCAGACTGTAGTCAATTCATTCCTAAACTTCGAGTAGGAATAATAAAGGAATGGAACAACATAGAGTTAGAAAATATAGAATGTGAAGCAGTAATTATAAAAAGTATTCTACAGAGTTATTTTATGAGTACTAAAGCATACATATCAAGATATGTGACAGGGCTGCCTTATGACTATCTACTATATGGATCGATCTCATCAAAGAGGTTCAGTACGTTGCATGTAATTTTATCAGTGGAATTTCCTGATTGGTCCTCTCTGCTCAGTGTTCTGCTTACATCTGCATTCTAAAAACGTGTTCAAATTTAGTGACACGGGTGCCGTACAGGACTTCTAAAACCCTGAAATACTTAAAAGGGTTATGTAATGCCAAAAAAAGCATGTTCAGTAGTGTGGAAAAGTAAGATAAAGCAACATGCTAATATACTTTCATTTTCAAAATGGCAAGGATCGCCGCCTAGTTTCAGTGTCATTCAGAAGGTACTCTGTGTATTTCCTTTAAGCTATGATGCTTCATGGCAGGGAGATTCTTCCGTCTCCCTGTGTGTGAGCATGTGATCAGTGACGCACATCAAGTGGTTGTCTTTCTGGCTTAGTTCATTAGCTAAGCCAGGCCCCTGCTCTGTCATGACTACGGCCCTCTCTACATTACTAATGCTTAGACACCCGCAGAGGAATGACTTAGCTAATGAACTGTGCCAGACAACCAGCCCCTTCATACATATCCATGATCATATGCGGACATACAGGTAGAAGGAAGAAGCTCCTTGCCAGAGGGCAACTTCTGGGGCCATTTAAATTGGGCTAAAATTGGGTGATCCATGCTATTTTAGAAATGAAAGTATATTAGTAAGTTGCCATTGTGCCATTTCCCACCATTCCCTATCTATTCCCACCACAAGTCTTCTCTGCTTAGAAAAAATACATGATAAAATGAGATGTTTTCACGTGACGGTATGGTCCTATAGATCTTGTGTATTTTACATGGAATTCAAACATTCTGCTGACACTTTATGTAATAATATGCAAGGGTTCCCGTTCCTGGTGTTCATAGCCCAAGCAACCATTAGATGGCTCCATGCATGCATAGGACATCATAAACATTCCAACAATACATTTATCTCATGGTGTTTCTTACGTTTGGTTTGCCCAAAAGAATTTCTGGATCTTTTATAGCGATGTGACTCATTAAAAACCTTGTATACTAAAATGTCATTATTAACACAACAGTGGTTTTCAGCAGTTGGTAATTATTGGCATAATTAAACATTTATCATGAAACAAGTATTTATCATTCATTAAACTTTCATTAAAAATCCATCTCTGCACCGGCTAGATTAGCTGGTGTTCTTTACGTGATGACTTGTTCCTTTCAGTCAGAAACTACTCAACATTAGAAGGATCATTTCTTCCATAGTGTACGAGTCCATCTTCTCTTGGCATTGTACGGGATATACCTGTACTATCTGTGCAGTGTTGTTTCGATGTGCTTATACATTGACATAACTGGCATTCCCCAAAGCCAGCCGAGTTTACATATCTTGGGTTAGTTGAATGAGGTTAATAAAACAGATGATAGCCGCTCTGCACCATAGACTGATGTGCTGGTAAATGCTGCAGCGGATGAAGTGCACGTTACCCATGATTTATGGCACTTGAGCCAATGATCTTTGTTTCATGTGTGAAGTGAGTGACAAATATAGGACATTAATACCTATGAAAAGGTATATAATGTATCATTGCTGTTTATAGGTGCGGTATCTTTCTTCATAATGTTATTTTCATGACTTGGAGGAGATTTCTGTGAAAACAGATGAAATATCCTATTCCTGAGTTATCAGAGGTGGAAGTTAGAAGTGATGTGACAGGAGAGCTTCGGTAGGGTCCTTCTATTGTCCATGTCCTATATCGGGCATGTATCTTGTTTTGCCTTTTGTCCAAAAAAAATTCTGAATAAGGCAAGTAGATTGTTTTAACGCTGATGGTGCCAGTACCTTCTCTGTTGGTTTGGAGTTAATGTTTCTCAGGAGGCACCTGACTACTTTCTAAAATTGTATTTAGAAAAGGTTCTGTGCCTGTGAGCCACTGACTACATTTCCTGTCCTGTGCCCTGGCAGTATAATCACAGACCACAAACCATGGACCTTATAGTAACCAATCGAATCAAGCCTAGGTAGACTGCCTCACCAGAATACCAGACGATCCTCTGGTGGACCCAGGCTTAGATACCATAATGGTCCTGAAAGATCCAGGAAAAAACATTTGGGTGCCCTTCAACCCAGTCACTCCTCACTAGGGTCCTTTTCTGTTATTCGAAACCTATTAAATGGTCACTAACTTTTCACACAGCTTTGTGTAAATCAAAAATACAAGCAACCCTAATAAGCTTTGTATTTTGTCTTATCAGTGAGAAATGTCAGATTCTTATGTTTTCAGTTGTTACTTCCCTTCCCCCTTCTTTGCTAATTGCCTTTTACTTTGAAAAATGTCTTCACACTTCCAAGACAGATCAGATCCACAGCAGAAGGATCATATTACACATGTCAATACAAGTCATTGGAGAGTGTGTGTGGGGGGGGGGGGGGGGGGGAGTGAGCAGGAGCAGAATGCAAAAAACAAAGATACTGCAAAGCCAAATAGGAAGTTTTATATTGCAGCACAAGTGCTTTATTCATAAGTGAATGGGGAGGAATGATCGCTACCGCAATCATTCCTCCCTCATTATCTGCAGCCCATTCCTGATTACAGTAGATGTGCTGACGATAATTGTACAACTTTTATCCTGATAAAATATGCAAATCAGAGGACAAACGAGTGATTGCCGGTTTATAGGCTGATTGGTGACACAATTATACAGGCCAGTTATCAGGAATGAGCGTCCCTATGAACACTTGTTCCCAGTAATTGGATGATTCCCATGCAGTATAATAAGGGCTTAAAGGGACTTCCTGGTAAAAAATGATTTTTCTAACGTGTTTCTGCAGCCTAGCCCTGAAACAGAAGATTTATAATGACCTGCTCCCGTCCTCTGCGCTGCCCTCCCTGCCTCCATCTTCCTGGATCCTGTTTACACCTAGCAGTGCATGGGCATAGTCACATGTACCTCTCCAGCCAATGCCAATGCTGGAGCGGTGTATGTGACCTTGTCCATGCACTGCAAGGTGTAAAGTGAGAGGGGGCAGTGCGGAGGATCGGAGCGGTGTGGAATTGGTTTCAGGGGCTATGCTGCAGGCACTTGTTAAAAAAAATTTTTTACCTGAAAACCCCTTTTAGTGGCAACATTTCATTCCATCTGCCTCCTATTCATAAAACAGCGCTTTCCTTCACTGCCACTCACCTGCCCCCAGTTATTACCACCTCCTGCCCCCAGTTATAGGTGCCCTGCAAACACCAGTAAGCACTTTCCCTTTCTAGCGGGGAGAGTGCCTATTGGTTAACCCTTTAATAACCAGGCCTAAAAAGGTCTTAATGATCAGACACTTTTTTGTTATTTAGCACAAGTGATTAAAACGGTTGTAACTTTTTTATTTGTTGGACTACCAAAATAATTTTTGCAACATTTTTTTATGTGGAACATAGGGCTTTATTTTATATATATTTTTGTTTTATTTGGGGGAAACTGTACAAAACATTTTTGAAAAGTCATAAAAAAAAAATATAGCTCCTTATTCTTTAAATATGCACATTATTATAATTAGTTCCCTATTTTGATCATTTTGTTATATAATATGTATAGTTTCATGTGAATGAGGCAATAATGGCAACAGTTTTGGTTGGCGTGTTTTTTTTTCTTTTATGTGTTTTATTATTTAAATATTTTTACTTATTCATAATCAATACATACCACCACCTTCATGCAAATCTGCAGCAAACAGTGACTAGCAAGAAATGGACAAAATTTAAAATTTATGACTAAAATGCATATTCTAACAGAGTTCTTAAGCAAGTAAAATTTGGTCTGCAAAAAACTGTAAGATTTCATACATATCACATATATCTATATTCAATGCTGCCTGTGTTCGAAAAATACAAAAAACACAGGAATGCACCAACCAGCTTTTGCGTGCAAGTATTGCGTATAATGTAGTGTATAATTTTACATTCTCCTGTACACACTGTAACCATAACTAAAAATGATAAATTCCTTAACCTAATATAATGCATTAATTAAGGCCACTTTCCGATGGTATTTTATGGGTGATTTCTTATTCTTGTATTATGGACTGAACACTTGAACCTGCTGTAGTATATCAGAAAATGGGTTAGAGTGACTGATTAACCTTCGGAGGTCCAGGTCTTGCATCCAAAATACGAGCACTAAAAATGCCCCTGTATTACACCTGTCTGAAAAGCAGCTGAATACTGTTGTCTTTAACCCTTTCTACCCCGGGCCAGTTTTCACCTTCCTTCCCAGGCCATTTTTTGCAAATCTGACATGCGTCATTCTGAGATTCTTTTCTCATGACATATTGTACTTCATGATAGTCAATATATTTCACCTTTATTTATGAAAAAATCCCAAATTTACCAAAAAATTTAGAATTTAGCAATTTTCTAAATTTAAATTTCTCTGCTATTAAAACAGAAAGTGATACTTATTAAATATTTATTACTTAACATTCCCCATATGTCTACTTTATGTTGGCATTATTTTGTAAATGTCATTTTATTTTTTTAGGACGTTAGAAGGCTTAGAAATTTAAAAGCAATTCTTAAAATTTTTAAGAAAATTTCCAAAACTCACTTTTTAAGGACTAGTTCAGGTCTGAAGTCACTTTTGGGGCTTACATAGTGGAAACCCCCCATAAATGACCCCATTGTAGAAACTACACCCCTCAAGCTACTCAAAACTGAATTTACAAACTTTGTTAACCCTTTAGGTGTTCCACAAGAATTAAAGGAAAATAGAGATGACATTTCTAAATTTTTACTTTTGTGGCAGATTTTCCATTTTAATCATTTTTTTTCCAGTAACAAAGCAAGGGTTATTAGCCAAACAAAACTCAATAATGCAACAGCTCACTGCAAACCAAATAAAGTACAAAATTGCAAATGCTGAACTAATAAGTTAGAGATACTTGGCAAATCGTTTTGTACAAAATTATTTGAGCCCGTCTGCTGCACGTCAAGGCAATCTCTAGTTAGACGGGTTCCTAACACTAAATATACCTGTTATGTGCCATAGCGGCTATCATATAATTCAGAAAGTGCAGGTTCCACTTACATGCTGGGCCCGCCTGAATTTCTGTCATTTTCGGTGCCAAAATGGCCTCCATTATATCCAGGGAAAGCAGTTACCAGCATGCACGCCGGGCCCACTCCACACCACCCCTGGCGCCACATGGTCACCAAGGGCTGCAATGAGAGTCCACACACTATCTCTCTCCTGGTGCCATAGGGCTTCAGTGAGTGAGGAGGAGCAGGCCAAGCTATATTCTAACACTAATTAAAACAACCTGTTGGACAGACGAGCTGGTCAGGAGTGCACCCGTCTAACTAGAGATTGCCTTGACGTGCGGCAGACGGGCTCAAATAATTTTGTACAAAACTATTTGCCAAGTATCTCTAACTTATTAGTTCAGCATTTGCAATTTTGTACTTTATTTGGTTTGCAGTGAGCTGTTGCATTGCTTGTTTTGTTTAACAGTCTTGTTCTCAGCCATAGCAACGTGCCCCTGCGCTTTGGGATGTGCTGACTGACCACCTTTTTTCTCAATATTTATTACCCTGATTCTGCAGTTTACAGAAACACCCGAGATGTGGTCGTAACTGATGTAAGGGCACACTGCAGGGCGCAGAAGGAAAGGAACGCCATATTGTTATTGGAAGGCAGATTTTGCTGGACTGGTTTTTAGATGCCATGTCTCATTTTAAGCCCCACTGATGCACCCTTACAGTAGAAACTCCCAAAAAGTGACCCCATTTTGGAAACTAGGGGATAGTGACAGTTTTGTTGGTTCTATTTTGAGGTACATATGATTTTTAATTGCTCTATATTACATTTTTTGTGAGGCAAGGTAACAAGAAATAGCTGTTTTAGCATAGTTTTTTATAGAGCAGGTTGTTACGGACGCAATGATATCAAATATGTCTACTTTCTTTGTTTGTTTCAGTATTACATAATAATGCGTTTTTGAAAAAATCAATTTTCTAAATGCCTTATTTTATTTTTTTTTCTGCCGATCGTCTTGTGCAGGGGGTCATTTTTGGGTACATATGATTTTTTTTATCATAAATTTTTACACTTTATGGGTCAATTTTGGCACTGTTTTTATTTATTTCTTTTTCCAGAGTTTACCTGAGGGGTTAGGTCATGTGATATTTTATAGAGCAGATCATTATGGACGTGGCAACACCTAATATGTCTACTTTTTCTTATTTATTTAAGTTTTACACAATAATAGCATTTTTGAAACCAAACCGATTGTCTTAGGTAGGGTCTCATTTTTTGCGGGATGATGTGACAGTTGGTACTATTTTGGGGGGCATACGCCTTTTTGATCGCTTGGTGTTGCAATTTTTGTGATGTAAGGTGACAAAAAATTGCTTTTTTGCCACTGTTTTTATTTAAACATTTTTAGGGTGTTCATCTGAGGGGTTAGGTCATGTGGTATTTTTATAAAGCAGATTGTTATGGATGCAGCAATACCTAATATGTCTACTTTTTTTTATTTATTTCACTTTAAGACAATAATAGTAGTTTTGAAGCAAAAAAAAGATCATATTTTAGTGTCTCATGTTCTGAGAGGTATAGTTTTTTTATTTGTTGAGCGATTTTCTTATGTAGGGGCTCATTTTTCTGCGGGATGAGGTGAGTTTTATTGGTATCATTTTGTCTGACATACGCCTTTTTGATCACTTGGTGTAGCACTTTTTGTGATGTAAGGTGACAAAAATTGCTTTTTTTGACAGTTTTTATTTAATTTTTTTATGATGTTTATTGGAAGGGGTGGATCATGTGATATATTTATAGAGCCGGTCGTTACGGATGCAGCAATACCTAATATGTGTGTTGTTGTTGTTTTTTTTATTATAAAATCAGGGGAAAAGGTTTTTTTTTTTCTTTTTTTACTTAAAACTTTATTTTTTTATTTATTAAAAACACTGTTTTTTACTTTTTGTTTTACTTTATTTCTGACTTTAACATTTGGGGGTCTGATCCCTTCTGCAATGCATTACAATACATCTGTATTGTAATGCAATGCCTGTTA
Source organism: Bufo bufo (assembly GCF_905171765.1). Lineage (NCBI taxonomy): Eukaryota > Metazoa > Chordata > Amphibia > Anura > Bufonidae > Bufo > Bufo bufo. The sequence goes on from NC_053393.1 coordinate 194,785,053, forward strand.
GTGTATTACACAGAGTAATACACCAACAGGTTGCCTAAGAGACCCAACCTGAGGCTGGATCTCCTGGGCACCCATAGTAGGCAGGTCCCTATGCCGTGCAAGGCATTGGGAAGCCTCTGCACGGCATCGGGCTGCCTTCTCATCCATCGAAGTCCCCGCCACAACAGCGCGGGTATCCGATGAGCTCCCTCACCTGCAGCTAACCGCGGCATAGAAGGGGTTAATGTGCTGGCATCAGTATTTTCACAGATGCCGGCGCATACAGCAGGGGTCCGGCTAACGGGAACAGCCGGTCCACTGCAGCTGATCGGGCGGGCGCAGCTCCTGCATCCACCCGATCAGCAGGTAGTAATAGTATGGCGCTGGGCGGCAAGTCATGTCTCGCTGCGCTGTACTAGTATGGCGCTGGCCGGGAAGGGGTGAAACATATTCATCTGTCAGAATTACTGTATAGTAGATATTCATTTTTAGTGATAATTAGCGCTATTACTGCAGGGTGTAAGGGGTATCACTAGAGAAGTGGTCTGTTTATTTCTATAGTCTATACATCAGTGTAAAATGTAAATTGATGCTTGTGGGGTGTTTGGTGCTGCTTATTTGATGCTCTGATCTGAATGCTGGTAAATATTTGGGTCATGGCGTTAATAAACTCTTATAAGGAGCAGAGTTGATTAGATGAGCAAGCGCTTATCTTCACACTTTTTTTCTTCAAAAATTGACCTATTGGTCATATTGGTGTTTAACCGTGACACGGTTGCCATGCAGACTGGTTTTCATGTGCACTTCCCCTTTAAGGTTTGCCTCCCTGCTGTTTGATGAGCAAGGGGTTAATCTTCATGCTAGTGGGGATTAAGGTGTTTCCTGGATGTGGCCGCGAGCTTGATATATACCTGTGGCTTGCTGGCTGGGTGCAGTTGTACTAAAGCCTTGCTTGGTGTTGGAGCTTTGCTCCTTACCTGGGTGTTTCTGCCCAGTCCTTTAGGGCCACCTTATGGAACATAAATTGTCCTCCCTTATGTACCCTCCATGTACCTTTACCCTTACTTGTTGTATGTGTGGTGTGGGTTTATGTTCTGGGTGTCTGAAGCGTTTTGTTGGTTGCTACATGTCTGGGCTGTAGTTGGTGTTGGTCCCTGCATGTATGCTATTCGTCACCCGGTATGTTGATACCTCTGGAAGGGGTCTGGTTTCCCGGAGGGGTGAACCCATAAGTCTGGATGCAGTGCTGCCTGGGGCTGCCGTGCTTCTTGCTGTATGGGGCCCAGGCAGTATCAGGGGTGCTGGATTCTGGTGTGTGGTGGTGTTTGTACGGTGTCCTATTTGGTATGTGGGCACCTGTACTTATGCACGGGTTCCAGTTGTGGTGGCTGCGGCAGGTAAGTGTGTTTCTGGTGTTCTTACCTGTTGACTCTGTTGCTGTATTCAGTCGTCCACTTTTCCCTGCAGCTAGGCCTGTGGAGACTCTGGTTCATCCGTGTCTTGGATGAACCTGGTTGTCTCTTGTCCCTATCTCCTAACCTGAAGGATATTCAGGGATTTCAGGGTTCTGAGGTTCCAGTGTATGGGCCCTCCTACCTTAAGGGTTGGCTCATACAGTTAGGAGAACACGGCCAGATTTAGGGAGGCTATAGGAGATGTCCAGCTCCCTTTTCTTGGCAGCCTGGTCTAGCTGCTACCACTATCCCTTTTACATTGTACAGTGGGGAGTTTCCCCCACTCCCCACCGTGACGACAGTAACAGAGATCAGATATGCTCTCTGTGTAATGAATGAAGGGGGTTGATAACATGTATAGAAGTCCATGTTACCCTGGCACAGGGTGCATGGTGGAGAAGGGAGCTGACGTTCTCAACTGAGGACACGGGTGCAGTTGCAAGTGGTGCTGATGCCAGGGGGTCATTTATCAAACTGGTGTAAAGTAGAACTGACGTAGTTGCCCATAGCAGCCAATCAGATTCCACCTTTCATTTTGGACAGCTCCTTTGGAAAATGAAAGGAGGAATGTAGTAGAATCTAGCTAGTTCTACTTTACACCAGTTTGATAAATGACCCCCTTAATTTTCATTCACTGACAACACTGATAGGTGCATAAAATTTTTAAAGCCCTCTAGGACTAAAAATGCACTCACCACCTTGTAGAAATTAGATTTACATTATTTTATTTTAGTATGGACCTTGTAATATTCAACCTCGTATACATTTTGGTTGCTCTATTTTAGCATGCTCATAGGTTTTAAAGATAACTGTACTACAGCACAGAGGTATATATCAAACTGACATGTGGGATGACTGCTGCACCTGTGCTTAGACAAAGATGTCCTTAATGTACAGCTCGTAAGCAGAGCTTGAGGACTTGGGTTTAGAATATGTGATGTGTAAGGTCACTCGCATTAGGTGTCATTGCTGATATTGTGGGTAGCACTTTTAAGGATATACGTGCATTATTTGGGCTTCCATGTTGGATGTTTTGGAGGGGTCTTGTGTTTATTGGACATTTACACACTTTTTTGTTATAGATTTATTGCTTTTAGGAGATTATTTGCTATATATACAAGGTGACCTTGTATAAAATGATGTTTATTTGTGTTTCATCACCCGTTGCTACCATTTGTCAGAACCATGTCTTTGTACTATTGATGGTCTCCTGCTGAATCTGATAATAAACATATGCAGTTATCTTATACTGTATGGTGGAAACCAAATAATACATTATTGTTAGCAAACGTGTGTACAATATTTTTGTTTTCCAACTCCTTGAAATGCTCTTAAAGAGGACCTGTCACCACAAAACACTACATAATCTGAAATAGGGATCGACCGATTATCGGATGTACCGATGTTATCGGCCGATATTCATGATTTTCTAAGTTATCGGCATCTAACCTTGCCGATAATGGTGACAATGCGTCTTGCGCCAAAACAAGGCGTCTGCACAAATCGCTGGACTTCTGGAGAGGAGCTGAAATCCCAGCCCAGAAGTACTTCTGTCTGCAGGAGTGGCTACTGCAGTGCCGTGTGCCGTCCAAGTCTGCTCTGCCGCTTGTGTGCCAGCCCAGTTGGAACGCTTTGTTTGCCAAATTGCCACCTTTTCTTCTGGTCTACTGAAAAGGTAATTTTATTTTATTTAATCTAATACTATGTTGTTTATTGGAGTAGTTACTCACTTAGTCACTGAGGTGGTGGGGGAGGGGGGAATTGGCATTTGGCACTAGTATATTATAAATGTAAATGATAAATTAATAAAGCAACTATACTAAATGACAATAAGCAAGCAGGCCATGGTAGTCAGTGAGGGGGGGGGGAGGGGTGGTGCTGCTGCTGGATATGGCACTATATATTATAATAAAGCTCGGGGCGTAATTGTTTGCATTAGATTCATATTATAAAACATGTACATTTAACAGCAGATTTGTGTAGGAATTTTATTTTATTTTCAAAAATGAAAATGCCCAGAATATCGGTATAAGTTATCGGCTATCAGCCTGAAAGTTCACAGGTCATCAGTATCGGCTCTAAAAAATCAATATCGGTCAATCCCTAATCTGAAAGCACCATGTTGTAGAGCAGGAGGAGCTGAGCAGATTTATTCAGAAAAACTTGTAATTTATACATTTAAAGATTTGCTTTTTAGCAGCCCTGTGAATACCTATTGGTACAGGGAGGAGGTGTTCTCAGTGACTGACCGCTATCTCTGTATACACACTCAGACAGCCACTAATGACAGCTCCCTCCTGTACCGATAGGTATTCACAGGAGGTGAAAAAGCATTGATATAAATGTATAAATTACAGTTTTTACTGAATCTTTTCCTATCTATATATATACAGTGGGGGAAATAATTATTTGACCCCTCACTGATTTTGTAAGTTTGTCCAATGACAAAGAAATGAAAAGTCTCAGAACAGTATCATTTCAATGGTAGGTTTATTGTAACAGTGGCAGATAGCACATCAAAAGGAAAATCGAAAAAATAACTTTAAATAAAAGATAGCAACTGATTTGCATTTCATTGAGTGAAATAAGTATTTGAACCCTCTAACAAAAAAAGACTTAATACTTGGTGGAAAAACCCTTGTTTGCAAGCACAGAGGTCAAACGTTTCTTGTAATTGATGACCAAGTTTGCGCACATTTTAGGAGGAATGTTGGTCCACTCCTCTTTGCAGATCATCTCTAAATCCCTAAGGTTTCGAGGCTGTCTCTGTGCAACTCTGAGCTTGAGCTCCCTCCATAGGTTTTCGATTGGATTAAGGTCCGGAGACTGACTAGGCCACTCCATGACCTTAATGTGCTTCTTCTTGAGCCACTCCTTTGTTGCCTTTGCTGTATGTTTTGGGTCATTGTCGTGCTGGAACACCCATCCACGACCCATTTTCAGTTTCCTGGCAGAGGGAAGGAGGTTGTCGCTCAGGATTTCACGATACATGGCTCCGTCCATTTTCCCGTTTATGCAAATAAGTTGTCCTGTGCCCTTAGCAGAAAAACACCCCCAAAGCAAAATGTTTCCACCCCCATGCTTGACGGTGGGGACGGTGTTTTGGGGGTCATAGGCAGCATTTTTCTTCCTCCAAACACAGTGAGTTGAGTTAATGCCAAAGAGCTCTATTTTGGTCTCATCAGACCACAGCACCTTCTCCCAGTCACTCTCTGAATCATTCAGGTGTTCATTGGCAAACTTCAGACGGGCCTGCACATGTGCCTTCCTGAGCAGGGGGACCTTGCGAGCCCTGCAGGATTTTAATCCATTGCGGTGTAATGTGTTTCCAATGGTTTTCTTGGTGACTGTGGTCCCTGCTAATTTGAGGTCATTAACTAACTCCTCCCGTGTAGTTCTAGGATGCTTTTTCACCTTTCTCAGAACCATTGACACCCCACGAGGTGAGATCTTGCGTGGAGCCCCAGAGCGAGGTCGATTGATGTTCATTTTGTGCTCCTTCCATTTTCGAACAATCGCACCAACAGTTGTCACCTTCTCTCCCAGCTTCTTGCTAATGGTTTTGTAGCCCATTCCAGCCTTGTGCAGGTCTACAATTTTGTCTCTGACATCCTTGGACAGCTCTTTGGTCTTTCCCATGTTGGAGAGTTTGGAGTCTGCTTGATTGATTGATTCTGTGGACAGGTGTCTTTTATACAGGTGACTAGTTAAGACAGGTGTCCTTAATGAGGGTGACTAATTGAGTAGAAGTGTCTAACCACTCTGTGGGAGCCAGAACTCTTAATGGTTGGTAGGGGTTCAAATACTTATTTCACTCAATGAAATGCAAATCAGTTGCTATCTTTTATTTAAAGTTATTTTTTCAATTTTCCTTTTGATGTGCTATCTGCCACTGTTACAATAAACCTACCATTGAAATGATACTGTTCTGAGACTTTTCATTTCTTTGTCATTGGACAAACTTACAAAATCAGTGAGGGGTCAAATAATTATTTCCCCCACTGTATATATATATATATATATATATATATATATCAATCTGCTCAGCTTCTCCTGCTCTATAACATGGTGCCTTCAGATTGAACTGCATTTTGTGGTGACAGGTCCTCTTTTAAAGGTTTGTCCAGGATTTTGATATTGACTGCCTGTTCTCAGGATAGGTCATCAAAAAATGAACAGTTGGGGTCGGATCCTGGCACCCTAACCAGCCAGCTGTTTGAAAAGGTTGCGGTGCTCCGGTGAGCACGGCATCCTCTTCTTAGGTCAATGGTGTCATGTTCACTGGTCACGGGGCCTTGACACAGCTCAGTCCCATTCATGTGAATGGGCCTGAACTGTAATACCAAGCACAGCCACCACACAATGTACAGAGTTGTGCTTGGTAAGCTGTGAGGAGGCCACAGCGCTTATGGGAGCACCACAACCTATTCAAACAGATGATCGTCAGGACTGGTGAGAGTCAGACCCCCACCAATCATATATTGATGACCGATCCAGAGGATAGGCCATCAATTTCAAAATCCCTGATAACCGCTTTAGACATTTAAAAAAAGCACTAACCTGTAGTATGCTACGTTTTGGATCATGTACAAAGTCATGATGGACATAACTGTCATTGACATACATTGGGCGTAATCAATATAGACAGGGGCAGACACATTCCTGAAAATGTTTTGTGGTTTGCACGCTGACTGTAATTTCTCACTTATATTATTTGCAGACCACCAAGTATTGTTCTATTTCAGGAGGTCAAAGATGGGGAAAATGCAGTGTAATGCTCTATATCTTATAACTGAGATTTCTCATTTGTGAAGTTTTCAGTACATGCAGTAAAGTCAACAGTACGGTGGCATTGCCACCAAGTGAAATCACAGGGATTTTCAGATCCCTTTGCGGATGCTGCAAATATCACCAAATGTTTTTTTACATTTACCACTACTTTGAGCTTGAAATATTATTCCGAGCAGATGTATATGCGGCTAAGAACCCCTAAACTGTAGTAATCTGTACTGTCTAATGACAAATCATGTTTGGTTCCCTATATGATAGCTGCCTCCGCGGTCCGCTACAATACCTATTGTTCTCCAATAGGAAGCAGTAATATAGAAAGGTTAATAATAGTTTAGAAACTTGAGGACAATGACAGATGGAAGAAGAGATAAAATATTAGACTTGTTTAGAAACAAACTGCCTAAAAAATCTCCATCACATTCACACTCGAGCTTCACTTCTTAAGCCCATATTCTGTAACTTTGTTTTTGTTTTCTCTAGGGCAAAAAATTTACTGTATCAGTGCTTTTATGTCACAAGAATGAATTGAATTCTTACCCTTTAGTGCAAACAACAATAGACAGAGTGGTAACCTACTGGAAAACAAATAGACACCCCGTCCCTTTTGGGGATTCAGAGAGGTTCAGAAAGATGGAGCTGACGGTGGAGTGGTGGCAGATAAAAAGAGGCCGATGCAAGAAAGAATCCTGCGGTCATTTATTACCATGCCATCTTCATAGTGTGTGCTGAACCAAGGTGCAGTGTAATGATTCAGACAAATGATGTTAATAATAATAGCTGGCCCTTGGCAAAAGTAGAATACCTAGTACTGCAGCATAAGAACTAATCAGATTCTTAAAAAAATGGTCTCTGAAGGACAGATTTTTATTTTTCTGCTGTTCTTCTGTCCAGGTTTTCCCTTTTGATTTGATGTCTTTAGCGGAAACAAAGCGGTAAACAAATTATTTTCAGAAGGGAGTGTGAACAGAAAGACATTCATTCTTAGCCTGTGCCTGAAAAAATATCACTTTTATGTTTTCTGCTACTGCTCATACTTAATTTTAAAAAATATTAAAGAAAGCTGCATGACCCATGGGGCATATACTGTCCATGCATTAAAGTGTACGTGATAACTAGGCAGCCATTTTGTTTTCCACATGTAGACACATATAATATTGTGTTACTTACTGATATCCAGAAGATGAAATGGCTACTTCTACTTCGTATATACATATTATTTTGAGCATCAGTTAGGCCTCATTCACATCTCTTGTTAAGGAGATACGGCATTGCCGGATTCTCTACTTTACTGCCAGATCCCTATGGACTGTAATGTGGTCCGGCGGTGATCCAGCCTCTTTCTGGCATGAATGCTGGATTTTGGCTGGACTAAAAGCTTTTTTGAGCATCGGTTGTGTCATTTCTGTCGGGGATCAGTTGTTTTTGATGGGAGAAAAAGTACTTTTTACTCCTATCAAAGATAACTGATCTCTGACGTAAGTGACTCTGATGCAAACTGATTATATCTGATGCTCAAAATAACGGATCAATTTTTTCTATTTTTCTGTTCTGACCGATCAGAAGAACGGAGAGCTTAATAGTGATGTGAACACGGCCTAAAATTGCTTTAGATCGAAACATGTCGGCAATAAATTTATTTGGAGGCTTGCACCTCTTAATAAATTTGCTGTGTCTTACTGCAGCACACTTCTTATTAAGACTGATCAAATCTTTAGTTTTACTCTTGAGATGCATTTTATATATGCCTGACTTCTGCTGCATTGTCTTCTGGTAAAACAGTATTAAAACAAAACTTTCAAAAGAAAAATGTAAAAGCCCAAATGTGAAAATTTTGAAGATGTTGTTTGAAATAGCAACTCTACTTTTGGTCCTCAAGAGAGTGCTTCCAGTTCTCAGTTCCTGAACCACATATTCCACTTTAATGCCTATGTTGTAAAGGCTCCCATACATATTAGTGTATTCTCATCCAAACCCACCATATTTGGGGGAACTGACTGACAATCTAATGTGTATGAAGAGCTTCCAACCCTTTTCCAAGTTCAGGAAGAGAAGGATCAGGCATCTTTAATTTTTGTCGCCTGATCCTTTTGTTGTCCCAGAAGATAGGCCACCACCAGTTGTGTCGGTCAGCATGCCATGAACTTTTCTACATGGCTACATTTAGTGTTATTATGTAGACCTATGGGAGCTAAGGACTAGAGGCTTTGGTTTTTGTATCTGTTATCTTCAAGAGATATTTTACTATATTTTACCTTTTGGAAGTTCTCTGCGTGAGTGTTACACAACAGAAGAAGTTTGCAGCTTGACATATGCATATTTGAATCAGTAGGTGACAGACAAAACAGAACTTAAAAGATGTTGGCTGTAATAATATCACCTCTGTGTATAGATAAGCAGGTCATTTTAGTAAAGTGATCTGTACAACTAAAGAGGCTTTTTAGTGGCCAATTGGAAAACTGCAGAATTTTATGGTTTTTGAAATATAGATTTTGATTTATCTTATTAAAAAACAACATCACCAAATATAAAAAAATATGTTATTTGATTTAAACTATAGGCCATTTTCTGATGACACATTCCCTTCAAATATCAGCTTCATGCTGTTAGGATATGTAGTGGTAATGTGGAGAAGTTCTAGTTTTGCCCTGTGGCTGAAAACATAAGGGAACCTTTTCACCTGGCTTGGGGCCACTAAGCCACCAATATGCAATTATGCAGCTGGGTTCTAGGGTTCGAAACCTGCCTATATCAAAGGATGCATTGAATGAGTTTGCAATTATTTCTTCATTTCTGTTAACCCCTTAAGGACTTAGGATGTACCGGTACGCCATGTTTGCCGAGTCCTTAAGGACCCAGGGCGTACTGGTACGTCCTAAGTTTAAAATTACATTGCGTCGCGGCGGGGGTTAATCGGAACAGGATGTCTGCTGAAATCATTCAGAGGGCATCCTGTCACAACGCCGGGGGGGGGAATCATGTTACCCTCCCCCCCGCATCGGCGATCGCCGCAAACCGCAGGTTAATTCAGACCTGCGGTTTGCGATTTTACCTTATCTGGCGGGCGGCGGTGCCATTGGGTCCCCATGCGGCTGTAGGCGGTACCCGATGGCATGGAAGGCAGCACGATGCCTTCCTTAGGCATCTGCGCTGCCTTCCGGTGACGAGCCTGTGAGATCCAGCCCCCTGGATCTCACAGGCCAGAAGCTGTATGAGTAATACACACTGTATTACTCATACAGCCAATGCATTCCAATACAGAAGTATTGGAATGCATTGTAAAAGAGATTAGACCCCCAAAAGTTGAAGTCCCAAAGTGGGACAAAAAATAAAGTAAAATAAAAGTTGAAAAAATAAAGTTTTCCCCCCCAAAAATTAAAAGTTTCAAGTAAAAATAAACAAAAACGTCATTTTGGGAAAAAAAATAAAGTAGACATATTAGGTATCGCCGCGTCCATATCGACCGGCTCTATAAGCATATCACATTACCTAACCCCTCAGATGAACACCGTAAAAAATTAAAACTGTGCTAAATAAAAAATAAATTGTAACCTTACATCACAAAAAGTATAACAGCAAGCGATCAAAAAGGCATTTGCCCACCAAAATAGTACCAATCTGACCGTCACCTCATCCCGCAAAAAATGAGACCCTACCTAAGATAATCGCCCAAAAAATTAAAAAACTTTGGCTCTCAGAATATGGAGACACTAAAACATCATGTTTCAAAAAAGAAATTTACCAAATCTGTTTGTGGTGTCTGTTTCAGTTTATGGTGCATAGACAACAGAGATGTGACAAATGTATTAAGAGGCATGCACCTCGTCATTAATTTGGTACATCTTATTCCACTGGAGTCCTTATGCAGACTGGCATAAAGTATGACACACCAGTGTTAATGTGCCCCATAGTGTTGGAGGACTTCCAGTATTGAGATAAAAAATGGCAGTTTCATATTCTTCTTCTAAAAAAATTACATCTATTTGACATGGTTTTCATCACTCTGTGTACAGATCCAAATTAAGATTAAGGGTCCCTGGGCAAAAACTGTTGTTGGAGGCCCTCACCCAGCTCTGGTACTTAGACCCCGCTGGATCCTTATCACAACCACATACAGTAGAGGTGGCCATCTATGCATACATGTGACTGTCTCATTTGAAGTCTCATGCATATGTGAATATCAGTAGATATGTGTTTACTTGAGAAGTAGATGTATCAGAGGTGAGAAGTGTATGCAATACTCATAATGTATAATCAATGATTACAACAGAAAATGCTGGACCCCATAACAAACATATAACAGTCCCCAGATCATTACTATAATCACCTGACCCCATTCTTACATTGACAGTTATTCATGCAAGTCACCAGCCTCCTCCAGACAAGAGCAACAATGTCATCACACCTCACTAGCCTGTCAGGAAAAGGATTCCTGGTAGGCCACACACTAGAGGTTAGGTTAATGGTGGGGCAGGTACATGAAGGCTCCCTTGCAATGAACATACAACCAATTTTAATAAAAGTAGATGGGTAGTAAAGGTCATTTATAGATGACCTGTAATCTGGCTCTGTCTCTCTAGAAAATTCATTACTCTCGGTCTAATCTGTGAAGCTATTTGGTCATCTAGACGTTGTCATGTAAGGGTGGGCATATTTAGACACATATATTGTTAACCTTGAAGAAGCACTCCAAAAACATCTTCATCTATATAGTGCAGCGTAAGCTCCTGTGTACACATGGTTTAGTCTAAGTACCGTTTATGGGGTTGCCTCTGTCTTGGCTCCTTCTTCTACTCTGATTTGCCCCCTTAGTGTTGCCTGGTGTACTTCCCATTATGTTGCTGACGTTGTAGAGACAGAGCGGGTGGTCTCATAACACTGCACCTCCCTTCTCTGTGTGTCTTCTCTAAGATCAGCAATTGATACCCGAAATACTTTGAGCTGCTGTCCCCTAAATTGCACTGCAGAGTCTGTGTATTCCTAAGTGAGAAAGCTTACTCCTGTTTACCCTGCCTCCTACTTGTTATAAGCTTCTTCTCTTCGGCTCTAACAAGCAGGAGGCAAGGGAGAGCATTGTGTAGCTTCTTATTGAAATACATTGGAGAGTCTGCACAGAGCACTCATGGATATTTTATACAGTTGAGGGGAAAGCACCCTAAAACAGTTATCTACGGATTGATATTCAGCTTGGCTATTTTCCCTTGCCCAAAATATTAAAAAGTTGGACTCATTGAGAGCCAATTCCAAAAGGTGGTGCTGGTGAGATGGTTCTCTTTCCATGAAAGATGCCTTTTTACATGTGAGTCAGGGGAGTTTTAAAACTCTACAGCTAATCATTGTATGGCCTTTTAGTTAAGACAGAAATGATATTGAATACAACCAGGAGCATGCCTCTGCTGGGAAAGACAATATTTAAAACATAGCTTTTAATAGTGTAGATAAAATACAAGGCCCAAAACAAACAAAACACCATTTTAAAATCAGAATCTATACAAAAGAGGAATGATCTTACCGTATCTGATAGAATCTGGCTACCATGTAAAATAAACACTCCAGGTGAGATCAGGAAGGGAAGACCTGGTTGCCCCTAGTAATCCCTAAATGCCCTAGACCTGATCTGGTAGTCCAGGTTGGCAGAGTGAACCCCCCTGGAATTCCCCTACTCACTGCCTGCAGCAGAGCCCTGGATACAGTCCTATAATTGAAATGCCCAAAAAGTCTTGACCCAGGAGTGTGTATGCATAACTGATGCTTTGGGCTATAAAATAAAGGATATCTTCAGCAGCAGTATATGTGTGGGATATACAGAGAAGCAGTAATCCTTCTTTTGTTCACCATCTTGATAGTAGAACTTACTGTCATCTGCCAGTAGCTGTTGTAACTATGATGCCAGACATTGCAAAGGTAGGTGTGACCAGATCACATCTGTCAGAACCATTAGTCTACAGAACATTAAAAATAATTAGCAATATGCGGGAGAGGAGCAGAGAAGACCTAAAGGCTTAAGAGATGCTGTAGACTGTGCCTGTGCAGTTGCATGCATGTCAAGGGCAGGGTGTAAACTCCAGCCCACTGTAGTGGTAGGATGTTAATGGTTGGCAATACATTATACAATCTACTGAAAATAGAAATTGTTCTTGGTCCTGCCACTTCTGAAAGGTCAGGCGTTATTACTTTTGGTGCTGAGTAACAACTTGCGCCTAAGTGTTTTTTGATTCCTGTGTTCTTCAGTACTGGTACACAACAACAATGTTAAAACAGTAGCCATATTGCTGAATAGTGCTGAATTTCCAATGGGAAATGTATCAATACTTATAAGTAAAGTGTCACCAAAAGAAAGCAACACATATCCTTTTTTCAAATGTTTTTATTTTCTGATTACAGATGTTTTTAATTCTATTTCCTGAACATGATTATGGAGGCTGACATCTTGCCAGTATTTAGAAAGCATTACGAAAATTGCTTTACGGCAGCCCCATGGGCCATAGATACAATGGACTGAAGGGGGACCTAATTGAATTATATTGGAGAGTTTTCTAGGCTCGCCCTGTGCAGAGGTCGTTGTATATGGAAAGAATAAATAAGCTCTGACAATCACCTATTGTGAATGGTGGATCATGTCTTATCTATACACAGAGGTGATATCATTACAGAAAGGATTACAATGACAGATAAGCAGATAACTGCAGTAAAGTGCTCAGTACTGACCAAGAAGTGGTGCCTATTATTAGGCTTAGTGGCCAATGTGAAAACTGCAGGATTTTATTGACATGGAAAAGTAAAATTGCACCATCAAAAATTCTGTTGAATATGTTAAATATAAAAATGTGATTTAAACAATAGGTCTTATTCAGATGCTACATTTCCTTTAAATGGGTTATGCCATAACTGGTGTAAAAAAATGAAAAATGAGACATTATATAGTACATGAAAAAACCTTTCTAACAAAGCTAGAACCAGCTCTGTACCTCACATGGGTCAGTGAGATGGACAAGAAACAAGGAAAAGAACAGCAGGTGACGTTATACGGATACATTATATTAAATAGATCACTGGCTATACTAAATTTCTCATTACGTGCAATTACACAAATGGTTAGTTTCAGTTTTTTTGACAATCTTAGAGCTAATCTTAGTCATGTCCATTTTTCTAGCCAGATTTTTTTAAAAATTTGAGAAAGTTTCAAAAATTGTTTATATCAGATAGCGCATACTCCACTTCAGGCACAATTTCCAACACGATTCTGGCACATTTGGCTTGGTAGGAGCCCCCCACAGTGTTTTGATTTTGTTAAATATCCTTTTCATCAAGGTAATCCCTTGTATCTACATATATTCCTAGAATGCTTTGATACATTGCAGTAGAACCCATTCCTAGACGTGTTCTGCTATTTTTTCTTTTATGCATTCCTGTCTGCCAATCCACTTTTTATTTTTTTAAGAAAGATGGTCTTTAAATATGGTTGTCTTCACGGGATATACCGCTAAACAATGCTAGTAAGCACATCAATAATGCAGAATACACAAAGTAAGCAGAAGTCTGTCCTCTCCGATCTGTAAAGCTGCTCACATGAACCTAATACATTACTTCCCAGTGTAAGAGAGCTGTCCCTGGTCTTGTAATTGTATCCTAGAGCAAGCGGCTACCCATAGCTCTTCTTACCTTCCTGTGAATTTTGTCTGTGACACTCTAAAGTAAACAAGATTGGAGTCTGTAGATTGTTAAATGTAAAGCATATATTTTTATTGCAAGGCAATAAATAACCTCTAGCTGCATGACATGCCAGCCACTCGCGCCCCACATTTATATGTACAATACAGAAATAGAAGTTGTATCGTAATATTTCACAGGGAGTTAAAAATTATGTTGGCATGTGGGAAGTTAACATCCACACTCTGGATTCTTTTGCTTGATTTGCTGTTTTCTTTCCCATAATTCTGAGCATCCAGTTTGCACTGCCATTTAAAGCACAGGTTAAGTGTTGTTGCAGGCCATTATACATCATTAGAGTAAGTAATATTCAGCTGTAGAAGAAGGATGGAAGCTTTTCACTTGTAGCCACCTGGACATTTCATTTGTCATCTGGAACGCTACAGCAAAATTAGTTGTGGCAGTCGAGATGTAATTTATAGCATGGCACCTTGAAAATTAAGTAATGAATCACACCATTTTGGCTGATTAGAGTTAATACATTTTTCCCGATGACATATTTTGTAAAACAATGCAGTGTATTCAAAACTATGCCTATCAGATTAGATCATTTTTCATGGGAGCCCAAATACCCGGCTAAGTACCAGGCTGCCGCACATAAAAAATCTGTGATTTAATCAGTGATGGAGAATAATCTGGGTTTCACATGTGTAATAATACTTTATCAACATGCACACTATTCTTCATTGCTAAAGTTTTGCCAAAAAGAGTAGCGAAACACAAAAACACCTTTTAGTACACAAGTGCAAATAAAAATCTGCCGGGTATAGCCCAGATTTAGACAAAGGCCCAGATTTATTAATGGTAAAGATGGTGTAAGCTCAGAAAGGCTGTCTCGACCTTTACTAGATTTATCACAGTTGGTCAGGCTGGACGATAAATGTGGACACTTTTCACTATTGGTTGTCCTGTTTGGAGACATTTTTGACACCAGCATTGTAGTGCAATTCTGGCACAAAATGGTGCATCTTAGGCCATGCCTCCTTTCCACCAGAGTTCCCTCCACCCTCTTGTCAAGCATGTTGGAAAATAGTGTAGAGAACCTAGATGCACCAATTTGCATCACTTTTTAGACACATTTTTGATTCAGACACATTAGTAAACTTGATCCAATGTCTGCAAATTTGTGCTGTGATGTCATTTAATGTATGTTAGCACAGAGGTTATTTGGTGATCCTGCAAGAATATTTTAAAATGTCTCCTGATGGATGACCATTAACATGATGATGTGGTAGAAGGACACTAAACCCCCGCTAAGAAAAGTTAGTCTTTAGTTCTTTCTTAATCGACGTCTGTAAACTTCTGCAGAAAGCAGTTAAACAGTCCTGCAGTCAAAGAAGTATCTCCTTGCTCCTTGCCTCTCCATCTTCGGCTGTAGACTGACTCTGTGCACTAGCATGAGCTTACTGGAAGACAGAAAGTTCAGGAAGGGAGTGGGGCTTAATACACTGCATACACTTCAATAGACATTGAGAGCACTGTGAAAGAACAGGAAGCTAAAAAATGTCAGCAGCTTCTTACAAAACATCCCCTTTTTTGAGTGCAGGGATACTAGACTGTTCCCGAGCACTGACAATACAGAAGGTGTTAACTAGCTTTCCCAGGTGCCGGAATGTCAAGTTTACCTATATATACAGGAGTGACTTCTCACTGTCAGTCTAGTGAAATTTGACATTCATCAGTGTTGGAGACCTGGATTACAAGTCTTGTGTAGCTGTACACACTGACCATATCTGATCCGTGCAAGTAGCCCCGCTTTTACAGGACCCTAAAAGGCAAAGCTGCCTTGCTATGGCACTATTTAGGAATGAGTTGGGGGCTTTATCTAGTTATATTTACTTTCTCTAGACTCAAGTACAACTCTGTATGGTGGTAGCCCAGCTTTCCTAGGACCCTGAAAGACAAATCTTCCTAGCTATAGCACTATTTAGGAATAAGGAGGGGTATTTATCTTGATATATTTAGTGTTCTGCAGCCTATGACAGCTGCACATGGTGATAACCCAGCTTTCCCAGGACCCTGAAATCTGCTTAGCTGTGGCACTATTTAGGAGTGAGGAGAGGGGTTTATCTTGGCAGATATACTATTCTGCAGTCTGTAGTGTGGTCATAACCATTGAAACGAGTAGTGTATAATGTGATGGAAAATTAATCAAGTCAGTTAATGCCCTGTATTAACTTTCTGTACATGATAAATGCCACTTGCTTAAGTGAGACAACCTTTTTAAGCAATCTGGGAATGCTGGGTAACAACTAGAGATGAGCGAATTTCATAATTGTTATAAAAAATTTGTTAGTGCATCGTTTGGTGGTAAAAGCAGATTTGCGTTATGGATTCCATTACCACAGACCATAACGCAATTCTATGACGGAATGCATAATGGAATGCCTTTAGATGCATTCTATTATGACAGAATGAATAACGGAAGTCTATGGCCTGCATAACGGATCCGTCCTGTCTCCGTTAGGATCCGTTATGCAGGCCATATACTTTTATTATGATGGAATAAATAACGGAATATCTCTAAAGGCATTCCATCATAGAATAGCGTTATGGTCCGTGGTAACGGAATTCATAACGCAGCGTAAAATTCATAAAATATGAAATTCGCTCATTTCTAGTAACATCCTTTGCAGCGATATAATGGAGGTTACACTTGGAGGAACTTAAATACGGTATACACTATATCCATAAATATAATATCAGGACAACTGTGAGTATATACTATATATGCAGTTTGATCTCCAGCATAACTCCACATGCTACACAGCTTTCCTAAGCTGCTGAAAAGTAAATCTGCACATTTATGCAATAAATAGAGAACTAGACAG
The DNA here is from genome assembly GCF_905171765.1 of Bufo bufo. Taxonomy (NCBI): domain Eukaryota; kingdom Metazoa; phylum Chordata; class Amphibia; order Anura; family Bufonidae; genus Bufo; species Bufo bufo. The sequence goes on from NC_053393.1 coordinate 194,801,815, forward strand.
ATTAGCTATTCAGCTTTGTGTTCTATGACTGGTGCTGTTACCAAGTCTATTTTGTAGGATTAGTAACTAGGAGATTTCTTCCAACAAAATGACAGTGTCACTGTGTAGACAAGAATGATCCAGACGAAACCCAGACCCTCCTCCTTAACTTGCCTACTTACATGCAGTAGGAGATTGTTACGTTTTGTTGGTTGTTCTTTTTTCTTTGTTTGGATTCTAGGTTTAATGGTCCTTTAAGGCTGGCTGTCCACATTTAGATTTTGAATCCAAAGTACAAGATCTTCATCATAGTTCAGTGTTTTGGTCAATGTTTGATCAGTGATTTCCATAAGTTATTTTGATCCAAAACCAGGAGTGAAGCCTACACAAAGATAAGTTATAATGGAAAGCTCTGCTCCTATTCTTTGGTTTTGACAGAATGGCTAATGGAAATCATTGACCAAAACACTGATGTGTGAACTAGGCCTAAAGGACAGATACTACCTCATCTCCTTTTTTAATCTATTCTTGGTTTTGCTTCCAAAAACTGTATTAGAATGCCTGAATTAGGAAACCCAGCCTTAAAGGGGTATTTCAGTTACATTAAGTTATCCCCTATCCACAGGATAATGGATAACTATTAGATTAAACTGTATGCCATATAGAGCCATGTAGACGAAGCCGTATAGCAGTGCATGAAGACAGTATGGGTTGCTAGCATGAAGCTGTATGATGTTCGTCCACAGTTATTCTCCTTTACAAACTTCTAGGATAGAATACCTCTATACATGTTGCATCCATTTATGCAATTTTTTCCTCATAGAATTTGTACAGTCTGTGCCTGTGAGAAATGTGGAATTATGATCTAATGCCAGCCATGATCTAATTCCAGCCATTTGCTGTGAGATAGCAGAGGTAGTGAACTCCGCAGGGGTCCTGGCTTCAAGCAGGCCACATGTGTACAATGTGTACAATGCACACCTCACTCAGCCAGCACGGAGGCCAACTCATCCTACAGGAAAACCCCCCTGTAGGCGGTCTCGGCTATTAACCAGATCACTCAAATCCATCAGACATCATGGAACTGGGGGTTCATAAGGAATTAGGAATTGCCCGTCCGTCACAGGCATAAACCAGTTACATATCTGCGACACAGGGGCCAAAACAGACATGGTCGTAGTTTGGTGGCAGGATGCCAAGAAGGGGAGATACAGAGATCTCCCAGCAGAAACCTAATAACGGCGCCATGTTTGTTTTCCACCTGTAGCCGGAACCCCCAGAACCATCTCCATGTGACCTTCCGGTCTGGAGATATGGGCCATAATGGATGTTGTTGGTCTTTGGCTACCAGGACAAGGAAAAGAGGGTGGACTCCTCCCAGAAGGAGGGAGGGGCGTGACCAACTACAGGTGAAAAGGCCCATGCCAGCCAGAGGCCAGTGTCTTTCTCTGAAGGGGGTCACATCGAGTAATGTGTTTGGAGGGACCATGCACAAACTGCTGACATCACTGCCCCATGTGACTACAGCCAAGCATTACAGCAACTCAGAACTCATCATAACCCAAAGGACGACTCATCCACCTGGTAACTGACTCTTGCTCTGTTTAACTCTGTTGTATCATACCACCTGTATTTGCACATCCGACCACTGTATATATTCTCTGTGTGTATCGTGTATTGTCTAGTGCGCCCTTAAGGCAATTAAATATATAATTTAATCTTGTGCTGTTCTTGTATCTCAGTCCACGAATTCCCACTTCCGTGTTTCGGCATAGTTATATGCTACTGCGGGTTGGTATCTCACCCTATATAATCCTGTTAGCGGACCGAGCTTATATCAAACGAGGAACTGGTGGCAGTCTACCAGGCTGAGAAAGCTCTGTTTCACTCTCTCAGCTTGTCAGGGTTGTGAGCGAGTGTGGAGTTAGGCAACGTCTCTCGCCCCCCCCCCCCCCCCCGCCTCTCTGTGCCCACGTGGACAGGAGGTGTCTGTGCAAACTGTATCAAGCTGGCCTTACGTGCTCCCAGGGAGGGCGTAACGTCACGTCTTGGAAACTAGTGACTAAACCGTATCTCGTGAGCTCGACGTGGGGCCACGAGGTGTGGTATTCGTCACAGTGCCATATTATAGCTCCATAAAATAAGTAATTATACAGCCATGTGCATGAGGATCAAAAGGATAATTAACTGCCATCTATTGGGGGGGGGGGGGGAACAATCATTTACGGGATGGAACTTATTGTATATGATAGTCACTATAAAACATATTCTCGTATATTGCACAACATCTGCCAGGACATGGAATATAGCTCAAGTCTGAGGTCTATGACAGATCTTCTGTTGTATTTAGAAGCATCCACCAGACTTTTTTCATACCTTTAAAGTGATAAAGATACACATACTGTAGTGTGTAGTAGCTTTAATTCCTAGATCTTGGTTGGCCAGGAATCAAACATGCAGGGTTACCGTTTAATTCAAGTTATGCTTTACATTACTAGGAGGGATGGACAAAACAATCCTCTGTGTCCCCAATTTGCACTGAAATACGTTATTCCTATTCCCACTGGGGTATCTTGACGTCTGTGATAATTTAAGTTGTTTGTGTCAAGAAGAATAACGGCTGCCTGGCTTTTTTCCCTTCATATTGCCTAGATATACAAAATCTTTGAAAAGTTAATAAAAGACAAAGAGAAAAGGTTGGAGGTTAAATAAAACCTACAGCATTAGGTAGTGTTAGATTGTGTCCGTACATGATGTCATACATCATACAGCCTAGCCAACCATGTAATTCCTGGGAATTCATATTGCTTAGTTGCTTGGTGCTGTATTGTAACATATAATGAAGATATCTGTAGTGTCACATTCCAGAAGATATATTCTATGCTGCAGGAGACAGCTCAGTGGATGCTTGTCTTTTCATTTGTAATGAGTGTAACTTAGATGATCAAACTTAATGGATACAGTAAAGCTGCCCATATCAGTTAGAGTTTAGGGTACTTTCACACTAGCGTTTTTCTTTTCCGGCGCTGAGTTCCGTCCTAGGGGCTCAAATCCGGAAAACAACTGATCAGTTTTATCCTAATGCATTCTGAATGGAGAGTAATCCGTTCAGGATGCATCAGGATGTCTTCAGTTCAGTCTTTTTGACTGATCAGGCTTTTCAGAAAAACGTAGCATGTTGTATTTTTACCTCCGGCCAAAAATCCTGAACACTTTGACTGAACGCCGGATCTGGTCTTTTTCCTATTGACTTGCATTAACGCCGGATCCGGCGTTGTGTGTTCAGTCAAACCGGATCCAGCTTTTGCATGTTAAACCCGTAAAATGTGCAAAAAAAGTTAAAGTCCATAAATGGCGGATCCGTTTTTTCCAATGCATTTTTTCATTGTGATCAAAATCCTGATCAGGATTCAAATGTAATCCGTTTTCACACATTTTTCCGGATCCGACGGGGAGTTCCGGTGTCGGAATTGAACGCCGGATTAAAACAACGCTAGTGTGAAAGTAGCCTAAGTCACCAGATTCCCCTGACTGCCTTGTGTCTATAGGGCATTTAGGGTAAACAAGAGTTCGACAGGTAAAATTTTTACCATGAGATTGTAATGATAATCCTCACCTGCAGTAACAGTGGAGGTCACAAGAACTGGCTAGACTAAGTAGCTGAGTCTAAAGAGAACCCCAAGATCTTCACCCTTTAACCCCTATACAGTTATCTCAACTTTGCAGTTGGAGATCCCTGGCATGCGTCCTCAGAATTTTTCCTGACTAGCAGGGGGATACCCAGTGTTGTGAATATGTTGCCATAACCAGAAGTCAATCAGGGAGTCACCTCAAGCCAGATGATGAGCCAGAAGTGTTGCCAGTAACAGCCAAGGGTCGAACCAGGAATAGCATAGCAAGTTCAAATCAGTAGTTAGAGGGTGGTCAGACAATCCAAGGTTCAGAGACAATGAGTAAAAATAAAATGCACTCTAGCGCATGCTCGGTACGCTGCCTGTTACAGCGCGATCCTCACTCACCCGCCTACATTTTGCTGACTGCAGATGCTCCGGACAGTTTGATTGCACACGCGCCCGGCCGTCACGCTGTAACAGGCAGCGTACCGCGCATGCGCTAGAAGAGCGCGATCCCGGCAGCATGTCCATCTAATTGTAGAGGAGGGGTAAGGGGCGGGCTTAGCTTTACTTGAAGCAAGGAGGCCGCTGCCCCCTTGACTTCAAGCCTGACTCGGAGACAGCGCCAACCGACATTAAAACAATGTTTTTAACAAGTATGAAGAAACGCAAAGAGCAAAGAAAAATATGATTAGCAACACACTGGGGGATACTGTAAGGTATTGTGGTCGGTTTAATATGCGTTTTGCAGGTGACAGGTTCCCTTTAAAAAAAGGGAATGAATGGTAAACGTTGTCATGAAAATTCTTATCAAGGAGTTGGCGCCCAATTTTTCTGCTGTTTTCAGTTCTCACATTTTGGGCCTCTTAGTTATGGCAACCTCCCAAAGTTTGGACCACCAATAACCACTTTAATAACATCTTATATTCATGGGTAATAGAATTTAAAAAGGGATTGTCGCAGAACAACCTCCTTAAAGGGGTTCTCCGGGAATTAAGAAAATAAAAATACTTAAATAACACTTTATTATGAATATATTCCCAAATACCTTTCATTAGTTATAATGCCTCATTTTGTCTGGGAAGCAATCATCAAGGGAAAATAAAATAGCCGCCGTACTATTAGTACACACTGTCTTAATCACACAGGACAAGTTACTTCACAACACTGACGTAAAGAGCTGCCTCAGCCTCCTCTCTGCTCTGCTTGGAAACATGAAGTTCAGAGAGTAGGATAGGACAGACTGTGGTAATGTGTTGCTGTGGTAATGGAGACTCTGTACAAGTGCTGCGGCTTATTATCCACACCCCCACCATCCTCTCTGTACTTCATGTCTCCTCATGAACTCCATTCCTACACAAATTCAGCTGAAGATCCTATAAACTGTATTCAGGTTAATAATCCCTAACAAGTAGAGCAGAGAGGAGGATATGACAGCTTTTTACCTCATTGTTCTGAAGTAATTTGTCCTCCTGTGTGATTAGGACAGGTTTTGTGTGTACTAATAGGATGGCGGCCATTTTGTTTCCCCTGATGATCGCCTCAGACAAAAGGAGCCATTATAACTAATGAAAGGTGTTTGAGAATATCATTATAATAAAGTAATATTTGAGTATTTTAATTTTCTTAATTCTTGGAGAACCCCTTTAAGGTGGCCATATACATTAGATAGAAGTTGGTTGATGGCTGAATGTTGAACAGTCAATCATTTGGTGAATGTTCTTTTCACAGACACCACCATACACAGTTTAGTCCATATTGGCCATTACAATTGTTCAGACTGCCCATCCATGAACAAATAATCTTTCTGGGAAAAGAAAGATTTTTTTGTCCACTAATTATATTTCTATAAACAAAAGATATTAGATTTTTCAGATGAAAATTTGAAACTTAACCGGCTTCTTTTCAGATGATGATGGTCTGTCATCAGTTGGTTGAGTTGTGTTGTTTGAAATCCTCCTTTTCCATCAACTTTAGAGTGTGTATTGTATTGTTGGAGGAGTCAAGACTGATAGCTGTCTATAGCTATTTTATGTCTGTGCCAGCTCAAGGTGGGTTGTAAATATGAGACTTTTTTTCTCTTTAACAATGTCAGCCTCTTTCTGCCTTTCTTTGGAGATAAGGGAGAACAAGGTGGTAAATTATATATATATTTTTTTAGTTAATACATCATTCTGTATGTATTCCAAAAATATTAAGTTGCTGCATTAGACATTTTTTTTCCTGTGAAAACATACAAAACAGATACACTTGCTTTGAAGTTTGCAGATAACAAGACATTGTGTAAAGGCTGAATGAAATCCGGTCCTTTGTTCCCGCCCAGTGAGGAGAACATGATTTATTACTAGTCTTTAGTATTACTCTGTGTATCCTGTCTAAAAGTTTAAAAAGCTGATTAGATCTGAGATTAAACCTTAACTAATGTTGTTTTAAGTGGACTGCAATTTGTTATTGACAACACGCTTCCATGGCCGCTCAGCATCACACTGGATCCCTTGCTTTGCAATTTACAAAGATGACAAGAAAGGGTGGTTCACTTCCTAACGTGGATACTAGTTGACTGATTAGCCGGTTCTCTAACTGGAGTTCTTGCAAATTGCACACATAAGAAAGCCTGCAATTTATATGTACTTTAGGAGTGAATGCTTTAATCCCATGATTCATGAGAGCAATGCAGTAATAATTTAAAGACAATATTTTATTTATCCCACCGGGTTGTCAGCTGATACAAGACAAATTTCCATTGCTTTGGGTTGCTACGGTTGGCCACCTAATTGCTTCATAGGAAGTAAGTGGAATTGCTTATATAAGTGCACGGATTGTCTTTGGCAATGTCAAATCAAGGCATCAATCAGTCCATCTGGGTAAAATCACAAGCTGACTCCGATATTGCTAAATATTTATACTGTCAAATACACACAGACATCCAGATGAAAAGAGGCATTCATTAGAAATTCTCTAGCTTGTCAGTTTAAAGATGTAGATTAGAGCAAAACCTCCCACTACGGTTCTGTGAGTGCTCAGGAAAAGTCTATATTTAGTCATCGTGAGCAATAAATATCATCATATTGCCTCATTTAGGTAAATACAGAATAAATATTGTCAGGGTTATGTAAACCGACCCCGGTCCAGAGTGTCTTACAAGGGTAAATCCCAGGATATTAATAGAAGGCTGGTAAAATTTGCAGCTATTGTTTTTTCTTATGCCACGCACTTAGCACTTGCTTTTACCCAATTCATTAACATCTGAACGTGTGCTCCAAGTTCAGTGGTTTTGCAGAATAACCTACAGAATAATGTTCTGCATATCAAGACAAGGTACACTTGTTGGAGTTGTACAAGCTATGGCTTCCATCTGGGTGTAAGTTTTAGTTCTAGAGTTGAGACTTGACACAAGGGATCTTAAAGCTGGGTCCATCTCCTCTTATCTCTGACAATCAGCTATTAGTACTCTGGAAAACTGCATCTGCCGACAAACTTGTGTAAATTGAATGGCGAACATTCAAATAAATGACCCCCACTATGACATCTGGGGGCCTGATTTATCATAGATGGCAGCATACGGTGGTCTATGGCTCATGCCTCATCATAAATAAGTTGTCACCTTTGGCAGTACATGTGCCTAAACTGAAATCTGCCTGGTGTAGATATCATTCTTCTTGTACACCAGAAAACTGGCTTAAAAGAAGATGTGTGAAGGAGGCCTCTAGCGCCCCCCCCCCCCCCAGTCTGCCACACCCCCTTATCAGGAAAGTGTTGAAGACGTTTGAGAAACACCAATTATGCAAAAATGTATTTGCAAGTGGTTTCTAGAAAGTCACAAACACATTTTTTGTGACTTTTATGGGCGGGAAAACTGTTGCACAATAATGTTAAATCAAGCCTTATGTATTCTTGAGCCAACATTACAGAATTGTTCTTTAATTTTTATTTTTTTAATTCCATCTCTAGACTATATTTACCGTAGAAAACTGTGAATAAAATGTGACCTTTTTTATCTTAGGAACACATAAAAGAACCCAGCTTGCCAGTTTCTGTGGGACCAGGCAGCCATCTAATATATATGGGGTTGTCCTGACTTCCCTTACAGCAGGATTGGTCAATTGTATCTCAGCATATCACATCCTTGTGTTCTCAGCAGAGATAAACTGCCATATATGCCTGGCAATGGCTTACTCCTGTCTCCTGGCTGAGAACACATGCGCTGACCAGACCTGTGTATGGGTTGGTCAGAAGAGATAACTGTCAGCTATCTAACATGTATGGTCCAACTAAGACTTAAATACCATTGGGTTTGCGATAGGACATTAAAATTTGACATGAACAAGTACACACTAATTGAGTACGTCTATTTGAGAGACGCAGGCTAGACCCTCATGAATGCAAGGAAACATCAATTAGTTCAGCTAGTCAGATGTAAAGTCCAACTCTTGTTGAAGTCCCACTAGAGCCAGTTTCTTACGATTTCGGAAAAAGATAACCTATTGGACCCTATTGATCATATGTCTTATGTACTCAATAGTAACAGCATAGTGTATGATAGCAGGTAAGTGGACATGTACATGTTCTGTAGAGATGGAAGGTGGTCTCCCAGAATAATTTATTGTGGTGTATCCAAGGAACCTGACTACAACCCTGAATGAACCCTTGAATGCAAGGAAACATCAATTAGTTCAACTAGCCAAATGTAAAGTCCAACTCTTGTCTAAGTCCCACCAAACTTGTCCAGGTCCTACTAGAGCCATTTTTTTATGAGTTCAGAAGAAGATAACATATTGGCTATTGGGCCCTATTGATCATATGTGTACTAAGTAGTAACATTAAAGTGTATGATATGAGGTGAAGTGGACATGTACATGTTCTGTATAGATGGAAGGCGGTCTCCCAGAATCATTTCTTGTGGTGTATCTAAGGAACCTGCCTCCGACCCTGAATGAACCCTTATTATTATAGTCTTTCTTTGTAGAATATTTAGTGCGTTGTTATATTTGTTGTTCTTAAGTAATGAGCAGCGCTAATTATTTCCATTCTTGTGTTTGTCTTTAACTTGGTGAGCAGTCAGGACATTTCATTGAAGTTCTAGAGCATTACAGCACTCGGCAAAAGATGTTTAATTACACCCACATTTTTAGATTACTAATTAACATCTCTTTATATAACTAAATATCTCTAATTAATCATCAAATCATAATCAGTAGACTAATTAACTTCAAACTTGACTGTCAACAGAAAATCTATGTGACTATCCAACATCATTAATTACTATTATAATCAACACAGCTCCTTGTGGGATTTCTCAGAAGACGACTGTGCTTTATACAGCAACTTACTCTCGTTGAAGCATTAATATTTGTAACCTGCTAATAACACAGATCATTAATGAATTATATTGACCTATTTGACAAGCTGCCAGTGATATGCCTACGAAGACAAAATATTTCTGGTGCGTAAAATGGAGGGAGAGGAAGTTTGAATATTTACTGCCCACATTTCTTTGCTTTACTATATAAAGGTAACCGTGTTAGAATTAATATGACAAAGCTGTGAGACTTGATCCACATTTCAGCTGGAAATTTGCTTTAGTATTGTATTCTTTTCTTACCATTAAAGGGCATCTGTCAGCAGATTTGCACCTATGAAACTGGCTGATCTGTTACATATGCACTTGGCAGCTGAAGGCATCTGTGTTGGTCCCATGTTCATTTGTACCTGCATTGCTGAGAAAAAATAATGTTTTAATATATGCAAATGTGCCTCTAGGAGCAATGGGGGCGTTGCAGTTACACCTAGAGGCTTAACTCTGTCTGCAACTGTTGTTCCCTCTCCACTTTGATTGACTTTAAGAGAAATCAGGGCCAGGTGTGACACATTTTCACTGCCTGGCCCTGTCAATCAAAGTGGAGAGGGCACGGCAGTTGCAGAGAGAGCAGAGCCTCTAGGTGTAACGGCAATGCCCCTGTTGCTCCTAGAGGCTCATTTGCATATATTAAGACTTCATTTTTCCTCAGCAATGTGGGCACATATGAACATGGGACCAACACCGATGTCTTCAGCTGTTAAGCGTACATTCAAAAGGTCAGCCAGTTTTATAGGTACAAATCTGACAGATGTCGTTTGAGCCTCCTAGACACAGCAGGACACAGTATGGTGGACATGGAGTCTCCCATGGCTCCGTACTACAGACACATGGACAGCAAGGCATTTTGCTGTTAAGTTTTTGCAAAATGTAGCAGAAAAAACTCTGTAACTCTTCTCATGAAATTGAAATTGTACAGAGGTACAGTAGGACCCCAGGCATCTATATATATATGCCCAATTCTGAGTGCATAACACAAAGAACCGTAGTATGGCTGTGTACATGAGGCCTACCACACAAAAGTATTTATATCTTAGAGATAATTTGATATAGCATATTTCTGCCCACATTCATGGCATGATGGGTCTAATTTATCATCCTCCTTCTATATACTGCAGCATTTGTCTACTTTAGTGGAATGACTCTTCTTCTTTGTCGTCATAACCATCTATATCTAATGCTTAATCATGCAGTGCTATGCAAGGTGTGCTATAAGAAATATAGGGTCCATTCCATCCTGTCCACTGATCTCCCCATGGCACCAGTGCTATCACTGATAACATTTAATTTAGTCTTCAGTTTGTAAAAGAGAAATTAACTATATGAGTTTCATCTATAGGATATTTATTGAAATGGTTTCCAAGAGCCCTTTCTGTAACTCCCAGTTATTCCAGTGCAAGCCCCCTCTATATTTATGGTTTACCACAGGACCGGTCTGTTCTGGTTGTCTATCAGTTGGTAGGCCCCCACATCAAACTTCTACAGTATGTCTGGTTTGTTACTAAGGGCATTGTGAGCACCATTCAACAGCTAAATAATAAACCATGGAAGACCAAGCTCATCAACGCATGAACAATACCTTGTGCATTATCACTAAAATCAAGCGAAAGAAACATCCAACAAAGTTAAAATGTGTATTGTAATTGAAAAAAATAAATGTCCAAGGCATGATGCTGAAATGTGATACTTTGGCTTGTGGATTAATTACTAGCTGAACATCTTGATGATAGATATATCTACACATTTTCCAGCCTGAGTCTCCTAGTAGAGCTGTGGCTACAGTAGCGTCTTCGTGTTGGGCACCTCATCACTGTATGGTGATATGTATTATGAGAAGCACATGAGAATAAGGATCCTTCTGTCTTAAACCTGTCTGGAAGATGACTGACAGCTTTGCCTTTACAGTAGTTAATGAAATGAAGTTGTCAAGTAGTGCAGCAGTGCTGAGGAAACCCCACTTGGACTAGCTCATACCATTTACATTTTTTTCACTGCCAGTCAGTAGAAGCTTAAAACACATCTGCTTTGAGCAGGAATATTTCCTACAGTATATTACATTACATTCTGGTTCATTGTATGGTTGTTTACAGACTTCTTTTATTTACCGTGTATACCTCTCCTTTAGTAGGTACTGTAGGTGAACTTAAAGCCAGCTTCCCCAAGCAGAATAGGACCGTGATCTCCTGAACTAACAGCCTCATAAGAACCTATAGTATAATACTCTTAGTTTAGGTGACCAAATCCATGGTTGGTTTGGAATTTCTGGCTAGAATATGGGTGCAGAAATGTGCTCGTAATGTACTCGTGTGAAATTGGACCAACTGTCAATGAAGAGGACAATTCCCATATTAACACACATATCCTTCTCAGCCGACCAAGGATGATTATTCTATGGAGCATTAGCAGTTGTAAGATATCTTATGGTGCCTCTTTTTTTTATCATGATTGCAGCCCAGACTGTCCAATATATTTTTCCCATAATCAGAAGTTGGATATGTGTCTACCAACTATAGACGCAAGTAATTTATCATTCCTTTTGTTCCAGACTATTGGCATAGAAAACTCTGGTGCGCGCTATTTTTGTGCAAATAAAATGAACCAAATTTATGAAGCAACATGCACCCTTGTATAAACTTGGTGCAACTTTAGTCAATGCAGATGAGAGAAAAACTGACTTTCAATAAGTATCCTTGTGAAAAGTTTCCTCCAAAGTATTTATGGAATGCAGTAAAGGCAAATTTACACACTCTGACTGAGCAGGTAATTATTGGGAAGGGACCATTCCTTCCTGAAAACTGCCTGCTTGCCTGCAACTATTACCTCCACTCTATGGGGACGAGGAATGGAATATATATTTTCTTTGTTTCTTGGAAGCAGATCGCTGTTCACACAGCACCATTTGCTGCCCAGAAACAAAGAATTGAGGCAGATTTACACTGGGCAATTGTCAGGCCGATTATCATGATCGAACATTAGTATGGACATTCTTTCCCAATAATTGACCCAGTTAAAAGTGCCAGAGATCATTCGATGAACGTTCAAAATGATGATTACCTGCTTGGTTGGTGCATGGAAATGCAGCTTTAGGTGTCTTCATAAACAATCTGCAGCATTATTAGATGGGGCGATTATCGGGAATAAGTATTTGTACTAACGTTCATTCCTGATAATCAGCCCAACAATTCCCCCATGTAAATCCCCCAAAAGGGGTTGTCCAGGATTTATATATTGATGGCCTATCCTCAGGGTAAGTCATCAATTTCAGATCAGTAGGGGTCTGACTCACAGAACCCCTGCTTATCAGCGGTATGAAGAGGCTGTGGTGCTCCATGAGTACTTAAGCCTCTTCCTAGGCCATATGATGTCTCATTCATCAATTCAATGAGGGGGGTGAGCTGCAATACCAAGCACAGCCTTTGTATGACGTATGGCACTATGTTTGGAGGCCTCTGGGTTCACCAGAGTTCTGGAGCCTCCTCAAACAGCCAATTGTCGAGTAGGACCCCTACCATCTATTGATGACCTATGCTGAGGATACCGGAAAAATCTTTTAACATTATTCAGTAATAGTTGTTCAGCATTAGAAGCAGGGCCATGCCTGTCCATGGACTGGGTCTTTTATTGCAGCTCATCTCTATTTGAACAGCAATACCAGACACATCCCACCGACAGGCATGGTGCTGTGTCTGGGTAAAAAATAAAAATCAAAAAGCTGACTTTTTCTCTAATGTAGGACAACCATTTTAAAGAGGCTGTCTTAGTTGAGCGAAAAATTGCTCAAGGAGGGGGAGGAGTATTATAAAGCAATAAAAGCTAAGCATAATTGCTTACCAGTTTATTCCAGTGCTGCTGGATCAGTCTCCCCGCCAGTCTGTATTTTCTTGACTGTGGTGGTGATGTGGATGTATTTCAACATGACCACTACAGCCAATCTCTGTCCTCAGTGGAATGAGGTGCTAGCTAGTGAGGCCAGTGATTGGCTGCAGCAGTCACATGCTCATGTCACCACTGCAGCCAAGTCAACATAGTCCAGTGTGGAGGTCTGGAATAGTGGGTCCGGAATGGGTAGATAGTGCTTCTTTTATTATGTTATCCTATGTTATCATATCCCAACTTGGACAATCACTTTAATGTCTGTGGCCACTAGAATATCATATATAGCTGTAGTTGAGCTGAGCAGTTGTCTGTGACAAATATCTCTAATACTTCAGTCTATTATACCACAGGCACACCCTCTCCCCCAGCTCCGATCTCTCATATATATGTGTTCCAAGACACACGTCTTTCTTTAGACACTGACAACCACCCCTCCGTCACTCTGCTCCACAAAGACATCATTCAAAGTGTCTTAGGTGTCATAAACAGCTTAAAAAGAAAAGTCTCAGCTACTTGATAGATATGGAGCAAGTCTCCTGAGAGCATATTTTCAGGAGCATCATACTCCAGTTTTACAGCTGAGAAACATTGACTAATCTGTCCCAGTGACATGATGGTGCTCCACAGAATCAGTGAACAGACAAACTCGGCTCTGGCGCATCTGTTTCGGGACAAAGGATGCACACAGTACAAGGTGTAGATTATAAAAAAAAATTGAGTTTGGTGTCACAGGTTCATATATGAGTCTTGGAAGCCCCAGGTATCTTTTTTCTGGTTAGATTCGAAGCCTACGCCAATGTTTCCCTATGTTAGATAATTATGATTACCATTAGCACGTTACCCTTTGGCCTTGGGATAACAGATTGAGTAGGAGGTGTTTTTTTTTCCAACCTGCTTTGCTGAATGACATATGTCAAAGAAAAAGGCTATAGTTTACCCTGCAGGTGGCCCAGGGGTCCTGGATTAAATGGGCTGTATGCATAGGTTATGACTTATTTGCTAAAGAGGTCATTTGGAAGAGCCTCCAGGCAGCAGCTGCCCTTTTGTACCTTTGTAACAAAACCTGGTAACAGAATCTTTGTCAGACAGGTGACCTTAATAAAAAAAAAATGGTGCAATTATGGTGCAACTTCAGAGTAAATTCTCAGCATTTTGGGAGAAGTCAATAATTTATATTTGAACACAAATTGTGCTGAAGGTATGATGATGGCTCCTGATGGGCACGTTACTTGTGTAAGTTACCTCTTTAAGGGAGTCTTCATTTCCATCTCCACTCTACATTGTGTTTTACATGTATAAATTGGTCGTGGCTGAATAGGAAGCTAATTAAACAGTGGAACCAAGCAATGTGCATGGTCATGAAAAAGATAATCAGGTCCTCATGGTATAAATAGGATTAATAGCCATGGGGCATGTGTATCTAGATATAAACGCTGCCATTTAGTCGCCTTTCATAAAAAAACAACATCTATTTCACTTTTTATTGCAAATAAAATAAAGCACCCATGGGAATTAGGTAAATTACTTTGAAGGCTGAAAACTGACAATCAGCATCCTGGTATTTTAGGTGATTCATTTTTATGAAAGAATTTTGCCTCAATCATAAATATACTCGTTATAATCTAGTAACTTAATATAACCTGCCTCAACAGGGCACAATAGACTCACAATCCTTTCATCCATTGCTCTGTACTGTAGCAATAATTGTAGTGGTAATAATAATAATAAAATCTTTTTGTTTTTAGTGCTTCTAGTGGTATTGTCTCAAGGTTAAAGGGGTACTCCCATCTGGGACACACGTAACGGTGAACCTTTTAGAGACTGAGTGCCCAAACTGCCACCCAAAACCCACTTGTATATCGCAATTTAACCTGAATACCAATATAGTATAACTTCGATGTACTTTTATCAGTTAGCTATAATAGCCTGCCTACATTCAATGCGTTGCCCTCGCTGTTCATAGTGCGTCCTGCTCTGATGAATGGCAGGAAAATCTAAGGCATATTGGTACACCATAGAATTTCTCCAGGGTGCTGGTGCCCACACAGAGGGCTCTGAGTGCTGCCTCTGGCACCCGTGCCATAGGTTCGGCACCACTGGGATATGAGATAAATGTCCAATAGGTGTGGGTCCCATTCCTGTCTCATGAATGGGGCCTGGTTGTGAATGGAGAGGTGGCTGCGCATTCCCAACTCTTTGTAGTCACTTCAGAAGCACATCTGAAAATAATTTTTAGAATATTTATAGATTTTTTTTGAGAATATGTTTTAATGTATAGGTAGAATCTATCCATGAAGCCCCATTGAGCCTATCGTAAGCGGGAATTATGCCTCTGGCAGCAGCTTGTTGTCTGACAAAACCACCACAAATCATTCAGATTTTATATTTATTCCAATGGAAAAAAAAATCACTCATTTTGGGAAGAAAAATTGTAATCCATGTTTTATGCTGTTTACAGCGAGGGGGGTTTCTTAATACATTTCACAAGCCAGTCTTCAATTATACCCTATTACAGTATCCCATATTTATTGAGATGCACATCTCTTAATAAATTTGCCACATTTTGGGCTGTTCTAACAACGCACAGTCATATAGTAGCACCTCTATCCAAATGGCCTATTAGTACATACAGTAGGACAGTCATAGAGGCCAACACTCTTCTCAGAGCCCCCTTCTACAAGCCAGAACATAGAGCCGCTTTGTAAGAAATGGCCTCTGCAGGCATTACTTAGACTGCTATTTTTTTTAGTGAGCAGCATGTAATACTGCAGGGTGAATCTATAGCCAGATGCTGGCTCTCTCGGTAATATTAGCCGATTGCCAGCCGACCCAACTTATATTTAGAAAGGGGTTGTGTTGGTGAGAAAGCCCCTTTAAAGAGGATCTGTCAGCGCCTCCCATTACCTTGTTGTAACTGTTCTACATAATCCAGTGCTGCTACCCCCCTCTTCCCGAGCACTTGGTGTCAGCACTTTTGGCTACCAATGTTCAGACCATGCATTTTCAAGGCAACGTGATTCTCCATAGAGAGTGAGCCAGAGCACTGACATGATCCGCACTGATTGGACAGCATCAGAGCTCTGGTTCACTTACCTTTGAGAACTGTGATCCCCTTGACAGTGGCCTGAAAGGCATATCAGTAACTGAATTTAAGAGCATTGATTGCTCAGAAATGGGGGGTTTAGGAGAAAAACAAATTACACCGAAATCAATGGAGTGGCAGCTGTAGTCAGGTACAGGTGTTCGCATCAAATACTGATATTGAGGAACCAAAATGCAGAACAATGGGGGCAGAGGTATTAAACATAGATACGTCTTCTATACTGTGTATGTGATACCTGTATAAAGATTTGCTTCCATTTAGGATTATTTTGGAAACTGAATTATAAGACAGACATAAAAAGTTGTAATTTAACATATAAAAACATCAGAAAACATGAACATCTTGCACACGCTGTTACTGTTTAAAGGTACTAGCACTGGTTCTGTGATTATCTCAAGCTTTTAGAGATGTTGGGAGATACAGGGCAATAGATGGATGACTTCTTGGTACTAGGAAGTGTGGCCAGTCCAATTAGGTGAGCAGCGAGAGCCACTTACAGTGATCATTGCCAAAAGGGGATTTGATTAAAAAGTGTTAGACATAAAACAAAATATCACAAAATGGACCCTATGGACCCAATTTAAAAACAGTGTTCTGCGAGAAGTTGTAGAATTTCTACCTTAATGGAACATTTAACACTTTCTTTTCATTTACAGATTTTTATCTGTTTTTTTATAGGAAACACATTGATTTAGTTATTTGCACACTCCTATTATCAATTAGCAAGAATACACTGTTGCAGATTTTTCAATGTTTATTTTTGCATATGCTTCATACAGTATTTAGAAGATAGAAAAAATAAATAAAAATAAACATAAAATATCCCCCCAAAAGACCACTACCAATAATCAATCATCCAATAACCTAAATGTAAATGAGCAAAATGAACAGTATGACAAACAAAATATCTATTTTAGAGTAACAGTCACAGGATTGGTGGGGGTTCGACTGCAGGGGCCTCTGACGATTACAAAAATGGGGGGCAAACGGGGGCTATATCTGGCAGTCCCGTAAAGTTAAATAGAGAAGGAGCATGCATGTGTGACCACCACTCCATTGAAACGGGGGAACACAGAGCCCTATTGTGATTCCCAGGAACCCCAGCGGTAGGATCCTTGCAGATCAGACCCTTATCCCCAGTCCTGTAGAGAGGGGATAAGTGTTTGTAATGGGACAACCCCTTTAACTAGAATGTTGAAAAAGGCTTATTTGTTTTAATATTTGTTCAAAGTATAAGCCTAAAATTCTAATATATATACAGTACAGACCAAAAGTTTGGACACACCTTCTCATTCAAAGAGTTTTCTTTATTTTCATGACTATGAAAATTGTAGATTCACACTGAAGGCATCAAAACTATGAATTAACACATGTGGAATTATATACATAACAAACAAGTGTGAAACAACTGAAAATATGTCATATTCTAGGTTCTTCAAAGTAGCCACCTTTTGCTTTGATTACTGCTTTGCACACTCTTGGCATTCTCTTGATGAGCTTCAAGAGGTAGTCCCCTGAAATGGTTTTCACTTCACAGGTGTGCCCTGTCAGGTTTAATAAGTGGGATTTCTTGCCTTATAAATGGGGTTGGGACCATCAGTTGCGTTGAGGAGAAGTCAGGTGGATACACAGCTTATAGTCCTACTGAATAGACTGTTAGAATTTGTATTATGGCAAGAAAAAAGCAGCTAAGTAAAGAAAAATGAGTGGCCATCATTACTTTAAGAAATGAAGGTCAGTCAGTCAGCCGAAAAATTGGGAAAACTTTGAAAGTAAGGGCTATTTGACCATGAAGGAGAGTGATGGGTTGCTGCGCCAGATGACCTGGCCTCCACAGTCACCGGACCTGAACCCAATCGAGATGGTTTGGGGTGAGCTGGACCGCAGAGTGAAGGCAAAAGGGCCAACAAGTACTAAGCATCTTTGGGAACTCCTTCAAGACTGTTGGAAGACCATTTCAGGGGACTACCTCTTGAAGCTCATCAAGAGAATGCCAAGAGTGTGCAAAGCAGTAATCAAAGCAAAAGGTGGCTACTTTGAAGAACCTAGAATATGACATATTTTCAGTTGTTTCACACTTGTTTGTTATGTATATAATTCCACATGTGTTAATTCATAGTTTTGATGCCTTCATAGTCATGAAAATAAAGAAAACTCTTTGAATGAGAAGGTGTGTCCAAACTTTTGGTCTATATATATAGAGAGAGAGAGAGTAGAAAAAATCCAGCAGCAGGCTCAGGATACAATCCAAATTCTTTATTTCTTCATTATAAAATCCATAGGCTGACCAGACAGGCAAGGTCTACGCGTTTCGACTATACATCTTAATCATGACCAAGTTGATGGTGGTCATGATTAAGACGTACAGTCGAAACGCGTAGACCTTGCCTGTCTGGTCAGCCTATGGATTTTTAATGAAGAGATAATGAATTTGGATTGTATCCTGAGCCTGCTGCTGGATTTTTTCTACTGTTTTGATTGATTCCTGGTTATTGGCACACACTTACGATTTACTGATTTGTATTATTGATGTATAACTAGTGACACCATCCACTTCCATAGAGCTTACATAGCAAAGCATTGGGGTAACACAGTAGAACAATATCACATAAGTAAGTGACCGCAATTAAAACTTAACATTTAATCAGTAGCTCATTAAAATAAATAGGCCAAGATATGAAAGTTAATGAAAAAGAAATACAAACAGGTGTCGCACCAAAATACACAGGATGCGACCACTAACTGTTTCACGATAATTGTATGGTCTACAGAGGGATAGATGTTGGAGAGAATAAGATACTGGGTCCTTTCCCTATATATCCCTGTGTCTCACCACAAAATCTCTCTCTCAGTATCCCTTATTGTCCCTCAAACAGGCAACAGTGACTGCCCAGTTTCATCATGTAATAAGGAAACCGAAAGGGAAAAGGGAGAGAGTATGATCAATTCAACACAAGTGTCCCATTATCAAATCAATAACAATTGTCCCTTGTCCCAAAGCGTACGTGATATCTAACCATAAGAAATCCAGTACTCGTTTTATATTGGAATGGTGTTAGAATGAATATAATATACAGTCAGGTCCATAAATATTGAGACATCGACACAATTGTAAATTTTTGGGCTCTATACACCACCACAATGGATTTGAAATTAAACAAACAAGATGTGCTTTAACTTCAGACTGTCAGCTTTAATTTGAGGGTATTTACATCCAAATCAGGTGAACGGTTTTGGAATTACAACAGTTTGCATATGTGCCTCCCACTTGTTAAGGAACCAAAAGTAATGGGACAATAGCTTCTCAGCTGTTCCATGGCCAGGTGTGTGTTATTCCCTCATTATCCCAATTACAATGAGCAGATAAAAGGTCCAGAGTTCATTTCAAGTGTGCTATTTGCATTTGAAATCTTTTGCTGTCAACTCTCAAGATGAGATCCAAAGAGCTGTCACTATCAGTGAAGCAAGCCATCATTAGACTGAAAAAACAAAAAACAAACCCATCAGAGAGATAGCAAAAACATTAGGCGTGGCCAAAACAACAGTTTGGAACATTCTTAAAAAGAAGGAACGCACCGGTGAGCTCAGTCACACCAAAAGACCCGGAAGACCACGGAAAACAACGGTGGTTGATTACCGAAGAATTCTTTCCCTGGTGAAGAAAACACCCTTCACAACAGTTGGCCAGATCAAGAACACTCTTCAGGAGGTAGGTGTATGTGTGTTAAAGTTAACAATCAAGAGAAGACTTCACCAGAGTGAATACAGAGGGTTCACCACAAGATGTAAACCATTGGTGAGCCTCAAAAACAGGAAGGCCAGATTAGAGTTTGCCAAACGACATCTAAAAAAGCCTTCACAGTTCTGGAACAACATCTTATGGACAGATGAGACCAAGATCAACTTGTACCAGAGTGATGGGAAGAGAAGAGTATGGAGAAGGAAAGGAACTGCTCATGGTCCTAAGCATACCACCTCATCAGTGAAGCATGGTGGTGGTAGTGTCATGGCGTGGCCATGTATGGCTGCCAATGGAACTGGTTCTCTTGTATTTATTGATGATGTGACTGCTGACAAAAGCAGCAGGATGAATTCTAAAGAGTTTCGGGCCATATTATCTGCTCATATTCAGCCAAATGCTTCAGAACTCATTGGACGGCGCTTCACAGTGCAGATGGACAATGACCCAAAGCATACTGCAAAAGCAATGTTATGCAATGACCAAGTCAATCACCTCACTTGAATCCGATTGAGCATGCATTTCACTTGCTGAAGACAAAACTGAAGGGAAAATGCCCCAAGAACAAGCAGGAACTGAAGACAGTTGCAGTAGAGGCCTGGCAGAGCATCACCAGGGATGAAACCCAGCGTCTGGTGATGTCTATGCGTTCCAGACTTCAGGCTGTAATTGACTGGCAAAGGATTTGCAACCAAGTATTAAAAAGTGAAAGTTTGATTTATGATTATTATTCTGTCCCATTACTTTTGGTTCCCTAACAAGTGGGAGGCACATATGCAAACTGTTGTAATTCCTACACCGTTCACCGGATTTGGATGTAAATACCCTCACATTAAAGCTGACAGTCTGCAGATAAAGCACATCTTGTTAGTTTCATTTCAAATCCATTGTCGTGGTGTATAGAAACATAGAAACATAGAATGTGTCGGCAGATAAGAACCCTTTGGCCCATCTAGTCTGCCCAATATACTAAATACTATGGATAGCCCCTGGCCCTATCTTATATGAAGGATGGCCTTATGCCTATCCCATGCATGCTTAAACTCCTCCACTGTATTTGCAGCTACCACTTCTGCAGGAAGGCTATTCCATGCATCCACTACTCTCTCAGTAAAGTAATACTTCCTGATATTACTTTTAAACATTTGCCCCTCTAATTTAAAACTATGTCCTCTTGTAGCAGTTTTTCTTCTTTTAAATATTCTCTCCTCTTTTACCTTGTTGATTCCCTTTATGTATTTAAAAGTTTCTATCATATCCCCTCTGTCTTATCTTTCTTCCAAGCTATACATGTTAAGGTCCTTTAATCTTTCCTGGTAAGTTTTATCCTGCAATCCATGTACCAGTTTAGTAGCTCTTCTCTGAACTCTCTCCAAAGTATCAATATCCTTCTGGAGATATGGTCTCCAGTACTGAGCACAATACTCTAAATGAGGTCTCACTAGTGCTCTGTAGAGCGGCATGAGCACCTCCCTCTTTCTACTGGTAATTCCTCTCCCTATACACCCAAGCATTCTGCTAGCATTTCCTGCTGCTCTATGACATTGTCTGCCTACCTTTAAGTCTTCTGAAATAATGACCCCTAAATCCCTTTCCTCAGATACTGAGGTTAGGACTGTATCACTGATTTTATATTCTGCTCTTGGGTTTTTACGTCCCAGGTGCATTATCTTGCACTTATCAACATTAAATTTTAGTTGCCAGATTTTTGACCATTCCTCTAGTTTTCCTAAGTCCTTTTCCATTTGGTGTATCCCTCCAGGAACATCAACCCTGTTACAAATCTTTGTGTCATCAGCAAAAAGACACACCTTACCATCGAGGCCTTCTGCAATTTCGCTGATAAAGATATTAAACAATATGGGTCCCAGAACAGATCCCTGAGGTACCCCACTGGTAACAAGACCTTGGTCTGAATATACTCCATTGACTACAACCCTCTGTTGCCTGTCCCTCAGCCACTGCCTAATCCATTCAACAATATGGGAGTCCAAGCCCAAAGACTGCACTTTATTGATAAGCCTTCTATGTGGGACAGTATCAAAAGCCTTACTAAAGTCAAAATAAGCGATGTCTACTGCACCTCCTCCATCTATTATTTTAGTCACCCAATCAAAAAAATCAATAAGATTAGTCTGACATGATCTCCCTGAAGTAAACCCATGCTGTTTTTCATCTTTCAATCCATGGGATTTTAGATGTTCCACAATCCTCTCCTTAAGTTTGGTTTCCATTAATTTCCCCACTATTGATGTCAGGCTTACTGGCCTATAGTTGCCCGATTCCTCCCTACTATCTTTCTTGTGAATGGGCACATTTGCTAATTTCCAATCTTCTGGGACGACTCCTGTTGCCAGTGATTGGTTAAATAAATCTGTTAATGGTTTTGCTAGTTCACCGCTGAGCTCTTTTAATAGCTTTGGGTGTATCCCATCAGGCCCCTGTGACTTATTTGTATTGATTTTAGACAGCTGACTTAGAACCTCTTCCTCTGTAAAGACACATGCATCAAAAGATTCATTAGTCTTCCTTCCTAACTGAGGTCCTTCTCCTTCATTTTCCTTTGTAAAAACTGAACAGAAGTATTCATTGAGGCAGTCAGCTAGTTCTTTATCTTCTTCCATAAACCTTCCTTCTTTTGTTTTTAATTTGGTAATTCCTTGTTTTAGTTTCCTTTTTTCATTTATGTATCTGAAGAATGCCTTCTCGCCTTTTTTCCCTGACTGAGCTAATTTCTCTTCTGCCTGTGCTTTAGAATCTCTTATAACTTGTTTGGCCTCTCTCTGCCTAATCTTATAAATTTGTCTGTCATCCTCGTTTTTTTTTTTGGTTTTTTTATAATTCCTAAATGCTATCTTTTTGTTTTTAATAATTTTGGTCACTTCTGCTGAGTACCACAGTGGTCTCTTCCTTTTTTTGCTTTTACTGACAAGCCTAATGCAATTTTCTGTTGCCTTCAATAGTGCCACTTTTAAGTAGTCCCATTTCTCCTGGACTCCAGTGAAACTGTTCCAGTCTGATAGGGACTCGTATACCACTAATCTAATTTTAGAAAAGTCAGTTTTTCTAAAATCTAAAACCACACTGACTGGTGATCACTAGATCCCAAGCTTTCCCCTACAGTAATATCAGATACCAAATTCCCATTTGTGAATACTAAATCTAAAATGGCCTCCTTCCGGGTTGGCTCCTCCACTACTTGCTGTAGAGATAATCCCAGTAGGGAATTTAGAATATCTGTACTCCTGGCAGAACTAGCTATTTTGGTTTTCCAGTTTACATCTGGAAGATTAAAGTCTCCCATAATGATAACTTCTCCCTTCAATGTCATTTTAGCTATTTCCTCAACTAGTAGATCATCTAATTCTTTGACTTGGCTAGGTGGTCTATATATCACACCTACACGAGTTACCTTATGATTATCAAGCTGCACGGTAACCCAAACAGACTCTAAATTGTTCTCGCTAACTTGTATCAAATTAGATTTTATGCTATCTTTCACATACAGGGCCACCCCTCCCCCCCTTCTTGCCATCTCTGTCTTTCCTGTATAGAGAGAACCCTGGTATTGATATATCCCAGTCATTACTCCCCTTGAACCACGTCTCAGTAACAGCCACTACATCTATATTCTCAGATGCCATTATAGCCTCAAGTTCATTGATCTTATTCCCTAGACTGCGAGCATTTGTAGACAAGACTCTGAGCTTGTCATTTCTTAACCTTTGTGCTACTGGCCTCTTCTGGCATTGTTCCGGGGGGACTGCTGGATTATCACTCTTTTGCCCCCCTTTCCTAGTTTAAATGCTTCTTAGCAAATACCTGGAACTGTTCACCGAGGACATTCGTTCCTTTGAGAGAAAGATGCAAACCATCTTTCTTGTACAGTTCTTTTCCATTCCAACAAGAGCTAACATGAGACACAAAGCCAAACCCTTGGTTCAGACACCATTCACCAAGCCATACATTGAATTCCTTAATGGGCATCTTCCTGTCATGCTGAAGGTTATGCTCAGGCAAAACTGCAGAGAATGAAACAGTTGATGCAACCTCCCGTATATCCTTTCCATGTGTGTGAAAAGCTTCTTTCACCTTTGAAACCTCATTGCAAGCCAGATCGTTTGTCCCAAGATGGAGAATAACATCCACTTCCCTTTCCTGCTAGAGCTAAAAATGTTAGAATTGTGTCGATGTCCCAATATTTATGGACCTGACTGTATGTCTTATTAAGGAATTAATAGAGGTTTTCCTTCTCTCTAGGTAAGAGTGGAGAGTGGTTAAAAAGATTGTCTCTTGTCCTGCATTACACAAACAGCTCATAGATTTCAATGGGCATTGTGTAATTCTTAAAGGGTTTTTTACCAGAATCATAACTTATTGCCTATCTACAGGATATGATAACTGTCTGAATGCTGGGAGTCCCCTCCAGTCACAAGAATGGGGGTCCTATATCCTCTGTTTGAATGGAGTGGCAGTCCTAAGTATATGCTACCGCTCAATTCAATTTCTATTGGACTGGCTTTTTCAGTCCTTTAGACGTTTAATGGAGCTGCAGATCGTATGTCTGACCTCCACTTCTTTCAAACGCAAACAAATAGAAGTTATCTAAAGTGGACAACCCCTTTAACAAAAAATGTACAGATGAACACTCTTGAAGCATATTCATGATGCTTGTATTCAGTGATCTCCTTCCATCATAAAGGGGATACAGTTCCTATAAATGCTGAGATGAATCTAGGTCTCTTTATACTGCATAAAGGATATAGCTTTGTGCACTTGTGCTTTTTCTGCTACAATAATAACTCAAGATCAATAATTCAGCAGCCAAATGAATGTGCAGTAATTAGGTGTAATAAAGCAAAAATGTTCTCTGTATTTGCATAGTTATGAATGGCCCTACTTCATGTTTTCATCTAATATCAACGGGATGCTTTCATAGTTTATGTACATAAGCAGCCAATGAGATATAAATATATATATATATATATATATATATATATATATATATATTGTTTTGTGTTGTGTTTGACAGTTACATCTAATACCCTTACCTTAGCTCAAATTTGGTTAGGGGGTTCAGTTTCTAATTAAACTAATTTAATATAGTAGTGTGAAATACTAGCTAAACCCTTGACAGGCTGCAATTCACAGTACAACCAATGGGTGGCTGTACTTAAACTCAGGGATAGATGATTGTGACACACTATTATGAAATCATGATTTAAAAAAATAAAATAAAAGAAGCCAGTCATCTTGCGCTACACATCTCAAGATGTATTAAACCAACAGGAAACATAAGGAGGAACACATCTGTATGGTCTTACAGCTCTAATCTTTAGGGTGTCATACAATAAGCTGCTTTAGGTACTGAACAATTAGGACTGTACTTATAAAAAAAAAAGAAAAGTTTTTTGGGACAGGTGATCTCAGTGACAGTAAACATAGTAAATGTAGAAATTATATAGACATCATACACTATTTTTAGTTACTTTTCTTCTTTGAGTTGTCTAGTTGGCTCATGAAGACAGCTCTTCTTTCAACAGAAACCCAGTGACCTACTATGACAGGTGGAAGCCTGACCAGATACCTCAGAAATATAGGGGGTCGTTTATTATCAGATATACGCCAATTTTGGCGTATATGTGTCGCAGATTCGGTTGCGGGCGAATCTGCCACTTTTTCCTGTTCATGCCATATCTAAAGAAGGGAGCATGGATGGGGAAGGTGGCCCGCAAGCCCATCACCTTTAGACAGGTGGTGGATGTGTCTAAGTTATGTAGAGGCCAGCGCATGTACATAACTTCGGCGCATCCACCACCAGCACAAGGGCTATTAAAACCGGCGTCTAAAATGCTGATCTTAATAAATGACCTCGAATAGTGTTATATGTTGGTCAATATTCTGACTGGTTCTACATGTAATACATAGAAAGGCCAGATCCACCAGACTGTCCACCCCCCTGTGAGCTGTTCTTCAGTTCATTTATCAAAACCAAAAAACCACCGCAGGAACAAACTTCTACAAAAATATAATCGCTTTATTAGTAATACAAATAATATCCGAATTGAAGTCTGGGAAAAAGGGGCCAGATGGAAAAAGACATAGAGAAAGCGGGGAGCTGCCCTCTGTCAAAAACCAATGTCAACAGTATGTTTAGTAACATGCAATAGCAATATCAGACAAATGGCACGTAATGATGTACATGTGTTCTATATGGTCTTAAGGGTATGTATAATGAAAACAACACACTTATATAGTCAAAATGTGGCCTATATAATTAGCAGAGCTGACCAATTATAGTCAGACTGCAAAATATACACCACAAAGATGCATAATCCAGAGAAATACTGTTAAGGAACACAGATGGATACTAGAGGAATAACCTTGATGTGACCTAAAAGGTAAATGCAAATGCCGATATCATAGCCATCAAAAATACATCAAGCAACTCATGGTAGAGCGCACGTACCCTGAGACATGGTTGTAAGACCAGAGGAGTGAAGCTCCACGCGAAAAAACCTCGACGCACGTTTCACCCAGAAGGCTTTGTTAGGAGGTAAGACATAATTAAAATCCAGGGTATATATAAGAAAAGGGAAGTGCGTAAAATAATTGAAAAATACCCTCACCTGCGCTCCACATATCGGGTGCGATTCCTCCATGATGGCCAACACCATCCTTCAGCGCGTCCTCACCAAGCCACCGCGCATGACCTTATGCGCGATGACGGCACCGGAGCACGTCAGGATGGGGCCAGACAGCGCATGCGTAGGTCCGCGACCCTGTGGAACGCAGATGAAGGGCCACCTATTCTACAGCTACATGGAACGCAAACCAACTCAATAAAGCGAAGAGCTAATTACATTACATTAATTATATTATTTAAATCACAGAAAAAATGCACCAAACGGATATGCCACTGACTATACTGGCTAGTCACAAATGCAGATATTAAAAGCTGAGACTTTCGCCAATATATTCCTGTCAGGAAAATATCGGAGCCCATCATTGCACCACGTCACGGTCACTCAGCATGGCAAAGGGTCCTACCACTACGCTACCTATGGTGTGAACACGGTCTGAAGGCGATGTAATCCAGCTCGCAGCCAGGCTTCCACACAAACGCCTAGCAGGACAACTAGTGCAATGTGAACAAAGCCAAGACTGCAAGCCACGCCCATATCAGAGCCTGTGATGGAGGTCACCAGGTGCAAAAGTGTTTGAATGCCAGGTAACGGCACATACACTACATATGAAACAAGACAAAAACACAGAAATATAGTGGCAATACTGGAGGAGCGGCTCAACCCCTAACACTGTAGCGTGTTTTACATTGGGGGAGCAGCCCCACCGCATGTGGACCGCAGCAAACGACTATCCCCAGCAAAAAATGCATACGGTGGAGGATGTCGGCGCGGTCCACATGCACCACAAGGGCATCCTACACAAAACTGAGCATTGTGCGGATGTAAATACAATCATATAAATCACAGATAAAATGCACCAAACGGATATGCCACTGACTATACTGGCTAGTCACAAATGCAGATATTAAAAGCTGAGACTTTCGCCAATATATTCCTGTCAGGAAAATATCGGAGCCCATCATTGCACCACGTCACGGTCACTCAGCATGGCAAAGGGTCCTACCACTACGCTACCTATGGTGTGAACACAGTCTGAAGGCGATGTAATCCAGCTCGCAGCCAGGCTTCCACACAAACGCCTAGCAGGACAACTAGTGCAATGTGAACAAAGCCAAGACTGCAAGCCACGCCCATATCAGAGCCTGTGATGGAGGTCACCAGGTGCAAAAGAGTGTTTGAATGCCAGGTAACGGCACATACACTACATATGAAACAAGACAAAAACACAGAAATATAGTGGCAATACTGGAGGAGCGGCTCAACCCCTAACACTGTAGCGTGTTTTACATTGGGGGAGCAGCCCCACCGCATGTGGACCGCAGCAAACGACTATCCCCAGCAAAAAATGCATACGGTGGAGGATGTCGGCGCGGTCCACATGCACCACAAGGGCATCCTACACAAAACGGAGCATTGTGCGGATGTAAATACAATCATATAAATCACAGAAAAATGCACCAAACGGATATGCCACTGACTATACTGGCTAGTCACAAATGCAGATATTAAAAGCTGAGACTTTCGCCAATATATTCCTGTCAGGAAAATATCGGAGCCCATCATTGCACCACGTCACGGTCACTCAGCATGGCAAAGGGTCCTACCACTACGCTACCTATGGTGTGAACACGGTCTGAAGGCGATGTAATCCAGCTCGCAGCCAGGCTTCCACACAAACGCCTAGCAGGACAACTAGTGCAATGTGAACAAAGCCAAGACTGCAAGCCACGCCCATATCAGAGCCTGTGATGGAGGTCACCAGGTGCAAAAGAGTGTTTGAATGCCAGGTAACGGCACATACACTACATATGAAACAAGACAAAAACACAGAAATATAGTGGCAATACTGGAGGAGCGGCTCAACCCCTAACACTGTAGCGTGTTTTACATTGGGGGAGCAGCCCATTATATTATTATATTATTACCAAAAATCAAATATGGAACATATGGGATCTCAAAATCCAAATGAATGAAAGTGTTCACGGTGACTGTGATATCGACATAAGTGCATATCAACCCTATCGATCCTACTACAGTGAGTCATATTTATACATGATTTATCAAACATAATTATACGTTCATCTTCCACAGAAAGGACGTGTGAAAAAAAGTGACAAGTGCTATTCATGATACTACACAAAATGTGAAAATACAGATGTATAAAAATTCCAAAAGCAATAAAGTACAAGGGGAGGAGGGGGGGGGGGATGTGGAGGTACCCAGCAGAAGTCATAGAAAATGGTTCCAACAGCCAATCCAACTACACCGTGAAAGACAATAAAAAGTGATTACTATACTAACAAGATATCCCAAAGCTCATAAGGATTACATTTCCTCATAAAAATAGATACAAAAATAGAAAATAATAAAAATGAAAATAAAAAAGATTCTCGACATAGATATATCTTTA
Source organism: Bufo bufo (assembly GCF_905171765.1). Taxonomy (NCBI): domain Eukaryota; kingdom Metazoa; phylum Chordata; class Amphibia; order Anura; family Bufonidae; genus Bufo; species Bufo bufo. The sequence continues at coordinate 194,830,539 of NC_053393.1, forward strand.
TCCTGTGTTCACTGCAGCTTCAGAGACCTCTTCCATTTTTTCTGCGTATTAATTCTGCATTCACTGGGACGCTCCTTCCACATTGCATGTTAACACCTCCTCAAACATTTCATCAATTGAAGCCATAGCACAACACCTCAAAAGATAAGTAAATAGACAAATATGAATTTAAAAAGCATCAACATATATAATACCCTAAAATTCGCGCATAATTACAAGGAAGGTTTGAAGCTATTTGATTTGTTGAGACCACAAGGAACCATAGTGTTCAACATCACTATCCATTTTGTTTCCCTACGTAATAGAGCCTGTTTAATACCACCACCTCTCGACCCTAATCTGATCCTGTCTATGCCTCTTACTCTTAACCCTCTTGGGTCGCAGGCATGATATTTCCAAAAATGTTGTGGAACAGAATGTAGCCCATCTAAATCCTTTTCTAGAACTCCTGATGCCGCTTGTATTCTGTTAGCATGTTCCAAGATGCGGACTTTAAGGGCTCTTGTGGTCATCCCGATGTAAAGTAGGTCACATGGACAAATGATCAAATATATCACTGCTTCTGTATTGCAGGTGATGTTATGAACAATCTTATATTCCTTTTTCTTAGAAGAATCACCAAAAGTGCCGGAACGGGTCATATATTTACAAGCTGCACAATTACCGCAGGAAAAGGATCCCTATTTGGGGCCTCTACTGCCAAACACATTGCTAGATACATTTGGTATAATGACTCTTTGTCAGAAGGTCACATAGATTCTGTGATCTCTTCCACGTAATCTGAGGGTATGATGTCAATGATGGAGCTAATTCTCTATCAGTTTGTAGTACCCCCCAGTGCTTATGCAAGATGCTCTGGATGGTACAGCATTCACTGTTAAACTGAGTAATGAATCTCACCACTGAATCTTTTGTATCTTTCTCATGTTTTGTTTGTACTTGCACGGTATCCTCTCTCCTTGAACCGTGTCGTCAAGATGAAACATTGTTGTGTTCTTTTCTTCGAAACAGATCCTGCGCATTCTTAAAAATTGACCCACTGAAATGGCATGTATAACCTTTGGATAATGTGAAGATGAAGCGTGGAGAAGGGAATTCACAGCTGTTGTCTTTCTGAAGACATTAGTAGATATAAATCCATCAAACCCTCTAATAATAAGGATATCCAAAAATTCCACTTCCACTTGACTATATTTCCTGGTCAAATGAATGTTAACATCATTGTTGTTAAGGCTCCCCAGAAAGGATTCCAAGGAGGAAACGGATTCCTGCCAAATGAAAAAGATGTCGTCTATATACCTCGACCATAGGAGTGCGGCATCGTATCCCAGAGTATTTTGAACAATCTCCCTATCCCACAGCCCCAGGAACAAATTAGCATATGAGGGCGCACAAGGCACCCCCATAGCTGTCTCCTGGAGCTGTAGGTAGAGGCTGTCCTTAAAAGGAAAATAATTGTGGGTAAGGACAAACTCCAATAGAGCTAAAATCAGCTCCACCAGGTCGTTATCATAGTCGGTCATTGATAGAAAAAACCTAGATGCTCGCAGTCCCAGTCGTGGCATATAGACGTATAACGTGACTCAACGTCACAAGTGACCAGAAGAAAGTCATCGTCAAGGTGGATGCCATTAAGGCGTATCAGCATATCTGTGGTGTCTTTGACAAAGGATGGAAGAGTCTCCACACTTTTTTTCAAAAAGAAATCAACAAAATTCCCAATATTAACATATAAACCACCAATCCCCGAGACAATAGGGCGTCCCGAGGGGGTTGGTCGGATTTTTTTGAACCTTAGGGAGCAAATATAATGTTGGTTTAATAGGGTACTCTACCATCAAATCCCTCCATCATTTTCAAGCTGATAATATTCTGATCACGCGCTTCGCATAAGATCATATCCAATTCTCTCTTAAATTGATCCGTAGGGTCCCTAATCCATTTTTCTATACATTGCTTGTTATTCAACTGACGGAATGCCTCCCTCTCGTACATCTGCATTGGCCAGATAACCACATTGCCCCCCTTGTCAGCCGGTTTGATTACCACTTCTTTTAGGTCCTGCAGTTCCCGTAATGCTGGTCTCCGTGACCTGGTCAAATTATCACTCCTAATCCTTGGAGTAACATTGGCAAGATCATGTTTTACCAATTTCACAAAAATATCGACTGCCGGGCACAGTGACTTGGGGGGAAAAACTTGGGACCGCCGGTGCAGATGTACAGGGAATTTAGTACCCTCCGCCATCTCTTGTTCTTCCAATAGGGATTCCAAATCTTGTACTGCCTGCCTCTCAGCAGGTGATGACAGTTGGGTCTCGTCCCGTCTCCTGTTGAAGTGCTTTTTAAAAATTAGTTTACCAGAAAACAATTCCAAATCCTTAATAACCTCAAAAGGATCAAATCTACCCTTCGGGGAAAAGGATAGACCCTTCTGCAGCACCTGCTGTTGAGGCAAGGTTAATCGAACATCAGAAAGATTAGTTACCTTTAGTTCCTGGGTCTTTTCTCCCTGTTGATCATGTTTTTGTTCTTTCTTTTCTGGGTAGGTGTACGAAGATCATAGTTTGTTCTTTCTAAATCTGGCCCCCGTCCGGGTGCCAGGCGCCCGTCTAAAAAAGAAGCCCCACAAGCCTTCTTCTGATGTTAATGATGTAACGGAATGTGAGCGGGATCCCGATCTCAATCTACTATTATTTCTCTGCCACCTAAAGATTTTATTTTGTTGGTAGTCATTCAGATCCCTCTGGAACTTCCTAGATTTAGTGATTTGTATTTCCTTTTCCCACTTAGTGAGATCCTCCTCCAAAATACATAATATGTATTGTATATTCTACAGTTCATTTAAGCTGATCATTCTGGGGACAGCCTGATGTTATCAGTTATACTTTTTGAGAGCCTCTGTTTGGCAGTCTGTTCACAAAGTACAGGCTGTGTAACTTGCTGTCTCTTTACAGATAGAGCCTTTTCCGAACTGAAGATAGAACTAATGCACACTAGCAGAAGCAGTATACCATAAAAAAAATTCTTATGCACTACTCATTGCTCAGCATATCTAGAAAAATGCCTGATGCATTTTTACCTCAAGTGAAACTTGAACAAAGATTGTTGAACAAAGCATGTTTTCATACTGTAGTAGTCCGATATTCTCATGAACATCTACAGAATAGCACGATATTAGAGAACTGTTATTGATTAACATTTCTAATATATTCTTGTAGGTTATCTAAACTTCAGCTTTTCTATGTTGGTACATTCCTGAAGCTTGAGAAACGAGTTTTGTTAATGAGTTCCATTTAGTCATCCCTCACTGTTCATTGCCCTAAGAGGAACATTGATAAGAAAAGAAGATTGGTAAAGGAGGTGTTATGGATCAGTCAGTTGTGGACTCACTGTGTTAACTAACCGATTTGGCTTTGGGCTCCCCTGGTATTCACCCTTTAACCCCTGTACATGGATCTGGGCTTTACTGCAGGGAAGCAACCAGACTGCTACCTCATGGGATAGTCCCGGTGTAGGTGGCATGCAGACCCACTAAGGTCAGGGACTGTAGTACAAGTATTGGGAGCTCAGGATACAAAAAACTGCAGACAAACCACAAGAGCAATCTGAACAGTACCATGGAAGAAAGTTGTCAGTCAGAAACTCTATATACTTTGCCAAGGTCATTTTCACACCTTCAGGGACCCTAAAGGAACCCACCAGCTCTATCCCTATGATTCTGTCCCAAAATATGACTCTGGCACCTCCTTGCTGACGTTGCAGCCTTGATGGGACATTTTGGCCATCCACCAATCATCCACTACTTCATCCATTTGGACCATCCAGGGTTGCATGGCACTAATCAGTAAACAAGACAGCTTGAAAATTAGTCTTTATGTATGTCTGGGCCCACTGCAACCATTTCTGCTTGTGAGCATTGGTAATGGAGGGCGAATAGTAGGTTTATGCACAATGGCAAGCCTCTGGAGGATCCTACACTTTGAGGTTCGCCGGGCTCCAGAGGCACCATCAGCTTAAAATACCTGTTTTCTGCATTGTAATGGCATTTTAGCAGCTGCTCTCTTAATCTGATGAATTTGTCTGGCAGAAACCTTCCTCATTATGCCTTTATCTGCACAAACCCGTCTGTGCTGTGAATCCGCCACAAATCTCTTCACAGTACGATGATCACGTCTAAGTTTTCATGAAATATCTAATGTTTTCATACTTTGTCTAAGGTACTGTACTATGTGATGCTTTTCGGCAGCAGAGACATCCTTTTTTTTTCCATTTGCTTGAAACCTGTGACCTGTTTAATAATGTGGAACGTCCTTCTTAAGTAGTTTTCCTTTAATTGGGCTCACTTGGAATTATCACAGGTGTTTGAGATTGATTTTGGTGATCGAAAGAGCCCTGAGACACAATACCATCCATGAGTTTAATTGAAAAACATAAAATTACATAATAATTTGGAAAGTGGTGTACATAGTTAACATATACAGCATATTTAATGTCAGCCCCATTGCAAAGATTCTATTTCTTCTTATAGGTTTCACTGCTTGTGGAATGTTAGCTCCCCTATGAGTCTTCTTCCTTCATTTAACCCTTATCCCTCATTCTTTATCGAAGCCTTGCAGGTATTCTGATCACAGATTGGCAACTGGCAGGTCTGGACTTTACTACATGAACTCGTTGCAGGAGGTGATTTATTCTTCAGTGTAAATTCTTATTATGCACCCGATGACACATAACCTCTAAAGTGCATGGGCTTAGCTTAAATTTATAACGTTTTTCATCATGTGCCATCCATGACATCGAATTCCCCAAATTCTCTTCTCTCACAAGTGTACTAAACCTATAAGTATTGACAAATTATTGTAATTCTACACACTTTTGCTAATGCTTCTCCAATAAACCATCTTTTAGACTTATAAATTGCTTAATAGGTTCAGAATTCAATAACTACACCATAGTGTAGAAAAGACATGAGCCATCCAGCTCAGCAGATGGGACAGGTCTCAATTCATGTTCTTGGCTCTGTGTGGGGCATTTAAATAAGCAGTTGGCAAGCTCCTACCCTCCTGTACCAAGGCCCTACGTCTACAAAGATGATCCAATGTGAAGGTTACTGAAATTTCATTGAAATAGAGCCCACAACCTTTCGCAGCCATCTGTGCCAGGCGATTGTAACCAAAGTGCCCCTGTCTCATCATCTTTTCTTTTGTTCTGGGAGCAGTGATGATGTATGAGAATGACGTCCTGGTAGTAATAGTGCATGGTAGGTTTACTTCCACTGTCACAATAGAATGTGACCGTATTAAGCATGGAATATGTTATAAATCTCTGGTGGATGCCCCTTTTGTAAGGTGACAGCATCCTCACTACGTAAGGAAAGACCCGGCGTCGTCTTGTATTCTGTGCAGTATATCAAGCATGTTCTGGGGAAAGGCACTTAATCATTTGGAAACAATAAGAGTGCTGCTCCTTCTAGAATGTTAGGCTGGTAATAATTGTATTACATTGTTGTCAGTTTTTATTATTTTCACGAGTGGGTGTTACTTGCTAAATGCAGGATAACTGAAGTCAGTGAAGTGACTAGTTTTAGCATTGCCTGCTTCAAAGGCGCCTGAAAATTTGCATTCAAATTCATCAGAAGTAATTCTGTTAGGAATCACACGGTGCTAAGTGCAGCCGCTGTAAATCCACACGACCGGAGACGTCAGAATAAGCCTGTAGTGATCCGTGGCGTAATTGTAATATTGTAGCAGTACGTGGCAAACAACTGCATTGAATAAAATGCCACCATTAGTTAGAGGCTGGCATGATAATTGCCTTTTTTAATTCCTGTGGAAGCTCTGAATTCCTCAGAGTGCAGATGACTCCATAAATAAAGTTGTTTTATTTTATGCAGCATTAAGAATTTAATACAGGTTTTTATTTAGTGTGAGGACACAAAGTGGACAAAAGCTCATAAACGTACTGACTTATTTATTTCCTTCATATTTCTAATTTGTATGTTCTGGTTTCTGTTTTTATACTGATTACCTAGGAGGGGGATGATGCTACTTTTACATTGTTTCTTTAGTGATTTCAAGCAGAAAGAACAGCAAATTACATCTTTGTGTCTGTTCTAGTGTTAAAAAAATTAACCAGTTCAAGAACAGATTGGAATTATATTTCTATGTAAAAAAACTATACCAGGTTCTAATCATCCATTTTAAGTTAGTAGATTTGTTATATTTTGCTAAGTATGTGCAAAAATAAATGAATACACAATGAATACAGGATGATCTGCAATATTTTGTTATATTGATAAAATACTAAACATTAATAATTAAAATAATTTTATTTGGGGACACCTACCGAAACTTAATAAAGGGAATTTGTCACCACCGAAACATGCCTCAAACTATATTGTAAGTGATGCCGAGTCTGGTTATGTAACTTTTATTTTCATACTTGTGTTCCTATGTCTCGACAAACCAGCAGTAAAATGTATTGAGAGGAGTCCTCTCCATTATGTGTGTGAGCTCAGGAGTCCTCTCAATCCATTTTACTGCTGGTTTGTCGGAGCACAGGATCGGAACACAAGTGAGTATGAAGATAAACCGGACTCTGCATCACTTTCTCCATTCACCGCTTACTCTAGTTTGGGGGGTGGGGGGTATATCAGAGCTGACTGATTCCCTTTTTAATAGAAGATCACAATATGTTTTTTGTATTGTATACACATACTGTAGATACTTTCATACATTTTATACGTTTTATGTTGTTGAACTCCAGATAACACACTTTTTACGACTGCCATATATAAAATAGCATTTTCTCAGTTTTATTAATCAGAGCTTTTAAAATTGATACGAATATCAAAATTGATAGTAATATATTTAGAATTGTGATTAACCTATATGCAGTATTATCCAAGTTGTCCCCAGATCAAAACGCAACACAGATCCTAACCAAACTAAAGATCAATGGGACTATGACTCTAAAATATATAATAATCTTTATTAGTCAAAATATTTAATTTAAATACAATAATGTAAGAAGAGGTACAATGGAAAATTATCCAGAAAAGATATCCATGGGGTACAGCACTTACCGTATGTCACAGATGTAATAATGGGAAGCAAACCCCAAACTCTTATATCTAGCTACATAGTAAAGCCAAAAAGATACCATAGAGTCATAATAGTTGTACTCCACCAGTGGGGGCGAAAAAATACACGCCCCAAAAAAAGTTTGTTGACCAAGCTAGATAATTCAGGTTCTCCACCAGGACAATAACAAATAGAAGCCCAAGGTAGTAGATTAGACTAAAACTATAAGGCTGAGTACATATAGGAACTTAATGATACCAAGAGCTGAATACATATAAAGGCTTTGTAATACCAGAAGCTGACTACATAAATATTGCACAGAGCTGCAGATACTATACTATACTAGACTTCTAGCTAGATATATATTTACTGAATACATGAAAAGTACACAGAGTCCTAGGTGCTATGTTTCACCGGAGCAGTAGTACTGGTGCCGTGCTGAGTACATATAAATAATGACATATAGTAATCAAATTAATAGTTTCACACATATGTACATACAAAAAGATAACAAACTAATCAGGGGAACAGCCCATATGCAGCTATAGCAACCTATCCACAGACATAATGTGCAATGTGCTGAAGTATCACCCCAAACAAACACCTTGACACGTGTTTCGCCCCTCAGGCGTCGTTTGTAGCTTTGTAGCAGTCACGAAGACTAAGAGGCCTATATGTATCCGATATTAGGAGGAGTTTCAAACCGATCGTCTAATTGGCGGCCTATACAATTGTGCCACCTATCAGCTAGTAGACCAGAAAATGCTTGTTTGTCAGCTGCTTTGCATCTTTCAGGCTACTTTCGCACTTGCGGTAGCCTGCCGGTTCCGTGCTACAGCTAGTCCTTCATGCCGCCGGAAGTCCGCTCCGGCCCTATTCACTATTATGGTGGCGGGCCGGAGGCAAACATGCTGAGAGACAGTCAGAATAAAAGTACAGCACGCTGCAGTTTTTATCAATTTTTGGTCAATTTTCTACTGGCTAGGTGATAAATGCTAAGTCAGTGGGGTTCCCAGCAGTCATGCCCTCCAAATCTACCATTCACCTTCTATTTCCACCAGTTACAAGACTGTGTAACTAGGAGGAATGTCAAAGGAGCAGTGGTTAAGAGGGTTAGGATAAGGGATAACACAGGTTAGGGGATGACTATTAGATTGGTGGGGATTCTACTCCCGGGAACCCCACCAATTGAGAATAAGGGACATCATACATTTCAAAGCCCCCCCCCCCCAAAAATGAAAGGAGCAGCAGGTTGAGCATGCACACTGTTGCGCCTACTGCTCTATTTATCTCTAAAGAAGTTCTCGAGACACCAGAGTACAGCACTTGGATATTTCCAGAACTTCCATAGACATGAATGCCACTCCATTCATTTGAGGGGGCTTAGAGATGTATGATGTCCCTGTACCATCATTAATGGGGGCCCAGTTGTCTAATAGCTGATCTAATAATTATCCCTTATCCTATGGTGTAGGGGATGGCTTCCAACAGCTGGAATACCCCTTTAAGCCTATGTCTTGCCACTACATTCAGTGGCACTTGAGAAAAACACTAAACCCTGCCCTCCATACTCCTCCTAGCTGTGGCTGGGGTAAATGGAGGATAATTGCTAAAATGCTGGGGACCTAATGCTGGAATCCCCACTGATAAAGCATTTATTACCTATACAATGGATAGGTGATAATTGCCTTCATTGTACCTTTTAACTGAGCATTCCCTAAAGGCCCTATTACACGGGCAGATTATTGTTAAGATAATCGCTAACGATCAATCATATGAACTCTCATTAGCTATCATCTTGCAGTGTAATACTGGCGCTGATTGGGTAATCGGGATATTTTAAGGTTAAAAAATCCTGGTTTGCCAGTGGCAAATCGTGCCGCTTAAAAGATGCTCTGCTGCCAGCAAACAATGTGACAGTATAGGGACAAGTAATGCATTAGCGATTGCTCATCCCTATACTGAGGAGGAGATCGCTGCATGTAATAGCAGCGGTCTCCTCCTCTAGCGAGCAGGCGATTGATGGGAGGAAATGCTTCCCTCCTGACAATCGTCTGCTCTATCTGCCTGTGTACTAGGGCCCTAACAGATTATATATGCAAATTGCCTTTCTAAATTGGATAACACCTTTAACAGAGCCTACAAAATGTTCTACCTTTGAGTATTGCTTTAAGGCTTCAGTTAACCTGAAAGGGATGTGTGGTGGAATATGTGTTTCAGCACAATATAGAAAAATACAAGACTGAAGACTCCATTTTTTTCATAATGGAGACTGAACACTGCTGGAGAATTGCAGTCATGCAAACTTATGTAATCTTGGTTTTAAACTGTAGCTGGGAAACCCAAAGCTCGGGCACCTTACCACTGGGGAAGATGCCTTAAATACTGTGTGCGGCCAGCCATAGGCTGGAGAAGAATTTATATGCTTGCATAATGGCCCTTTAAGGGCGCACATTAAGGACCAATATACATAAACTAGTGTCCCTAGGACTGATTCACACCTGTTAATCCTGCACCTACCTCTATTCCTAAAACTTAACCTTTATTGTTATACTTTTTAGAATGCTACTTTCTAGCCACACATTTAAAATTCCAGTACATCACCAGCCATTCGTATATGTCTGTTTCCTATTAGGGATCTCCTAACTAAATATACTGGTCCAGGACAGTTCACACTGGTGCCTTTCTGGCTGCGCGCTGCCAGTAGTAATCTAGGCACTGTGTTACTTCCTGTTATACTGGCTGTATCGATGTGCTGTATTAAAACTAAAGCTCCTCACTGCCCCCCATCCTGCACCTACCTCTATTCCTAAAACTTAACCGTTATTGTTATACTTTTTAGAATGCTACTTTCTAGCCACACATTTAAAATTCCAGTACATCACCAGCCATTCGTATATGTCTGTTTCCTATTAGGGATCTCCTAACTAAATATACTGGTCCAGGACAGTTCACACTGGTGCCTTCACACTCTGCCCTAACCCCTGAAGACGCCGGTCATCGGCGAAACATGTCGGGGGGCAGTGAGGAGCTTTAGTTTTAATACAGCACATCGATACAGCCAGTATAACAGGAAGTAACACAGTGCCTAGATTACTACTGGCAGCGCGCAGCCAGAAAGGCACCAGTGTGAACTGTCCTGGACCAGTATATTTAGTTAGGAGATCCCTAATAGGAAACAGACATATACGAATGGCTGGTGATGTACTGGAATTTTAAATGTGTGGCTAGAAAGTAGCATTCTAAAAAGTATAACAATAAAGGTTAAGTTTTAGGAATAGAGGTAGGTGCAGGATTAACAGGTGTGAATCAGTCCTAGGGACACTAGTTTATGTATATTGTTAAAACACCGCATCCTGACACTTAAAGGGAAAGTCCAGTATTTTGAACACATTAAGGACCGGCCTGGAGACTGGGAGCACTGCTGGCTGGAGGAGGAGCAGCAGACACAGACTGGCTAGGCACCATGGCACCCTGCCCAAAGGAAGGAGCAGGGCAGCAGCAGGCACAGGACGCCAGTACAACACCCCATTTTAGAAATCTGCCATTGATGATCCAGAGATGGTGCCACATTCATGGCCTGTGGATGCTTACAATTCAATACCATAAAATGTCATATCACAGAAGGAAAATAAGCATTAACACATAGACCTAGGGAAAATTCTGTATTATTCGTGGCATCCACTCGTTGTCATTTTATATCTTGTATTACAAAAAAAAGTGAAAACTGCAATATTATTTTAATCAGTCAATATCTAAAACCCAAAGTGCCCTGCACATGGGGAATCATTCTAATGTAGATAACATTCATTTAAACCCACAGTTGTAATTGTAGTAATTCCCAACCTGTACAAAAGCAATGAAGCAACATTTATATTAATCACTTTCCCTAATTGTATAATTGTGGCGTGCATCCCGATCAGTCTGTACACCACCATTCAATTTGCCAGAATTTTACAATGCTGGCAGTGAATAGGAAATCATTAAGGGAGATATCCGTATGTTGTCTTAGACATCTATGGGATATTCACAGGATATACAAAAAATATCTGATAGATGAAGGTTTCAGGACCAGGATCGGCACCTGTTCTATGAATAGCTGTCCTCTGACTCCATCCAGGCGGCCGCTGCATTTGGGCTGCGATTGTATAACAAAATGCGTGAGGTGAACGCATTGCACCCGTACTGAATCCGGACCCATTCATTTCTATGGGGCTGTGCACATGAGCGGTGATTTTCACTCATCACTTGTGCGTTGCGTAAAAATCGCAGCATGCTCCTTGTTGTGCGTTTTTCAGGTAACGCAGGCCCCATAGAAATGAATGGGGTTGCGTGAAAATCGCAAGCATCCGCAAGCAAGTGCGAATGCAGTGCGATTTTCACGCACGGTTGCTAGGTGACGATCGGGACCCGATCATTATTATTTTCCCTTATAACATGGTTATAAGGGAAAATAATAGCATTCTGAATACAGAATGCATAGTACAATAGGGCTGGAGGGGTTAAAAAAAATATTATAATAATTTAACTCACCTTAATCCACTTGTTCGCGCAGCTGGCATCTCTTCTGTCTTCTTTTGTGAGGAATAGGACCTTTGATGACGTCACTACGTTCATCACATGGTCCGTCACATGATCCATCACCATAGTGATGGATCATGTGACGGACCATGTGATGAGCGTAGTGACGTCATCAAAGGTCCTATTCCTCACAGAACAAGACAGACGAGATGCCGGCTGCGCGAACAAGTGGATTAAGGTGAGTTAATTTTTATTTTTATTTTTCTTAACCCCTCCAGCCCTATTGTACTATGCATTCTGTATTCAGAATGCTATTATTTTCCCTTATAACCATGTTATAAGGGGAAATAATACAATCTACACTACAACTAACCCAAACCTGAACTTCTGTGAAGAAGTTCGGGTCTGGGTACCACAGTCAGTTTTTTATCACGCGCGTGCAAAACACACTGCACCCGCGCGATAAAAACTGAACATCGGAACTCAATTTCAGTCAAAACTGACTGCAATTGCATTCCTAATCGCGCGGGTTTGCCGCAATGCATCGGGACGCATCCGGACCTAATCCGGACACGCTCCTCTGCAAGGGGCCTTAGAGATAGGTATCACATCCTTCTTTATTTTAGAGCAATCGGAGGCTTGCCCGAGATTTTTAATTACCTCGGGCAACCCCTTTAAGTATCACATAGTCAAGATAAGGAGAGAAGTCTCTGTATTCATGTCCTTGAAGTTAGATGGGACTGGTAACCGTGCTGATGTTTTTGTTAGCATTTACCAGCAGCATCTTGGCAGCAAGTGACCTCTGCTAGAGAGCGCAAAACATTTTCAATTTACAGGCTCAAGCATTTATACTGTCTTTGGATCTCATCCTTTTGAAAAGGTCGACCCCGTAGGAATTTGCCACAAGAAAGAAATTTGGCCCCTTTGACGGACATGACCAGCTTAATAACACAATGCTCCTGACGAGCGTGCCGCATACGATTCCATTTTAATATTTATAGAATAAACACACACTGCTTTAACTGTACACAAGCAGCTGCTGTCATTCGGATCCGAGCAGATGTTAGACCTCTGAAATCGTAGCTGATAATTAAAATACTAACAGTTAGTGTTTTACCCCAGCTGCAGGTTCTGTTTACAGTAAATTTGATTTTAATGGTGCCCCTGTGCTGCTGTTGAGTAGTGATTTTGCATATTGCAAAAAAAGAGGTGCAGTGGAGAAAAACTGTCATCCCAAATTAATATATAGAAAAAAATTAGTTTTATTTTTAATATGGATAAATCATATTTTATAATTATATAGTAACATTACAGATCCATCTTAAGCCTTCAGTGTAATTTCTTGCGTGGTTCCCCTATGTGCTACGTCAGTTGTTCCAAATCGATTACTAAAACAGCTCAGAAAGTTTATACCAGTTGATTACTGTAATTTGGCTTTTTCTCCTGTATCATTGTGCTAATCCTAACCTTTTCTAATTCCAATTGTACTCCTTTTAGAAATTTCGAAGTTTTTTCTACATTTTCATTAAAAGCATTAGAAGTTTACCAGAAAGGCTACTTGGGAAATTCTGATGATCAGAATTGAATATAATAACAATGATGCAGGATCTGAGAATGGAAGATGGTTAAACATTAGCATTTTTGGTTAAAATTGTGTACTTATTGGTTCAGATAAACATTTTGTAGGTGGATCAAGAAGTCATTTTGTGTAAGCTGATGACAAAGCTTGAAGCCATATATCACAGTAAAATTGGAAGAGCAATGTAAAGGGACCCTTCCCTTGTATAGAATTCAATGAAGACTTTTCACATTAGCAGCAGTATTGTGCAGTGATATTGTATTATATGGAGATGAGCGAAGTATTGGAAAATTAGATTCGGCTGCTTCACCGAATTTTACAAAACAAAATTGCTTTGTGATTAATTACTTTGTGACGAGGCGCATTTCTTTGTAAGTAGTGCGTGCAATAACAGGGAGCGTGGCATCACCCCTCAGATGCCACGTTCATACATGATTCCGGCATCTGATATACATAACACGGTATAAAAAATATAAAAAATCATGCTTACCTGATCCATTAGCTCGTGACAAGCCTGCCGTCGCCATCTTGTTTGAAGATCTGACGCAAAATCTTGCGCGGCCCAAGATGATGTCATCACGCTGGCCGGTGTGGTGACGTCTTACATCACTGCTCATGGGATTTCATGCGAGATCTTCAAGCAAGATGGCGACAGCTGGCCCATCGCGAGCAAATTGATCAGGTGAGTATGTTTGTTTGTTTTTTGTACTAAATCAGTTTAAATCGATTCGCTACCACGAAGCACAAGGAAATTCGGCTTTGTGGCGAATCGAATTTAATCTGAAATTCAGATCATAGTCCACTTTGTGGCTCAATACTAGTATTATATAATATGTAACTTTTTTTTTAAATTTATTTTTATTGAGAAAATAAAGTATCAGTACATTACAATATACAACCAGCAAACCCCTCCCCCAAGTCAGTCCCCACTAGAAAGAAAGGGAAAAAATAAGGTGATAAGTTACATTAAAGAGGTTTTCTGGGATTGTCATATTGATAACCTATCCTCAAGATTAGTGTTGATCATAGATCCAAAGTCGATTCGCTCAAAACTTAATTTGATTACTGTATGGAGATACATCATCCAAATGTATGGGCTCCGGCGAGGGAAATTCTTTATCACCGAAGTCTCGCGGGACTTCAGTAAATAACTTTGGGATTTGATTTTGAACTTGAAAACCATTTTAAAAGTGTGATCCAAAGTTGGCTTCGGTACCGAAGCCCATTTCAGATTCCTGTTTTAAGTTGCGTCTAGCCCATGTGACTGAAAAACTTCATATTGCATGGCCTAGAAAGTGGACTAAGCGCTCAACCTCTTCATATAGCTCTTCATACAGCTGATCGGCAGTGCCAATCTCTTATTGATGACCTATCTTGAGGACAGGTCATCAATGTGATAATCCTGGAAAGCCCCTTTAAGTTGAGAGGGAGTCATCTTACTTCCTTGCAGAAGTTTACAACACTTAAAATGAAGGTATAGAAGTTCCCCTCCCAGGCAATAATTGGGAAAGGTTGGGAGACCCCAGTTAGCTGTATATAGGGGAGAACGTGGCAAATGGCAAGCTACAGTGTTTTTAAACCCATGAGATATGATTTTAGTTTCGCCCATGTGCAAAATACCTGTCATAGATTATAGGCATGGCATAAAAATGTATTTAGCATTCCTCTCTGCTGTCTTCCGTGGCAGTAATATCCTTTGTGTATGTTACGGCTGTAATGCTGCACCTCACACATCCAAAGAGCGGTGTAATTTATAATTCCTGAAAGTCTTCTCCTGAGCTCTCACTCAGAGTCATATTAGAGACAGGAAGGTTAACAGACTAGTGGACTTTCTTCCGAGATGAAGCTTTTCTTTTAAAATCAAGCCCCTTTAATGGCATATTTATCTGCTATGCGATGCATGAAATCTACTTTCTGTTTCAGGACAGCAAATGACTCCTGACCCCTTTAGTGCCGACACCGTGCGACCTTTCTTCTGTCACCATTTTCTTCCCCTGAAAATTCCATGAATTTTTATTACAAGTCTCTTATTTTTTTTTAAACTAAACTGAAGCTTCAACAAATTGCTTGACACAGATGAGATGAAGTTGGTGAAGTAGTGTTAGGTAAGTTTTACAACCAGCATGTGTGCGGCGGAATAGTACAACACCAGTGCCCTACAATGTCATACACCACTAGCTGCTGAGCCTACTATTGGATAAATACATCATTTTATGGAACATTGATTGTTCTATAAACCCAATGGAGTATTATGCTGTATGATCAAACCATTTAGATTGTGTGTAGAGCACAGAAAATACCATATTCAGGATGGTACTAAAAGTGCCATTTGTGTATTTTATGGATGTCATTACAAGGGAAACTTCTCTCCGTAGACCCTGTTTACTGCAAAATTTTTTAGCATGTAATGACATTTTTCATTCACAACGTATGCCTTCGAGAGAGGGGGGCCCTTGTTTTATTTGTTTCATTCGCGTTTACTGCACAAATTCTGTACATTTTAATTAAATGTGCGCTTAACAAAAGCATAAAGTATTTATTCCACGAATTCCGTCTTAGGGGAAGAAAAATAATGACAGTGAATAAAGAACAACACACAGCGTTGCCAGGTACATGCTCCTCTCCCCCTTCTACATAAACCGAAAAATGAAGGAGGGCTTCGAGGAGATAAGAGGGGGGGGGAGGGGGAGATATTAAATTGCAGTTTAATTCTATTCAACCTGGCACGAGAAGCTCGAGCCATATTTAGGAAAAGATGGAAGGAAAATGCAAATCTGAGGTTCATGTTTAGAAATGGTGACATTTGTAGGTGAGAGGGAGGGGGTTAAAATATTCACTAAAAGACTATAGTTGATAAATAACAGTTCTGCAAAAGAGACAGATTTCTTGGAAGGGGACCAGCTCTCTGTTCACTGCATCCCTCGAAATGAAACACCTCTTTAGCAGTCGCTCTGAATTAGAACCGTCGCCTCACAGTCACTTAGAGCTCAAAGGAAACGCCGAACTTTACTTTCAGGACAATTACCATAAAGCTGTCTTCATAGAGTCTAGTTGTGCCATCCAGGCGCAGCGTCGAGAGCCTGTTTTATTGTATAGAGCTCAAGGTGTTTGTTAGTACATTAGCATGTTCAGCTTTTTAACTTTTTTATTATATTTTTTTATTGTTTTTCTTTTATAATTTTATACAGCATTTTTTTTTAAACAAAAATAACAAATGCTAAATATTAGGAATCCCGCGCCTCCGTATTTGCACGCAATTCTTACTCCATGCAGCGATTGTATCTCATTTTATAATAGGCACTGATTCATGTATTCATCAGTGAAACACAGCATACAATTCATAAATATAAATGTGCTTATAAGTGTAAATCTGCCTCAATGCATCCATGAAAGATTATTTGTCCAGGGGTTCATTATTCTTAGTGTGATCTCCCTAGCTTTATGTTGTTTGCAATCGGCCATTAAACAGTCAAAGGGGCATCACATTCTAAAGTAATAATCATTGTGCCTTAGCTATGAATTGGAAGCCAAGCCCCAAACCATATTCCAACTATGGATGTCCCCTCAGAGATTTAGGTAACATGG
Source organism: Bufo bufo (assembly GCF_905171765.1). NCBI lineage: Eukaryota > Metazoa > Chordata > Amphibia > Anura > Bufonidae > Bufo > Bufo bufo. The sequence continues at coordinate 194,847,305 of NC_053393.1, forward strand.
GTGCACATACGGTATGCAGATTAATACAGAAATGTATTTTATTCCGTACTGCGTTCACTGCAAAAGCTTGACAGTTTCCCATAGTGGGCTGTCTGTTTCAAGTTACTACTTTTTTGTTCTGTGCTTTGCTATTTGCAGTATGACTTTGGGTATTCAAGTGTATTCAGTAATGGTCTGATACCGGGCAAGAAGGTCTGACTCACCATTGACATACCAGTGTATTCCAGTCTTAGGTTCAAAGGGATTGTCCAATTTTAGAAAAAACATGGCACTTTGTTAAAGAGAAAAAAAAGCACTATGCCTGTCTGCTGGTTGTATTTGGTATTGCAACTCAGCCCTATTCATGTCAGTGGAGCGGAGCTGCAGTAGAAGCCATCACCCATGGACAGAAGTGTTCTTCTAATCATGTACAACCTGTTTAATGCCGCAGCACGGCAGAGACCAATGACGCTTTCACATTGTAGCATGCTTTTGCATAGGATGTATTTCTGAAAAAGAAAAGGGCGCAGATTTACTAATGTGTCTGTGCCTAGAATCTTTTTAAAAAGTGGCACAAATGGGCTAAATGTTTGTTCCAATTTTTTCAACTCACTGGGAAGATGAGGGCATCATGGGAAAGGGTCAGGGCCCAAGATGTGAGCACTGTGATAAATCTGGTGAAGGTCCCGACAGTCTAAGTTCATGCCTTCTACGGGCTTAGTAAATTTGCTTTTCTGTTCAGTAAAATGGCAATGTATATTTAAAAATTTCCAAATAATTAAAACATTAGGGTAGGCCACATGTGTCTTATCCTCGGTGGATTTTCAATAGCAGAATTGCATGTGGAAAATATGCAGCATTTCCAGTAGCAGCAGATTGCATGAGATCTTAAAAAATTCATCCACGTGATGCCGAAAGAAGAGCATAACTTGACAACATCTCAATTCATGCTGTAGACTTCCATGTTGGAGTCATCCTTGATTTTCCACAATGGCCATACCCTTAACATTAATCTGTCTCAGACTTATGGTTATGCTGTGAAATGTAAACCATGAGGCATCTTTACTGGGGCAGAAGTTTCAGCTTTAAAACAAGAGCCCTTCAGTATGGTCTGTTGCTATTACTAAGGTGTCTTCACGCGCTGCCAATTATGTTGCAGTTCAAATCACCTGAATGGTGCTTGCAGAAATCCACGTGCTTTCCCCTCCATTTAAATGAATGGAACTGATTTTCAGTCGTGGAAAATTCTGCAACAAAATCCGCGTGAAGGCACCCTAATGTGTTGGTTAGATTTTACATACCTGATGCCAATCCTTGTGGATACATTTGTCAAACTCATAATTAAATGGATCGCTACATGCTCATGTACAGTATGTCAACTGCAGTTGGAGACGGATCTGATCCACTTGCTTTTTCTCTAGGGGCTATTTTCACTGGGGGAATATCGATACAACCTAATAACATCTCTGCAGTATATTGGGTGACTGACTATTGGTCTCTGTAGGATCATAAGGATTCAGCCTAGCTACACACTGGCTGTGATCCCTGTTGATGCAATGATCTAAAGTAAGTCATGCAATATAAAAATAGCCTTGGTTTTCTTTAAAGGGATTGTTCTAACTGTATGACTTCTGTCTATAAACCTGCTTCTAAATGTCATAGTAAGCCACAGCTGTAAATAGTGCCTTCCGGGTGGACTCTACTTAACTTACATGGTTGACCAGTGCTCAGGTGCAGATTGGGAACTTAAAGTAGCCCTGGAAAAGAAAAAACTAAAAGTGGCCCATTGTTGTTGGCAGCTCAAAATTGACAAAAGGAGGGCCAACACATGTAGTCGGGGTCAGCAATACCATGACGCAAAATATCGTCCCATCAGAACCATATACCACAGTGCAGCACAATATATTGCCCCAAAAGCTCTTTAGTGGCCATCAATAGATACCTTTTTCTGTCCTCCTCCTCCACCAGTTGTCTCTGATTCAGATATGAAGCAGGGAGATTAGGAGATGAAATGTGGGCCACAGCATTTGGATTCAGGAGGGCATGTGTGGTCACTGGCCAGGTATATGAGTACACTGTCAGTGACCGCACAGGCCGGGTACATGAGTACCTGATTCTCACAGCATTATTTACTGCCACAGAGAGGAGGGTTGTGGCGGCCTCCTGTCTATTGGCCCACTGGAAAATTTCCCGTTAAGGTCTATGGCCAATCCGCCCCTGCCAGTGCTGATAACAGGTGATTGCCTGGATTCATTATGAGGATCCACAGTTAGGAACCTGTCAGGAGATTCTTGATACCTATTTCATGCTGCTTATGGATCAGGCAACATAAGGGCGGCTGACAGGTCATCTAAAAATTCTCAATTGCTACAGGATCAGAAGGTATTAAATGTTATCCTTCATGATTGCCCCAAGTGCGTTGTCTTCTCCGATGCCATATGGAAAGTGAATTTGCTCAGCGAGGTGCACTACAGTTGCCACTCAAGGAGATTTTTAATTATATTATGTCTGTTGTTAGTTTATGGTTGTAGTTATGGAATTATACTTTAGATCTCACACTTATGGCTTTGCTTTCTTTAAAATGATTCTATTCTCAACTCTACATTAATTCCTTGAAGTTGAAATGGAGAATTCTTCAGTGGGCAATTCCTTTACAGTATGATTGAGGCTGTTATATTTTATAGGAGCAATTTTTCAAAGCAATACTGACAGGAGTTAAAGTTATTAAATTGCTGAATCAAAAGATGGACCTTGCAATCACATTTATGAACTGTGATGGAATAGCAAGGGCTTCACAAGCCGAGGTTAAAGTGTTGGAGTACTTAAACTCCATCACACCCCTCAGTGACAGCAGTATTTACCCATGTAGTTTGATTTAATAGCCTGGCAGTGGTTTAACTCATCTGCGGATTAAAATAGATTAAGAAAGCTGTCTTGAATCGGATAATTATTAGAGCAAGAAAGCAAAAGATTTAATCATGCCCAGGAAATATGTGAAAGTAGGTATATGCAGAATATAGACACCCAATTAATGATCCCCATCTGCAGTTAGGAGGGTAGAAAACTTTTCAACATTCTTACACTACTTGAATATTTCACTGACAACCTTTGAAACCTACCATGAAGGTTATTACATTTTCTTTCCTGTGGCTTAGGAGCTCACACTGAATACGTTGACTTGGGGGTTAATAATATCATTCCTGGTGGTCTGGTTATATCTTGGGTGGTGTAACTGGGTGAATGAATATTTAATTTATTTATATATCAGTTTCCATAGGGCTTTACATAGCATACTATGAGAAGTAAAATGGCAAGATAATCGGGTAGGAATCCTGCCCGTACAAGCTTTCAGTCTATATGGATTTTGAATTAGATATGTGATGGATGACCAGTGGATGGACTGACAGAGGGTGGCATTAGACAACTGAAAATAATCCTAGTGGTTTAGGATACTTAAGGGGTTAATGTGAGTATGTCTTACTGTCGCATTGCAGTTACTAATAGGAGCATCCCTCCTGGTCTAGTTTAGTAAAGGGGTAAATGCATCATCTCTGATGGTTTAGGATAGGGAAGAGTTTACGGTAATTGTTAGCATCCGTAGTTGTGATTGGTGGTACAGGGATTAACACTGGTATTCTTTCTGGTCTGTGATAGTGAAAGAGTTAATTCCAGCACTCCTGGTGGTCTATGGCAATGAACAGGTTGTGTAGCCAATAAATATTGTTTTTTACCACAACATGCTCAGATTGGTATAGGATACAAGTAAGTCATATATGCTTTACCAATCCAATGCCACCCCTGCTCTGACGTTTCCCGATTGTCCACTGGTCTTTACCTTCTGGTCCTTCTCTTTATGCAGGAAATGACTGCTCAGCCAACCAGTGACCTGCTTTAGTGGGCCAACGCTATTAAAGCTAGCATTCCTGGTGGTCTAGGCAATGAGAGGTTTATTGCCAGCATCTTTGGTAGTCCTGGAGATTTAAATGGCTAATGCCAACATCCCTGGTGGTCTAATATAAAGGGAATCTAATTCAGCTGAATGTAATGATACCGTTCATGTTGCTTCATTCCAGAGAAAGATTTCTTCCAAATGAGCTGTTAAATGCACCAAGGGCCCGAGTCATTCTGTGCACACATGCTCCTTCTGCATCCTCTGCCATCCCTTCCCTCTCTTTTTGATTGACAGTGCCAGGCGAGATGCAGGAAACAGACTCTCTTTGATAAAGTTGTTACCCGCTCAGTGGGTACGCATCCCGTTTCTATATGTTAACACAATCTCATTTTTTCTTGCAATACGTTAAAGAAAAAACAGTGAATGCTGCACAACCTCTCTTTCTTCACCACCATTGTTGCTTTTCCTCTCCACTCCCCTTCTGTCCATAGACGCACACGTCCATATAGACATTGTATGGCAATACATGGTAGACACAGACTCAGAAGCACTCGTATTCCTATGTCTTCTGTCTGACCATTTGGCATATTCCCCTTTCCTCCCTGCAATATTTCTCCTCTCGTCTCAGCTCCAGAATGAGACTCAAATTGCTAGTGGAAAGAACTGATACCATAGCGCGTGCCTCTGCAGCGGAGGCGCTGCCAAAAATTAATTCAGCAGCATTGTGCCAGATTCATTGTATAATATTACCTAGAAACAGTTTAATGCTTTGAAAATGTTCATTTTCGTCTACCCTTTCCCATGACAGCCACTCATAGAGCCCTGCTGGCCAGAAAGATAGAAATGAAAAAATTGTTTGTGGCATCTGTTTTGACTCCTGTACCTGTTACAAGTGCTAGGAATTACACTGCTCTGTGCACTACTGTACACTTGTGATTTCTCTGGTTGGATACAAATTATTTTTAAATGCAGTAAACCCTGATATATTTGATACACAAGTTGGAGGTTTGCATGGTCTAAAGCAGATTTAAGATAATTTTCTCTATTATATGGTTACATTAAGGGAAAACGGTATATTCGTATCAGGTATGACATTTTCTATATCTATCTAAAACATACATGTTTATGTACAGTAAAAATACAGATCTCATTACCAATGACTTTAAGGATGTATTAAAAAAAAATGAAAACTGCACTTTGTTTTTTAGCAGCTGTTGATTGTAGATAACAATATGACCATCTTCACATATCATTCTTCAGTGCAGTTTTCTAAGTTTTTTAAATGTAATTATTTTTTTCATTTTTTTCAAAGCAAAGACTTCCATTTTTAGATCCAAACCCAGTTTTGGTTAGGTTATTACTGATATGGAAAAGATTGGAAACAGCCAAAAAAAAACTAAATTTCTCTATTTATTTATCTATTGTAACCATTCATTATTTGTCAGGAGGCCACTTTATGCTAGTCCTTTAGTACTATTCATTTAAAAAAAAAAACTTTTTAATTCACCTCACTAATTTATGCTTTTTCTTTTTGTAGGCATCGTCTCAAAATCTTTTGAGTGTCGACTGAAGGGACAAGGTGCAAACTTTGTAGAAACCAATAGCCCATTCACCGCCATTACACCTGCTGATCCTCCAGTGAAAGAAAATGTCCGAACCACTAGGAAAGTCTCCCAACCAACTGAACAAGTTCAGCAAGTCATTATCATTCAAGGATTTTCCAATGAATATGAGGGTAATTTTTCTATTGACACTTCTGTGGAGGAAACTGCAGCAGCCACCCTGCAGACCCTGGCCATGGCTGGTCAGGTGGCAAGAGTCGTGCACATCACAGAAGATGGTCAAGTTATAGCAACTGATCAAGCTGCTCACATGGGCAACATCATTTCTGGTGAAATCCTTAGTGAGCAGTTGCCTGAAGGAACAACACAAGTTGTCGTGGTTGAAGGACCAATGGAAGAAACAGATGTTGCCGAGTCAGTTGCCATAGAGACTGTAACTGACTCTGAGGGCAATGTGGTACAGCAAGTGATGGCGCAGAGTATTTTAGACACAGCACAGGGTGTACACACGTCTGATTCCTCTTCTGCTCTAGATGCTTTGCTATGTGCTGTAACAGAGCTAGGTAATGTTGGAGACGTAGAGCGACAACCCAGTCTAGAACATCAAGCAATTGAAGAGTCATTCGTGAGGATGGCTAATCAGGGCTCTGTGGAGTCTAATAATGAGGAAATCCAGGTCTACCATGAAATGCATGAAGATGAGCAAGTAGTTGAACAAATAGGGGTTGTCCAACAAGTCATGCACTCTTCCCAGGAATCTGCTTTCAAAAACATGGTCCAGGGGGTCTTACAGTTTGCAGTATGTGATTCTGCTGCCGCTGATCATCTGCTTCAAGAAGGAGTCACACAAGTCATTGTAAATGATGAAGGTACAGTACACATGGTTTCCAGAGAAGGGCCTCATATAATAATGCACAACACAGAAAGCCATACTCTTAGGCTGCCTGAACAACAGATGAGATTAGTTGAGTGTGAGGACGGAGAAATCTCACAGATCATTGTCACTGAAGAATTAGCCAGAGCTATGGTTCAAAATAGCAATGACCATTTTGAGGAAGGTACCACACATTATATAGTGACTGGACTACCACAAGAAGACAAAGATTCCAACATGTATTCACATACTGTCATAGAAACCGGTGAAAATACCGGTATTATTCATACCGAAACCATTATGGACACACAGATATCTGATACCGCCTCAGAAGAAGTTAACAGCATGATTGTCTACACTGAGTGACCGTCAACAATAGAGGAGCCAACACACCATGAAAGGCCAGGAATCTACAATTGATAAGTGATTTTGTAGAGCGTCATGTCTTCCTTGTTTGTTATTTGCAAAGTTGTTTTTAATCTGCCCATTACAACTAAACATTAAGAAGAATCTAATGTGGAAAGAAGAATCTGTTATATGAACTCACAGAAAAGAAAATCACTAGCTGTTAGATAATCCAATAATGGCTGAGTAATTACATTGTGTGGCAGTGTTATATCGCTGCCAGGGGCTACTTTGCATTGTTTTTCAGCATTATTCCTACATTTTTCTGTTAAAGTTGTGATATATTGTCATCTTTTAACACCATAGGAACGTTCAGAATTTTGCAACAGTGTTAATTGCTATATATATTTTTTATTTTCCCCCCCCCCCAGAGTTTCTGTTCTACATTTCTTTATAGGAGATTTCAGTCACGATAATCTATGTTTAATCAGACATTATCACAAATTGCTCTTGGCTGCCATACCGCTTTTTCAGTTCAACGGGACTGTGATATGGATGACCTTTCCTTATGAGAGGCCATCAATATCAAATCAGTGGGGATCCAACTACTGGCACACCAGACAGTCAGCTGACGGCACAGCACTCACTTGAATGAGACTGAGCTGCAGTAAGGCGCAATACCTGGAGCAGCCGCTTAAAAAGTGTGGAGATGTGCCTAATAAACAATGTGGGCATAGCATTTTCTGGACTATCATTGCCCCTTCTGTCAGCTGATAATTTAGTGTTCGTGAGTTGGATCCCAAAAATTCTAACACCTAAACATAGCCCATCAGTATTGAGTTGAAGTAGGTCACCCCCAAAATTCATTTCAAGGTGAGCATACAGCCAAGTGTAGGTGCCCCAAAACATTACCATACCATTATTGTAAAAATCCAGTTCTCTAATTAGTGTTTATTTTGGGGCATCTACCCTATATGGCAGTATGCTTACGTTGAAACTGATTTTGGAGTAGACAGACTACATTTAAAGGTATTGTCAGACTTTTTTTGATATTTCCAAACTGCCAGAAGCATGTTGAAATAATTAAAAAACTTACCTTACATTTCCTAAACCCCCTCTGATCCAGTGTCAGTGCTCTGTCCTCTCCCCCAGACTACAGCTATGACATCTTGTTTTCACTGCAATAGTGATTTGCCTATATACCACACGTTACCGCCAATCACTGACCACATCGGTCTTGTGCCATGCACCACTGGGGCCGGTGATTGGCTATAGAAGTATTCAGGATATCATTGCTGAAGGCAAAATGATGTGTCACAGCCTCAGCCTGAAAGAGAGGACAGTGCAGCAGCTCTGGATCGAGAAGGGGTTGGTAGGGTACGTTTTTTCATTATTTTAAGAGGTTTCTGGAAGCTTGGACCTCTACAAAAGGAACTCTGACAACCCCTTTTAATAAAAGAATCTCTGATGTCTTCCTTATTCTACCACTTGTTATTTGATGTTCTTGACCAGCAGTTTAACACTGTTCACATCTTCGTCATGCCATCCATTCAAAAGGACTCATGATCCAAATCTGGATCAGTCATTCAACAAGTTCAAACAGCCCCTTGGACCATATTGATTTATAATGTAGTTTGGCAGAGTTCTGTTAAGGTTTCTTTCATTTCGATGGCAAGAACAGTGCTGTATGGCGGGCTATTCTTGCCTCTGACTGAACGGCCAACAGAATACAGGTGAAAAAATAACCTTAGTCCATTGTGCACATTTACATGGTCCTTCTCCACGGTTGTCTGTCTGCAATTTTTCATGTGTGACAAATATAGGGCTTTTGATTGTTGATGGAATTCTGTAAACAAGAATACATGATATTCTAGTTTGATATTAGCTTGTATGAACAATTAAATATTTTTTGTGGTCTCCAAAAGATTTTGCATCCAAAACTGCATAGGGCTTGTACAAAGGTGCCTATATGGATACTTGCACTGACTGGCACATTCACTATTATGTGCCACCATGGCATTCCAGGCATGTGATTATTTGCTGATATTGAAAGGATGAGACACATTCATTCCATATTAACAGTACACTGTACAGTTTATTTAGTTGGAGGTAAATGAAGTGAAATTTTTAATAACTTCAGTAGGGCGACACTTACCGAAATCCAGCAATAACCAGAGGAGGACAGCTTTTGTTTTGTAGGTATCCATTGTCTAGAATCTTGTTTTTACTGGATATTATAACTTGATCCACAGATGGGCAGATTCATTACTCTGCAGAAGTCTATTTCTTCTTTTTATTGCAGTTAATTGTCAACCGGAGCATTATGCTTGACTTGGTTATAGAACCTGCTGTTGTAATATACATCATTTATGCTTCGTTTTGCTGGTATTCTGATTTCTGTGTAATGTTAGTTAAATGCTTTCATGAGCAATTTAAGGGTTATAAAATGTCAAATATAATGTTTCTTCCTATCAAATTGTTACAATTGCGTTTTGTTTTCAAATAAAAACCTCAAAACGTTTAAATGGTTTTGGAATATTTTTAATTTTTTTTTTTTAAACATTACTGATGAAACCCTATGCACCTTGTACACAAGCAGCTAAACTGTACCTCCAATTATGACCATTCTTTTGTTTGTATGTCCAAAATTCTGAGGTTATAAATTTGATAATATATTGTTATTTGTATCTAATAAAGAGCTCCAAATCCCCAGTTTTCTTCAAACAGGCATAGAGCTACATGATAAAATTCTGGTTGTCTGCATCCACCACTAGGGGGAGGTTAAAAGCTTACTGAAGAAATTTTATTATTTAGTTCAATTATTTAGTACACTATTAATACAGTAAGCATATAACATAGTAACATAGTTTGTTAGGCCGAAAAAAGACATCCTTCCATTCAGTTCCGCGTGTTATCCTGCAAGTTGATCCGGAGGAAGGCAAAAATTCCCCATGAGCAAGAAGCCCATTTTCCTTATTTAAAGAGCAAAAATTCCTTCCCGACTCCAATCAGGCAATCAGAATAACTCCCTGAATCAAAGGCCCTTCTCCAGAAATCTAATAACTATAACCTGTGATAATATTACTAGTGTTGAGCGAAGCACAGCATTAAGTGCTGAATTTGGTCCAAAGTTTAGGAAAACTTCGATTTGCAACGAATCAGAATTTCCTCATGCTTCGTGGTAATGAATCAGGTTATCCTAAAATGGTGACGGATGAAAATTGAACAATCTTTGCGTGCTTGGTAAAAGCACTTGGACCGCAGACAGCAGTTTTAATGTCCCACAGAAGTAAATGTGACTCCAAGTTGATAATCGAGTGTCCTCATGTGTATTAATATGTCTTCTGATACAAAAGTCTCTCCACAGTTAATCCGGTATAGCCGCATAGGGCTATGAATAGCACACCACTCAGTATAAAGTTCAGGTTCCTACCTTATCCCAAGTTGTTCCAAATCACCACGCTGAGCCATCCTGCCACGAAAAGCGAGTGATGCCGGCCGCTTCGGCGTCTCACGTAGCAAATCTCGGGCTGCTGACGTCACAATATCGCGGGATCACAAGATTCGGCTGATAGGAATAGTAAATCACTGGTGGAACCTGTAATTGTCTCCTGTATCCTAGAGCGGTATTAGTGCAGTTGATTATCGCATGGCCATGCAATGTCTTTTGTCCGGATCCAGTGGATTAGGTGGGCGCTTCTCTTCCAGTCACCAGACGCGTTTCGGGGCGTCTACACCCCTTCCTCAGTGGTAAAAGCGCAAGTCCTCCTTCTCCACCTTTTATAGTCCTTTCGGTATTCCGGAAAAACCGGATTTTGGATATATATACTCCGTTGCGGTTTTCATGCGGTAGCATTGCGGTTTTTTCACCTAGTTGCAATTTTCCATAAATTAGGTAAGGACCGCAATGGGATTGACAAATACCCCGATCATAAGTTAAAAAAACATTTTAATATATATAAAAACACATTAATAGACCTAAAAATATAAATAAACATTCCAATCATACAAATTTTGCAATTTCCCCATATTATATCGGCTGAAAGATAAATAAATCGAGAGCATATCCATATTCATAACAGAGAGTCTGGAAACCACATAAGATGATCTAAAAAAAACGCAATGCTACCGCATGAAAACCGCAACGGAGTATATATATCCAAAATCCGTTTTTTCCGGAATACCGAAAGGACTATAAAAGGTGGAAAAGGAGGACTTGCGCTTTTACCACTGAGGAAGGGGTGTAGACGCCCCGAAACGCGTCTGGTGACTGGAAGAGAAGCGCCCACCTAATCCACTGGATCCGGACAAAAGACATTGCATGGCCATGCGATAATCAACTGCACTAATACCGCTCTAGGCTACAGGAGACAATTACAGGTTCCACCAGTGATTTACTATTCCTATCAGCCGAATCTTGTGATCCCGCGATATTGTGACGTCAGCAGCCCGAGATTTGCTACGTGAGACGCCGAAGCGGCCGGCATCACTCGCTTCTCGTGGCAGGACGGCTCAGCGTGGTGATTTGGAACAACTTGGGATAAGGTAGGAACCTGAACTTTATACTGAGTGGTGTGCTATTCATAGCCCTGTGCGGCTATACCGGATTAACTGTGGAGAGACTTTTGTATCAGAAGACATATTAATACACATGAGGACACTTGATTATCAACTTGGAGTCACATTTACTTCTGTGGGACATTAAAACTGCTGTCTGCGGTCCAAGTGCTTTTACCAAGCACGCAAAGATTGTTCAATTTTCATCCGTCAGTGTAATTTTATGTTGGTGCCAACCATTATTTTATGAAATTTTACTACATTTGAATGTTGTTGTGATTTATTGCATACCATATATTAAATAATATATCCTATGGTCCAGATGGTGTGAGTGCTCACTCCTTTCTTTTCTGCAATTTACTTACTTATTTTGGGTTCGGGCACCCAAGTTGTGACTTAGTAGCACCTGCCCATAACCACCCGAGTGTGAGCCAACCACCAATTTATTACTATTATCCTAAAATGGTGGCTGCAAGTGTTACAAAGTGAAACTAAGTGTAGAGGAGACAAGCCCAGGATTGCAAGGTCATCCATAATGCCATGCAGCCAGCCAATGCACAAATGAACATCCCCTGTGATGTCACATCCCTATAAAACCCTCATCCCGTGCGGTCTCTGCCATTGTCCTTTGAGCTCAGCATAGGGAGAGACGTGACAAGTAGTGTTGATTGAGCACCAAAGTGCTCGAGTAGAACACCTCGGGATGCTCGGGTGCTCTACCAAGCACAATGGAAGTCAAAGGGAGAACCCGAGCATTAAACCAGGCACCCCCTGCTCTGAAGAGGGGAGGGTGTCTAGTTCACATGAAAAGGTCAGAAATTGATGGAAACACCAATGAAATGGTTCGGGAACAGCATGTGGAGGATGTCTGGATGCATCTTGGTCTCCCAGGTCGCTGCTGGGAACGTAGATGTCCGAGTAGTACGCCACTTTTACAGACTGACAATAAAATCGATTTTAGAGGAAAAATTAGTAACATAGTACATAAGGCCGAAAAAAGACATTTATCTATCCAGTTCGGCCTGTCATCCTGCAAGTTGATCCAGAGGAAGGCAAAAAAAAAAACTTTGAGGTAGAAGCCAATTTTCCCCACTTTAGGGGAATAAAAAATTCCTTCCCGACTCTAATTAGGCAATCAGAATAACTCCCTGGATCAACGACCCCTCTCTAGTAGCTATAGCCTGTAATATTATTACGCTCCAGAAATACATCCAGGCCCGTCTTGAATTCCTTTATTGTACTCACCATCACCACCTCCTCAGGCAGAGAGTTCCATAGTCTCACTGCTCTTACCGTAAAGAATCCTTTTCTATGTTTGTTTACAAAGCTTCTTTCCTCCAGACGCAGAGGATGTCCCCTCGTCACAGTCCCAGTCCTGGGGATAAATAGATGATGGGATAGATCTCTGTACTGACCCCTGATATATTTATACATAGTAATTAGATCTCCCCTCAGTCGTCTTTTTTCTAAAGTGAATAACCCTAATTTTGATCATCTTTCAGGGTACTGTAGTTGCCCCTTTCCAGGTATTACTTTAGTTGCCCTCATTTGGACCCTCTCCAGCTCTGCTAAGTCTGCCTTGTTCACAGGAGCCCAGAACTGTACACAGTACTCCATGTATGGTCTGGCTAGTGATTTGTAAAGTGGTAGGACTATGTTCTTATCACGGGCATCTATGCCCCTTTTGATGCAACCCATTATCTTATTGGCCTTGGCAGCAGCTGCCTGACACTGGTTTTTGCAGCTTAGTTTGCTGTTTATTAAAACTCCTAGATCCTTTTTCATGTCAGTGTTACCGAGTGTTTTACCATTTAGTATGTACGGGTGACTTGCATTATTCCTTCCCATGTGCATAATCTTACATTTGTCAGTGTTAAACCTTATCTGCCCAAGCCTCCAATCTATCCAGATCCATCTGTAGCAGTATACTGTCCTCTTCAGTGTTAATTACTTTACACAGTTTAGTGTCATCTGCAAAAATTGATACTTTACTATGCAAGCCTTCTACAAGATCATTAATAAATATATTGAAGAGAATAGGTACCAATACTGGCCCCTGAGGTACCCAACTAGTGACATTGATCCAATCTGAGTGTGTACCGTTAATAACTAGTGATGAGCGGGAGGTGCCATATTCGATTTTGCGAATATTCGATTGAATATTCGTCATATATTCGTCAATATTTAATATTCGTCATTACTCTATTTATCGCGAATAATATGCAATTTAATTAATCGAGTATAGCGATTTTATGTATTTTACGAATATTCGCCATATTGCTATATATTTTTGTTTTAGAATATGACGAATATGACGAATATTCTAAAAAACGAAGTTATAGCAATATAGCGAATATTCGTAAAATACACATATAGACTGAAATTTCACTAATGTAGTGCTATAATCTATTTTTTTTAGTCTAATTTTTTTTTGTCTCTTTCTGAATCAGAAAGAGACAAAAAAATTTGACAAAAAAAAAGATTATAGCACTACATTAGTGAAATTTCAGTCTATATGTGTAATATACGAATATTCGCTATGTTGCTAAATATTCTTGTCTTACAATATGACGAATATTCTAAAAAACGAATATATAGCACTATATCACATATATTCGTTTTTTAGAATATTCTTTTTTTCCCCCCCAATTAGTACAGTTATTGCCCTTTGGCATACTCCTCCCCGACAAGCGTCCCCTTCACCATGGGAACGCCTGGTGGTTAGAATATACCATCCGATCTGAGTTAGATCGTTAAAACTCAGATCCGATGGTATATTCTAACCACCAGGCGTTCCTATGGTGATGGGGACGCTGGAAGTTAGAATATACCGCCAGGGCGCTGTGATCCATGCAATTAACCCCTCAGGTGCGGGTTAATTGCGTGGATCACAGCGCCCTGTGCGCCATCCCCCCCACCTCCCCAGTATTAAAATAATTGGTGGCCAGTGCGCCCTAACCCCCCCTCCCCAGTATTAAAATAATTGGTGGCCAGTGCGCCCTAACCCCCCTCCCCCCAGTATTAAAATCATTGGTGGCAGTGGCCACAGGGTCCCCCTCCCCACCTGGCAGTGGCCACAGGGTCCCCTTCCCCCCCCCCCCGTCATTGGTGGCAGCAGGCAGTTCCGATCGAGTCCCAGTGTAATGGCCGGCCTTCGATCGGTTACCATGGCAGTCAGGGCGCTACTGAAGTCCTGGCTGCCATGGTTAGTTAATCACTCAGCAGCATTTACTTACCTGCGGGGCTCTCCTCCTTCTGAGAACTCACAGGTCTATGCGAATATTCACGCTCAACACTACTAATAACCACCCTCTGTTTTCTATCATTGAGCCAGTTACTTACCCACATACAGACATTTTCTCCCAGTCCGAGCATTCTCATTTTATATACTAACCTTTTATATGGTACAGTGTCAAATGCTTTGGAGAAGTCCAGATATACGACATCCATAGATTCGCCGCTGTCAAGTCTAGAACTTACCTCCTCATAGAAACTGATTCAATTAGTTTGGCATGACCGATCCCTCATGAAGCCATGCTGATATGGCGTTATTTGCTTATTTCCGTTGAGATGCTCTAAGATAGCATCTCTTAGAAAACCTTCAAACAGTTTACCCACAACAGATGTTAAACTTACCGGCCTATAGTTTCCAGGCTCTGTTTTTGGACCCTTTTTGAATATTGGCACCACATTTGCAATGCGCCAATCCTGTGGGACATTCCCTGTCAGTATAGAGTCCGCAAATATCAGAAATAAGGGTCTGGCTATGTCATTACTTAATTCCCTTAGGATACGGGGGTGTTTGCCATCCGGTCCTGGCGATTTGTCTATTTTTATCTTTTTAAGCATCTGTTGTACTTCTTCCTGGGTCAGACAGGACACTTTTAATGGGGAATTTATTTTTACATTCTGCATGTCATCTGACAGTTTATTTTCCTCAGTGAATACATTGGATAAAAAAATATTTTACAGCTTTGCTTTTTCTTCGTCGCTCTCTGCGACTCCCCCCTCATTACACTTTAAAGGGCCGACACCTTCAGATTTATACTTTTTATCATTTATATAATTGAAGAACATTTTAGGGTTAGTTTTACTCTCTTTGGCAATTCATCTCTCGGTCTCGAGTTTGGCCGCTTTTATTTGTTTTTTACATGTTCTATTTTTTTCCTTATAGTTTTTCAGTGCTTCCGTGCTACCCTCCTGTTTTTAGTGATTTATATGCTTTCTTTTGTTAAGAAACATTCTTTCCTGTATATTTACTTGTATATAAAGTGCAAGTGCTGCCGAAAATTACAAGGAAGAGGCACTCTGATACAACCTGCATATCACATAAAAGAGGGCCGCATTTACATTGTGGTACAATTGTTCAGATAGTGGGACTCCTACACTCATAGCGCCTATGCACTAAGTGAAAGGGCTGCAAAAAATTACAAGGACCCGGCACTACAATATACCCTTTATTACACATAAAGGAGGGCATCATACACACCCTTGAAAAATTATGATTGATGGCCTGCTAGTGACCCTCAAAAACATTAGGGGCGAGGGCCTCCTGCTGATCCTACCATCTAAAACATTAGGGGTGAGGACCTGCTGCTAAACTGACCATCTAAAAGATTAGGGGAGAGGGTCTGCTGATGAGCTGACCATCTAAAACATTAGGAGCGAGGGCAGGGGGCAATCCAGGCCTTGTTCATTTTGATAATAGTCAACCTGTCAGCATTTTCAGTTGACAGGCGGATGCGCTTATTAGTTATTTTGCCCCCAGCAGCACTAAATACCTGCTCTGACAAAATGCTGGCAGCAGGGCAGGCCAGCACCTCCAAGGCGTAGAACACCAGTTCGTGCCACCTGTCCAGCTTGGACACCCAATAGTTGTAAGCGACAGGGGGATCATTGAGGACGCTGAGACGGTCTGCTACGTACTCCTTCACCATCTTCCAAAACTTTTCTCTCCTTGCGACACTAGGCCGCGCATCAGGGTGAGGTTGCTGGCGGGGTGTCATGAAACTGTTCCAGGCCTTGGAGAGTGTTGCCTTACCTCTATTGGAACTGCTATGTGTTCCCCTCGTCTCCCCTCCTCAGTTGTCCAAAGAACTACGTACTCTGTTGTCAGCTGGAAATTTTTGGAGCAATTTTTCCACAAGGACCTTCTGGTATTGCACCATTTTGCTAGTCCTCTCCACCACAGTAATGAGAGATGAGAAGTTCTCTTTGTAGTGGGGGTTGAGAAGGGTGAACAACCAGTAATCGGTGTTGGCCAAAATGCGTATAATGCAAGGGTCACGGGAAAGGCAGCATAACATAAAGTCAGCCATGTGTGTCAGAGTCTCAACAGACAAGACTTCGCTGTCCTCATCAGAAGGATGACTCTCAATCTCCTCATCCTCTTCCTTCTCTTCGGCCCATATACGCTGAACAGATGGAATAAACCTGCTGTGGGTACTAACCTCTGTAGCGGAGGCAACCATCTCCTGCTCCTCATCATCATCCAACTCACGCTAAGAAGACGAACGGAGGATGGTCTGGCTATCACCCTGTGTACTGTCTTTCCCCATTTCCACCTCTTACACATGCAAAGTGTCCGCCTTCATTGTGAGCAGCGAGCGTTTCAGTAAACACAGAAGTGGGATGGTTACACTGATCATAGTGGGCTTTGAGAAACCACTGAACCACTAAGTGTAACACATGGGCTAGGCATGGTATGTGTGTGATCTTGCCGAGCTCCAAAGCTGCCACCAAGTTACGCCCATTATCGGACATAACCATGCCTGGTTGTAAGTTGAGTGGCGAGAGCCACAGCTCAGTCTGGTCCCTTTTACCCTGCCACAGCTCTACGGTGGTGTGCTGTTTGTCACCTAAGCAAATTAGTTTCAGCACAGCCTGTTGCCGCTTCCACACTGCAGTTCTACACTGCTTCCAGCTACTGACGGGTGGCTGACTGGTGCTGCAAGATGCGGAGGAGAAAGAGAAGGGGGGGGTTGCAGACACTAATATAGGTGGTGGCGGAAATCCTGATGCATCTAATGCCCGCAATCCTTGGCGTCGGTAGCAGCTTTGCCATCCCAGGGTAAGACTTGCTCCCGGCCTCAAAACTGTTCAACCAGTGTGCCATCAGGGAAATGTAGCGTCCCTGGCCAAAAGCACTTGTCCATGTGTCAGTCGTTAAGTGGACCTTCCCAATAACTGCGTTGGTCAGGGCACAGGTGATGTTACAGGAAACATGCTGGTGTAATGCAGGAACGGCACACCGGACAAAATAGTGGCGTCTGGGGACTGAGTAACGAGGGACAGCCGCCGCCATCAGGCAGCGGAAAACGTCAGTGTCCACAAGCCTAAATGGCAACATTTCCAGCGCCAGCAATTTGGAAAGGTGCGCATTTAGTGCTATGGCCTGTGGGTTGGTGTCTGGGTATTTGCGCTTTCCTTCAAAGACCTGGGGTATGGACATCTGTACGCTGCGCTGGGACACAGAAGTGGATGTGCTAGCTGATGGTGCTTGTGAAGGTTCAGGTGCAGGGCGTGAGGCATCTGGGCCTGCGTCTTGCACAGCACGTAACACAGGGGAAGAGGAGGCAGTGGTGTGACCCGCAGACACTGATTGTGGACCCAGGTGTTCGGCCCACCTATTAGGGTGCTTTGATGACATGTAGCGGATCATGCTGCTGGTGGTGAGGTTTCTAGTGTTCACGCCCCTGCTCATTTTGGTACGGCACAGGTTGCAAATGACAATTCTTTTATCGTCCACACGCAAGGGAGATTGCAGCAAGGAGGTGCTTTGGGGAACAGTTGCGGGCCTGTTTAGTGTGGCCTGCCTTCTCCCTTTTGCCATCCCACTGCCTCTTCCAGCCTGTTGCGGTGCTGCAGATCCCTCCCCCTCTGTACTGCTGTCCTTTCTCGGTTTGGACTGTGTGGAAGACAGGGTGGTGCTTAACCGACTGGAAGCATTATCTGCTGCCATCCAACCGACCACCTGGTCGCACTGGTTTGACTTCGAGGGTGGTGTCCTGCGCCGCCCTGCAAACTGGGACATGAAGCTAGGTATCGTGAATGAATGTGTTTCTTGTGCTCTGGCAGCAGGCACAGTTTCACCGCACCCAGGGCCACGGCCTCTGCGTGCACCATCAGCAGCATGGCCACTTCCCCATCCCTTACTGCTCGCCTCCTGCATATTAAATGGTATATATGCTTGCAAGTATGTCACACGTACAGTAGCCCAGGTTTTGTAAGTGTATGCGCAAATAAATTTAACTGAATGTCACTGATATTTAGGATGTGCAAATGTTATACAGGAGATGTAGCGCAGGTAATGTAGCTGTCACCAGCGGCTAATAAAAAATTCCAGGGAATGTCACAGCTATTTGGGATGCGCAAATGTTATACAGGAGATTTAGCACAGGTAATATCGCTGCGGTCACCAGCGGCTAACATTATACAGGAGATATAGCACAGGTAATGTCGCTGCTGTTACCAGCGGCTAACATTATGCAGAAGATGTAGCGCAGGTAATGTCGCTGCTGTTACCAGCGGCTAACATTATGCAGAAGATGTAGCGCAGGTAATGTCGCTGCTGTCAAATGACTTTTTGGTCTCTACAATTGCACGCAATTTAGCGCAGGTTGTGCTTAAATTATATATTGCTGCCAGACACAACAATAGTCCTTAAAAGGACTTTTGGGTCTCTAACACCAACCCTACCTAACAAAAAATAAAATTCAATCCCTACACCATCTGTCTCTTCTACAGCACAACTCTCTCTAAGACTGAGCCGAACCACGTGTCATCGGGTGCTTTATAGCACCCGATGAAGAGTTCCGGCCAGACAATCACTGTAATGCCAGTAACCAACATGGCTACAGCATTACAGTGAGTGGCAGTACTTACCTGCACGTTTATTGCCTGCGTAGCAGCCAACAAACATGCAGGGAGGAGACTTGAGCATCACGCTCGAGCACACGCGGTATTCGGTCGAACACCGCGATGTGCCGAGCATCGCGATGCTTAACCCGAACTGCTGTTCAGCCGAGCATGCTCGAGCAACACTAGTGACAAGTGCTCATGCACTAGGTACAGTGTTGCTGATAACGATTAATAGCAGAATATTTGAGACGGGAAGAGCAGGGAGAGTGAAGGGAGACATATGCTATGTCAGTTTTATTTATTTATTACTACATTTACTTATTGCTACCTCAGCCATAAACTAAGATATGTAATTCAATACCAATAAGATGAAAGCCTTTATTATTTCTGTGCCAGTGTGCCAACCAATACCATCCAGTCTGCAACCTTTAGGGGGGCCAGGTCTTAATGATGACCATCCTCATCTTTTGCTTTACTTTACTTTATTTCTTCCAAATCATCCTTCAAAGTCTCCATCGGTGATGGACCATGTGATTGGACCATGTGATATGACGTCACCACAGGTCCTTTAGCCGGCAGCTCATGATTAAAGAAGTAAGAAGAAACCGGAAGCTATGCGATCAAGAGGAGAAGGTGAGTTAATAATTTTTAATTTTTTAACCCTCAATTGACCACCTACTAAGCATTCTGTATTAAAGAATGCTATTATTTTCCCTTACAACCATGTTATAAGGGAAAATAATACAATCTACACAACACCGAACCCAAACCTGAACTTCTGTGAAGAAGTTCGGGTCTGGTTACCACAGTCAGTTTTTTTATCACACGCGTGCAAAACGCATTGCACCCGCGCGATAAAAACTGAACAACGGAACGCAATCGCAGTCAAAACTGACTGCAATTGGGTACCTACTCGCACGGGTTTGCCGCAACGCATCTGGACTTTATCCGGACACGCTCGTGTGAACTCAGCCTTACACTCCAGAAATACATCCAGGCTCACCATCACCACCTCCTCAGACAGAGAGTTCCAGAGTCTTACTGCTCTTACCGTAAAGAATCTTCTTCCATGTTTGTGTACAAACCTTCTTTCCTCCATATGCAGAAGATGTCCCCTCTCAGTCCTTGGGATAAATAGATCTCTGTACTGACCCCTGATATATTTATACATACTGTAGTTATTAGATCTCCCCTTAGTCTACTTTCACACTAGCGTTTCTCTTTTTCGGTAGTGAGATCCGTCATAGGATCTCAATACCGGAGAAAAACGCTTCAGTTTTGTCCCCATTCATTGTCAATGGGGGCAAAATGTAACTGAACAGAACGGAATGCTTCAAAATGCATTCCGTTCAGTTTAGTTGCATTCCCATACCGGAGCGCAAACCTCCGTCATGGGAATCCGTTCCCATTGACTTGCATTGTGGGTCATGCCAGATCTGTTTTCTCTGACACAATCTGACAATAGAAAACGGATCCGTCCCCCATTGACTTTCAGTAGTGTTCATGACGGATTCGTCTTGGCTATGTTAAAGATAATACAACCGGATCCATTCATAACGGATGCAGATGGTTGTATTATCAGGGGGATAAAAACCAGCCCTGGAAAAAGTTGCACACCAGCCCCACAGCATTGCGTCATTATTTACTTGCTTATAATAGGAGAAAGCATTCATTTTAAAACACGTGTGTAAACACGAATATGAACTTTGTCCCACGATAGCTCTCTTGTAGAACCCCCATTGTTCATATTATCACAGTGTTCTTCCAACCAGGATGCCTCCAACTGTTGCAAAACTACAACTCTCAGCATGCTCAGACAGTGTTTTACCACGCCCTTTGACTCGCCCTTTTTTTGTTGGCCACCTATTTAATGATTGTTGCATACAACATTTTACTTGACCAGCTATTTTAGATATTCTACGGCAGTCCTGTTACAATCCCCCCCCAATGAGCCTTTCGACCAAATAATAAAAATATTTATAAAATCTCACCCATATGCTGCAAAAAAAAAATCTGCAATGTAAAATTGATAATAAAGATCACATGATAAGGGGGGCTACTGGCACATGATATGGGGGCTACTGGCACATGATAAGATTACTTACCTCCAGCGATGCGATGCAGGCCTCTTCCGGCCTGTCTCCCTCACTATACGGCTCACCGGCCTGCACCGGCCTCTGATAGGCTGCCAGCACTAGGCCGGCAGCCTATCAGAGGAACAGGAGGGGACACACCTCTCCCTCCCCTGCCGCAGCATAGACATCTGTATCGCTGTTCTGAGGACGGCGATACAGATGACTATGGAGATCAGCGCTTCCACAATGGAAGCGCTCATCTCCTGCTGCTTTGCCCTGCCCCCGGCCGCCCCCACTTATCACCAGGGCCGTGGCCTTGCGGCACTCAGGCCTGCCGGCCTAGCAGGAAATTTCCCGGTATCCCGGCAGGCCAGTCCGGCCCTGAATGGAAGCGTTTTTGCTTATAGATTGTAAGCTCTTGCGAACAAGGTCCTGACTCCTAGTGTTTTAGTTGTATATTAGCCAGTTACTTTTGTTTTGTACATGAACCCTATGAATTTGTAAAGCGCTGTGGAATATGGTGGCGCTATATAAATAAATATTATTATTATTGCTAATCCCTACCAGATCCAGCAAAAACGCATGTGTAAAAAGTAGACTTAGTCCTATTTTTTGTAGACTAAATAACCCTAATTTTGATAATCTTTCAGTGTACTGTAGTCCCCCATTTCAGTTATTACTTTAGTTGCCCTCCTCTGGACCCTCTCCAGCTCTGCTATGTCTGCCTTGTTCACAGGAGCCTAGAACTGTACACAGTACTCCATATGTGGTCTGACTAGTGATTTGTAAAGTGGTAGGACAATGTTCTCATCACGGGCATCTATGCCCCTTTTGATGCAACTCATTATCTTATTGGCCTTGGCAGCAGCTGCCGGGCACTGGTTTCTGTAGCTTAGTTTGCTGTCCACTAAAATTCCTAGGTCCTTTCCAATGTCAGTGTTACCCAGTATTTTACCATTTAGTATGTACGGGTGACTTGCATTATTCCTTTCTATGTACATAATCTTACATTTGTCAGTGTTAAACCTCATCTGCCACTTCTCTGCCTCCAATCTATCCAGTAGTGATGAGCGGCAGGGGTTATACTGGAATGCGCAATATTTCATGAATATTTTGTAGAATATTTGTCATATATTCGCAAATTTCGAGAATTTGAGATTATTTTAATGAATGCGATAAATCGGCAATTTAAAAATTGCGTAATGCGAATTCGTAACACAAAATACAGGCGTGGCCCTACGCAGGGTGGCATTGCCAGACAGCAGGGGTGCTGTTTGGTGGCTGGATCCCGCCACCTGCTGGTTTGGAGCTGTGGCGCCGGCGGTTGACAGGCAGTGCCGCTCCGAATTTAGAGTAGGTCCCACTCTAAGAGGCAACCTTGACACGGTGAGTGGGCTTATGCCTTTTGATCAAAATGTACACTAATGCTTCTTATATAGCATGCAGTATAGGGGGCCGTACACTATATATTGCGCTGAGAAGCGATGTTAATTTCGCTGAGAAGCAGTTATAGATCAAAGCAAAGCTTGTGGATGTGCGATCTAATTCTCTTTTTCCTTTTTTCAATCAAACTAATTTTCCTTGCGCTTCGTGGTAACGAATGAATTTTCCCTGACGCGGCATAAAATAAATAAAACTCACCTCATCTATTTGCGCACGAAGAGGCCACCATGGCCACCTTGATTAAAGATACCGCGCAAAATGTTGCGTGTGGTGATGTATGACGAAGTCATTCGTCACAAAGCGATACACGAAGTAATTCGTCTCAAAGTGAATTTCTTTGCGATATTCGGTGATGTAGCCGAATTGAATTTTTGATATCTTCACTCAACCATTATTGTTACAGAAAAGAATGGCAACTATCTACAGTGATGATATCACTTGTGAACGTACAGATTCAGAGACAGTGTCCCTCTTTATGAAACTTACATTTTTACAATGTTTTTTCAGTGACTTTCTTCTGTATATTCATGTTGTTTGTGGCTTGTTCTTTATTTCACAATTGTTTACAATTGAAAAGGTTTTAGGGCTCTTTCACACTTGCGTTCTTGTCTTCCGGCATAGAGTTCCGTCGTCGGGGCTCTATGCCGGAAGAATCCTGATCAGGATTATCCTAATGCATTCTGAATGGAGAGAAATCCGTTCAGGATGCATCAGGATGTCTTCAGTTCCGGAACGGAACGTTTTTTGGCCGGAGAAAATACCGCAGCATGCTGCACTTTTTGCTCCGGCCAAAAATCCGGAACACTTGCCGCAAGGCCGGATCCGGAATTAATGCCCATTGAAAGGCATTGATCCGGATCCGGCCTTAAGCTAAACGTCGTTTCGGCGCATTGCCGGAGCCGACATTTAGCTTTTTCAGAGTGGTTACCATGGCTGCCGGGACGCTAAAGTCCTGGCAGCCATGGTAAAGTGTAGTGGGGAGCAGGGGAGCAGTGTACTTACCGTCTGTGCGGCTCCCGGGGCGCTTCAGAGTGACGTCAGGGCGCCCCAAGCGCATGGATCATGTGATCACATGGATCACGTCATCCATGCGCATGGGGCGCTCTGACGTCACTCTGGAGCGCCCCGGGAGCCGCACGGACTGTAAGTATACTGCTCCCCCGCTCCCCGCTCCTACTATGGCAACCAGGACTTTAATAGCGTCCTGGGTGCCATAGTAACACTGAACGCATTTGGAAGACGGTTCCATCTTCAAATGCTTTCAGTACACTTGCGTTTTTCCGCATCCGGCGTGTAATTCCGGCAAGTGGAGTACACGCCGGATCCGGACAACGCAAGTGTGAAAGAGGCCTTAATAAAATGAATGTATGTTACATTTCTGGATATATATTGAAGATCATTACAAAGGTATCTAATTACGGTAAAAGTCACCAGGGAGTTCTGTGGTCAGTTTAACCCTTTAATGACTAAGGCTACTTTCACACTAGCGTTTTTGCTGGATCCAGCAGAGTTCAGCAAAAACGCTTCCGTTACTGATAATACAACCATCTGCATCCTTTATGAACGGATCTGGTTGTATTATCTTTAACATAGCAATGGCGGATCCATCATGAACTCCATTGAAAGTCAATAGGGGACAGATCCGTATTGCTCAGCCTCCCATGACGGAAAGAAAACCGCAGCATGCTGCGGTTTGCTCTCCGGTATGGGAACACAGCCAAACGGAACGGAAAGCATTTTGGAGCATTCCGCTCTGTTCAGTTACGTTTTGTCCCCATTGAAAATGAATGGGGACAAAACGGAAGCGTTTTTTCCGGTATTGAGACCCTATGACGGATCTCAATATCGGAAAATAGAAAGGCAAGTGTGAAAGTAGCCTAAGGTAGTGTTGGCATTAAAGAAATGAGCTACATATTTTAATCTACATATTTTAATCTGTTAGGCTAGATAAGACATTTGTGCACCATGGCTTTCTTTATATATAGCATTTGTATATATATATATATATATATATATATAGTATCTTTTCTTTTTTTTTTTAACACTTGCAGACCGCCCATGGACTATAAATATCCACAGGCCGCAAGTATCTCTGCAAGAACTTTCCTGACTGTAGCTACACAATGTTCAATGAGCGTTGTCTATACAGACCAGGAAGTGGCAGTGCTGCTTTCTGCTCTGATCCCAGCAATCATGTGACCAGTGGGGGCTAGCTATCTGCATGAGTTGCTGGGTCTTGGCAGACTCAGAGGAGCTCTGTACTGTGCTTTGTATAACCTCTCTGTGCATTACCCCTTTAACTTGAGCTAATATGTCAGCTGAGTTAAAGGAGAAATCAGCGATAAGAAAGTAATATTATAATGCCCCTTTGTGGAAGAGGGGGCACAAAATGTAAAAAAAAAAAAGTTTAAAAAAAATACACTACCACACACTACACCACAGCTTCTAGCCCCTCTCCTGGCAACCACAAAATATATATCAGTAACTATATATCCCCTATATCAAAAGGACCATTAGGCCTCATGTACACGACCGTTGTGTGCATCCGTGGCCGTTGTTCCGTTTTCCGTGATTTTCTCCGGACCCATTGACTTTCTGCAGACCCCCTCCCTCCCCAATATTATATTCATTGGTGGCCAGTGCGGCCTCACATCCCCCCCCCTGTTAAAATCACGTTCCGAATCCCCCATCATTGGTGGCCAGTGCGGCCTCACCTCTCCCCTCCCTAGTTAAAATCATGTTCCGAATCCCCCATCATTGGTGGCCAGTGCGGCCTCACATCTCCCCCCCTAGTTAAAATCACGTTTCCCCATCATTGGTGGCAGTGGAGAGTTCCGATCGGAGTCCCAGTTTAATCGCTGGGGCTCCGATCGGTAACCATGGCAACCAGGACGCTACTGCAGTCCTGGTTGCCATTGTTACTTAGAAATTTTTAGAAGCATTATACTTACCTGTGAGCTGCGATGTCTGTGACCGGCCGGGCGCTCCTCCTACTGGTAAGTGACAGGTCTGTGCTATAGGCAATGCGCCGCACCGATGGTATATTTTAACTTGAAGAGTCCCCATCACTATGGGAACGCCTCTGTGTTAGAATATACTGTCGGATATGAGTTTCACGATCTAATTCAAATCCGATGGTATATTCTAACATAGAGGCGTTCCCGTGGTGATGGGGACTCTTCAAGTTAAAATATACCATCGGATTAGAGAAAACTCTGATCCTATGGTATATTAACTCCTGACTTTACATTGAAAGTCAATGGGGGACGGATCCGTTTGCAATTGCACCATATTGTGTCAACGTCAAACGGATCCGTTTGGCTCCTTTTTTTTCATGTCCGTGGATCCTCCAAAAATCAAGGAAGACCCACGGATGAAAAAACGGTCACGGATCACGGACCAACGGAACCCCGTTTTGCGGACCGTGAAAAAATACTGTCGTGTGCATAAGGCCTTATGGAAAGGAAACATACTGTAATTTAAACAAGCATTTTAGTTGCACTTAGTTTTTTACCTAGTTTTTTTTTTTGTTTGTTTTTTGTACAAAAAAATTTAAACCGCAAATAAAGCCCCATGTATTACTGAATAAAAGCATCAAAAATATTTCCATAACCAAATGGAAATAAGTTATAGCTTTAAAGACACCCACTAATAGAACAGAAAATGCCTGTGGTCAGGAATCAGCCCGGTCTTGCACTGATTAAATAAGGTTTGCACATGTGAAAATAGTGAAGAATCCAACCTTCTAATGTTTAGTGTGTGTCCTTTTTAATCATGAGAAGTGATCCTATAACAGTATTTATATGCATGGTCATCATTGTAGATTTATTTTGATGTATACTATCTGGGTCTTGGGTGATTGGTAAGGTTGGTAGGGCATTTCTGAGCTTGGGGTTAATACTTATCAATATATTTATTAATTTAGTTTTTAAAGAGACTGTTGCACAATGGCTATTTCTGCCACTTGCATAGACATTGAATGCATGTGTGACCATAGATCCATTCAGCATGACTCCAGACCCCTGATCTAGTGATTGGTGAAGTCTTAGTGGTGGGGCCCTCAGACGTCGGATATTTATCACCTATGCTTTCATTAATCTCTTAATTTTTTTAAATTCTTTTTTTCAGAACATCCCCCAAAATGTTTGCAGAACGGGTGCGGAGCCATTCATTTCAATGGGGCCGCAAAAGATGCAGTTGCAGACAAGAATAGGCATTTTCTATATAGCGCCGGCCATGTGCGGAATGCTCACCGCCGGTATCCATGTTTTGCAGATCTGCAATTTGTGGACCGCAAAACACTTATGCTCGTGTTAATGAACCCTAATTATTAAAGTAGAAAGGCTATCTCCATGCACCTAGTAGGCTAACCCGACTTTATATCAAATGTTCACTCAGACATAGGACCCACACAGCAGTGTTGCACAAGTTTTTGGCCAAACTTTTTCAGTTTAGTTATAATGGCCTAATGTCCAGAGGCAAGGCTTAGTCCTCATTCACACATACGTGGATTTTTACATACCACGGTCCGTGAAAACCCGTCCTGCTGAGTGCACGAGCGCACAGCATCATTGGTTGCTATGACGCCGTGCGCTTCGTGCAGACGCCGCTGTACAGTAATACACTCGTATGATCTATACGAGTGTATTACTGTACAGCGATGGCGGCACGGCGTCATAGCAACCAATGATGCTGTGTGCTCGTGCACTCAGCAGGATGGGTTTTCACGGACCGTGGTCCGTGAAAAGCCTCGTATGTGTGAATGAGGCCTTAGTCTTAAAATTTCTTTATTGTTCTGGTGTTTAACTAGATATAGAAAATAAAGAATTATTTAGCTAGTATTCCTGTTTTCTAGACCAAGCTGCTGTGACATTTCATTCAAACACTGCTGAACCAGCAAGTGGCTTGCCACATAGGGGTAAAAAAAAAAAAGTATTTTTGGCCGCATACAGTGATATTACCTAAGGATGACCTAATTCAAGAAACAAGCCTTGGATGTGTTAATTAGGAGAGAAAAAGAGCACGCTGCAGATTCATTTAACAGTGAAGCATATGTAAGTCTCTTAATTTGTTATAACTGTTATGAATTTGCTAAATTAATTATCACTCTTGCTTAGAAAAGTGCAAATTAATAGCAGATTCTCAGTACTGTTCTACCGCTGAGAGTGATTCTATTGCTAACGTGAAGCGCAGTCATGATTTTACTGTGTCTGCTGTGGAGAAGTATCCCATGTCTAGAATATGCACATAGAGAAATGGAAGATTTGTGAATTATCATTAATAAAACCAAGTAGTCAGCTAGTAAAAACTAGTAAAAAGTTAACGCAATTGCTTATGTAATGTTCAGTGGAAATAGGAGCCCACTGAGAGTTCTCCACATAAGCCTCCCCCTAAATACAATATTAGTTTACACTGGTATATGGTGGTTATATCTGTTATAGTGATAGTGTCGCTTCCCACATGCCTGCTTCTCACTGTACAGAACACAATATAATACAGCTGTCACAGTCTAGGTCAGTAAGTGAGTGCCATGATGTGCTAAGTAAAGAAACCACAGGCCGACCCAGCCTCCAGAATTAGCATTAAACCAAGTAGGATTGCAAAAATGTAATGCTGAATGTAAATTAAAATTGTGAAGGCTTCATTTTGATCTATCATCATCTGTGCAGGTATTTATTAGAATGTCAGAAAAAAAAACTATGAATATCTTTCTACTGACAAATTATCTGATTTCTTTCTATTTTCAGCTGATTCTTTTATTTTCATCTTTCACAAACGGCACATTTCAAAGCTCTAGGGCTCATTTCTCAAGTTTACAAATGTTTTTGTCACATATGTAGGGAAAAGTGCACCCTCTACCCTTCACCCAAACCAGTTCTCCTACCTACTTTGAAGATCCGCCCTAAATAGTGGCCCCCAACTGGGCATGGTCCCTTCCTAAGTGCACAGGACCAAGAGGGTAGTCAGATAGAAATAGGTCAGAGCCAGAACAAGAAAACAATATCCAAATTAGAACACAAATATAGAAACCAAAAAACAAGCCAAGGTTAAAGCCAGAGGGCAGTGATGGCACCAAGACAAGAGATAACTCACAGTTAGATACCAGCCTGTCAGAATCAGAAGAGAACTCTGAAGTCAAAATCAACAGTCAGAGGCAGGTCAAACAGGTATCTGAGGTCAGAATCCAGGAAACCACAAGAAGAGATAACATGCAAGTGAGGCACCGAAGGCCAATTACCAGCCCGCTGTTAGAAGGCAGGGACACTGGCGTTGAGCTTGATTGGCCCAGCAATCCTGCTCAAGATACGTTACTCGCCCTGTACGCCAGCATGCACTGGGATGCCGTCACCGACCCTGATTGATGTGGCATCCCTGTGTGTTGATACAGCGACATCGCAATGTTCGCGTCACCACAACAAGGAGGCCGGACTCACCTTTGGAACGTGGCTAGGTAAGTACATGACCGTTATCTTTTAAACTTTACAAAGGAGCCCTAAAGCGTCAAAATGCGTTATTTGTAGAAGATGAAAATAAAAGGATCAACTGGATCCTGACTGTGGGTTGTGTCTTGTACCAATGTTATGTCCTTTATTCCTCAACGTCTCATTAAGTGAATCTTGCATTATACATTCTTAAAGTTTTCCATGTAAGCAAGTGTGACCAAATCATAGAGGGTCCTTGGGAGGCTGGCAGCATCTACCAGTATATGTGACCATTAAACATGCATCATTAGTGTTGTGCCTAAATTTTGCACAATATGAGGTGATTGGTTATAGAGCATTCACTTTGGGTTCAAAATGAGTTATTTATAGTTTAAACGTTTTCACTTTATGAGAACCATTTTCTTGTTTGGTCTCTATTGCTCGTTACCAGCAATCTGCTCATTGGGTACACATGACAAGGTGACCCTTTTATTTTTTAGCTTTTGTCACAGCTCTGCACAGAGTGCATTGTAAACCTCCCAAAGTGTCAGGTGTGGTGGCTAGTGGTCAAGATGCAGTTGGGCTTCTTGCTCACAGAATACAGTGGCCACCATGCCATCCTTTGCTCACTATTCTCTACTGTTCTCTCTATATGAGCTGGTTTAGACCGTCATTTATATATACAGTGTCAGAAAGATCTGACGGGAGCTACTGAAAATATAGTATTAAACAGTAGTTTGACAGACAGGCAGATCTGTGAGATGCTTTAATTAAAACATGTCATTCAGTGCCAAAGTGCTCCAATACAAAGCCCCTAATGCCAGTGTGCGCTGCATACTAATTATGTGTTACAATGAAAAGACCTTTGGATACCATCGTGCAGCAGAATGGAAATTTCATACAGGACACATTTGTTGTAGAAATGTATGCAACTGTAAAACACTTTCTGTAAATACCTTTCATGTCCCATGTGAACATACCCTTAAAAGCCTTGAACAGTTTGGATCCACTGTTCAAGATATGTTTTTCTTACAGATTCTCTAATGTTAAGAGACTTTTTGTAATGAAAGGTTTCCTTTAATGGAGTTAACTGCTCAATTGTGAGTCATTTCTAAGGGTGCTGTCACACCTTCAGGTTCTTTGATGAAGTTTTTGAAGCCAAAAGCAGGAATGTAATACCTTTTCTCCTTTTATGATCCACACCCCATTTGGGCTTCAGAAACTGTATCAATAAACCTGGACTGACTTATCGTTGAGGATATATTTGCCATGGCTGCTAAAATGGCAATAACTTCACATCTACCATGCTACATACAGTTAAGTACCAGACAAAATAAAGAGGTTTCAAAGTAAAGTAGTGAATAGACTGTAGAATGTGCTGTAATGACAATGGAACAGAGTATATACCTGATAAGGTAGCAGAAGAGAGAATTCATGGAAATATCTGAAGAAACTTGAGAATAAAACAGTACTGTATACTACATAGAATGAATGCTGATCTATGTGAAAGGATACGGGATGTACTGTAGGATGTGTCCTATCCACACACAGAAGAAAAACCACAGACTTGGAATGCTGCTGAAAATACTTCATATCATCTGTGAAATGGAAAGAAACTTGACCTAGAGCACATTAACATACTTGGAAGTCAATATTTTCTTTTTGGTTCAATATAAAACATACAAAGTAAGTAACATATTGACTCCTGGGAATATTGACTCAAAATAATCATAAAATTCTGGTAACCATCACAGAGGCTTGCCTTTAAAGGGGTCTTCTGGGATTTTAATTCTGATGGCCTGTCCTCAGGATAGGTCATCAATATCTAATCGGTGAGGGTCCTACACCCTTCACTCCCAAAGATGAGCTACAGCTCTGGCGCCAGAACAACACAGCTCCGTCCATTGTGTAGTAGATGAAGCTTGTAACTCCACCACTGGTCCCATTCACTTCAATGAGAACAGTGCTACAACTAACAGCTCTGTCCACTGCACAACTAGCAGATCTGTGTAGTTCTGGCAGCAGAGCTTCTCTATAACAAATGGCGCTCGGGAGTGTGAGGTGTTCATCAATATTACAATCCCAGAAAACCCCTTTAAAGTTTCATGAAGTACAGTATCTCAAATACTGTATGACGGAGAAGAAGACTTTGAACTGACATAAAAACTTATCTGTTCATAAGAAGAAAGTTCCATATCTGAAACATGCAACAATGGTCTCATTGATACAATTTTTTTTTACTTTTACCTTTTTCTTACCCAATATGCTGAATTGAAAATTCTTCTGTATCAAAATAAAAATCTTTAAAAAAAAAACTAAGCCAAATTAGTCAGTGAAACCATGCAATTAAGTGTATGTGTGTTCATGTGTAATACTAAGGACAGTGTGATGTATATATATTTTTTAAAGCTTACATGATATCATAATGCAGCTTTTATTACAATAAAATATCAAGACTCTTTATGTTAGCTTCGAACTATGTTGAGGATTGGATTATTGTGTATAGAAACACTGTAAATCTCTTTTAGGCCAGGTCCACATCTAGTCTATTAGGGATACATTATGCATCTGTGTTTTAGACAATTGTCCCTGTCCAACCTCTACCTTATGGACACAAACTCATAGCATCATAATGATCCATGATGCTGTGAGTTCGGGTCAGTTACGTCCACAGTCAGACTGGTTACACATCTGAAATATAAATTCATAATGTGGATCTGGACTTAGGCTCTGTTGGCACTAGCATCAAGGCTTCCATTTCTGACTAATCCTTAATAAATTGAAACAGATGCCTAACTTGACTTGTAATGGGATCAGTTTGATTTATTTTTTTTTTCCACTGGGTAGGATAGTGTAGAAGAACAGGCAGTTCTGTATAGCAAAAGCAATTTAAACTGAAGCACAAAAATCCTAATAAAAGTATTTAAAAAAATTAGAGGTCTTTTAATTGTTTCTATAGCTTCTACATAGATCTATGCGTCTCCATGAAAACAAGCTACAATTTCAATGGAGACAAATCCTGCGAACTTCCTTTCATCTGTCCCCTACTTCTTGCTAACCTACAGTAGCTACTGTATGAAGGAGATGAGTAAGGGAGTCTGAGACTGCAGGATGAGACTACACAGAGTTAGTAGTCTGTTACTATGGAAACACATAGATTTGCTTAGGAGCTATAGCAACAGAGCAGCCTTTTTAATCAAAACCTATTTCAATGCTGTTTCATTTTTCACTTTAGAAGAATAAAAACAATTTGTTTGTAAAGGTGGACACAGCCTTAAATGTGTTGTCCCCTTAAGACACAGGATAGGTGATAGGTATCTGATTTGCCAGGCCTCTTATTCCCTGTTTGTCAACTCTATGGGACAGTCAAAGATGGCTGAGTACAAGTGCTTGGGTATCATTGGCAACCCCCTAGAGCTGAATAGAGTGGCCACTGCACCATTCAAATGGGGGAGCACGAGCTCCCATTCTTTTAATCGGCAGGGGACCCAACAGTCGGACACTTAATACCCTATCTTGTGGATAGGGCATAAGTTGTCTTAATGGGACATCCCCTTAAAATTAATAGTTATTGCCTCAAGGTTATATATACAGATATATATATATATATATATATATATATATATACACACAGGTCCATATATATTTGGAAACTGACACAAACGTTTTTTTTTTTTGCCTGTTTACTAAAACATATTAAAGCTATATAATGGACATGGACATAAAGTCCAGACTTTCAGCTTTCATTTGAGGGTATCCACATTAAAATTGGATGAAGGCTTTAGGAGTTTCAGCTCCTTTACATGTGGCACCCTGTTTTTAAAGGGACCAAAAGTAATTGGACAATAGACTCAAAGGCTGTTTCATGGGCAGGTGTGGGCAATTCCTTCATTATTTCATTCTCAATTAAGCACATAAAAGACCTTGAGTTGATTTGAGGTGTAGTGCTTGTATTTTGAAGATTTTGCTGAGAAGTAAACATGCGGTCAAAGGAGTTCTCCATGCAGGTGAAACAAGCCATCCTTCATCTGCGAAAACAGAAAAAACATATCCGAGAAATTGCTACACTATTAGGAGTGGAAAAAACTACAGTTTTGTACATCCTGAGAGAGAAAGAAAGCAAGCACTGGTGAACTCAACATTGCAAAAAGACCTGGACGCCCATGGAAGGCAACAGTGGTGGATGATCGCAGAAAAATTATCCCATTGTGGCATCTACTGACTCAATCCTCTCACCTTTGGCAATTTTTCTAGAAAAAATCTTTACGCCATTTACTAAATTGTCTCCATCATACTTGCGTGATACTGAGCATTTTTTGCAGGAAATTAAAACTCTGCATTCAGAAAAAGATGATTTACTTGTTACCTTTGATGTATGTAATTTATACACATCAATATCACATGAGAAAGGTCTGAAAGCAATTGATACATTGTTACAACCAAGTCATTACAACAATGCAGAATGTGAATTTTTCTTGACATTATTGAGGATTGTTCTAGAACAAAATTACTTTTTATTTCAGGATTCTTTTTATCAGCAGCTGCGTGGGACCGCGATGGGATCGAACGTCGCACCGCCGTACGCAAATTGTTATATGGCACAATTTGAGACGGATTTCGTCTATACTAATGATTTCTATAGAAAACACTGCAAATTCTGGCGTCGTTTTATCGATGACATTATTTGCGTATGGCGCGGCGACGTTCGATCCCTTCAACAATTTACTCTTCACCTCAATTCTGTCTGGCCTGAGTTGAAATTCACAGGTGGGTTATACACAGATCTATTTACAAAAAATACAGATCGAAATAGCTTACTCATGTATACTAGCAACCACCCAGCAGCCACAAAAAAAATCCCTCCCCTTTTCCCAATTTCAAAGGGTTAAGCGCATAGTGGGCACAGCTGAATTATGTAAGGAAAGATTAGACGAAATTAGCCAGAAATTTAAGAAAAGAGGTTATCCCGATCACTTATTAAAAGAACAAAGGAACCGAGTTGAGATAAAACAACAGGATAAGCCCCTAAAAGAACCACGGATTCCACTTGTAATTCAGTATCATCCATGGTCTCAGAGATTGAGAGGGATAATAAATAAACATTGGAATGTAGTGTCAAAGTAATACCCACAAGTAGTGGAGTTTAAACTACCACCTATGATGTGCTTCAAAAGAGCCACAAATATACGTGATAAGATAGTACGGGCTGATATTGGAAGTAGTAAAACTGCATCTATACAGAGAGTACTGGCTACTCCTAAAATGGGAACTTTTCCCTGCTTAAATTGCGTACACTGCTCTAGTGTGATTAAGGGTACACACTTTACACATCCACAATCTGGCGAACGCATACCTATAAAAAAAAATTTCACCTGTGACAGTCGTTTTGTTATATATATTTTAAAGTGCCCCTGTGGTCTATTGTACGTGGGAGAGACTTCCACTAGGATGAAAGACAGACTTAGTAACCACAAGTCCACCATCCGCAAGCAAAATTTATTATTTCCTGTCCCATTCCACTTCCATGCACATAGACACACAGTGGCACAGTTGCGTTACCAGATTATAGACAGTGTACCCCTTCCACGTCGGGGTGGAGATAGGAACAAGTTATTGCTGCAGAGGGAGGCTTATTGGATACATCGATTACGAACGATTGAGCCCCACGGACTCAACCGGGAGTATAATGTACAAAGCTTCCTCTGATAGATCACCTTGGTATAATAATATTTTTCTCAAGATAATAATTTTTCTATAATGTTATATTTTTGAGTATTGCAATAGTGCAATTAAAAACAAATAAAAAACTTTAAAAAAAAAAATTAAAAAAAAAAAAAAAAAAAAAATAATGAAAATAATAATTTTTTGAGAAAAATATCCTTTGTAAGAAAATAAATGGATTTTTTTCTATATATTATTTACAGCGAACATAATGAAGGAAGAAAGAAGTAAGGAACAAACTAAAGTGAATTTAAAGGAACTCATATGTTTTTGTTTTAACACTGATTGGTGGGTGTGGTTTTCTGTGTGATGTCATTTCTCTGTGTTTGGGCGCTCTATTTAAACATGAAATGTTCTTTGTATGATGATAAGTCTGAGGAAGGTGCGGCAGCACCGAAACGCACGCGTCACTTATTGCCTGTACATGTGACTGAATAAATACAAAGAAAGAATTATCAACAGCGAGTGCCGGTCTTTTTCATTGATTATACACACAGGTCCATATATATTTGGAAACTGACACAAATGTTTTTTTTTTTTTGCCTGTTTACTAAAACATATTAAAGCTATATAATGGACATGGACATAAAGTCCAGACTTTCAGCTTTCATTTGAGGGTATCCACATTAAAATTGGATGAAGGCTTTAGGAGTTTCAGCTCCTTTACATGTGGCACCCTGTTTTTAAAGGGACCAAAAGTAATTGGACAATAGACTCAAAGGCTGTTTCATGGGCAGGTGTGGGCAATTCCTTCATTATTTCATTCTCAATTAAGCACATAAAAGACCTGGAGTTGATTTGAGGTGTAGTGCTTGCATTTTGAAGATTTTGCTGAGAAGTAAACATGCGGTCAAAGGAGTTCTCCATGCAGGTGAAACAAGCCATCCTTCATCTACGAAAACAGAAAAACATATCCGAGAAATTGCTACACTATTAGGAGTGGAAAAAACTACAGTTTTGTACATCCTGAGAGAGAAAGAAAGCAAGCACTGGTGAACTCAACATTGCAAAAAGACCTGGAAGGCAACAGTGGTGGATGATCGCAGAAAAATGATCATTGTGAAGAGAAACCCCTTCAAAACAGCCAACCAAGTAAACAACACTCTCCAGGATACAGGCGTATAAATATCCAAATCTACCATAAAGAGAAGACTGCATGAAAGTAAATACAGAGGGTTCACTGCACGGTGCAAGCCACTCATAAGCCTCAAGAATAAGAAGGCTAGATTGGACTTTGCTAAAAAAAAAAAACATCTTAAAAAGCCAGCACATTTCTGGAAGAACATTCTTTGGACAGATGAAACCAATATCAACCTCTACCAGAATGATGGAAAGAAAAAAGTATGGTGAAGGCATGGTACAGCTCATGATCCAAAGCATACCACATCATCTGTAAAACACAACGGAGGCAGTGTTATGTCTTGGGCATGTATGGCTGCCAGTGGCACTAGGTCCCTAGTGTTTATTGATGATGTGACACAGGACAGACGCAGCCGGATGAATTCTGAGGTTTTCAGAGACATACTGTGTGGACAAATGCAGCCATCTGATTGGTCAGCGTTTCATAATACAGATGGACAATGACCCAAAACATAAAGCCAAAGCAACCCAGGAGTTTGATAAAACAAAGTAGTGGAATGTTCTTGACAGTCAGTCACCTGATCTGAACCCATTAGAGCATGCATTTCACTTGTTAAAGACTAAACTTCAGACAGAAAGGCCCACAATTAAACAGCAACTGAAAACTGCTGCAGTAAAGGCCTGGCAGAGCATTAAAAAGGAGGAAACACAGCGTCTGGTGATGTCCATGAGTTCAAGACTTCAGGCAGTCATTGCCAACAAAGGGTTTTCAAGTATTAGAAATTAACATTTTATTTACAATTATTTTATTTGTCCTATTACTTTTGAGCCCCTGAAATTAAGGGATTGAGTTTAAAAAATGCTTTAGTTCCTCACATTTTTATGCATTCATTTTGTTCAACCCACTGAATTAAATCTGAAAGTCAGAACTTCAACTGCATCTGAATTGTTTTGTTCAAAATCCATTGTGATAATGTACAGAACAAAAATGTTGTCTCTGTCCAAATATATATGGAACTAACTGTGTATATATATATATATATATATATACAGTGGAATGCGAAAGTTTGGGCAACCTTGGTAATCTTCATGATTTTCCTGTATAAATCGTTGGTTGTTACGATAAAAAATGTCAGTTAAATATATCATATACAGACACATATTTGAGAAGTGAAATGAAGTTTATTGGATTTACAGAAAGTGTGCTATAATTGTTTAAACAAAATTAGGCAGGTGCATAAATTTGGGCACCACAAAAAAGAAATGAAATCAATATTTAGTAGATCTTCCTTTTGCAGAAATTACAGACTGTAAACGCTTCCTGTAGGTTCCAATGAGAGTCTGGATTCTGGTTGAAGGTATTTTGGACCATTCCTCTTTACAAAACATCTTTAGTTCATTCAGGTTTGATGGCTTCCGAGCATGGACAGCTCTCTTTAAGTCACACCACAGATTTTCAATTATATTCAGGTCTGGGAAATGAGATGGCCATTCCAGAACGTTGTACTTGTTCCTCTGCATAAATGCCTTAGTGGATTTTGAGCAGTGTTTAGAGTCGTTGTCTTGTTGAAAGATCCAGCCCCGGCGCAGCTTCAGCTTTGTCACTGATTCCTGGACATTGGTCTCCAGAATCTGCTGATACTGAGTGGAATCCATGCGTCCCTCAACTTTGACAAGATTCCCAGTCCCTGCACTGGCCACACAGCACCCACAGCATGATGGAACCACCACCATATTTTACCGTAGGTAGCAGGTGTTTTTCTTGGAATGCTGTGTTCTTTTTCCTCCATGCATAACGCCCCTTGTTATGGCCAAATAACTAAATTTTAGTTTCATCAATCCACAGCACCTTATTCCAAAATGAAGGTGGCTTGTCCAAATGTGCTTTAGCTCACCTCAAGCGGCACTTTTTGTGCTGTGGGCAGAGAAAAGGCTTCCTCTGCATCACTCTCGCATAAAGCATCTCCATGTGTAAAGTGCGCCGAATGGTTAAACGATGCACAGTGACTCCAACTGCAGCAAGATAATGTTGTAGGTCTTTGGTGCTGGTCTGTGGGTTGACTCTGACTGTTCTCACCATTCGTCGCTTCTGTCTATTTGAGATTTTTCTTGGTCTGCCACTTCGAGCCTTAACTTGAACTGAGCCTGTGGTCTTCCATTTCCTCAATATGTTCCTAACTGTGGAAACGGACAGCTGAAATCTCTGAGACAGCTTTCTGTATCCTTCCCCTAAACAATGATGGTGAACAATCTTTGTCTTCAGGTCATTTGAGAGTTGTTTTGAGACCCCCATGTTGCTACTCTTCAGAGAAAATTAAAAGAGGAGGGAAACTTACAATTGACCCCCTTAAATATTCTTTCTCATAATTGGATTCACCTGTGTATGTAGGTCAGGGGTCACTGAGCTTACCAAGCCAATTTGAGTTCCAATAATTAGTTCTAAAGGTTTTGGAATCAATAAAATGACAACAGTGCCCAAATTTATGCACCTGCCTAATTTGGTTTAAACAATTATAGCACACTTTCTGTAAATCCAATAAACTTCATTTCACTTCTCAAATATCACTGTGAGTGTCTCCTATATGATATATTTAACTGACATTTTTTATTGTAACAACCAATGATTTATACAGGAAAATCATGACGATTAACAAGGTTGCCCAAACTTTCGCATCCCACTGTATATATATATATATATATATATACAGGGTGGGCCATTTATATGGATACACCTTAATAAAATGGGAATGGTTGGTGATATTAACTTCCTGTTTGTGGCACATTAGTATATGTGAGGGGGGAAACTTTTCAAGATGGGTGGTGACCATGGTGTCCATTTTGAAGTCGGCCATTTTGAATCCAACTTTTGTTTTTTCAATAGGAAGAGGGTCATGTGACAAATCAAACTTATTGGGAATTTCACAAGAAAAACAATGATGTGCTTGGTTTTAACGTAACTTTATTATTTCATGAGTTATTTACAAGTTTCTGACCACTTATAAAATGTGTTCAATGTGCTGCCCATTGTGTTGGATTGTCAAGGCAACCCTCTTCTCCCACTCTTCACACACTGATAGCAACACCGCAGGAGAAATTCTAGCACAGGCTTCCAGTATCCGTAGTTTCAGGTGCTGCACATCTCGTATCATCTGAAGGCAATCGTCTATGCTGTGAAGATACGAGATGTGCAGCACCTGAAACTACGGATACTGGAAGCCTGTGCTAGCATTTCTCCTGCGGTGTTGCTATCAGTGTGTGAAGAGTGGGAGAAGAGGGTTGCATTGACAATCCAACACAATGGGCAGCACATTGAACACATTTTATAAGTGGTCAGAAACTTGTAAATAACTCATGAAAGAATAAAGTTACGTTAAAACCAAGCACACGATTGTTTTTCTTGTGAAATTCCCAATAAGTTTGATGTGTCACATGACCCTCTTCCTATTGAAAAAACAAAAGTTGGATTCAAAATGGCCGACTTCAAAATGGCCGCCATGGTCACCACCCATCTTGAAAAGTTTCCCCCCTCACATATACTAATGTGCCACAAACAGGAAGTTAATATCACCAAACATTCCCATTTTATTAAGGTGTATCCATATAAATGGCCCACCCTGTATATATAGTTGAAACCAGAAGTTTACATACACTATATAAAAAGACACATATGCGTGTTTTTCTCAATATCTGACATGTAATCAGAATAAACCTTTCCTGTTTTTGGTCAATTAGGATTACCATAATTATTATTATTTGTCAAATGCCAGAATAATGAGAGAGAGAGAGAATGTTTTAAGGCATTTTTATTACTTTCTGCAAAGTCAAAAGTTTTCATACATTTCAGTTATATTTGGTACCATTGCTCTTAAACTGTATTACTTGGGTCAAACGTTTTGGATATCCTACCACAAGCTTCTCACAATAGTTTGGCGGAATTTGGGCCCATTCCTCCTGACAAAACTGGTGTAACTGAGCCATGTTTGTTGGTCGCCTTGCTCGCACATGCCTTTTCAGCTTTGCCCATAAATTTTCAATAGGATTGAGATCAGGGCTTTGTGATGGCCACTCCAAAACATTGACTTTGTTATCCTTAAGTCACTTTGTAACCAGTTTAGCAGTATGCTTCGGGTCATTGTCCATTTGGAAGACCCATTTCCGCCCAAGCTTTAACTTCCTGGCTGATGTCTTGATATGTTGCTTCAGTATTTCCCTATAATCTTCTTTCCTTATGATGCCATCTATTTTGTGAAGTGCACCAGTTCCTTCTGCAGCAAAACAACCCCACAACATGATGCTGCCACCCCCATGATGCTGCCACCCCCAAGCTTCTCCCTTTTTCCTCCAAATGTAACAATGGTCACTCATTATGGCCCAAAAGTTAAATTCTAGTTTTGTCAGACCACAGGACATGTCTCCAAAAATGTAGGTCTTTGTTCCTATGTGCATTTGCAAACATTAATCTGGCTTTTTTATGTTTCTTTTGGAGTAATGGCTTCTTCCTGGCAGAGTGGCCTTTCAACCCATGTTGATACAGTACTCGTTTCACTAAGGATATTGACACAATCTTACCAGCTTCAGCCATCATCTTCACAAGGTTTTTTGCTTTTGTTCTTGGGCTGATATGCACATGTCGAACCAAAGCACGTTGATCTCTGGGACACCTCTCCTTCCTGAGCGGTATGATGGCTGTACATTCCCATCTTGTTTGTACTTATAATTATTTGTACAGATGAACGAGGCACCTTCAGGTATCTTAAAATTGCACCCAAGGTTGAGCCAGACTTGTGCAAGTCCACAATTTTCTTCCTGATATCTTGGCTGATTTCTTTAGACTATCCCATGATGCTACACAAAGAAGCAATGTGTTTCAGGTGTGCATTTAAATACATCCACAGGTGTGTCTCTAATTAACTCAGATGTTGCCAACAAATCTAACAGAAGCTTCCAAACACATGACATCATCATATGGGCAGTCCAGAATTGTTTAAAGGCATAGTAATCTTAGTGTTTGTAAACTTTTGACATTGCAGAAAGTAATAAAAATGCCTTAAAACATTCTCTCTCTCTCTCTCATTATTCTGCGATTTGGCAAATAATAATAATAATCATTGTGGTAATCCTAATTGACCAAAAACAGGAAAGGTTTATTCTGATTCCATGTCAGATATTGAGAAAAACACACATATGTGTCTTTTTATATAGTGTATGTAAACTTTTGGTTTCAACTGTGTGTATATATATATATATATATATATATATATATATATATATACACACACACACTCTTAACTTGGTTAAGTACCACAAAATGAAAAGCAGTTATGAATGCACAAATCATTATTACCACTTTACTGGAATGCATGTTAAAAAGAGGGGCTATATTCTATAATATGGTGAAGAGAGGGAAATGTTGTTTTAAGAAGCTATTAATATAACAGGAATCCTGGCAGAAGAAGGCTTCTGGTAAATGTGCCAAAACATATTTGCACATTTGTCCTTAGTAATATACTGTATGTAATGTTGCCAACCATTTTCCTGAAACATGGGTGGTCCATTTAATGTATAGAAATTGAGTTATATTCATAAACTGGGTTGGTATGTGTATATATATTTATAGAACACACACACATGGGTAGATAGTTTGGCTGAGGAAATATTTAGTATCCTAAGAGTCAGATATAGAATTCTTGTTATACGACACAGGTGATACACATGGAGAAAGCTTTGTCATGGTCTATGACTGCTTCTGGCATTGGTCATAGTTTAGATGTTGCCCCTATAAAGTCTATGAATTGTAAAACTACTGCAATCGTGTTTGTGAATATCTAGCGAGGACTACAGTACACTGCCAAATCCAGGAGTGGACCCTGAGAAAAAGTATAATGGAAAGATTTGTGTTTTGGACATGCTCCTGGTTTTGGCTTACAAATACTGATGAGAAATACTGACTACAAGAAAGTAGCTTTAGTTATACTCCGATGTTGCACGCAGTGTCAGGCTTCAGCCCTTCAAAGCCCTACAGTGAAAGTAGAAGAACACAGCACTCGTACTTAGTATGCAGTGAAAGCCGCTGATTTTAAAAACTTGTAGTCAAAAAGTTGCAATGTTTAGTGAATAAAATCTTTTTGTGGCTTTTGTGGCATCCTAAGTGCAGGGGTTTCAAAATGGCTATGAAATAAAATGTCTAATTTCTACTTCCAATATTTTCATGTGGGTGGCAAGTCATAGGCATCCGCAGTGTAAAAGAGATGTAATATATTGACACAACTAAAGGACTGTTGGGTCTGTTTTGTAAATAAATAGAGGAATATTTCTGAAAACTAGTCCTATGCTCAAAAAAAGATTAAGATGCTCACTTTTTCTAAACTGTAGTAGGAAGAAAAAAAATGATTAGATTCTCTCTTTTACACTTTTTTCAATTTTTTTGTAGATCAGTTTTCATAAATGTCCCCCCTGGTGAGATCATTTATGTTCTTTCTCTCTTGCCTTTTATGTCTTTGGAATGCTCTTAAGACTGTACCGTTCCACATAAATGAATAGCTCATCTATTACCTTAAATGTGTGTATAATAAACCAATTAGGATTCAGAGGGAGCGTTGGTTCTCTCAAGAAGCCTCAGTGATAGACAGACGGTTGATCTGTCAACAGATTGAAGACAAAAACAGCACCGGCTTCCCTTTTATTATACAGATTAGACAAAAATGAACACATAACATGTAGACGCTACTCTGCTGTAATTCCATTTTTTTGCAGGTTGATGTCATTTAAGCTAAAGAAAAAAAAAGTTAGCTCAAGTGGCAGCTTTCGGTTTGAGGAAACCTTCAAATCAGAGACTGGCGATTCATTATTATCCGCAGTCGGCAATCCATCTGACATGTAAGAAATAAAATTAGCAACTGTCATTGCATGACGAGTTAATTTCCTGACAGTCTTGACACTGAAAAGTCATTTGGAGACATAGAGATGGCTGATGAGAAACTGGCACTGTCTTAATTGGAGTGAGAGAAAGGCCATGAAGACACTGTGATCAGAGGACAGACTTGAGCTAATGTACAAGTAAAATGAAGGTGCTTATTTACGCCATTCTTCTCTCTTGACTTTCATTATTTACTTCTGCTAGAAGACATTCTATGTTTATTTGCTTGTCATAATTTGTAGCTTGTAATTATATCCTACGATGCTACCAT
The DNA here is from genome assembly GCF_905171765.1 of Bufo bufo. NCBI lineage: Eukaryota > Metazoa > Chordata > Amphibia > Anura > Bufonidae > Bufo > Bufo bufo. The sequence continues at coordinate 194,890,302 of NC_053393.1, forward strand.
TTACTTTCTCTTGGCTTTATAAAGCATCCATGATTGGCTTTATTTCAGGGTGTCACTGAAACATGACATTTACTGTATAGAGAGGAAAGTGATGCCATGATGTTGATGGGAATCTCTGCAATTTGCTTAATTAGAGCTCTGCTCCTGCAGTGCCATTTGTTTATCCTCTCGAATGGAAGATACATTGTTAACTTTCGGAGAGTGAAGTAAAAGCAGTAGTCATGATGGTGCATAGTGAAAACGTGTAGCTAAAGTCACGCATCCCATAAATAATAATTCTCTGGGGGATTTTTGCATTTGACAGCTCAATAAACACAGCTGCCAAATAAAATTGCTATGCCACTTGCTTTGGTATCATTTGCCTGGGTATCACCTTTTCTTTCCAGCCAAGCAGCAGAATATTCATCACTAGAGATAAGCGAAGTTATGGAAAATTCGATTCGGCTGCCTCCCTGAATTACTTTGTCACAAAGAGCATTTCTTTGTATGTAGAAGGCGCAATGATGGGGAACGGCGATCTTGCCGCCCACGATCATTGAACCCCTCAGATGCCGCGTTCATCGTTGGTTGTGGCATCAGAGGTTACTATTTAGGCCTTTCAGGGGTTAATCAGGGATAAAAAAAAATGTAAAAAAAATTATCCATTTGATTGCAAGATTTCTTGTGGTATCTTCAATCAAGATGGCCACAACGGCCTCTTCGCACACAAATGGATGAGGTGAGTATGTTTTATTTTTACTGCTAGGCTATTTTAGGGAAAATTGATTAGTTACCATGAAGTGCAAGGAATTTTGGCTTCACAGCGAATTGAATTTTCCTGACATTTAGATCAAAGTCAATTTGTTTGACTTTGATTCGCTCAACACTATTCATCACCCCACATCTTCACACTGCTGCATGAAGAATGGATGACAACTACCTAGTATGGGGTGGCCACTCAAAGGGGTTTTCCAGGATCTGACGGGCCACAAGAACCTACCTTAATTACACATAACTCTCCTGTAATAGAAAGTTTGTAATAAACTTATTGTCTCAAAGTTGCATGGATTGGCCACTCGAGAACCTGTTCATGTGATCCTCCTCTACTTCTTAACATACTGCGTCTACTGTCACTTACCAGGTTTCCGGTCTGGACTATAGATGGAATATTACTTCCACGGCTCAAGATGGGAGAGGTACTGTGGATGGGGCCTCTACCTGCCATGCTCAGATGAATTCAGGAGTTTGCGCATGCACTAGGGATATTGAACGGGAACATTCTTGTTCTAGTCAAAGACTTAAAGGGATTCCGTCACCAGGTTTTACCCCTGTCAGCTAAACATATGCTGATGTTCAAGGCCTCATCAGGATTCCTAATGTGGGCTTCTAAATGTGATCCGTAGCCTTATTTTGCTAAAAAAACTGGTTTTACTAACCTGCCACTCAAAGAAATAAGGTGCCCAAGGGGATGTCAAGGGATGCAAGGTGCCCGCTGCACCCACCGCCGTTCGTGCCCAGCGCATGCGCACTTCGCTTCAAGAAGCCAAATCGAGAAGTCCGCACGGGCGCATCAGGCAGAGCCCTCTGCGCACGCGCGAGATCTTGCAGCAGGAGGAGGGGGAATGGAGGGAGAGCGAGAGGCGGCACAGAGGATTAGGAGGCGGTGCAGAAGTCTGGAAAGGCGGCGCTGGGCACGAACGGCAGTGGGTACCGCGAGGACCTTGCATCCCTTGACATCCCCTTGGGCACCTTATTTCTTTGAGTGGCAGGTTAGTAAAACCTGTTTTTTAGCAAAATAAGGCTACGGATCACATTTAGAAGCCCACATTAGGAATCCTGATAAGGCCCTGAACATCAGCATATATTTAGCTGACAGGGGTGAAACCTGGTGACAGAATCCCTTTAAAAGAAACATGGCTCCTTACAAAAGAAAGCTCCAATATGCTTAATAAAGAAAAAAAAATGAGTAACCGCTATTTACATAAAACCAGAAAACCACATTATGATTACTATTAATTATTACTTGCAATTAAAGGAGTTTTCCTTTAGAAACTTTTTATCACTTCTCCACAGGATAGGTGATAAATGTGTGATTGCTAGGGGTCCCCAAGTTCCTTGTGTGAATTGAGTGGTGGTGTGCATGTGTTCCATCCCTCCATTCACATCTATGGGACTCCTGAGTACAGAGCTTTGCTATCTCTTTCAGTCCCAGGGGCGTGAATGGAGGGGTGGTCATGCAAGCTCCCTATCGCTCCGTTTCCATTGACTCAAAGTCTATATCTTTATGATTTACTCTTAAAAGACTGAGCAATGCATCCTACACTAACAAGCAGTGCTAATAAAATGAATCACTGGCTTTCTGTACCTTATCACTAATTGAGATTTTAAGTCTTCCAGCATGTCATTCTGATTGAAGGCCCATTGGCATGGGCTAATACACAGGGCAATGACTGGGAATGTTGGCATGGCCTGATACACAGGGTATTGACTGGGAATGTTGGCATGGCCTGATACACAGGGCAATGACTGGGAATGTTGGCATGGTCTGATACACAGGGCAATGACTGGGAATGTTGGCATGGTCTGATACACAGGGCAATGACTGGGAATGTTGGCATGGTCTGATACACAGGGCAATGACTGGGAATGTTGGCACGGTCTGATACACAGGGCAATGACTGGGAATGTTGGCACGGTCTGATACACAGGGCAATGACTGGGAATGTTGGCATGGTCTGATATACAGGGCAATGACTGGGAATGTTGGCATGGCCTGATACACAGGGCAATGACTGGGAATACTGGCATGGCCTGATACACAGGGCAATGACTGGGAATACTGGCATGGCCTGATACACAGGGCAATGACTGGGAATATTGGCATGGCCTGATACACAGGGCAATGACTGGGAATGAACCGATCCTTTCTGCTCAATGGCCAATGATTTACATTCATTTACATGCAGCAATCATCCCCACTACTGCGATTGTTCATCCCCATGCAGATTGATTGTTTTTTAGGAGTAGATCCCTGTTGCTGCCGACAAACGACAATTTTAAGTGCCACATGAATGACGGATCGCTCAACAAAGAGTGCTTTGCTCATTTGTCAGGTAAGTGGCGAATTCAAGGGCACACTCTACTAGGACAATTCGCATAGTGAATCAGTGGATGCGGATTGGTCTTTAGTCACCTGCCCGAACACACCTTGGTACCGGGGCTTCCTACATGTCTTCATCACTGTGAATTAAGATAGCATGAGGAGGCTCGACCTCTATAATGTTTTCTACTAGCTATATGAGCTTGGGAGGTCTTAGGTAACTGATAAATACTCCTGCAGATTGGTCCCACACTACAACTCTGTAACTCCTGAGTGAGCATCTGCAGCAAAACATGTTGACGGGCTACCTATTGTGACACATTAGTAAATTATATTGTGCAGTAGTGATCTTTGTTTGCTATTACAATCTCAGTGATACTGTACAGACAAAGATTACATTATTTTATTAGCACTGCTAGTTAAGGCACATATACACGTATCGAGCTAAAGCCGATTGTTGGGAAGGAAGCGTTCCTTTCCTACAGTTGGCTGCTCGTTTTTTACATTTACATGCAGCGATCACCTCCACAGTATAAGGACGGATGATGGCTATTTCTATCACTCGTCCTCATGCATCTGCATTGTTTCTGGGCAGCAGATCGCTGTTTAGACATCACAATCTGCTGTCCAGAAACGATACTTTAAGTGCCTGCACGAACCATCATTTCACCTGATGAACGAGTGTTACGCTAGTTCATCGGGTGAACGGCTGCACCTTTACACGCACAGATTGTCGTTCCCGATAATCTGCCCAATTATCTACCCATGTAAATCCACCTTTAGGATACTCAGTCTTTCAAGAGTAAATTATAAAGATACTGAGGATGATTTACCATTCCGTCTGTGCTAGCATTCTGGTGGTACAAGTAAAAAAATTTTAGATTTTACGATAATCTTGCTGCGCCTCAAGTGGGTGGAAAGGGAGTGTGGGTGGTAATGTTAATAAGATGCCTACTACTTTATCAAAAGTGTTAGATTTTAGGATGCACTAAATTTATCAAAGTGCAATGTTTGATAACTTTGGAGCAAATTATGGCAAGCAACATAGACTTAAGTAAGACCGACAAAATAGTTTTGAGTTTCAGTTCAATTGAGCCTGTGGAAGATTTGCCTGTGGCCATTTTTTTTCCCAAAGACAATAAATACTTACAGCATAGGCTAATACTTGCGCAAGGAGCTTAAAGGAGTTGCTTCACCTCGAACATTGGTGGCATATCACTAGGATATGCCACAAATGTCAGATAGCTGCAAGTTCCACCTCTGGGAGCTGCACCTATCTCTAGAATGAGCGCCGAATGTTCAAGAGAGTGCACCTCGCGTGTCTGCCCGTCCTCTAGTCATTTCTATGGGAGCACTGAAGATACCCTAGCTGAGCTGCATGCTTGGGTATTTTTGGAAGTGCCACAGAAATTAGTGGAGACTGCATCCATTCAATTCTCTGGGACTGCCGGAGATAGTCGAGCCAGCGCTGGGCTATTTTCGGCAGTCCCATAGAAATATTTTTAAGGCAGCCGGGCGCGATTGACTGCTTTCTGCTCACTTTGGGGGTCCCGTTCTGGAGATAGGTGTAGGACCCACACCTATCTGACATTGGTGGAATATCCTACCAATATGATACCAATGCTCGAGGTAAAACAACCCCTTTAAGTTCTGCTTAGTATATATTATCCACCACACCATTCACACAGTAAACTCTGGAACCCCCATTCTTGTGATCGGTGGGGTCCCAGCAGTCAGACCTCTAGCAATCATACATTTATCACCTATTCTAATTGTTGCCAATGGAAAATCCACCTTCAAGTAACATGATATGTTGGCATTTTTAAAGGGATTGTTTAACCCTGGGGACTTCTCTACAAATCTCACTGTATGGCCGGATATGCGGTGGTGATCATAGTTACCTGATTCCTGCTGGCTCTGGAGGTCCCTGATCTCCCTGCATCAACATCTGGTTTGACACTGGGTCATGTGATGACTGCAGCAGTCACTTGTTACCAATGCATCATATGACCCAATGACATGCGTGGGTGACATGTCACCGCTACAGCAATGATGTGACCTACAGTAGCGTCAAGCCAGATGTTGATGTGGGAAACCTTGAGCCTGCAAAGGCAGCAATGGAGCCAAAATCCAGCAGCGATCAGGTAAGTATGATAACTACCGCAGGTCTAGCCATGCTGTGGGGTCTGTAGCAAAGGTGCCCTTTGGTGAACCACCCCTTTAAGCAAGGTAAAATACCTACAAAGGTGAAACTACAGCGTTAGTTGTAAACTGCAGAGATTTTTATCCAGTATATTCGTTTTAATGTGCAATGTAAAAAGGTCAGTAACAGAGATTAACACAAATCATACATGAAACTTGTGGAAAAGGTGCCTGCAAGTTATGCCTTATTTCACCTTCTCAGATGTCGAGAAGAAGCATATCAACAAAGGACATCATTCTAATATGTAGCTGACTGCAAAGCTATCAGTGACAATGATAACTCACACACAGAAACTCAGCTTACAACTAAAGATGAAAATTGTTTTATTTTCACATTTGAACTTCCAAAATGTGTCTCAAAAGGTCAATAAAAAAAGTTCTCAGCTCACAGTGATCACTGCACCAATTAGTTGAATGATGACCTGTCCCTTTACTGCTGCATGCTGTTACTAACCTCTGAGGCACACAAGGTACAGAGCAGAGACTGTATGACTGCTGAATGAGAACTGTACCAAATGTCTGTAAGCTAATTAGTCTTGATTTCTACACCATAGTATTCCATTTTACTAAACTGTGAGCGTATTTTTCTATTATAGTGCTCAAGTCATTTGAGAATCCAAAAAATGTAAATGAAAAGGAAAATTTTGAGAAATCAGAGCTGTTTTCTGGTGTTTTCCCAGGTGGACTTGGAAAGCACCAGCAGTAAAAAGAAGCAAGACCAGTAACACTTTAAATTATTTAAAGTGGAGCATATAACCATTAACTATAGAACTTAAAAGCAGAAGGACACGGCTTTGCACGGGTATATTTCATCTATTTAATGTAATGTTTGTGTGTGTCATTAACCACCTCCGGACCGCCTAACGCACGGATGCGTCCGGAAGGTGGTTGATTCATTCCTCCTGGACGCATCCGTGCGTCATCTCGCGAGACGCAAGATTTCGGTCAGAGCTGGCCCGCGCATGTGCATCGCGGGCCAGCAAAAGTTAAAGGAGTATTTTGTCAGCAACCTGCCAGCCAATGATCGTGGCTGGCAGGTTGCTGATTTTTAAAAAATCGAATCACAAGCCAGATAACAGATCATATTAGTAAATATGATGTGTTATATGGCTTGTCTTCTCCTCTGCTGGTCCTTTTCGTCGGTTGGATCCAGCAGAGGAGCAGGCTTCACAGTGAGTAGAACCAACACTACACTTTAGCCCCAGATCACCCCCTGCACCCCAATTAACGCTTTGATCACCCCTTTGATCGCCCCTGTCAATCACTAGTGAAAGGAAAAAAGTGATCAGTGTAAACTGTCACTTTTTTTCCCCACTGGTATTGACTGATAGGTTTTAGGATAGTTTAGGTCCCTTGGTTAGGTAGTTAGCGATCGTTTAGCGCCCAGCCCACCGCACCGCAGTCCCTTATTCGCTGATTAGCGTATCGCTAATCAGCATTTGTACTTTTATAGTATCTGTAAGTGATCAAAACTGATCACGGTCAGATCTATAATAGTATTAGTGTCACTTTAGTTCGCCCTCCACCCAAAACGCAGTGTTTGCCCGATCAGGCCTGATCGGTCGCCCACACGTGCGTTCACCCACGCCCGCCCCACCGCAGTGACAAAAAATATATATTTTTTGATCACTGCACATTCACTTTACACGCGCTGCGGCGATCAAAAAAATCTGTTTTGATATTTTTTTATCAACCGCAGCGGCCTCCGGTACTTCGCTAGCCTCCCATTTGTAAGACAGGCTTGCTTATTTTCTTGGGTAGTCTCAGGGAATACCCCTAAATTTAGTTGCCCAAATGTCAAACAGGGGGTATTCTTCTGAAGAGGCCTACAGGATTCTGACCCAGTCGGATGAGGAATGGGAACCCTCATCTGATGAATCTAGCGGGTCAGAATATGAACCTGTAGAAAGCAGTGGCTCGCTGACCCAAAGTTCGGACGAGGAGGCTGAGGTCCCTGATAGCACCAGGCGTACCCGGCCCCGTGTCGCTAGACCACAGGTTGCGCAGGATCCGCTTCAAGAGCAGCAGAGTGGGGCTGGCGCTGTCGGATTACGTGGTGAGGCATACACCAGCAGCGCAGCCCTTCCTGGACCTAGTACCAGCACTGCCGTACAACATGGTGAAGTAGCGAGCACCAGAAGGGCAGTTGAAGCTGGTACGGTGGCACGTGCAGTAGTTACCCCGTCAAAGCCACCGCAAAGACGGGCCCATAGAGCCCCTAGAATCCCTGAGGTGCTGGCAAACCCTTATTGGCAGTCCCCAACTTCAGCCGCACCTGTAGTTCCCCCTTTCACCGCCCAGTCTGGAGTTCGAGTTGAGACAGCTCAGATCGGTTCGGCCCTGGGATTTTTTGAGCTGTTCTTGATTGCGGAGCTCTTAGACTTAGTTGTGGCAGAAACAAATCGGTATGCCACACAATTTATAACCACCAACCCGGGAAGCTTTTATGCCCAGCCTTTCCGGTGGAAACCAGTCCAAGTTTCCGAAATTAAAATTTTTCTGGGCCTTCTCCTCAACATGGGTCTAACTAAAAAGCATGAATTGCTGTCATATTGGTCCACGAACCCAATTCATCACATGCCCATGTTCTCTGCTGCTATGTCCAGGACACGATTTGAGACCATCCTGCGTTTCCTGCACTTTAGCGACAACACCACCTCCCGTCCCAGAGGCCACCCAGCTTTTGACCGGCTCCACAAAATTCGGCCCCTCATAGACCATTTCAACCAGAAATTTGCAGATTTGTATACCCCAGAGCAAAACATCTGCATAGACGAGTCCCTAATACATTTTACCGGGCGCCTTGGCTTCAAACAATACATCCCAAGCAAGCGCGCCCGGTATGGGGTCAAATAGTATAAGCTCTGTGAAAGGGCCACAGGCTATACCCACAAATTTTGTGTCTATGAGGGAAAAGATCAGACCCTGGAGCCGGTCGGTTGCCCTGACTACCTGGGGAGCAGTGGGAAGACAGTCTGGGACTTGGTGTCACCCTTATTCAGCAAGGGGTACCATCTTTATGTGGACAATTTCTACACAAGTGTGGCCCTCTTTAGGCATTTTTTTCTAGAACAGATTGGCGCCTGTGGCACCGCGCGAACTAGTTGCGCGGGCTTCCCCCAATGGCTTGTTACCACCCGTCTTGCAAGGGGGGAGAGGGCTGCCTTGTGTAACGAAGAACTGCTCGCGGTGAAATGGAGAGACAAGCATGACGTTTACATGCTCTCCTCCATTCACGCAGACACGACAATCCAAATTGAGCGAGCAACCCGTGTCATTGAAAAGCCCCTCTCAGTCCACGACTATAACCTTCACATGGGAGGGGTGGACTTCAATGACTAGATGTTGTCTCCGTATTTAGTGTCCCGCAGAACCAGACGCTGGTATAAGAAGGTGTCTGTATATTTGATTCAATTGGCTCTGTATAATAGTTTTGTTCTCTACAGTAAGGCTGGGAGAACACGATCCTTCCTCAAATTTCAGGAAGAGATCATCGAGAACCTCCTGTACCCAGGAGGTTCCGTGGCCCCATCCACCAGTGTAGTTAGCCGTCTACACGAGCGACATTTCCCCAATGTCGTTGCCGGTACCTCAACCCAACCGTCACCCCGAAAAAGATGTCGTGTCTGTAGCAGGAGTGGAATAAGGCGTGACACCCACTATTTCTGTCCTGACTGTCCTGACCACCCGGCCCTATGCTTAGGGGAGTGTTTCCGGAAGTACCACACACAGGTACACCTAGCATAGGGATCACATCTCACCAGGACAGGCCCACCGGGCTATTAGGGCCCATTCACTCACAGCTGCTGCAAACGTCTCCTTTCACCTGGGACAAAGTGCATAACGCACTTCGCCACATCTTTGGGCGATTTGCGCTTTGCACATTGACCCATGGGGAAGGAGAGGTTTGTTCTATAAAGGTAAAAAACAAACAAACAAAAAAAACACACCAGTAAGCAAAAAGGTTAATGTTCAGTTCAAAAAGTTAAAGTTTATATGTTCTGTTCCAAAGTTAATAAAATTATTGCGTTGCGGCCTGGTTTTTTCTTTTCTTTTTATTTTTTTTTACCTTCCAGGTGGACCAACCGATCGACTAGCTGCAGCACTGATGTGCATTCTGACAGAAGCATTGCGCTGCTGTCAGATTACACGCAAGTCGGTGTATGCGGCGCTGCAAGACGAGATTTCTCCTCTGCAGTAAAAGATACGTTTGCCAAGGCATATGAGCTGAGGAGGAGGCGGTGTTCCTATGCTTTGGCAAACACTTTGTATATAAAAAAATAATAAAAAAATCCCGGCAATGATTTATTCATCCACATCGATTGATGTGAATGGAGAAATCTGGTTTGCCAGGGCATACGAGCTAAGTGGGTATGGATGTTGGGCGGAGCTCCTATGTCCTGGCAGACGCCTTTCCCCTCCTTTTTTTTTTGGCAGAGATTTTTTCATCCACATTGATCGATGCGAATGAAGAAATCTATGCCGTTCATTTTTTTCTTTCAGCCCTGAACGGAAAAAAAAAATCTCATTACCTGTATGCTCAATATAAGGAGAATAGCAGAAACTCAGAATGCTGGCCATACATGTAATGATTGCGGAGACCCTCAAATGCCAGGGCAGTACAAACACCCCACAACTGATCCCATTTTGGAAAGAAGACACCCCAAGGTATTCGCTGAGGGGCATATTGAGTCCATGAAAGATTTAAATTTTTGTCCCAAGTTAGCGGAAAGTGAGACTTTGTGAGAAAAAAAAAATATATAAATTTCCGCTAACTAAAAATTTCTATGAACTCGCCAGGCCCCTCATTGAATACCTTGGGGTGTCTTCTTTCCAAAGTGGGGTCACATGTGGGGTATTTATACTGCCCTGGCTTTTTAGGGGCCCTAAAGCGTGAGAAGAAGTCTGGGATCCAAATGTCTAAAAATGCCCTCCTAAAAGGAATTTGGGCACCTTTGCGCATCTAGGCTGCAAAAAAAGTGTCACACATGTGGTATCGCCGTACTCAGGAGAAGTTGGGGAATGTGTTTTGGGGTGTCATTTTACATATACCCATGCTGGGTGAGATAAATATCTTGGTCAAATGCCAACTTTGTATAAAAAAAATGGGAAAAGTTGTCTTTTGCCAAGATATTTCTCTCACCCAGCATAGGTATATGAAAAATGACACCCCAAAACACATTGCCCAACTTCTCCTGAGTACGGAGATACCACATGTGTGACACTTTTTTGCAGCCTAGGTGGGCAAAGGGGCCCACATTCCAAAGAGCACCTTTCGGATTTCACCGGCCATTGACCCCATTTTGGAAAGAAGACACCCCAAGGTATTCGCTGATGGGCATAGTGAGTTCATGGAAGTTTTTATTTTTTGTCACAAGTTAGTGGAATATGAGACTTTGTAAGAAAAAAAATATATAAATCATCATATTCCGCTAACTTGTGACAAAAAATAAAAAATTCTAGGAACTCGCCATGCCCCTCACGGAATACCTTGGGGTGTCTTCTTTCCAAAATGGGGTCACTTGTGGGGTAGTTATACTGCCCTGGCATTCTAGGGGCCCAAATGTGTGGTAAGTAGTTTGAAATCAAAATGTGTAAAAAATGACCGGTGAAATCCGAAAGGTGCTCTTTGGAATGTGGGCCCCTTTGCCCACCTAGGCTGCAAAAAAGTGTCACATGTGGTATCTCCGTACTCAGGAGAAGTTGGGCAATGTGTTTTGGGGTGTCATTTTACATATACCCATGCTGGGTGAGAGAAATATCTTGGCAAAAGACAACTTTTCCCATTTTTTTATACAAAGTTGGCATTTGACCAAGATATTTATCTCACCCAGCATGGGTATATGTAAAATGACACCCCAAAACACATTGCCCAACTTCTCCTGCGTACGGAGATACCACATGTGTGACACTTTTTTGCAGCCTAGGTGGGCAAAGGGGCCCACATTCCAAAGAGCACCTTTCGGATTTCACCGGCCATTTTTTACAGATTTTGATTTCAAACTACTTACCACACATTTGGGCCCCTAGAATGCCAGGGCAGTATAACTACCCCACAAGTGACCCCATTTTGGAAAGAAGACACCCCAAGGTATTCGCTGATGGGCATAGTGAGTTCATAGAAGTTTTTATTTTTTGTCACAAGTTAGTGGAATATAAGACTTTGTAAGAAAAAAAATAAAAAATCATAATTTTCCACTAACTTGTGACAAAAAATAAAAAGTTCTATGAACTCACTATGCCCATCAGCGAATACCTTAGGGTGTCTACTTTCCGAAATGGGGTCATTTGTGGGGTGTTTGTACTGTCTGGGCATTGTAGAACCTCAGGAAACATGACAGGTGCTCAGAAAGTCAGAGCCGCTTCAAAAAGCGGAAATTCACATTTTTGTACCATAGTTTGTAAACGCTATAACTTTTACCCAAACCATTTTTTTTTTACCCAAACATTTTTTTTATCAAAGACATGTAGAACAATAAATTTAGAGAAAAATTTATATATGGATGTCGTTTTTTTTGCAAAATTTTACAACTGAAAGTGAAAAATGTCATTTTTTTGCAAAAAAATCGTTAAATTTCGATTAATAACAAAAAAAGTAAAAATGTCAGCAGCAATGAAATACCACCAAATGAAAGCTCTATTAGTGAGAAGAAAAGGAGGTAAAATTCATTTGGGTGGTAAGTTGCATGACCGAGCAATAAACGGTCAAAGTAGTGTAGGTCAGAAGTGTAAAAAGTGGCCTGGTCATTAAGGGTGTTTAAGCTATAGGGGCTGAGGTGGTTAAAAGATATCGACAGTATCCACTATAACAGAGACATCTACAGTACCCCGGCCCCTTAACAGTGACCTACACAGCGGATGACCCATTATTAGTGATCTCCACAGTACCCTATCTCTTTAACAGTGATTTCCACAATAACCCGGGCATGGCTTAGCGGGTCCTGGGGGCACGGTTTTTAAGTCTGTCTTTTGAGGGTGGCCTGAATGGCCACCCTACCTGCCCTGAACAGCACTCCGCTCCCTTAACAGTGTCATCCACAGCGCCCTGCCCCTTCAAAGCTGACCTACAGCAGTGAAGAAAAATGGCTGGGTTGTTATGGAAACCTGGTGTAAAACTGTGTGTTTGTGGAGGCTAAGGGCCTGCGAGCTCCTATTGGCTGATAAGGAACATGTGACCATGTGTATGGAAGTCTTCTATTGGCTAATGAATTTTTTGGGAATATCTCAGAAACGGTATGTGCTAGAGAGCTGAGACCCGGTCTAAAACCTTCCCAGACACCTGATGTACATGTGTGCCAAATTATGTGATTGTAAGTGCGACGGTGCGAATTCTTTTAGCGGACATACACACATAGACTCAGCTTTATATATTGAGTAAAAAACACACGTAGTGGAAGCATGATGAAATTTATACTATAATCCTCATAATAATGCCTTTTAGTATAGATAATTGCTTCTCCACAGGATAATTCCTTAAAGGGAACCTGTGACCATAAAAATATAGTGTAATCTGCTAGCAGCATGTTATAGAGCAGGGGGAGCTGAGCATATTGATATATAGTTTTAAAGGAATAGATTTAATATAACTTGCATTTCATTCATTTCAATTTCTGCTCATTGTGTGCTTTGAAGTCAAGGAGGTGTTCCTATCAGTTATGTACAGTCATAGAGAGAAGTCTGTCAGTCACTGATAGGACCACCTCTCCTTGACTTCAAAGCCCAGAATGAGCAGAATATAAATGAATGAAATACAACTTAGACTGAATCTATTCCTTTGAAACTATATATCAATCTGTCCAGCTCCTTCTGCTCTATAACATGCTGCCTGCAGCTCAGAAACCATGTTCAACATGACTAGTTCCCCTTAAATAATGTTCGTAAGTTGGACAGACGCGGAAAGTCACTCAGTGGACCATGTAGCATCCTGTAGCAATAGGGAAGCTGTGCATAGTCGATCATCAGTAAGGCAATCAAACAATGAGCAATAAGCACAGAGTTCAGATGTGGACAACATACAGAAGATAAAACATGTCAGTCGGAAATTCAGAAATTGGGACATGAAGCTTATAAAATGTGATAAGAGAGACAGCTTTGTATTAAAAGGGTTATCCGAAGTCTAAAAGATCCCCCCCAATGCCTGGTCCCCTTGTATACATTATACTTACTTGCTCCCCGGCACCCGCGTCACTCTGGACTCCTGCACAGTTGCTGCTGCATATGCCCGTTGTGTGGATAAAACCATCCGGTAAGGGGGAGATAGGGGGGGCAGCCAATAGCAGCCCGTGACGGGGAAGAGCCTCCCTAGTAGCTAGGAAGGCTTGTCCCCATGACCACCTGCTATTGGCTACACATCCCCCTCCATCACCAGATGTTTTGATCCACGCTATGTGGAGATGCAGCAGCGGCTGTGCAGAGATCCATGTATACAATGGGCCACTGCATTGGGGGTGATTTTTGGATAACCCCTTTAACATAACATAATACAACTGTGGCCATATTGGTACCAGCATCCCTTTTAATTAGAAGTGCAGTATTATAATTGCAGTCTAGTATCCAGAATTGCTCCTTCCCCACTTTGTAGGGATGTGCAAACTGTACTTATAATTTTGTGTGTTTCCATGTGGTCTTCCATACAGGTTCCAAAGTATTCCCTTCCTCAAAACCAATTCTTTTTGCAAGTAGTTTAGGGGAGCTCACTAGTACTCAGATTGTACCCTTATGGAGATTTCACACATATGTATTTACATGGGTGCAAATAGTCTCCATTGACTGCCAGTGGCAAAACTCATCACTCATACTTTCACTTTATACAAAAATGTCAACATGACAGGTTCCCTAATTAATGGCTTCAAAAAATTTCTTAAAGATTTCCTGAGTTTTCCAAAAAAGTTTGCATGGTGGCTATGCTTCTTTGTACAGTCAAACTGTGTAGGAATGTGTCCTGTTTTGGGCTTCTCTATTATTATTCAGCCATATTATTCCCTGTTTCAGTTGCACAGCTAGATGTATTTCACTCATAAGCAGGGGCATATCCTTTCTGTGAAATCTGGCAGCAGTGGAGATCACATTTACAGATACATAGGAGGCTCCTGTGAATTCATAAGCAGTGTAGAAGTAGTTCTTTTATCAGTCTCAGGATGTCAGCTAGCTCTGACATGCCCCCACTTTCTTTTAGCCGTCTTCTGAGTCCCTGTTACCAGGGACGAATCTTGCCTGATGACAGTGTACTGTAAATTAGATGGAAGGGAGACCCCTAGTGGCCATTATTTTGAAGCTTTTTTTTCAGGTGGACGCAGGCATATTTTTTAAATTAAGTGATTTAAAAATTCGCTATTTGCACCATTCTCTATTAAATGAAATAGTGTGAAAGTACAGTGACTCTTTAAATATTAATCGTAAAAATAATCTCTATTAATTTCTATTATGTTTTAGTCCAGCAAGCTATATAGCGGAATATGTAGCTAATTACATAATAGACAATGATAATTATAATATTAATACCTAAAACTGCCATTAAGATGAATATGAGGAAATAAGTCAAGCAATTGTAGTGGAGTGATTCCCAGTGACACAGTTATTAGAGGCCTTAGTTTTAAAGAGCCTTTAAAGAACCAGCATTATGTTCCTGTCCTCCTGGGGCATCAGCAACCCTATGTGAAAGTGCAATAAAGCAGTGTCAATGGAAGCCTGGTGGTTTGGTTCCCCACCATCTAATTTATTTTTCAGCACATGCTAAAGTGAATACACCTGTAAGGGACTAGAAGGGTTGGCTTCCGGCTGGTAACAAGGAGACTTGCCACTAGTCATGATTAATAGAAGGCAGAACACATCTTTTAAAACATTTGTTAATGTGTCTCCTTCTTGAGAACCCAACATCTGGGGATTGTATCACAGATATCACAGCAAGTAACTCATTCCACCCCAGCTTGTCAACGGTCTGCTGATTTGTGCCATCAATCCTCCTCACAGATGCATTTTTTCCATCAGCAATACAATGACTGTACGCACAAGTACTATATAATAGTCTTACTGTATGGACTGTATATTTCTAAATTACTACCATATTTTAATTGACCAACAAAGTAAATCACGGCCACAGAGTAATAACTATTTTGTAGTATGACAATTTGACTTGGAGTTAATTTGAAGAAAAGTCTCTCTTCATGAATAGGAACAATACGCTAATAAGCTGATAGCTGATAATAATAGGCTGATTTCTCCAATTCTAAGAATCCATAATGTCTCTTCAATAAAATAAAAATACAATAAATAAAAGAAAAGAAAATGAAAAACAAAAGCCAAAGGAAAAATAAAAATAAAATAAAAGTTCACCACTGTGTTTTCTTTTTCTTCTTTTGGCGTCGCAGACCACCGTGTGAAGCGGGCTTATTCACATTCAAAATAGTCAATTCAATGAAGGAGTCGCGCTGCCTTACTTTGGCTATATTTCCTGAGTCTTGATAAAGATGAGATATGTCAGCTTTTTGGTGATGCCAAACAACGAGATTCCACAAGAGGATAGTCTTTATCACAAAACAACCCTTCTGTAGATATAAAGGTTTAGGCACATAGTGAAGGTCCACCAATCTTCCAGATAAAAATGGGTTTTATTATACTCACAAAAGTATAAAATATATAGGCATAAAACAAGGTGTAAAGTTGTCCGTAGTTATAACACCGCCCGACCCAGGTTTCGCCACACCAGCTTCATCAGGAGCGGATATTACATCCACATGTGGGCGTTCCTTATATATGGGTCTTGGGATGACAGAAAACATACATACGCCTCCCATCCCCTTCCATTTTCTTAAACTTCATAAATATATAAATAATAACATTCTTTAAAATAATCATACAGTAACAACCTCCATCATAATCAATTTTCATTATTCCAATAATATGAAACATATACCGGCTAGTATTATTTCCTTATACTCATAAATCAGAAATCCATTCATAAAAAATCGACCCGTGCTTTTCACCACCCAATAGGAATTCCTTCTCTAATCCACTTACTAGCATTATTCCACAATACTTATACATCATGAATCCATTCAACAAAATAATAAAATAAAAACATCCATTCATAAAAAGGGGAAAAACGCCGTGATTCATACCAGCCAATGAGAGTTCACCCTCTAGTTCCTATGTCACTACTAAATACAACTGCTCTCCGCTATTCAACCAGACAGGATTTAAGATCAAAGTCGATGTTCAGACCATCCAGCTGCAAGGACCACATTCTGAAAATCCATTCTACTTCCCAGCGGTTAATTGCCGCCACTGAATCTCCACCTCGCCAATTCTGTTTAACTCTTTCTATCCCTGAAAACCACAACCCCTTCGGATTTTTGCATGCATTTTTTTTAAATGCATGGACACACTGTGAGTCTCGAGACATTTTTTGATTTTATTGATGTGTTCTTGGACTCTTGTTTTAAGTTTACGCATGGTATATATATCCGGAGGACCATGCATAAACTTAAAACAATAATAATACTAGCCGGTATATGTTTCATATTATTGGAATAATGAAAATTGATTATGATGGAAGTTGTTACTGTATGATTATTTTAAACTAAGAATGTTATTATTTATATATTTATAAAGTTTAAGAAAATGGGTGCTTTAAATGGAAGAGGATGGGAGGAGTATGTATGTTTTCTGTCATCCCAAGACCCATATAAAAGGAACGCCCACATGTGGGTGTAATATCTGCTCCTGATGAAGCTGGTGTGGCGAAACCTGGGTCGGGCGGTGTTATAACTACGGACAACTTTATACCTTGTTTTATGCCTATTGATTTTATACTTTTGTGAGTATAATAAAACCAATTTTTATCTGGAACATTGGTGGACCTTCACTATGTGCGCCTTAACCTTTATATCTACAGAAGGGTTGTTTTGTGATAAAGACTATCCTCTTGTGGAATCTCGTTGTTTGGCATCACCAAAAAGCTGACATATCCTATCCTTATCAAGACTCAGGAAATATAGCCAAAGTAAGGCAGCGCGACTCATTTGTTGAATTGTCTAAGAATCTATAAGGCTTATGTACAAGTGTATAGGCCCTTACTGTACTACCACATGCCTCTAATTTCGTACAGTGTCCAATTTCATACACATCCAATAGAAAAGTGTTCATGACAAGTCCCATTGGATTCTGTATGTACAGAGACACTCTCCCTTAGGAAGCATTGTACAGTGACAGAGGCTATGAGGCTCCATGCTATGGAGTAGTATAGTCTCCATGTACTGACTCTGTGCACATGGCTCAGCTGGAGACAGATATATGATGGGAAATATAGTACAAGACCACTGGTTTGTTAGAAGACCACAATAGGTTACACCTAGTGACATATTGGTGTAAATTGAGATTGTCATGAAATGTGAAAGTTTTTACATCTTAGACTGTCCAGAAAATATTAAGGGGAAGTTTACAATCCCATCCTCATCATTGCTTATCCTAAAAAGAAGTACTCTAGAAACACATCAACATAGATGGAGAACAAATTCAAAACTCTTTGTGAATGTTCAGCAAAGTGTGGTATCACAAAGAGCAACGGGCCAGGGCTTTAGCTCTATGATCAATAGTATTTTTATGTTGGCATTTAAAAAAGTGTGATGTATGACTAGTGAATGGATGAGAATACAACTTAGATCCACACCAATATTCCTGATTGAACACAACAAATCTCCATGTTCTTACCTTGTTGCAATGCTTGACAGAACACAAAGTTTGAATATAGCCTTAAAGTGACCCTGTACTGGTCTGGTCTGAGCGCTGAGACCTCCAATTATCGCCACAACACAGATAAAGAAGTGCCCACATTGCAAGCTCTTCCATCTCACAACAGGAGATGGAATCAAGTTGGTCCCTTAGACTTTCTATTGAGTCTATCTCACTCCATCTCCTGTAGTGAGAAGAGACAGAGAGCTCACTATGTGAGCACTTCTCTCTCTTTGTTGTAGCAATCCGCATGGATCTCAGCACCCAGACCCCCGCCCATGAAAACATTTGATTTATCACTCTTGATATTTTGATTTAAAGTGTACAGTGTACACTTTACACTTTACAGTCACATCAGATTTTGAATTAACCTAATTGCTTGGGGTAGGGCATTCCAGAGATCTGGTGCAGCTCAGGAGAAGTCTTAAAGACAGGAGTGAGAGGTTAAGATTATGGTGAATGTTAGTAATACGGTAAGTCATTAACAGAACAGAAAACATGCGTAGACAGAGTGGCAGAAAGAAATTAGGGAGGAGATGGGGGGGGGGTCAGCCCTGTGGATGGCTTTGTGGTGAAAATTAGCAAATTAAGTAGAATCCTATACTGTATGGGCAACCAGTGCATTGATTGGCACACCCTCAGGATAGGTCATCAATATCAGATTGGCAGGGGTCCGACTCCTGGCACCACCACCAATCAGCTATTTAAAGAGGCCTACGGACTCGTCACAGCTTACCAAGCACAGCGTCATACATTGTATAGTAGCTGTGCATGGTATTGCAGCTCAGCCCCATTCACTTGAATGGGAATGAGCTGTGCCTAGACCAGGTAACTGGTGTACAGTGACGTGACTAGCCTAGGAAGAGGCCTAAGCACTCACAGAGTGCCTTGGCCTCTTCCAACAGCTGATCAATGGGGGTCCCAGAAATCTGACCCATGCTGATCTGATATTGATGACCTAACCTAAGGATAGGTTAAAAAACACAGATCTAGAAAACGAGCTCTCATGCACCTTCAACATTTAAAAAAACATATTTGCATAGTAAAAAGTAGGGCTCTCAAATCTTGTCAATAATAACCACTGACCTGAATATTACATATTCTTCCATATGGACAGTTGGTGAATGTGAATGCAGTATGACCATCAACTGCCTTCATTTATTTTCTTCCATGATGGCAATATAGTATGCTACAGTAATCATATGAAAAAGATTGAATGGTCCAACCTGTTTGTATATATGTATATGTTCAAAGTGTAATATATAAAGACTGATGCTGTTAATGTCTTAATTAACAGACTGAATAGCGCCGCATCATCATCATCATTCTATCAATATTAGCAAGAAAAAATACATATCTCAAAGTATTTACCATTCCCAAAAGACTGGGACATGAACTTGCTTATAAATTATGTTTAATTGATATAATAAGGAGTGTCCTGTACGCCTACAGATAGTCCACTGCCCCCCTATTTACATTATTTATCAACTGACAAGGAGTATACCGAGGAGTGTGTGCTTTCTGTTACAGGAGGCAGGGGGAGCCATTGTTGCTATTTTGTTTGTCGTAACCTTTTGGGAATATACACCCCCAAGTGAACTGTTTAAGTGGAATAGTTTGAACAGACCATAGTATATATCGCTGCACCGATTCCCATAAGGACTATTGAAAGGTAATTAATGTATTATAATAGGAATATAATGCACTACATCTCCCTATAAACTCTATAAACTTGATTGCCCTCCAACTTTTGATTTTGAATTTTGTAGCACTAACTTGCTTCATACCATTCTGTTTCAGTTGATGTGGTAGCATCTCATTTTCTATGGCTCCATCCCTTCCCAAAGGCTCCACCGCGCAACAATGATTTTGCTACTGAGAGAAAAACACGAGATTTATACTAAAATATATTCCAAATATGAACTCGGAATTTGCTTGACACGTCTAGATTTTAACCCCTTAAGGACCCTGGGATTTTTCATTTTTGTGTTTTCGTTTTTCACTCCCCGCTTTCCCATAGTCTTAACAATTTTATTTTTTGCAGGATAAGTTGTACTTTCTAATGGCACTATTTACGGTGGCATACCATGTAGTAGGAAGTGGGGAAAAAAATTCCAAATGGGGTAGAATTGGGAAAAAACGCAATTCTGATTAAGGTTTTTATTTTTCTTATTTACACTGTACACTATGCGGCAAAATTGTTATCTTCATTCTCCAGGTCAGTACGTTTACAATGATACCACACTTGTATAATTTTTCTTGCGTTTTAATATTTAAAAAAAATTAAAACCTTTGACGAAAAAAACCGAATTTTTTTTAAAGCCATATTCTGACCCCTATAATTTTTTTTTAGTTATGTGTATGGGGCTTTGTGAGGGCTAATTTTTTGCAAGACGATCTGTTCTTTTCAGTGATACCCATTTGAAGTGTGTGCGACTTTTTGATCACAATTTATAAAAAAATTATTGGGTATTTGAAGTGACAAAAAATGGCTAATTGGCTGTTTTTATTTTTTTCCCCGTTACGCCATTTGCCGTATGCCATTAATATTGTTATATTTTAATAGTATGGGCATTTTCGCACGAGGCGATGCCCATGATATTTATTTTTTTATTGTTTAAATATTTTTATTTTAAGGAAATGGGGCTGATTTGAACTTAATTTTTTTATTTTTTATATTTGCAAAAACTTATATTTTTTTTATTTTTACTTCTTTTTAAGTCACCTTGGGTGACAATAACTGGCAATCATTAGATTGCCTATTGTGTTCATTGATGTCTTTATAGACACCATTGAACACTTCATTTGCACTATACCAATACAATGTTGCCACCTAGTGGCCATATTGGTATAGTCATCTAATAGGCACCGAAGCCTGCTTGAGGCTTCAGACTATTAGATCAATGTAACAGGTTCCCCGATCTCAACCGGGGAATGCTGTTACCGGAGCGGAAGTGCGCGACCTCCGCTTCCGAATTGCGCAGATGCCGTGGTCACATTTGACCACGGCATCTGAAAGGGAAAATGTATGCGATCAGCCTTACGGCTGATTGCATACATGTGCCTCGGGTCGCTACTATTTAAAATAGCATAAACCCGGCGGCTATGGCACCCGCTGCACGTGCGAGCGGGTGCCATGTTTGGGGACCGGACTTAAAGGGTTAAGTTATACATGCAAAGCCTATTCAGTTACAATATTAATGCATTATTTGGAGATATTCCAATGGACATGTTCAGAAACTTAAGATGGATAAACGCAAATGTGTTAACGATTCAAAAAATTTCTGCTACACATGTGGCAAATACACCACTTTTGATCAGCGCAAGAATCTGACAAAGCGAGTGCGTCTTGCAGCTTGGGATGCATTTGTGCTAGCAGTGCAGAACTTCCTTGGTAACAAACGAGCTGCAAACTATGCTGAATTAGTAGACAACATGCTTACAGCATTTGAACAACTTGGCTGCTGAATGTCATTGAAAGTGCATTTCTAACATTCCCATCTTGACTTTTTCCCATCCAATTTAGGACACGTAAGTGACGAACATGGAGAGCGGTTCCATAAAGATATTTCTACAATGGAGAACAAGTATCAAGGCCGCTGAAATCCCAACATGATGGGGGACTACTGCTGTTTTTTTGCAACAGAAAAATATGACCGTTCACAAACGCAAAAGCAGATGCCTGAAGCACTTTTAACAGTACTGGGCCTTGCTCAAGTAAGACTTTTAAACTTAAAAACGAGACTTTTAGAAATTTTGTTATTCCATGACATTTTCATACACTGTTTACTACGCAAACTTTGATGTAGATCAGGTAATTGTTGGAGTAAAACTAGTTCTGTTCAAAATTATTCAATGCTTTCCAAGTGCTTAATTCATTTAGGCATAATTATGCATAGCAAAATTTCATGACGTGATACAACAATTCTGACTTCGGATTTGTAATCTGCACATTCGATTTAATATGGGACAAATGTTTTTTTGCCCAGTAGCAGACGACAAGTTTTTTTTGTTGTTGTATGGTGTATGGGGGCTGTTGAAAATGTAATTGAATATAATATATTTAATGAAAGTCAGTTGTTGGCTAGTGTATACTGTCTAGAACAAAATATATTTTTAATATGTGTTTTTTTAATTGCTTTTTGGTATCAAACCAACATAAAAAAGTAACATATCAAATCTCATCGGCCATATAAAATATATAGGAAGTATTAAAAAGAAAGGAGTTGATTAAAGCGCTTTGTTTTAGAAATGCGAATATTGGTTTATTCATTGTGATTCCAGGACAGAATATTATGCTCAAATTCTCTGTAACTCGGAGCCATAGCAGATGAACATCAGAATTCTGTCACCCGAAAACTGATGTTCAAAGTCTGTAATATCACTTGCAGATATAAAAATGTACAACAGACCTACAAGATAGCTGCTTCCCAATACAAGGCAGCTGAAAAGAAAAAAAGCTAATTATGCTGAACTTCCTCCTGTGTGCACTGTAAAGTGTACCAAGACACCTTTGGGAAAATGTCACCGGGTTTGGTAAATTGAAAACAAAATAAACACATCTGCAGTAGAACAATACATAACTTCATATGAGAAGGTTGGGAAGGCGACATAGCGAAGGTAGAGCTTGAAACTACTCCTACTCCTTCAAATTACTGGCAAAGCACAGAAATGTCACCCTGGAAGCAGATGGGGAACAACATGGTTTAAGATCCCTATGTTGAATCTTATGTTACTTGACTTGTTATTAGAGCAATTTTGTTCTGTTTGTGAGTCACAAATTATCTGGTTAAAATAAATGTATATACAATATTTGTTAAAAAAAGACATTTGTTAATTTGCCATTGCATTTTTTTTATTGAATTTGAGGTCTGGTCTGAAGTCTGCATTAATTTTAGGGGTCAAGTCTTGGTTATGAATTAAGTCTATTCTGGGGGCTTAATAGCGCATCTTTAATTAATTTTGTGTTATGCTCTCCAGTTGGAATTGTTCTAGGAATCTTGTCTAGGGTCTGGATTAATTTAGGGATCTGGTCTGGTTGATCTGGAGACTGAATTAATTTAGGGGTCTAGTCTGAAGTCTGGATTTCTTTAGGGATCTAGCCTGGTGTCTAAGCATGGTGATGGCTGCAGAAACAGAGGCCAAAGGTGTGTCAGCATTAAATTCTGCAGTCATCAGGAGAAGTCATTATGGCAGTCTGGGCTTGAGGGAGAAGGAAAGGAAAGTGAATGTCTACTATGAGAGAAGATGTCACCTGTGAATCCCTTGTTTTATAGAGGACCTGTTAGCTCTTGTGACATGTCTGCTTTAGTAAATACATGTATTCCACAAAAAGTATATAAGCAGTCTGTGTGTAGCCCAGGGCTAGTTGACAACTGAGTGTTACAACTCCCTTTGTAAAGAGGATGTTTACCTACACAGTTTGATAGTGTCAGTGATGATTGGATACTGTCAATGTGTAGTGGCATAGACCTTTGACAAGGAGAATGTTAACAACCGGTTCTTAATCCTTTCAAGACCAAGCCATTTTTCACCTTCGTTGCCAGGGTCAATTTTGCAAATCTGACTTTATGTGGTGATAACTTTGGAATGCTTTTATTTATCCAAGCCATTCTAAGATTGTTTTCTCTTGACATCTTGTACTTGATGTTAGGGGTAAATTTGGGTTGATAATGTTTACCTTTATATTCTAAGAAAATCAAAAATTTACAGAAAGTTTGGAAAAAATTTTTTTTTTCGACATTTTCATTTCTACACATTAATGGCAGATAATGATACCTTATTAAATAGTTTTTACTTAAGATTCCCTATATGTCTACTTTATGTTGGCATCATTTAAACAATTACATTTTATTTTTTTAGGACGTTAGAAGGCTTCGAATTTAAGAAGCAATTTTTCAAATTCTCTATAAAATTTTCAAAACCGACTTTTTAAAGGACCAGTTAAGTTCTAAAGTCACTTTGAGGTCCTTACGTAATAGAAACCACCCATAAATGACCCCATTTTAGAAACTACACCTCTCAAATTTCTCAAAACTGGTTTTACAAACTATGTTAACCCTTTAGGTGTTCCACAAGAATTAAAGGAAAATGGAGGTGAAATTTACTATTTTAAGTTTTTGTGCAGATTTTTTATTTTAATGTTTCCTAGTAACACAGCAAGGATTAACAGCAAAACAAACCTCAATATTTATTACCCTGATTCTTCCGTTTATAAAAACACCCTATTTATGTTCATAAACTGCTGTGGGGCACACGGGAGTTCTCAGAAGGAAAGGCGCAACATATGGTGTTTGGAGGGCAGATTTTGCTGTAACGGCGTTTGGGTGTCGTGTCATATTTGAAGGCACACTAAGGCGCCCCTACAGTAGAAACCCCCCAAAATTTTGTAAACTACACTCCTCAAAGAATTTATTGACGGGTTTACTGACCACTTTTACCTCAGAGACATTTCATATTATTTAGAAACACATGGCTATGAAAAATGAAAAATTATATTTTTTACAAGAAAAAGTTGCTTAAGCCCAAATTTTTCACTTTAACAAGGGATAAAAAGAAAAAATGCACCCCACAAATTGTTACCCATTTTCTCCTGAATATGGCAACACCCCATATGTGGTCGTAAACTGCTGTATGAGCAGATGGCACAATTAAAAAGGAAAGGAGCGGAATCTGCATTTTCTAACATGGAGTTTGCTGAAATAGATTTTACGGGGCATAGTTTTTAGAATTTTTTGTTGATTGAGATGTGTGGGGACTCATTTTTTGAGAGATGGGTTGTAGTTTTTAATGGTAGCATTTTTGGGTTCATATGACTTTGTAATCGCTTTTTATTTAATTTGTTTGTGAGGTGAAGTGGGCTAATATTGCAATTCTGCCAGTGTTTTTTTTTTTTTTTTTGTATGAGGTTCTCCATGTAGTATATTTGATAAGATAATCTTATTCTGTGGGTTGATACGTTTATGGCAACACCAAATTTATATTGTTTTACTTATGTTCTGCCACTTTTATATTATAAAATCCCTTTTTTTTTAATCACCAAATTGAAGACCGATAACTTTTTGCTTTTTACATCAATGTGTAAATGCTTGTTTTTTGCAAGACGGGCTGTAATTTTTACTAGTACAATTTTGGGGTCTATATGACTATTTGAGCGTTTTTTATTCCATTTTCTAGGAGGTGAAGCAGGCAAAAATTGCATTTCTGTCAGTGTTTTTTATTTTTATTTTTTATGGGGTTCTCCATGTGACATATTTGATATGATAATTTTATTCTGTGGATTGATACAGTTATGGCAACACCAAATTTGTATAGTTTTTTTTATGTTCTACCACTTTTTTTTAATCATAAAATCACTTTTTTTTTTTTGCATCGCCAAACTCTAAGACCCATAATTGTTTTTATTTTTGCGTAGTAGTTATATGAGGGCTTATTTTTTGTGGGATGGGCTGTAGTTTTCTATTGATATCATTTTTGGTATACATATGACTTTTTGGTCACTTTTTATTCATTATTTTTAGGAGGTAAGGCAAAAAAATATAGTTTTTTATTTTTTATTTTTACAGAGTTTACCTTGCAGGTTTAGTAGCATAATCATTTTTTTTTTTTAAATAGACTTTTAATCAAGGAAAAGTACAAGTAAGCTGTAAACAAAACCATCACTGGTCAAAATAGCAAATACATCAGTCATTTCAATTACAGCATGGGAAAAAAAAATGTCAAAAAGAAAAGAGAATACAGGTACTTTCCCCAGTTTTTCCCCTTTTTTTTTTATTTCCCCCCTCCCTCTCCCTCCCCTCCTTCGCCCTCCAAATAACTGACATATCCAACAGTGAGAAAAGTCAATTGACCGTGCAAAATTTTTGAGGATAACGATCCCCATAGAGCTAACATCTGTGAAAACATTTATTATTATTGCCTTCCTTATCCCCCCCTAGAAACACCATCCCCTCCCCCTGGCCTCCCTTCCCCTCCCTGCCCCCCCTCCCACTTTTGTCCATCTTGAACGTCTCGGCTACTAGAAACTAGAACAGTTATTGGTCAGATCTATAAGACTACTCATTCACATTGTCACACTTTCAATGCACCCAATCGTCCCTTCAAATCTTCCTGTAAATACCAAGTTGTAAGTTTAAAGGGCCCCATCAATGTGGGATATTCCTAATTGGTAATGTATTGCACCATAAAGCTACTCCACACTTTGTACCATTTTTTACCCAATATTTCTTTCCTGGTAATCGCATCTCTCCATTCTAGAAGAAATATCTGTTTCAATCGGTTCAGCAACATTTCAGCACTGGGAACATTCGCCAACAACCAATGTGTCAATAAGCAGCGTTTTGCCTCCAGCTGAATCTTGTGTTCCAGAACCGACAGTCCCTTCCTCTCCCTATCCCTTTCATCATCAGATGTTTCTTTCCCTTCAGCCTGAAATATGACCAACTGGGGTGATAATTTGCACCGGATATTGCCCAGCTGTTTCATAATTGTGGACACCTGAGACCAGAATCCAGCTACGCTGGAGCACATCCATAAACCATGCAACAAGTCTGTTCCTGATGAGCAACATTTTGGGCAGGCAGTTATTCTATCCGGCCTAGCCGGAGAGGGTGGAAAATCAAATCCATATATTGCCCTGTGTAGAATCTTGAACTGTGTTTCTCTCATCTGTTCATTAGGTACTGCTTGATATAATGCCTGAATACCTGCCCGAGCGATGGGCTCTAAGTCCGTTATCTCCAACTGATTTTCCCACTTCCTGAACAGGCTAGCTACCAGCTGATCCTCCCAGGTTGCCCTAAGAACATTATAGATTTCTGAAATAGACATCCTACACTTATGCCCCAGAAAGGTGTCAAACTTGTTCTTCTGCCCTTCTTTGGAGATATCCCATATAATACTCTTCACATAACTATGAACTTGCCTATACGAGAATTGTGCCGGTTTCTGTAGGCCCCATCTCCCTACTAACTCTTCCAGTGATGCCCATCTGGTCTCTCTCTCGTGTATCAGGTCCCCCAACTTTGTAATTCCCTTGTTCGCCCACTCTTGGAAGGATTTCTCGCTATAACCAGGAGGAAAGTTAGGATTACCCTGTAAAGGAAGGTGTTTCGAAAACAGATAAGACAAACCAAAGAGCTTCCTTACATTTTTCCAAGCAATGTGATTGTGTCCCGAAGAATAAGAGACCTTCTTGCTACACATGGGAGTTTTGACACCTGGGTGTGGAGGAGGGATACCAGGTTCCATGGAGCTGCTAGCTGACTCTCGACACCTAGGTTTGAGTAAAACAAAGTCTTATTTGCCCAGTCTAATATTATACCCCCTCAAGTCTGGGAAATTAAGACCTCCCTGCTCCTTCTTAATTTTCAACTTTTTTAACGCTATTCTTGCCTTCCTCCCTCTCCACAAGAATCGAGTAAATTTTTTCTCTAGGTCTAGCATAATAATTTTATATATCAGGTCATTATTGATGTGGCGATACCAATTATATGTAGTTTATTTTAATTTTAATTTTTTTTAATCTCTTATAACTGAGCGGCTATGGGAAAAGGCTGTTTATTTTCTTTTTAAATTACATTTAAAAATTTTTACAATTTATTTTTTACTTTTTTAATTTTCACACTTTTTTTTTTATTAAGTCCCACTTGGATCTTGAAGATACAGTGAGGTTGATGGCTGCATTATATTTTGCAATGCTCTTGCAATGCAAAGTATAGTACTATCAGGTTTCCTGATGGCAACACTGGATGCATTTGCAAAGCCATGGCAACCATCGGGCCGCTGCCATCACAATGAAGCACCCCAATGGTTGAGAGAGGGAGCCCCCTCCCTCTATTAACCTCATGGATGCCACTGCCACGGCATCTAAGGGGTTATAGCAGTGTCAGCATACAGCTGACAGTCACTGCTGATGGCGACGGCTCAGAAACTGAGCCTCCACCATCACATTCAAGAGCACTGCAACAGGGGGCACAGATGGGGCAGGGGGCTCATTTGGGTGCAGGGGACACAGACGGGCACAGTTAAGGACACAGACGGCACAATGGGAGCCATGGACTGGCACGTGCAGAGCACAGCTGGCAAAGTTAAAGGCACTGCACACAGATCGCGCAGAGGGCACAGATGGGGAGGCAGGAGCTATTTGGGTGCATAGATCGGGGCAGGGGGCACAGATGAGGGGCACATATTGGGGGCACAGATCAGCTACTGCCTGATTTCTGGCTCTGATCTGCAGATCAGAGCCTGAAACCAGCACTTTTACACTGCCATGATTTGATTAGTTAGTCTGCATAGAATAACCAATCGGAGCAATCACCAGCAAGGGACCACTCTAACTGGCCCCTTGCCGGCATTACTGGACTGTACACTGTCCCTGAAAGCGGCAGTGCAGGGGCAGAAGTTTTAATCCAAGCGCTCTGCAGCTCTTGCTGCCATAATGCTTATATATGTGATATCTGCACGGGGTATGTGCAGATAGCACGTATATAGCCGTATGGCAGTCGTGAAGGGATTAAACGATGCAACAGGACATGAGCTTACTGTTTATCCAGAATTAAATGGACCTGTCACCATGAAGATGCAGTGCTATGTCTAAATGGGTTACAGCCTTCTCTGTATAAACCTTCCATGTGCTTGCGGGTCCATGCATCCGCTTGACAATAGATAAGGCATGTCCTATTCTTTGCCACATCTTGCGGATCGTGGACCTATTGATGTCGATGGGTTCGCACTGCAATGTGGCATGCACAAGGCTGGTATCCATGTTGTGCAGATCCGTGGTTTGCAGTCCATAAAACGGACACAGTCGTGTGAATGGACCCTAAGTGTGTATACAGAGACAGCTGTCAATCACTGATAAGATCACCCACTTTTGAGTTTTGGTAAATCTTTTCCCACTATATTTTAATCTGCTCAGCTTCTCCTACTCTATAACATGCTGACTGCAGATTGTACTGCATTTTCATGGAGATGTTCTTTTTAAACCAGAAAGGTGGTGTTGACATGATGTGACAGGGTGGCAGTGGGGAGGAGGAGTTCCAAAATTGAGGAAAACATGAGATAATGGCTAATTTCCACTGGACTAGGAAAATAAGACTTAACTTTTATTTTTGTCAAGTAAAGTAGTAATCCCAGAAAAAGTATTAATATCCAATGAACATGGCATTTCAAATGAGATGTTATTGCAATATGCATGCAATTAAAATATTATTAGGTTTTTGTATGTACATTACATTTACTTTGCTGGTAGTGCCTCCTCTTGTTTCTCCTGTGGCAGATATTCTGGTCCACCTTCTCCATTCTATGGTGGGTTGACATGCTCAATAGCTTCCCTTCTTCCCTCTTCCTCTCAGTGCTGGTGTAGTGATCTCATAGTGAAGCAGGTAATGAGGCGCAGGCACATTTCATTTATTTGTCCCTACATAAAATTCATTAGACAGTGGAAGTAGAACGTTTATTTTTAGTTATTACATTTTTTTTTTTTTTTGAGGGGGTGGCGGCTGCATACCATAGTGCTATTTATTAATGGAATTAATGGGACTGTTTCTGAAGGGCAGTTTTCTATGCAAGGGAGGAAGACAGGAGAAGAGAACTTTGGCAACGGGAGTGGGGTTTAGCAAGGGCTAACTGCAGTGCACTACGGGGAGATGTAGGCACCTGTGAAGGCCTGCTGTCTGCCCAAAGGGGGTGAGTGAAGAAGCTAAGGGTGAAAATTACCCTGGAGAGCAGTGCTATTTTGCATTCATATACTTAAAATAATGGTGCGCATTACTCCAGATGTTTTTTATTAAAGGGATAATGGGATGACCAAAGGGGTCAGTTACTTACAGAAATACGTATAAATTAGGCATATTTCTGGAGCAGATTGCCGAACAAAGGTTCTTTGTGCCACAGTCTGCGACTTTTCCCCACTGACGCCAGATCTACAAAAGTGGGCGGGGAAAAGGGACAGGCCGCAGATGCCCCTCTCAGTCATTATTTTCTACACCTGTTTTAGGAGTAGAAAATGGTCTAAATCTACGCCAGAAAGAGAGCTGACATAGATTTAGAAGCGGAAGTAGATCTGCCAAAGTTATGTAAAGGCCTACATAACTTTGGCGGATCCACCACCAGCACAGGGCCTTATTAAGACCAGCATTTAAACTGTAATTAATATTCACCCCATTCTACAATTTATCAAATAATTCATACAACCCTCACTGTAGCACTGTGCACATTGTCTTAATTGATGTAGCTGCAACCTACACCAACATCTATTAAAAACATAGGGCGGGTATTATTTTAAAAAACTAAAAAACTAAACTTTAGTCAAGAGCCTCCCTGTTGATTCACCATGGTTTCCTCAAAGGTACAGCATAAGAGCAAGAATACATTTCTTTGACTGGATATTTAAAAACATGTTTTCTACACCCTTTATTGTAACATTTAAAGTGATCTCAAGGCAGAGCCTCACTTTAATGATACAAAAATACTTTTCTCCTAAATTTATAAGTCACAAAAAAAGATCCTGGCAAATTTTGGAGGCAAAGGAGAGTCTCTACAGAACCTATGGTATTGATGTGCACTGCATTACATATGCACATACAGATCATTATAAAATACACATTGCACCTACTGTAAGCATAGTAACATGAATATCCCGTTTTTCCATTTTCATTTTTGTTTTGCCAGTCTATACATCCACAGTGTATAATAAAATATGGTAGAATGATGGGAATCATACCTGGTTTATTGTCATTTACTTCTAACAGCTCAGACTCTGTACTTTTAGATGGATTTGATTAATTGGCAGATTACATCCCTATGGCTTCTCTTCTGGGGTTGCCAAAAAGGAGTGACCCCTGAAGGAGTAAAGGCCCTTAGTATCCATCTCTCCTATATTTTATTCTGCTGACAAGCAGCTAACGCCTTTATTGCTCTATAAACTGCCCTGCAATTTTACTACTGTAGCCGAGCAAGAATTTACTGTTATACAATCTGCTTTTCTGCAATACATTTTGCGGCCAAAGGGGTAAAGAGATGTCACAAAAATAATGATAATTAAAAGTGCCTGGGATCTTTTCTATTTGCATAGGTGTAACCTTTCTGTCTCGCGAACATTTGTTTCATCCAACTTTAGACTTTCCACTTTAATCATTGTCCGCTTGTTAAATGAATCTGCCCTCGTGCACCTTAGTGTACCTACATGTTTTATGTAACCTTCTATTCCACATCTTTCTCTCCTGGCTTATTTTCTTTTTACAGCAGACCATTTTTCCCTTTGGTAGAG
Source organism: Bufo bufo (assembly GCF_905171765.1). Taxonomy (NCBI): domain Eukaryota; kingdom Metazoa; phylum Chordata; class Amphibia; order Anura; family Bufonidae; genus Bufo; species Bufo bufo. The sequence continues at coordinate 194,921,582 of NC_053393.1, forward strand.
AATTCAAGGAGTGCTCCGATAGGTAACAGTAGAAAGAGCTCTTGATCCATTTTAAAGCATTCTGAATGCTGTGTTTTCTCCCTACTTGTACCCTCCTTTAATAAGTTTATATGGTTACATGTAATATATATATATATATACGGATGTAGCAGGGTTAACACACATGCTTTATGAGACATGTTATCTAAATTAAATGCAACTAAATGCGTTAAGCAATTGCTTTTCAATGGCTTTTGTTTCAAGATAACGTGATGAGTAAAGAAATTTGAGTTAAGAGTGTGTGTGTTACCCGTGCTACATCTGTATATATATATATATATATATATATATATTTTTTTTTTTTCTTCTTCCCAGAGAGAAGATTAGCACGGCAATCAGGACCTTATTCTGACTTGCTGACCCACTTGATGCTGTAAAGCGTTCTGAAGCTTTCTTAACAAGTCCTTAGAGCCTATATTAACACCCAGAACCAAAAGTACAGTTGAAGCGAATTATAAATTGTGCAGCAAATCTATGGGGAGGTGATAAGGAAGCAGAAGAAGCCACCGAGGGACTCGCTAGGTCTTATGGCTCATATATAGATAGATGAACAAAGCAGGAAATAGAGACCTGGTGGTGACCAAATGACACTTTGATACATGAGCCAAGACCAATCACAAAGCAATATCTGCAGCATAACCCGTACATACCAGCAGATAAATTATTACCCATAAAATGCTGTAAGAAGAAAAAAAATTGAATTGGAACCAATAAAGATTTTAAGGAATATTTATTTTAAGCACTTTCTATCCACTATGAATTTTTCTTTTGTATTCAACACGTTCAGGCGGTTTACAGTAAATCACACCCAGAAGTTCCTATTTAAAGGAAATGTATTTCGAAGGCTTCAATAGACGCTTTCTTCTAATACATGTGTATGTGTTAAATAAACTTCATTGCCTGGTGGCTTTTTTCACACTCTATTAATCTGCTTTTAAAAAAAAAAATCCCCCTTCCGTGTCTAACCGGTTACCTTTAAATCATACAGGAACGGTACACATACGAAGCCTTTGTGGGGATGTAATTCTTTGATACAGTGATTCATACTTATTGTTCGTTTCCTTCTTTCTTGAAATGGTTAAGGTGAGAGTGGGGTAACAGCAGCCCACTTAAAAGTCATCTAAACCCTTTGGGTGCCAGGTGTCATACTTGGCAGCAATTCTTCACCGACAACTTTAAAAGGGGACACCTATTTCTTTCCAGACAGCCTAATTTGCCACACAGGGGTTAAGTAAGATAATAAGGCAGCGGTGTGAAAGAGATGACTTTGTCTTTTCACATTAGCAGAAGCCCTGTTCAAGTGGCAGTATCTATGAAAATGCTGTTCACCCTTTAATGAGACTACAGTGTGTTGGTGTACCGGTCTAATTAATCCCATATTTTCACAAAGCATAATTATTGAGCCGGAGCTGAGTTATTTGGCTACTGGAGGAGAAGAGCCGGCACTGTCCTCTTTCTTAGCTCCTAGCGATTTATTATGCCATACAGGAAAGAACCATTGCAACCTCCTGGTATAAGACTATCTGTCATCTCTACATTATCAGTAAAATACACCACCTTCCATACTGTGCTACAAGGGCTTTAGCAAATTGCTATTTTTATGGGATATGATAAAAGAAATGCTACCTTATGTTCACATTTTTAACTGTCTGCTGCATAGAATACACAGTAAAAATATGATTGCACGCTGCACAAAGCTGGATCATATGCATGGGGAAATGTATATTCTGTGCCTGCATGGTAGATTGGGGAGCCACACATAAATGCATGTTCTAATTTAGATATGTAATAATAATGATATAAACCAGTCAATAAATAGTAGCTAACTCGTCCTCATTTGTTCTTATTTTAAGAACGGTTATAAAAGTTGAGCTTTATAGACACATTTCCACATTATCACTTCTTCTTACAATGTCATAGAATTATATATAAGGAGTGCCCAGTGTATTTATGGGTACTTTTACCTAAGACCCTTTTAATGCCACAATTACCTTTGACTTATTTCTAGTTCTTTTACACCAGCAATATAGCTGTAGGGGGTGTACAGGGAGCAGTCACAATTGGGCTCTGGAGTCTGGGATGGACGACAAAATCTCTCTGCCAAGAAGACACAAGTGTAGGTGGCAAATGGTGGGCCTTGTTCCAGATTTTGCACTGGGATCTGAGAGCTTCAAGTTATGCCTTTGGTGAGCACAAGCGCAATACCAATTTAAAGGGGTTACCCATTACAAATAGTTATCCCCTATTTATTTATTTATTTTATGCACTTATATAGCGCTACTATATTCCGCAGCGCTTTACAGACATTGGCATCCAACTGTCCCCAATGGGGCTCACAATCTAAGGTCCCTATCAGTATGTCTTTGGAGTGTGGGAGGAAACCGGAGTACCCGGAGGAAACCCACGCAAACACGGGGAGAACATACAAACTCCATGCAAATGTTATCCTTGGTCGGATTAAAACCTAGGACCCCATCGCTAACCACTTAGCCAAAGTTAGTGAGGTTCTGAGAATTCTGATATCCTCAAATTAAAGATGATCGAATAGTAGCATGAGTAGTAAAGTTTAGTAATAACATAAATCTGATCATGTACAGAGCTCATTACAGCTTCCAGTTGCAGACTAAGTAGACGGTAGGTCTTGGGCTGTTCCCAAAACGTAGAGCCTCCTTCCTGACTTCTCGCCCTGCCAAGCTGTGAATATAGTCAACACCACCTCTCTTTGCTTTTCCATTGAGGATTTTGCCATTGATCCACAACAGAATCCACAATGAATCTGCAGTAAAATCCTTGTCAAAATTCTCATGTAGCTCATTCAAATTTTGCTGCAGATTTGCAGTGAATTTTACTCTGTGCATTGCAAAGGGTGAAATTTGTGGTGCAAGTCCACTGCAAAAATTGACATTCTGTGGACAAAGAAATCTGCACTATTTGTCAATTTCCACGCTGGTTCCTCACGGATAGTTTATGCCGCTTGTGGATGAGATTTATTTAAATTTCATCTGTTTTGTAGCTATAGTAAAAACATTGCAGATTTTCCATCCATAGTTCCACAATAGAAAATTGGCAGCCTATATAAATGTCATGGACGTAACTGCCAGGGTAGCAGGCATAGCAGCTGATATGGGGGTCAACAACTGAGGAGGTCCATCTCTATTCAGACATAAGGCACAGTTGGTGATAAAATGCAATAAGGCTGAGTTCACATCGGCTTTCTCCTGATCCGTTATAGAAGCAGGAGAATGGAAAGGACGGATTTGGCACATAACTGAGCCGAACAGAGCCTACGGACCCTATAGACTATAATGGGGTCCGTTAGTTTTCCGCTCAGAGGAAAAGTCCTGCATGCTGGGATCAGCACCTATGCCCGGAAAGTCCTAAAGGGCGCACCACGCATGCGTGACTGCCCTCCATTCATACCTATGAGAGCAACGAAGATAGCCGAGTGCTGGCTCGGCTATTTCCATCAGCCCCATAGAAGTGAATGGACTTCCAATAATAGCAGAGTGTGCTGCTCGACTATTTTTGGCGCTCCGATAGGAATGAATGGAGGACGGCCGTGCATGTACAGTGCGCCCTCTGGGACTTTGCGGGCTCCGTTCTAAGTACAGGTGTGGGTCCTGGAAGTGGGGGCAGACATTGGGATCAAATCCTAGTGATATGCCCCCAATGTCTGAGATGGGAATAGCCAAGGATCATTGCACAAAGTAGTGTTATGATGATTTTTGCGGTTACATAAATTGTTTTGGTGGCTGCAAAACATTCTATTTTATAATCCACTATTGGCCCCTGAGGTGGGATATGATGATCAAGAGATGAAGGAGTCATGTAATCTCTAAGTGTCAAGGTTGATTGCTCATAAAAAGGAGCAGACACAGAACTGCTATTTTGATGAGAAAAGGAGCACTAGTCATAGACCACCTCCTTTATGAGTACGAAGAAATTCCCTCAAAGTCTGCCTGTCCACTATTAATTGTGAGCCATGGATTGCAGTCATTACCATTCAATGCAGTCAAGTGGATATTAGGTAGCCCCATTATCTTTGTAAACTTGTCTGCTAAGCCACTGATATTTGAACAAATGTTATTTCCACCCCTGCTTATAAACATCCCATTCATTATATTAAAGCTATTGTAGCTCAGACCATAACTATCATATACAGGTGAGTCTCATTATAGCACAGACCATGCCATGAAATATGTAGCTGACCAAGCTGTATAATACTAGTCCATGTGTTTAAGTACCAAATATGGGTTGAGCTTGGGGTCCATAGTAGTTCAAGAGAGAATATCATTGTTCTGTATTTGTATCTACCAAATTATAGAATCCAGGTTACTGTCCTGTTTTAGGGGTATATATATATATATATATATATATATATATACACACAGTCAGGTCCATAAATATTGGGACATCACACAATTCTAAATTTTTTGGCTCTATACACCTCCACAATGGATTTGAAATGAAACGAACAAGATGTGCTTTAACTGCAGACTGTCAGCTTTAATTTGAGGGTATTTACATCCAAATCAGGTGAACGGTGTAGGAATTACAACAGTTTGCATATGTGCCTCCCACTTGTTAAGGGACCAAAAGTAATGGGCCAATTGGCTTCTCAGCTCTTCCATGGCCAGGTGTGTGTTATTCCCTCATTATCCCAATTACAATGGGCAGATAAAAGGTCCAGAGTTCATTTCAAGTGTGCTATTTGCATTTGAAATCTGTTGCTGTCAACTCTCGAGATCCAAAGAGCTGTCACTATCAGTGAAGCAAGCCATCATTAGGCTGAAAAAACAAAACAAATCCATCAGAGAGATAGCAAAAACATTAGGCGTGGCCAAAACAACTGTTTGGAAGATTCTTAAAAAGAAGGAATGCACCGGTGAGCTCAACAACACCAAAAGACCTGGAAGACCGCGGAAAACAACTGTGGTGGATGATCGAAGAATTCTTTCCCTGGTGAAGAAAACACCCTTCACAACAGTTGGCCAGATCAAGAACACTCTTCAGGAGGTAGGTGTATGTGTGTCAAAGTCAACAATCAAGAGAAGACTTCACCAGAGTAAATACAGATGGTTCACCACAAGATGTAAACCATTGGTGAACCTCAAAAACAGGAAGGCCAGATTACAGTTTGCCAAACGACATCTAAAAAAGCCTTCAAAGTTCTGAAAAAATATCCTATGGACAGATGAGAACAAGATCAACTTGTACCAGAGTGATGGGAAGAGAAGAGTATGGAGAAGGAAAGGAACTGCTCATGATCCTAAGCATACTACCTCATCAGTGAAGCATGCTGGTGGTAGTGTCATGGCGTGGGCATGTATGGCTGCCAATGGAACTGGTTCTCTTGTATTTATTGATCATGAGACTGCTGACAAAAGCAGCAGGATGAATTCTGAAGTGTTTCGGGCAATATTATCTGCTCATATTTAGCCAAATATTTCTGAACTCATTGGACGGCGCTTCACAGTGCAGATGGACAATGACCCAAAGCATACTACAAAAGCAACCAAAGAGTTTTTTAAGGGAAAGAACTGGAATGTTATGCAATGGCCAGGTCAATCACCTGACCTGAATCAGATTGAGCATGCATTTCACTTGCTGAAGACAAAACTGAAGGGAAAATGCCCCAAGAACAAGCAGGAACTGAAGACAGTTGCAGTAGAGGCCTGGCAGAACATCACAAGGGATGAAACCAGGCATCTGGTGATGTCTATGTGTTTCAGACTTCAGGCTGTAATTGACTGCAAAGTATTTGCAACTAAGTATTAAAAAGTGAAAGTTAGATTTTTGATTATTATTCTGTCCCATTACTTTTGGTCCCTTAACAAGATGGAGGCACATATGCAAACTGTTGTAATTCCTACACCGTTCACCTGATTTGGATGTAAATACCCTCAAATTAAAGCTGACAGTATGCAGTTAAAGCACGCCTTATTCGTATCATTTCAAATCCATTGTGGTGGTGTATAGAGCCAAAAATGTTAGAATTGTGTCGATGTCCCAATATTTATGGACCTGACTGTATATATCATAAACTGTGTGAGTAGAAAAGGATGAAAACTAGAGCAGTCCAAGCAGTCCGACTAGCTGGCCATATAAAGAACATGGGCTTTCAAAGCTTTTCTTATGTTTGAAATCCAGCCCCAAATGAATGAATGAAGCGGTTTTTGTGGTGTTAATGCTCACAGAGCTAACTTTAGTAGAGAAGTCCCTCAGACTTTTGAATCCCTTTCCCCTTTTCAGTGTTATTCATCTGAACACATTTTTACAGGTTATTATTCACTCCTGATATATGAGCTTGCCATTTGGAAACTGGTAGAGCCCCTTTCCCACAGGAGTTGAGAGAGATTTGTGGCTTAGACGTTTTCTCACTTTGCTGTTTTTGTGGCTGTTTTCAATGTTATCGTTTTAATGGAATGCTAAACACTGCATTAGCTATATGGAAGCATTTGAAATTTATTCCTTCCATTTTAGAAAGAGAAGGAGGAAGTGTGATACCTTGTAAATTTTAAACCTGCCCTCTGTTTTTTTCATACGGTAGATGTTCTGAGTGTTACTTCTCTGGCATAGTATAGACTAAAGTATTCCACATTCCAGAATTTAGTGGTTTATATACCTACGGTAGATAAGATTTTATTTTAGTTTTTGCTGTACAGGCTGCAGAGCTACATTATATTCACAATCATTTTGCTCCTGCAATGTTCGGGTGCATAAATGGAAAGCTGCAAGGACTGTAGGAGAATGGATCATTGACAAATGTCCGCAAGAGTGTCTGGATGAGAACAGCATATATACTGTAGCTGTGTTTATGAGATAAAATAATTGATATTTTTTATTCACTTATTCAAAATGACTGCTTTATGAAGCAATTTGGGCACAGTTACCAAGCTATAATCTGTGCTAATCAGTCATGGTTTTCACTTTTTTAGTCCCAGTGGTCTCCACAAACACACAAACATGAGCTTTGATGAATTAGAGAGGATATGACTACAGTACATTCGGAAACTCTTCAGACCCTTTCACATATTCAAAAATATATATTTTATTGTAATTTTGTACAGTATACAAAGGTTCATAAAGAAGCTTACAATCTTACAATCATCAATATCATATACCATTCATTTTTCTAACAATAAAACAGTATAAAACATGTGTAAAATAAAAAATAAATTGAAGTTTCCCCCATCGATCTGCACTCAGTACCCCCTATTGAGAAAGTGAAAAGAGATTTTTGGAACTGTTTTCTAATTTAGTTAAAATAAAAACCTAAAATTTTACATGTACTCTTTACTATGACACTTGAAATGTAGCTTTGGGGGCCCCACATTTCTCATGATCATCTTTTCTACATATTAAATGGAGTCTACCTGTGGTATATTCCTTTAATTGGACATGATTTGGGAAGAGACACCCGTGTCTATTCAAGGTCTCACAGCTTACAATGCATATGAGAGCAAAAACCAAGCCATGTGGAGGAAAGAACACTTGTAGAGCTCAGATACAAGAGTGTGTGGAGGCACAGCTCGGCAGAATGGTATGAAAAAAGATCTGCTGCCCTAATTCATAATTCTTAAATGGAAGAAGTTTGAAACAATCAGGACTCTTCCTAGAGCTGGCCACCCCACCAAACTAAGTAATCAGGGGAGAAGGGCCTTGGTAAGAGAGATGACCAAGAATCTAATGGACCCTCTGACTGAGCTCCAAAGATCCTGTGTGCAGATTGGGGAAACTTCCAGATGGTAAACCTTCACTACAGCGTTCCAACAATTTAGGCTTTATGGCACAGTGGCCAGAAAGAAGCCTCTCCTCATTAAAAGACAAATGAAAGCTTGAAACAGTGGCGGATCCAGAGCCTGGTCTCGGGAGGGGCACTTTCAGATTATTTTCCAGATTATTTTCTGTCCGCCGCCACAAAACAATGGTGCTTATAGAACAGACTACACAGTGTAGAGGTATACTGTATATTGTGTGGCACAGTGTAGAGGTATACTGTATATTGTGGGGCACAGTGTATGCTATATGTGTTTAGCATATTTCACATGAAAACTTACAATTACTTGGCTTGGCCCTTGGGATGTCAGACACCACTTCAACACTTTGGCTGGGGGGCTTGGTGGAGCTGATGTTGTGTTTTATCCTAATGAGAAAGATTTCATAATAAGGATTTGGAGAAGGGGCAGAGGGATAGCAGAGCAGGGAGAGGCTGGTGCTGCTACTAGGGGGTCATACCATGGGGGAGTAATAAAGCCCACCATAATGCCCCCCCAGTAGAAATAATTCTCCTTATAATGTGACAGTGCAAAAAATACCCCCTTGTAATGCCCCCAGTTCAGCTAATGTTCCCATAGTGCCCCCATAATGTGGCAGTATAAAATACCCCTATATAGTGCCCCCAGTAAATGCCCCCATAGTCCTCCTCTCCCCCCTTCCTCCTAGTGCCCCCCATAATGTGCAAGTATAAAATACCCCTTCTTAGTGCCCCCATAGATGACCCCATAGTACTCCTCCCCCCCTCTACCCACCATAATGTGTCCCAGTATAAAATGCTACTGTACAGAGCCCCCATATAAAATACCCCTTCTTTGTGGCCCCAGTAGATGCCCCTATAGTGCCCCCAATAATGTGCCAGTATTAAGTGCCCCCAATAATGTGCCAGTAATAAGTGCCCCCCCCATCATGTGCCAGCAAAAAGAGCCCCCCCTATCATGTGCCAGTAATAAGAGCCCCCCCCATCATATGGCAGTAAAAGGAGTCCCCATAATGTGACAGTAATAGGAGCCCCCATCATGTGCCAGTAATAAGAGCCCCCCATCATGTGGCAGTAATAAGAGCCCCCCATCATGTGCCAGTAATAAGAGCCCCCATCATGTTCCAGTAATAAGAGCCCCCCATCATGTTCCAGTAATAAGAGCCCCCCATCATGTGCCAGTAACAAGAGCCCCCCAATTATGTGCCAGTAATAAGAGCCCCCCCATCATGTGCCAGTAATAAGAGCCCCCCCATCATGTGCCAGTAATAAGAGCCCCCCCATCATGTGCCAGTAACAAGAGCCCCCCAATCATGTGCCAGTAATAAGAGCCCCCCCAATCATGTGCCAGTAATAAGAGCCCCCCATCATGTGCAAGTAATAAGAGCCCCCCCATAATGTGCCAGTAACAAGAGCCCCCCAATCATGTGCCAGTAATAAGAGCCCCCCCAATCATGTGCCAGTAATAAGAGCCCCTCCATCATGTGCCAGTAATAAGAACCCCCCCATCATGTGCCAGTAATAAGAGCCCCCCCATCATGTGCCAGTAACAAGAGCCCCCCCATCATGTGCCAGTAACAAGAGCCCCCCCATCATGTGCCAGTAACAAGAGCCCCCCATCATGTGCCAGTAACAAGAGCCCCCCCCATCATGTGCCAGTAACAAGAGCCCCCCCAGCATGTGCCAGTAACAAGAGCCCCCCCATCATGTGCCAGTAATAAGAGCCCCCCCCCAATGTGCCAGTAAAAGTATTGTGCATATCAAAAAAGAAAAAAAACACTTATACTTACCTCCATGTCAGCGATGCGATGCAGGCCTCTTCCTGCCTGTGTCCCGTGCTGTACTGCTCAGGCAGCGCGATGACGTCATTGCGCTGCCTGCGCCGGCCTCTGATAGGCTGCCGGCACTAGGCCGGCAGCCTATCAGAAGAACAGGGAAGCGACACGCCTCTCCCTTCCATGCCCTGCCGCAGCACAGCCATCTGTATCGCTGTCCTGAGGACGGCGATACAGATGACTATGGAGATGAGCGCTTCCACAATGGAAGCGCTCATCTCCATGTGCCCTTATTTTTTTAATAGACAATGACCATAAGCACGTAGCCAAGACAACACCGGAGTGCCTTAGGGACAACTCTGTAAATTTCCTTTAGTGGCCTAGCCAGGGTCCTGACTTGAAACCAATTAAACATTTCTGAAGAGACCTGAAAATGGCTGCCCACTAATGTTCCTAGCACACCTAATAGAGCTTGAGAGGATCTGCAGAGAAGAATGGCAGAAAATCCCCAAATCCGGGTGTGCAAGTCTTGAGGCATCATGCCCAAGAAGACTGGAGACTGCATCAGGGGCGTAGCTAAAAGAGGTGCAGAGGTAGCAGTCGCTACCGGGCCCAGGAGCCTGAGGGTGCCCAAAGACCCTTGTGCCACATAAGAAGACACTGGTATTATGGAAAGTGCATGCTGGTCAAGTTACACCCCTGGCTGCAGGGAAGGGGTTAGGTCAAGAATTTGGCATGAGGGGTATTGGGGAGGTGCCGTTTCATGTTTTCAATGTTTGCCTCCCTGGTCACAAAGCACTGAGGGAAGGGGGGCCCAAGCTGAAATCTTGCACCAGGGCCCATGAGCCTTTAGCTACGCCCCTGGATGGTATTCACTGCCAAAGGTTCTTCTGCTAAGCACTGAATAAAGGGTCTGAATACTTACTGTATATCAATGCAATATTGTAGGTGTTCTTTTCAATAAATTAGCAAATATTTCCAAATTCAGTTTTCACATTCTCATTATGTGGTATTGAGTGCAAAATGATGGGGAAAACCTTGAACTTTTTATTTTATTTTAGCACAAGGCTGCAACATACAATATGAAAAAAGTGAAAGAGACTGTATGAGTCAAAATCTACTGTATGAGACACAATTGTCTGCCCAAAGAATATGGTACAAATCTACAGTTTACTTTTTGGGACAGAGTTATCAATGGTTGTGCACCCTAAAAATGGGTAGAAAATTGTAGCTTATGGTACATACCATATTTGTGCTATAATTTGTGACTTTGTGTGTGGTCTTAGTGGGAGGAGAATGACCTCCAGCAACCCAACAAATTTGCTATCATTTATTCATACCTGAGGTACCTTTCAGTATCTGGCAGCCTGAAGGTGTGCCAAGCTTATTGGGGGGATCCTGTCACCATGAAAATGAAGTGTAATCTGCCAGCAGCATGTTATAGAGCTGGTGAAGTTTTGCAGATTGGTATATAGTTTTATAGGAAAAGAGTCAGCCAAATTTGTTATTTATCCATTTACATTCCTTATTCTCAGTTTTGAATTCAAGGAGGCGGTGCTATCAGTGATTGACAGCTATCTTTGTATACACAGTCATAGAGGGAATGCTGTCAATCACTGATAGCTTCACCTCCTGGACTTCAACGCCCAGAATGAGCAGAACATAAATGAATGAAATACAAGTTATTCTAATCTTTCAACATAAAACCAGTGGCATACATATGCTATAGTGGGACGCTGCACATGGCTACAATATAACTTAACCAGAGACACAACTGTTGACAGTTGTTCCTTTTCAATCTGTTAAGCATCTGCAGCAGATAGCTCAGCCTTGCCTAGACTGGATCACTTGGTAACTGTCAACTGAAGTATTAGATTAGCTAAAGTTTTCATCCTCTGGTTGCACAGAAGAGTCACATTCACTGACAGCAAATGGTGAGGAATTGCAATCTGTTAGAAAGTTGCTTCTTATTATACAATGATTTAGCATTTTTTTTACAAACCCTAACCTCGAACCTAACCCTAACAAAAAAAAAATTCAAATAGGATTCATCTATTGCATTCAACATTTTAAATGTACTTTATTAAATAATACAGTGCCTTGCAAAAGTTTTTAACCCCCTTGACTTTTTTTTGTATTTTTGTACATTACAGCCTTAAGCTCAATGTTTTGTTAATCTGAATTTTATGTGATAGATCAGAACACAATAGTCTAAGTTTGTGAAGTAACATGAGAAAAATATATACTGTAAATAAAACTATTGTTTAGAAATAGAAAACAGAAAATTGGCATGTGTGTATGTATTCACCCCCATTTTTAGGAAGCCCATAAAAAGCTCTGGTGCAACCAATTACCTTCAGAAACAACTTACAGGATGACAGGCCGAACTGGATGGACAAATGTCTTTTTTCGGCCTTATGTACTATGTTACTATGTAAGTCACATAATTAGTGAAATGATGTCCACCTGTGTGCAATCTAAGTGTCACATGATCTGTCATTACATATACACACCTTTTTTGAAAGGCCCCAGGGGCTGCAACACCTAAGCAAGAGGCATCACTAACCAAATACTGCCATGAAGACCAAGGAACTCCAAACAAGTAAGGGACAATGTTGTTGAGAAGTACAAGTCAGGATTAGGTTATAAAAAATATCCAAATCTTTGATGATCCCCAGGAGCACCATCAAATCTATCACAACCAAATGGAAAGAACATGGCACAACAGCAAACCTGCCAAGAGACGGCCGCCCATTAAAACTCACGGACCGGGCAAAAAGGGCATTATCAGAGAGGCAGCACAGGGACCTAAGGTAACCCTGGAGGAGCTAAAGAGTTCTGTCACAGCCTATGGTGTATGCTGTGACACTGTTGCCACACTTGCGGTTGCCCGCGGCAACGTGTTACTGTGAGAGCATGCGGTGGCAGTGTCACAGCCTTCTGGGTGATTGCCGTGACATGGTTGCCACGCATGCTTTAAGTTGTTGCCTCCCTCTGTCTGGTGATTTAGGGGTTAACTTCCTGACTGGGTGTGGTCCCTTGTGCTTCTTATTCCTGTGGCTTTAGGCCAGAAGTCAGTGGTACTCCAGCCTTGGTGTGTGCTGGAGTTATGCTCTGTCTGGTTGTTCCATCTGTCCAGTGAGGGCCACCCTTGTGGTCATCAATGTTATACCGGTGTCTCCTTCCCTTCCTGTCCCTATTTGTATGGAGCGGGTTATGTTCAGGGTGTTTGTATGTCTAGTTTGGTGTTACATGTTTGGTGTCCAGCATGTTTACTAGACATTCCCCTGTCTCATGTTTATTGCAGCTATGGATGTCCTGGGTTCCTGTGTGGTTTGTGGTGTGTGCTGTGTCCTTTGATGTTGGTGTGGACAGCAGCACTAGTGCAGGGGTTCCAGTCAGTGTGTCTGTGGTAGGTAAGTGTGTTATTGGTTTCGCTTACCTGCCATCTCCTTATGCTGTATGTGTTCCCCTCTCCTTGCAGCCTGGCCTCAGATAGAGACTCCATTACTGGGATGAACGGGTCGTCTCTTCCCTGCTCCTTGGTGAGGGATTACCAGAGTGACTTAGGGTCTCTAGGAATCCTGAGTATCAGTCATCCTACCATCAGGGTCCGCTCATACGGTGAGGAGTCAGGGAGAGGATTAGGGACGCTGTAGGAGGTGACATGCTCCCTTATTACTCCTTTTGGCCAGGCTGATACCCTTTTACCCTTTGACACCGCACGGTGGGGGGTTTCCCCCACTCCCCGCCGTGACAAGTTCCACAGCAGAGACGGGAGTATCTGTACTTGGGAGGAGTATATCCACAAGCCATATCCATAAGCTGTACGCTCCATAGATTTGGGCTTTATGGCAGAGTGGCCAGAAGAAAGCTTTTACTTTCAGCAAAAAACAAAAAGGCACAGTTTGTGAAAAGGCATGTGGGAGACTCCCAAAATGTATGGAGGAAGGTGCTCTGGTCTGATGAGACTAAAATTGAACTTTTCAGCTATCAAAGAAAACGTTATGTCTGGCGCAAACCCAACACATCACATCACCCAAAGAACACTATCCCCCCAGTGAAACATGGTGGTGGCAGCATCATGCTGTGGGGATGTTTTTCAGCAGCCTGTACTGGGAAACTGGTCAGAGTTGAGGGAAAGATGGATGGTGCTAAATACAGGGATATTCTTGAGCATAACCTGTACCACTCTGTGCATCACGCACAGGCTAGGATGGAGGTTCACCTTCCAGCAGAACAATGACCCCAAAGCTAAAGCAGCACTTGAGTGGTTTAAGGGGAAACATGTAAATGTGTTGGAATGGCCTAGTCAAAGCCCAGATCTCAATCCAATAGAAAATCTGTGGTCAGACTTAAAGATTGCTGTTCACAAGCGCAAACCATCCAACTTGAAGGAGCTGGAGCAGTTTTGCAAGGAGGAATGGGCAAAAATCCCAGTGGTAAGATGTGGCAAGCTCATAGAGACTTATCCAAAGCGACTTGGAGCTGTGATTGCCGCAAAAGGTGGCTCTACAAAGTATTGACTTTAGGGGGGTGAATAATTATGCACATTGACTTTTTCTGTTATTTTGTCCTATTTGTTGTTTGCTTCACAATAAAATAAAATAAAAAACATCTTCAAAGTTGTGGGTATGTTAAATGATGCAAATCCTCAAACAATCCATGTTAATTCCAGGTTGTGAGGCACCAAAACATGAAAAAGTCAAGGGTCAAGGGGGTGAATACTTTTGCAAGGCACTGTATATACATATCTTCAACTTACGTGCACCTGATTACAAAACATCCTCCCCAAAACAACACCTTTTACACTTATGTGACATTGAAATGGAAGGGTTGTCACTGCTGGAATACAGATTGTTGACACTGATGTTTTGGTGATGTTTTACAATGTTGTATGGATATGAATATTGTTGCTATAACATCATTAAGAAATGATTTTGTGTACTGTGCAAAGAATTAAAAGGAACATGATTACAAGGACTGAGAGATCCTGTTTTGAATATTGAGTGGTTTATTACCATTCAGTGGTAATGCATTTCCATTATTTGAGAAACCTGTGAATACGGTTAGGGCTGTATTACAGCAACAGATTATCTGACCAATATCTGTCCAATCAGATCAATAGTTGGTGCGTGTAACAAAAGATCAGTGTGTAACTGGCCATCTGACCAATGATTGGTGAGAAAATCTGTCAGATAATCTGTTTGTGTAATACAACCCTAAGGAAGCCTTTATTTCTGAGAACCTCCTTTACATATAATGTACACCAATTAACCAGCTGCCTAATATTGTACAGGTACCCCTTGTAGCACCATAACAGCTCTGACCCATGAAAGCATGGATTTCAGAAGAAGGTGTTATCTGTCACCAATACATTAACATAACAACAGATCATAAGTCCTATATGTTGAAGGTTGGGGTCTCCATCAAACGTACTAGTGTTTCCAGCACAGCCTGCAGATGAGATCTGGGAAATTTGGAGGCCATGTCAGCACCTTTAAAAAAAAAATCATGTTTCTCATACCATTCCTGAACAATTATTTGACTGTGGCATGGCACAATATTGGGCTGCAGGAGTCATCAGACCAGGTCAACTTCTTCTTTTGCTCCATGGTCTAGTTCTGATGTCCATGGTCCAGTTTTGATCTCCATCGCATTGGACAAGGTTCAGCATGGGCATTGTGACAGATCCGCAGGCCCCTTATGCACCAAGTTGTGATGCACTGTGTGTTGTGACACATTTTATTCTTCACCAACATTAACTTTTTGAACAGTTTGTACTACAGTAGCTCTTCTGTGGGATCTGACCAGACACTACCCTTCCTACTCCATGTCTATCAGTGATCCTTGGCTATCCATGACTCTGTCACCATTTTAAAGGTGTTCTAGGATTAATTTTGATAAGTACTAACAGCTGCAAACCAATAACCAAGAGCAAACCAAGAGCATCTTCAAACCACTAGTTTGGAGATGCTCTGACCCAATTGTCTAGTCATCACAACTTGGCGCTTGTCGGAGTCACTTAGATCCTTAGATTTGCTCATTTTTCATGCTTATCATGAACTTCAAACACTGACTGTTCACTTGCTGCCTAATATATCCCAGTCTTTGACAGCTGCCATTGTCATAGGATAAACAGTATTATCCACCCAGTTTTAATGTTATGGCTGATCTGTGTATTATTCCATAGATTGTAATTTGCTTCTCTTTGACGAGTTTTCACGTTTTATCACAGGTTTTCTCAATATGTTACACTTCACTGTACAATTTTACACATAGCACCTTGAGAATGATGGGTTAACTAGGCTGGAAAAGACTGTTGAATTAAATGTAATTATTACAGAGAAAATTTAAGAACATCATAAAATAGACCTATGTATGTTTTCATAGCTTTAAGAAAAGCTCTGTCCTATGTCAAAAGTCACAGACTTAGGCTATTAATCAACATAAGTGTATTTCATGACACATTCTCAAATCTTTTTTATTGCCAGCCGCTATTACATCAATACATTTCCCATATATAGAGAGCGGTTCTTTTTATTGTTATGTAGTTGTGTTTTTCATGTTTCTTTAAAGGGTTTCTGTCACCCCAATTTTCGCTATTAAACAGGCTGACATTATAGATGTGAAAATGTCACCTGAATTTCTTTTATTCAAGTATGCCCCCGTTTTCGTGTAATTTAAACTTTTATTATATGCAAATGAGCCTCTAGGAGCATGGGGGGCGTTGCACCTCTTGATTGACAGGGCCAGGCCAGCGTTGGTTCTCCTGCTGGCTCCATCTGCCGTGTAAATCTCGCGCCTGCGCCGTCCCGTTCAGTAGTCGGTGCAGGCGCATTGAGAAAGCCAGCAGCCATTTAGCTATTGGCTTGTCTAGCTATTATATCTTATACTCATGGCACCATGAATCTACCCTCCCTTCAAAGTGGCTCCCTACATCACCTACCTCTTGTCCAAACTCTGGGTATAACACCTGCTTAAAAGGGTTTCCCACAATCTTCATGTATAGCCAATCCACAGAATAGGTGACATAAGTCTGAACGCTGAGGACTCCACTGCCGGGATCCCCACTGATGACTAAAATGGGTTTTTGGAGCTCCTGTTCCTCCTAACTGCATGAGACATGAGTGAATGGATCTATGGTTACGCATGCATCATTGCACTTTATTTAATGTCTATGGGGCTGACGAAAATAGCCGAAAGCTTTCTCCATTAGTCCCTTAGTCTTTGGATGGAGCAGCACTGCTCATGCTCAGCCAAAACTGTATTCATGCTCTTCCTCACTGTGGTCCTGCTGGAAGGAGAAAGACTTGGCTTGGTAGTCAATGTGGATTCTTTTTTTTTGGATAGGTGTTATACGTCCATTGAGGGAAAGGTTTTGCCTAACAGGTGAAACCTAACACATTGTATAAAAGCTGAGACATGAGTTGCTCAATCCAATGGTACATTATTCAACACAACAATTTTTAGATGAGAGACAATGGACTAAGGGCTTTAAATGTTAGACTATTGATACCATGCAACCATTTTTGTTCAAATGTATCTAAGATGAAAAATAAGGAACTCTGTATAGTCTTAATTAAAATATACAGTTGTGCCTACAGGGGCCATATAGGGTCATCAAGTCCTGTATAGTCTGATCCTGTAGTCTTCCATCTGTCCCCTGTCCTACATACCTACCAAATGTATTGCTAGTAAGAACTAGGGAACTATTAGAAAGCAGTATGACAAAAGGATCAGACTGCATAAGTTTTTTGTTGTCTGCTACCATAGAAACATATCGAAATGTGTAGAAACTGTATGCATAAAATGGTAGGATACTTATAATCAAAACTATTTTCAAAGTTTCTCCTTTTCAAATTTCCTTCATACATGATCACGGCATCTGAGAGTAAAAACTGTGTAAAATTATCAGAAAAAATTAAATCATACTTACTGCCTCTATTTGCTCACGATGGGCCAGCCGCCATCTTGCTTGAGGACCTTGCGCGAAATATCGCGCTGCCCGAGATTACATCGTCAGCCCGGCCAGCGCGGCTGGCCCGTGATGAGCAAGTGGAGGAGGTAAGTATGATTTTTTTGTTTTGTTTTTACAATATTTCGGGTTAAATCGGTTTGCTACCATGTAGCACTAGGGTATTCGGCTTTGCAGCAAATCAAATTTATCCTGAAATTCGGATCAAATCCCTATTCATTGGATTCGAATCGCTGATCTCTATTTACATCAATAAAATACTATTGTAGAAGTCGGGAGGTCATTCTTTGATGCAGTATTTCACAAGGATAGGCCTCTTCCCTTTAAAGGGGTTTTCTGGGCTAACAATAGTGAATGGGGTCTGGGCTGCAGTAACCTGGAACAACCACTATATTTTGAATGGAGCTGTGCATCTAGTTCCATTCTCGGTGGTAGTTCCGATGCAGGCAGCTGCAGGTTAAAAGTAATAGATTGGTGGGTTTCAGACCCCACACTGATCTGATATTGATGAACTATTGTTGAAATCCCAGCTAATGGTGAATCCAATTGCAGCAGATTTACTGCAGACATTTCTATGAGTCTTATTCATCTGAATGGGGTTGCAGAAACCCATTTACATGCTTTAGAAATAGTTTAAGCTAACGGCATATAACAGTCTTAGAAATTTCTTCAACCAATCTAAGGCACCTCACGGAATAAGTGGGTGCAGTTGCATTCATTAGATGTCCCAAAAGTGCTTAGTGTTCAGATGGGTCACGTGATGTACTTTCCTGCAGTCTCAACTACTAAGAAACTGACGATGTAAAAGTGGCCCCATGTTGCAGGCAGGTCCAAATTGATAGAAGGCGGGGCAACATAATTAGGTGGGGCCAGCAAAATCATAGTGCAGAGCAATATACCACCCCAACACCACAGTATTTAACTGTATCGTTGTCCTAAGTACGTTGATACAGTTAAATTCAGGAGGGCACCTGGGGTTGCTGGCCATGTGCGTAAGAAAGAATCAGATAGTTATTTACCTGGCTGGTGGCACTCCTAGGCATCTGCCCACCAGGAAATTTCCTTGTAGGGTCTATGACAAATCAGATTGTTGAAATGAGGTAAACTAGTCCAGCTTTATCGGGGTCCAAGGCTCAAAATAAGCTTATGCAGTGAAAGGTTCTCCTTAAAAACGTTGCTCCTTTGGATTGGAGAGACAATAGCTTCTTTCTCTACAAATGTTCTCAGCACTCAACCAAGGTGCCTAATTGAGTTCATATAGTAGAATGGCAGGTAGCCACCTCCTATCAGACCTATCAATGAAACATCAGATTGTGTTCTTCAGGGCAGTTTTCTGATTTTATATCATACTGCAAAAAGTGAGTAAGAAACACAAGAAAAGCAGTTAAGTTGAAAGGAAATGAAATCATGAAAAATATCTGTCATTTACTTGCTCCAGCTGTGTTAATGTACAAATATATCACAGTAATTTGCTTCTAATTGTTATAGTGTATTGTGTTACAAGCGCACGGATTCAGGTCGCTCTTCCCTTCACTCCACCGCTCCGGTCTAGTCTCCGTGCTTGACAGCTACTAGAAGCCCAAACTGACAGCTCTTCAAAACCTGCCGAGGAAATCCAGCATTAATTAAGTCATTGCTGGACTGTAATTTCCTTGAGAAGTAAAAATTTCTCACACAAGAAAAGGTTACAGAGACCTTTTCTGTGTCAAAATTACCATGCGGCATGAATATTAATGCTCTTAATGAAGACAACCTTTGCTTCATCAAGAAGGTTTTAAAGCAGGTGCCAAGCTGTAGACTTGGTATGTGGATTTTCTGTTCTGTGAAGAAAGGCAAGCAGCAATCTTTCCGTGAAAGCTATGTTGTCACTACCGTAAATATTTCTTTCATCTTTGTTGTTTCCTTCTTCTTCTTTTTTTACTGCGTAAAGTAAAAATAAAGATGTTAATGGAGAGACATAAGAATCCGAATGTGAAGAGGTTATATTGGAGATATGTCGTAGTAACCCTTTGCAGTCACAGCCGTAAACCCCATTACGTGAAAATTTGAGGCATACTGTTTTCCGGGCCACCCCTCCCAACCTCTTAAATGGGAACATTTTAAACTATGAATCTTTTTTTATATACATATCTCTATTTCATCTAACAGGGAGAAGAAAGAGGCAGCCATGTTTGTTCTCAAGGTAAATCTAGAAATACAAGCGTCGTAAAAGAATATGTTAGAGCGGAATAAAAGATAAAGCGGCTTCTATATTGTTTACGGTAATAGCATGCAGCGTTGTTCTGCAGATTTGTTCTGTAGTGTTTTTACGGCGGGGCGCAGCTGATAAATAATATCTAGTGCTTGTCTTTAAGATGTAATGATAGCAAACCATTTACATTTATTCTATTTCATACGGAATATGGCAGCATGATCCAGTACAGGGAAGATACTGGGGACAGTTCCGCCCATTGTAACCCTATTATACGCTTTGTCTTCTTCTAATCCATTCACCTCTCCCCTTCCAGAAGATAACAGAACACTAACCAACTGATTAGGTCATAAAAACAAGACATTTTTACTATCAATAACTAAATCCCTGGCCCATTTATCACCTATCTTTAACTTAGTCATGGATACTATTCTGTCTCTAGAAACTGAAGGGACATTATCACGATGAATGAATCCCGGGATTGGAAGGACAGGATTTCTAGAGCTCCATTAAACAAAATGCATTTTTTTATATATTTTTTCTGATATTCCAGTCCTAGAGCAACTGGCTGCTAAACAGTGTAATAGACAACAAAGAATATAATGTGACGCTCCCACATTCACTTGGATTGGATTTTGCTCCATTTAAAGGGAAAAGGCAAGTTAGTAACAAATAAAATCACATACAGTAATTGTGGTTATCACGCAATAAAAATATATGGCGTAGGCCCATTCTTTCCGAATTGTGATGCTCATGTAACCAATTATTTCATGAGATATATACTTAGGACAACAAATGATAATAATAAAAAATAATAAATATAATGAACATAATAATAAATAATAAGCTATAATGAATCAGTATAGCTATCAGATAAGAATCTGCTCAGCTCCTCCTGCTATTAAACATGCTGCCTGCAGATTGGATTTGGTTTTCAACATCTTTAATCTCTTTAAAGTTTTAATCTCTTAAAAGGGTTGTCTCATCTGAGACATTTGTGACATATCACTTGGATATGCCACCAATGTCCGATAGATGCGGGCCCCATCTCTGGGGCCCGCACCTATCTCCTGAACGGGACCCTTGAAGTGAGTGAAGAAAAGCTGCACATGCGTGACCACCCTCCATTCATTTATATAGTACTTGCCAAAATAGTCGAGAGCTGGCTCAGCTATCTCCAGCAGTCCCATAAAAGTGAATGGAGCAGTGGCGGCCCTTGCGCAGTGTGATCTCCATTCATTTCTATGGGACTCCTGAAGATAGCCAAGCAAGGTAACTCGGCTATATGTGCTCTCATTCAATTTCGGGGGCCCCTTTTAGAGATAGGTGCAGGTTTTAGAGGTGGGACTCACACCTATCTGACTTTGATGGCATATCATAGCGATATGCCATCAAAGTCCAAGAATAAACAACTCCTTTAAGAATGAAGCTCTTTTCTTCATCCTCGCTTTTATAACTTTTATTTTTCTGTTGACATAACCATATGAAGGCTTTTTTGTGTGTGACAAATTATATTTTTTAATGTATTTACATTTTTTTAAATCATTTGTTGGGTAGAATAGAAAAAAATGCAGTTTTGTCATTGTGTTTTGGGTTTTGTTTTTACAGAGTTGCATGTGTGGTAGAAATGACCTGTTGGCAATAGCAAATTTATATCACACCCTATGATGTCACCATATTCTGACATTCATAACTTTTTAGATTTTTTCATTAACGGTGCAGTATGAGGGGTTGTTTTTTGTGAGGTGAGCTGTAGCAGTACCCCCTTTTGAGGTACATGTGACTGTGAAGGCGATGTGACTGATAAATAGCTATGGCTACTTTCACACTAGCGTTCAGAGAGGATCTGTCTGGTGTCTGCACAGACGGATCCGCTCCTATAATGCAGATGTTTGGATCCGTTTAGAAAGGATCCGTCTGCATTATAGTTTAAAAAAAATTCTAAGTCTGAAAGTTGTTCAGACGGATCCGTCCAGACTTTACATTGAAAGTCAATGGGGGACGGATCCGTTTGAAAATTGAGCCATATGGTGTCAACTTCAAACGGATCCGTCCCCATTGACTTACATTGTAAGTCTGGACGGATCCGCTTGCCTCCGCACGGTCAGGCAGACACCCGAACGCTGCAAGCAGCGATCGGGTGTCCGCTTGCTGAGCGGAGCAGAGGCTGAACGCTGCCAGACTGATGCATTCTGAGCGGATCCGCATCCACTCAGAATGCATTGGTAGCTGGACGGATGCGTTCGGGGCCGCTTGTGAGACCCTTCAAATGGAGCTCACAAGCGGAGCCCCGACGCTAGTGTGAAAGTAGCCAATCCCTGTTACTGAGCATTTTTATGGCATTCACTGTGCAGGATAAAGAATGTGATAGCTAATACTATGGACTTTCATGCATGTGGATATACCAATTATGTTCATTTCTTCTTGTTCATATTTTTTTGATGATTTTTACTTTTATGTATTTTCTTCTTTTATTTTTATTTGGTTTTACTTTATTTTTAGCCTTCTTCCCACAGGACTTAAACATGTAAGGGTTCATTTATTAACCTGAAAATACGCCTATATTAGGCGTATTTCAGGGGCAGATTGTGGTGCAATGGTTAGTTGCGCCACAATCTGCGACTTTTCCCTGCTCACGCCAGTTCTAAAACAGTGGGCGGGGAAGGGGACAGGCCAGCAGGCCCATATCATTCATTATTTTCTACGCATGTTTTAGGCAAAGAAAATGGTCTAAATGTAAGACTGCTAGGAAGCTGGCTTACACTTAGAAGCGGCGGTGGATGTGCAGAAGTTAGGGAGAGGCCGGCACCCCTTCGTGACTTCGGTGTATGGGGCTTTATTAAGACCGGCGTCTAAAACGCTGGTCTTAATAAATGATGACCATAGTGTATTGTGCTTTTGCTATTTTGCCACAGCCAGGAGTTAAGTTCTAAGGCTCCTGACTACCGCTTGGCACCCCGCAATTGCATTATAGGGAGGATGATTGTGGGAGAGAGGTAGCGCCTTCCTTCTGAATAACCATTGAGATGCCATGGCCAGCACTGACTTAGTTTAATGACCAGGATCACAGTTATCTCTATTCCAGCCACTGCAGCGGGTATCAGCTGTTAAACACACTCTCCTAAGCCCACTCCATACACTCTCAGCACACGTGACAAATGTGTATGTCACAATGTGTCAAAGGGGTTAATGTGGAATTATAAAGCAGCAGAAGACCTACCGTATTTGAATTCCCTTCCTGTCAGCTGAGACCTACAGATGCATCCAAGCTAAACTTGATGGTTAACGCATTAACTAAAGAATGGCAAGAAAATGATAACTAACTCTTCAATGGATTTCAATGGCTTTTGTCACGAGATATCACACCGCCATG
Source organism: Bufo bufo (assembly GCF_905171765.1). Classification (NCBI taxonomy): domain Eukaryota; kingdom Metazoa; phylum Chordata; class Amphibia; order Anura; family Bufonidae; genus Bufo; species Bufo bufo. The sequence goes on from NC_053393.1 coordinate 194,944,694, forward strand.
TGTTATCACAGTCAAGTTTATTTTGGCTACATCTGTAGGTCGTGGGTATAAAAAAATTGTGAGTTTAAGGACCTTTTTTTTGTATTTACAACACCTACATATAATGGGCAAAATGATGTATATAGTGGTGTGAATACACACAATCTCACTACAAAAATACAACATGTTATTAGAGCAAACTAAAAACAAAATAATAATAATGTAATAAACGACAGCAGTCACTTACAAGAAAAGAGCAGCCAATGCAGTCTGCTAGTTACATGATACATGTACAGAGTATACTGCTCAGACAAGGCACAATAGGAGACATTAACACAGATAGATAAGCTACCTACACAGTTATAAAAGGAAGTACACCACTAGAAAATGTCAATACATACATACAGACCACAGGCCACTCCAACTTACCAAATTGGCAATTGGTAGATTGTCATTAAAGGGAATCAACAAGGTAAAAGAGGAGAGAATATTTAAAAGAAGAAAAACTGCTACAAGAGGACATAGTTTTAAATTAGAGGGGCAAAGGTTTAAAAGTAATATCAGGAAGTATTACTTTACTGAGAGAGTAGTGGATGCATGGAATAGCCTTCCTGCAGAAGTGGTAGCTGCAAATACAGTGGAGGAGTTTAATCATGCATGGGATAGGCATAAGGCTATCCTTCATATAAGATAGGGCCAAGGGCTATTCATAGTATTCAGTATATTGGGCAGACTAGATGGGCCAAATGGTTCTTATCTGCCAACACATTCTATGTTTCTATGTTTGTATATTAAAGGGGTTATTTTATCAGGGCAACCTAATCCATATGCACTATTGTGGGCATATAGGCAGCCTTATGTGGTTTCTCTTATCAAGACCACCTTTTATGAACCAGAGTGGACAGCTGCTAAAAACATTCCCTCTCACATTTGTGGATTTACATAAATTACATGGATCAAATTAATCCAAATGGTTTTCATTAAATACTAAGTTCATGAGCTGCTTGTGATTCTTTCCTAAACAAAATCAGCTTGTTGGGGGGTCTCAGGAGCCTGACCTTCCACTTTCATTTTTATAAGGGTTGTCTGTTTTGAGAAAATCCCTTTAGGCCCTTCAATACCCCAGATATTGAAGTGGTTATCATACGTGATAATGGCTCATTAAGCCTCATTAAAATAACAAGAAGCAAAATGGTGAAGATAATTCCTCCACTACCGAAGATCCCTGAAAAGGCCAAAGGTTGCGTGTCCTTATCCTAAATGCCCCCCCCCCAGCTATGCGGACAGCTGAAGTATAAGAATACTATCATCTACTAAATCAGAACTACTTTTACTCATGTAACATAACTAAAAAAGAAGTAGCAGGTTGTTCCATCAACATCATATGACTAATATATGTGTTCTGCTGACAGCATTCACAAGCTCTTGTAGAATTGCTAGCAATTCTACACTCGGCTATGACATTTGTGCTGCAAGTAGGTCACACGATTTCCAGGAACAAGGCAGAAATTAAGAATAAAAGGATACTTTAGAGTGGAGTGTTTAATAAGACACTCTTCCTCATCTCACTTATGTCTTCTATTGCTAATAAGAAAAATAAAGAACGCTATGAAGGAAAGCACGTTTTATTTATACTGATCTCTCCTCGAGTCACATAGATCACAGCAGTGTTTGTGTCTGGAATTGCCCTGTGGTGCCAGCGGAGAGATTTATTCCAAGAGGTTGCTGAAATTTAATATGCAAGTGCTAAAGTAAATAATTGTTTTATTTCCAAAAAACACAGCAGAAAATATCATTTATGAATGACAGATGTTATGCTGTATTTATTTTTAGGAGTCAAGATTTGTGTTATGTAAAGCTCAGGGACGCCAGCATTTGGCTTCTGCTTGAATTTCGGCCAAGGAAATATATCATGGCTTTTGTTACAATTTGCGAATATGCAATGTTTGAGATTTTGCTCACTGAGGTGTGTTATATTTTGTTGGTCATGCACAGACTATAAGTTGAAAGTCAAAATGTCAGAGATTTGTCTACACTGTTATTACACACGCATATACATGCAGATCAACATTGCTTGTATCTGTCCAAACCCAGAAGTTCCAAAAGAATTCCATTTACTGGTTGTACCTACCTATGTGTATTATCACAGCCAGCAGTGAAGGCCAGTTTGCAGTGTTCGCCAGAGAACACATGCGGGCTGCCATCTTGACTCACAAGTCCGGCGATGCACAGGTAATCCCTTATCTGTGGCTGTGTCGGGAGCAGGTCTGAAATCAAATGCGGTCACTCGGACCAGGCAGTTCCGAGAACAGCCGCCGGGGGTCTTCATCAGGCTGTTCTCGGAACTGCCTGCTCCCAGTGACCGCATTTGTTTCAGACCGGCTCCCAGCACAGGCACAGGTAAGGGCTTACCTGTGCATCGCCGGACTTGTGAGTTAACATGGCAGCCCGCATGTGTTCGCTGGCGAACACTGCGAACTGGCCATCACTGACAGCAATTGCTAGGTCACAGTCATTCCTGGATATAGATACTTTAATATTACAACTAGTGTTGAGTGAATTGAAGTCCACAAGGTGGACTTTGATACGAATTTCAGAGAAAATTTGATCAGCTGCAAAATCCGAATTTCCTGATGCTTTGTGGTAGTGAATAGATTTTCCCTGAATGGCGGTAAAAAATATCATACCTACCTCATCCATTTGATCATGACGAGCCGGCTGCTGTCATCTTGATTGAAGATCTTGCATGAAATCACGTGCGCTGTTACGTATGATGTCACCATGCTGTCCGACGTAATCCTGGGCCACGCAAGATTTCGGCCAGCTAGTCACAATCAAATGGATGAAGTAACTATGATTTTATTTTATTTTACACTGTGTTATTACTGTCAGATGCCGCGATCAGCTATGAATACGGTATCTGAGGGGTACAATGACAGGGAGCAGAGCAATCTCCGCTCCCTGTCATTGCACCCACTACTTACAAAGAAATGCACTTCGTGATTAAGTAATTTGTCACAAAGCAAATTTTTTTGTAAAATTCAGTACAGCAGCTGAATTGAATTTTACAATACTTTGCTCATCACTAATTACAACCCTACAGGTTTTTTCCTAGCTCAACATCATATCTTGTATTTGAAAGTGGCCCTACAAAAGGGTGGGTATGCACTGCTCTATACATTATAAAATAAGTTGTAAATATAAAAAAGAGAGGGGGCGCTCCCTGGTGTGATACCTCCTAGGCAGGGGCAGATTGGCCATTGACCTTCCAGGGAAATTTCCCGGTAGGTCGATGTCCAGGGGGCCGTCTGGCCCTTCCTCATGGCTGACCAGTGGAAGTTTTGGGGGATTTATTTTGTGCTGCTGGCAGTGGATTGTGATGGACTGTGTTTTTTGGCTCTGTGATACAATGTGCCACAATATGGTATTACTGGACCTGCCTTCCATCAATTTGGACCTGACTACAAAACGGGGCCACTTTTAGTATTTTTTTCCAGGGCCACTTTAAGTTCCCAGTCTTCCCTTGCTCCTAGGTCACTGCATTAATCCCTGTGGGTCAATACACCTTACCGGATCATATTGTACAGACCAGGCACAACACTAGTGAAGGGTAGTGATGAGCGGCAGCTGCAATATTCGAATTCACTATATTTCACAAATATTTGGTAGAATATTTGTCATATATTCGCGAATTTGTGAATTTAAGATTATTTTCTTGATCGCGAAAAATCGTCAATGTAATATTCATGTATTGCGCACGAAATACAGGCGTGGGTCACTATAGCTACATTTTTCAAACTGCTAGAAGTTTCCTGAGACTGGAGAAAATGGTTGGTACGACAGAACATTACAATAGCTTTATATGCAGATAAAGTGCTCCAATATATTCGCTATTGTGAAATCGGCAATATTTTGGCGCAATATTCACATTTTAACAGGTCTGACTACTTATTAGTGCAGTAAGTATTGTTGTGAACTTGTGACATCACAGCACTATGTATATATGTATGTACAGTATGTAGCATACATACATACATACAGCACTATGTATGTGTCATGTATATTTGGACAGAAGAACCTATCAGCTACACTATATCGGGATATAACCTACACTGACTATCTCCCACTAACTATCTGTATTATATATATAAGCTAACTAACTATCTAATGTAATGACACAGGAAAGCAGAGAGCACAGCAATAACACTGCTGTCTCTCTCAGATCTGCAAAATACTGCACTCAAGGGCTGCTGTTGGTTCCTATATAGTAAGGGGTAGGCAACTTTCCTATTGGTTGCTAGGGATGTTGCTAAGCTCAGACAAAGACATTGCAGCCTTCTCACTGGCCCACGAGCAAGAAGGGAGGTTACTGATGAAAAAAAAATCTAGAATATTCAAAATTACGAATATATATCACTATATTCTAAATATTCGCAAATTCTCGAAGTGCTGATATTCGCGATTAATATTCACTATTTGAATATTCGCGCTCAACACTAGTGAAGGGCAAAGTTCCTCCACACCAGGAGGAGAGACCAGGCTGCTGCGCTTGTTCACCACACACTGCACAGAGGAGGCCAGAAGAGAAGTAAAGACAAAAAAAGCTCCCAAAAGTAGCAAATAAAAAAGCGCACTGCACTGGATACTTCAAGGTAGGTGTTTTATTGTATAAAAACACATACAAAAGGTAAAATACAACAGCTATGTGTTTCAACAGCGGTCCGCCGTCTTCATTGGGTCCTTTAAAAGAAACTGGAAAGTAAAAAACATAGATGTGCATCACTCAGGTAAGCCAACATGCTATCACAGTGAGTTTTAGTCAGGTAAGATGCTGTGAAATCACAAGTGTGTTTCACTCAGGTAAGATGCTGTGACATCACAAGTGTGTTTTACTCAGGTAAGCTGCAGTGACATCACAAGTGTGTTTCACTCAGGTAAGATGCTGTGACATCACAAGTGTGTTTCACTCAGGTAAGATGCTGTGACATCACAAGTGTGTTTCACTCAGGTAAGATGCTGTGACATCACAAGTGTGTTTCACTCAGGTAAGCTGCTGTGACATCACAAGTGTGTTTTACTCAGGTAAGCTGCAGTGAAATCACAAGTGTTTTTCACTCAGGTAAGCTGCTATGACATCACAAGTGTGTTTCACTCAGGTAAGCTGCAGTGACATCACAAGTGTGTTTCACTCAGGTAAGCTGCTGTGACATCACAAGTATGTTTCACTTAGGCAAGCTGCTATGACATCACAAGTGTGTTTCACTCAGGTAAGCTGCAGTGACATCACAAGTGTGTTTCACTCAGGTAAGCTGCTGTAACATCACAAGTGTGTTTCACTCAGGTAAGCTACTGTGACATCACAAGTGTGTTTCACTCAGGTAAGCTACTGTGACATCACAAGTGTGTTTCACTCAGGTAAGCTGCTGTGACATCACAAGTGTGTTTCACTCAGGTAAGCTGCAGTGACATCACAATTGTGTTTCACTCAGGTAAGCTACTGTGACATCACAAGTGTGTTTCACTCAGGTAAGCTACTGTGACATCACAAGTGTGTTTCATTCAGGTAAGCTGCTGTGACATAACAAGTGTGTTTCACTCAGGTAAGCTGCCATGACATCACAAGTGTGTTTCACTCAGGTAGGCTGCTGTGACATCACAAGTGTGTTTCGGTTAGGTAATCTATTCAAACACAAGAAGGTCAAGTAAGCTACAGTGACATCACAAATATGAATCAATATTGCAAACTGCTGTTATATCACAACTATTCCAGTCAGATTAGCTACTGTGATGTGATAAGATTATTTTAGATGGGGAAGCAGCTGTACCATGGTGAACTCTATCTTTTTGTCGTGAAAGTTGCTGACATCACACGTGTTTTTATAAATTTTTTTATAAAAGCTTAAAACAGCTTTTTGCCAAAGTGACATCATAAGTGAATAAAGTGAGGTGAACCACTGTGACATCACATGTGGGTTTCAGGCAGAAAATATATTATAACATTACTAGTGTGTAAGCAGCACATCACAACTGTGTTTATTTAGATACAAAAAAGATACAGTGATATCATTAACCCCTTAAGGACAAATCCCATTTTGCCCTTAACAGGTTTTCCGGTAAAATATATATTTTTTATCACGTGCCTGCAGCATGGCTCTGAAACTGAAGATTCATACTAAGGCTACTTGCACACTAGAAGTTTTGCTGTATCCGGCAGGGTTCAGCAAAAACGCTTCCGTCACTGATAATACAACCATCTGCATCCGTTATAAACGGATCCGGTTGTATTATGTCTTCTATAGCCAAGACGGATCTGTCATGAACTACATTGAAAGTCAATGGGGGACGGATCCATTTTCTATTGTGTCAGAGAAAACAGATCCGTCCCCGTTGATTTGCATTGTGGGTCATGACGGATCCGTCTTGCTCCGCATCCCAGGATGGAAAACAAACCGCAGCATGCGGTATGAGAACGGAGCATTCCGTTCTGTTCAGTTACGTTTTGTCTGAATGGGGAAAAAACTAAAGCTTTTTTTTCCAGTATAGAGACCCTATGACGGATTTCAATACCGGAAAAGAGAAACGCTAGTGTGAAAGCAGCCTTACCTGCTCCCTGCTGCTCCGGTTTTCTGCTGTGCCTCAGTTCTCTCCACCTTCTGGTCATCCAGCTGGTTATGGGTTATGGTCAACTGCACTGCTCCAGCCAATAACTGGCTTCGGCTATTTTCACATCTGTGTTTTTGCTGGATCCTAATTGAATCTTTGGGCATATTGTAGCTAGAAGAAGCATACAAAGAAATAGCGCAACATAGGGTAGTATGTTCAGGGTAATAAACCAGTTGATAGAACAATAGATTGGAGGCTCACCTTTAGTGGTTGTGCTAGAGATTGGCACAACACTATTGTGGGTATGTAGAAAATCAGTGTCACGTCGCCAGGTGTGCAGCCATGGTGTCCTCAGTCTTCAGGATGCCCACTCTCTCCAAAGCAAAATAGTGGATCAGCAAAAACGCATAATACAACGGATCCGGTTGTATTATGTCTAAAAGGAACAAGATGAAAATCGTATCTGGCGCCTATTGACTTATGATGGTTTTAGTGCCAGATGCGCTTTTTTCGTGTCCAAAAAAATGGATCCGGCACCATTGAATTACATTGTGTTTCATGCCAGATCCGTCTTGATCAGTATCCCATGATGCACACAAAAACGCTGCTTGCAGCGGTTTCGTGTCCGGCATGGGACCGCAACAAAACGGAATGGAATGCATTCTGGTGTACGCCATTCAGTTCAGTTTTGTCCCCATTGACAATGAATGAGGACAAAACAGAAGTGTTTTTCCTCTGTTTTTTAGATCCTATGACGGATCTCAATACCGTTAAGGAAAACGCAGATGTGAAATTAGCCTTAAAGGAGTATTCCCATCTCAGATCATACGTACATATCGCTAGGATATATCCGCATTGTCTGATGTGGGTCATACCTTTGGGATCCACACCTACACCGAGAACGGATCGGGGAAGGTGGTGGCCCAGAAGCCCTCTCCACGTAGTAGTGAATCGGAGCGCACAGTGCTTGTGTGGCCACCGCTCCCGTTCATTTCTATGGGGCCGGAAACAGCCGAGCCAGTGGTTGGCTATTTTCGGCGGCCCCATAGAAATTAAAGGAGGGCGGCTGCTCATGCACAGTGCGCCCTCCACAACTTTTGGTGCTCTGTTCTCACATGTAGGTACGGGTCCCAGAGGTGGGACCCGCATCTAACAGACAATGGGGGCATATCCTACTTTTTTTCTTGTGACACATCGTACTTTATGTTAGTGATAAATTTTGGTCAATGAATTTTTTTATTTATAAAAAATCCCCAAAATTAGCAATTTTTCATATTTGAAGTTCTCTGACAGATAGTTATAAATCACAAAATACTTAATATGGTGGTACTCGGCCGAGTATCGCATGTGCTCGAGCGCAATGTTCGAGTCTCCTCGCCACACATTTCTTGGCTGCTATGCAGCCAATAAATGTGCAGGGAGGTACTGGCACGCAGTGTAATGCCGTAGCCTTATTGGCTACTGGCAATACAGCGATTGGCTGGCCCGAGACACATCATCGGGTGCTATAAAGCACCCGATGAAACGTGTTCGGCTCAGCGTTAGGCAGGGAGAGCTGAGAATAGGAAGGGAAAGACAATATAGGGAGTGTTATTGGAAGATTTTTATAACAAAAATTTTTCAGAGACCCAAAAGTCCTTCTAAGGACTATTGTGTGTGACAGCAGCAATATATATTTTTAGAGCATCCTGCGCTAAATAGCGTCTAATAGGTCGCTGAGGACAGTTAAATTATTTGCGCCATATCTCCAGTGTAAAGTGTGCACATCCCTAAAATATCAGTGACATCCAGTGTACTTTTTCTGTAGACAGTGTCCGCTGCGGACAGTTAAGTTATCCGTGCCACATCTCCTCTGTAAAGTGTGCGGATCCAAAAAATATCTGTGACATCCAGTGTACTTTTTCAATAGATGGTGTCCGCTTCGGACAGTGACATTAGCCACGCCACATCTCCAGTGTAAAGTGTGCGCATATCAAAAATATCTGTGACATCCAGTGTACTTTTTTAATAGATGATGTCCGCTGCGTACAGTGACATTAGCTGCGCCATATTTCCTGTGTAAAGTGTGCGCATCCCTAAAATATCAGTGACATCCAGTGTACTTTTTCCGTAGACGGTGTCCGCTGCGGACAGTGACATTAGCTGCGCAGCATCTCCAGTGTAACGTGTGCGCTCCAAAAATGTATCTGTGACATACAGTGTACTGTTTCCGTAGATGGTGTCCGCTTCTGACAGTGACCTTACCAGAGCCACATCTGCAGTGTAACGTGTGCGCTTAAAAAAAAATTCTGTAACATACAGTGTACTTTTTCCGTAGACGTTGTCCGCTTCTGACAGTGACTTTACCAGGGCCACATCTGCAGTGTAAAGTGTGCGTTTCAAAAATGTATCTGTGACATACAGAGTACTTTGTCAATAGACTGTGTCCGGTTCTGACAGTGACATTACCAGGACCACATCTGCAGTGTAACATGTGGGCTTCAAAAATGTATCTGTGACATACAGTGTACTTTGTCAATAGACTGTGTCCGGTTCTGACAGTAACATTACCAGGGCCACATCTGCAGTGTAACGTGTACGCTTCAAAAATGTATCTGTGACATACACTATACTTTGTCAGCTTTGCAACCATATTCCCCCAGAACCCAAAGACTTTGGTTTCCCGGAAGCTGCTCGGCGGATTATGGGAATAACCCCACCGGATCACCGGTCGTCATCATTTATGGTCGGAACTATGACGGTATCTGATCGTCTTCGAACCTCCGACTTTCGCTTTTGATTAATGAAAACATTCTTGGCAAATGCTTTCGCTTTGGTTCGTCTTGCGCCGGTCCAATAATTTCACTTCTAGCGGCGCAATACGGATGCCCCCGGCCATCCCTCTTAATCATGGCCCCAGTTCCGAAAACCTACAAAATAGAACCAGAGTCCTATTCCATTATTCCTAGCTGAAGTATTCAGGCGACCCGGCCTGCTTTGAACACTGTAAATTTTTTCAATGGTCAGCTAAGCAGCAGGCCCTCAACCATAGAGTTTTAGAGGGTCAGCTCAGCAGCAGGCCCTCGCATATAATTTTTTAGAGGGTCAGATCACCTGCAGGCCCTTTCATATACTGTTTTATAGGGTCAGCTTACCTGCAGGCCCTCACCTAAATCTTTTGGAACTGGTAGCCGTAGCTCTTTCTCAGACTCCCTCTCCGGAATCAAACCCTGATTCCCCGTTACCCGTGGTCATCGTGGTTCGCTCTGAAAATAACATCGAAAGTTGATAGGGCATACATCCAAATGGATCGTCGCCGTCACGGGGAGACGTGCGATTGGACCCAGGTTATCTAGAGTCACCAAAACGGCAGCAGGCCCTCGCCCATAATGTTTTAGATAGTCAGATCAGCAGGCCCTTGCTCCAAATGTTTTTGAGGATCATCGAACATAATTTTTCAAAGCTGTGTATGATGCCCTCCTTTATGTGTAACAAAGAGTGTATTGTAGTGCCGGTTCCTTGTAATTTTTGGCAGCCCTTTCACTTAGGCTTTATGAGTTTTGTGCGTATTATTGTAAGTCTGTAAAGGTGGCGTACTACTCGTACAACATCGTTCCCAGCAGTGATCTGGGAATCCAAGATGCATCCAGACATCCTCCCCATGCTGTTCCCGAACCATTTTGGTGGTGTTACCATCAATTTCTGACCTTTTCCTATGAACCAGGCACCTTCCCCTCTTCAGAGCAGGGGGTGCTTCGTTTAATGCTCGGGTTCTCCCATTGACTTCTATTATACTCGGGTGCTTGGTAGAGCACCCGAGCATCCTGATGTGTTCGGCCCAAGCCCCCGAGCACTATGGTGCTCGATCAACACTACTGGCCACCTCTCAGCTCCTTCTAGCAGTATTGTGCTGCACCCCACCACCTAAAGGGCCAGTGTGTGCTAAATAGGGACAATAGTCAGCCTATGCACTGATTTGAGCACTTCTGCATTATGTGTTATGGGCAACAGGGATTTCTCTGTTGGTTCATGTTCACCTTGTCATTAACTTTATTGGGACAGTGCCTTGCATCAGAATCGAGGTTTGATTATTGTCTAGTTCGGTCTGGTTAATTAGGGTGGAGTTGCTGACTGTTGAACTATTATATACCCAGGTCCTACTCCATTCTGGTTGCTGAATGTAGTGTTTTCCATATTTAGTGTTTGCCATGTTCATTTCCTCTCAGATTCTGCTGCTCCGATTTTTTCTTCTGTAGTGTGTTTTCTGTTTATTCTGGGATCTGTAGTTCTATGGAGTCTAGTGTGTTTCCTGTGTATTCTTGGATCTGTAGTTCCCTATAGTTTAGTGTGTTTGCTGTGCATGGGCTTTGTTTGTTGCTGTTGTACTGGCCTGGTTATTTGCTGGATTGAATTCAGATAGGATAAGTACACTATAACCCAATTTCTGTTCACCTGCTATCTATATATATGCCATATAATGGTGAAACTACCCGCAATGGATGACAGACACAGAAACCGGACAGAATTTTAAGCCCAAGTCCAACTGCTGTGTTATCATCCACGAGGGCCCCCACCTTATTCCCTGGCTGTGCTTTCACCAGCAGGCATGTGTCACGGCGGTGTCTCGGTTGTTGTAGTTCGCCGTGACACGTTTGCCGTGCATGCAGTTGCCTTGGGCAACGTGTTGTTCTGCATGTTTGTGCACTACTCCCTTTATCTTTGTTCCTTCCTAGTCTGGTGTGTGTGGGGATAAGGTGTGGATCTAGGTATGTTCTGGGTGTGACCTCATGGCTCTACTTATTCTGGTGATGTGAGTGTGAGGTCAGTGGTATTCCTGCCTTGGTTGGTAATGGAGCCTTGCTCCTGTCTGGATATTCCATCTGTCCTGTGTAAGGGCCCCCTAGTTAGACCTCAATGTCTCACCTATTTCTTCCTCTTGTTTCTATGTCCTTTACCCATCCTCACCTGTTGTTTTGTTTGGTGTGGTTTATGTTCAGGGTGTGTTGTTATGTCTAGATTGGTATTCCATGTCTGGTCTGTTTGGTGTTTGCAGTTCAGCATGGTTGCTAGACATTTCCTGTGTCTGTCTGTGCCTTCGGTGAGAGGGTTCCTGGGTTCCCCGGAGGGGGAACTACAGGTCAGTGAGCAGCTCTGCCTGGTGCCGACATGCATCCTGTCCGAATGGGGGTCCAGGTAGTTATTGGTGTTGTTGTTCTACCCTGTTGCTGCGGCAGGTAAGTGCTTGTTTTTCCAGTGTGTTGTATCCTGCTGATCCAGTTGCTGTTCACTGTCTTCCCCTATCTTTGCTGCTAGTCCTGTGGAGACTCCTGTCCGTCCGTGTTGTGGAGGAACAGGTCGTATCTAATTCCTGATCTTAATTTCATGGATCATCAGGGCGACTCAGGTTCCGAGTTTCCTGTGTATAAGCCCTCCTACCATCTGGGTCCGCTCATACGGATAGGAGTCAGGGAAAGGATCAGGGTTGCAATAGGAGGTGACCTGCTCCCTTATCCCAGCATCCAGGCCTAGTTTCTGTTCCGTTTTCCTTTTGGTGTCTGGTGTGGAGTTTCCCCCCCACACTGCACCATGACAGCATGATGCAGTAACATTATCGGACCTGCTGGGCTGAGTAGAAGAGTGCATGGCCAAGGATTATCCCCCAGCCTGTGCACTCTCCTACTCAGCCCAGCAGGTGTGATGACATCACTACATTGCACCTGTTGGAGAGAGAGGGATGTTCTCTGTTATTGGGGGGGGAGGCTAGGTGAGTAGAAATGTTTTTTGTTTTTTTCAACTTTTTTTCAATTTACTGTAACGTAAACTCCTCCTCCTGTTCAGCACGGGACTAGCATCTGGAGGGGGGTTTGTGGGCAAGAGGGGGCTATTAAAACATATGCTATTGGGCCCAGCCTTTTGCAGTTACACCCTTGATGCCATGTCTCTTATATCCATTCCATTGCTTGATCATAGCCTCCATCTGTGACTCTCATCATTCGGTTCCTGTCATCTACGGTATTTGGGACCTTTTAGTAGTAACTTGCCATCTGCCAGTGTTGATACATGTTTTATATATGTTGTTTTGCGCCTTCCCAGTGGCACAGTGCCACTGTGTGTCCAGAAGGTATCTGAGTACCAAGAGACACATTGTGATTTTGTACCTGTCATCTATACCATATGCAAGTTATCAGTGATTGCTACATATTTACTAGAATTGCTAACTAGGGATCCCTGTGCAAAGTCCAGACTCTGTTTGGTGCATTTTAAGTTAAAATACATACAATACAATAATTAATACTTAGTGCTTGTTTGGAAGGAGTCCATTAAATGATATGCATTATCTCTTGAGTCCTGTACTCATAAGCTACATACTAACCCACCCTCCCCACACACACTGGCTGCTCATTGACAGTTTTCTCCCTGTGCACAGTAATAGGGAGAATGCTGTCAATCAGTGGCTGACTGGTGGGCAAAGTCTGCAGGTCATGATTACTACTACAGCCTGTTTTATACTGGCGGAAGACTGTTCCAGCATAGAATGCCAGGAATCAGGTGGACAAAAGCCACTGCGCACAGCAGCATTTATTCTGACTGTTTCTCTGCATATCCCCACCGGATCCCATTATAGTAATGGGGCCGGACAGCATTCTGGCAGCATCGGAACAGCCTGCTGGATTGGCAGACGCAAGTATGAAACAAGCCTTCCATACACAATAATGCAAACATTACAGCTAATAAAACTACACAACAGGCACAGATAACAGATAAAGGTTCCTATTAGGCCCTCAATCAAATCCAACAGTGACCCATTGTGGTTCTCTCATTGTTCTGATGTTGTTTGGTGACATGTGTGAGCTAGAATAGTTTTTCATTTACAAATTATCAGAATGCTAATTATCCAATCAATCTAAATGCAGAAAATCATTATCACGAAATAATATCCAAGGAGGGAAGGGGTCCAAAAGGTGGACACTTGGGAGCTATTCTTTATCTATTACTTAAAATGATTGTTTGCAATGACTTTCTTAGGAGAAGGAACAGCTACTAATTGTGAAGATTTGGTGTAACTTTGTTCTGAATGTCAAGGACAATCTGACATTGTTCTAGTTAATGAAGTATTTCATATTTTTTCTTTACAAACACAATTTTTGTACATGTTCCCTTGTAATAAAGGACAACTTTATAACTCATCTAGAGAACAGAAGTGCTAATTTACCATGCAATATCAAACTATACTCAATAGACCGCTTTGTGCTGTACTATTTTATTCCACTGACAAGAACATATTGAAATAAATCAGACCAGGGGTGCATATTTTCTAGACCAAGGGCCACATTGTCATATTAAGTCCGAAGGTCCACAACAAAACCTAAGGTGGTATTTTCATACATTTCTCATTTATAGCATCAGAAGGGCAGGTTCTGTTTCCAGGACTCACACCTATTGGGAGAATTGGGGTCACCTTCTCTCCAGTCAGCACACCAGCGAGAAGGAGATTGTACATGCATGTGGCTCCCTCCATTGAAGATCACGATAGCATTCCACAACTCTGATTTACTACAAAAGAGAAAGCTGCATGTATAGATACTTTCTCGATGGCCAAATGAGTCAAGGGACCCCATTCTCCTGATATCTCCTGTGACATAGAAACTACATGTGAGCAGCCACACAGAGCCACCTCGTGGGCAGCATGTGACCCCTGGGATCAGAATGTACACCAAGTCGAAAGGGTGGTCTCAGTATAAAATTGTTGCAATTTGTCTTTGGTTCCATTTCTTAGGATGCTGAGATCTAAAGAGAAGTGAGACACTTGGTAAATTTCATGTGTTGTCAGAATGTTATATAAATTTAGGGCTCATTCAGAGAGAAAACTAGTAAACTGGCCCATGTAGATATAAGGCTTTTTATTAGTCCTAGGTTTGTGATTTCTCATACACACACTGTGCAAATGTATATTTGGACAGAGCGCTTCGGTGTCATACAGTGGGTACACAGATGGGAGGCGAGAAGGACGGGCGGCTTTTGTGCCTGTCTATAGCTAAGCAGTCTCGTTAAGATGGAATTACTTATTAGTCTATAAAATATAATCAGATTGTTCTGCACCTTTTGTTTATAAGAAAGGCGCTATATACAGGCTTTGTGGCCAGCGGCATGCATGAGATTTACACAGCTTGCTCGCCTGCTATGGAATTTAGAGAGCCAATAAAACATTGCTATATTCAGTGTGCAGCATTTTATAACCACTGTTGTTTCTGGCACTTCACTAATTAGAAAGTAGAAAAAATATGCAAGTGCTTGAAACTGACAGAATCAAATTACAAAAGTATTCTGATATAAATTATTTAATCAGTGAAAAAAGAAAGGCGACGTGGTATTAACGATCATTTCCACCCGCCATGTTATCTATCATCTCATTGATTGGCTTTTTCACTCGGCTTATGTGTTTTCCTCACCAGTCAGAATCGCATGTGGAAGTCTTTTTACTTGGATGTCTTTTGGTTTGTAGTCATGTCTGACAAAGGGATCGTTCACACGAACGTATTTTGCGTTCCGTATACGGGCCGTTTTCCGCGTTCCACATACGGTCCGTATACGGAACCATTCATTTTAATGAGTCCGCAAAAGATCTGGACAGCACTCTGTGTGCTATCCGCATCTGTTGCTCCGTCCGTTTTTCAGACAAGAATAGGCATTTCTATAATAGGCCTCCTGTTCCGTTCCGCAAATTGCGGAAGGCACACGGGCGGCATCCGTTTTTTTGCGGATCCACAATTTGCGGACCGCAAAAAACGGCACGGTCATGTGAATGAGCCCAAATTCTAACATAGAGCTCTCAGTTCTGAAAAAAATAACATTTGAAGAAGACCTGTCCGATTTCCTGACTGTGTTGTGCTGTTCCTCTGTTATTTCTTCTAGAGATTTACGAGTAAATTGACAACTATGAGTTAATGTTCTCCTTGTCATTCTCAATCCCCTAGGAAAAAATAATACTGGCCTCCTGTCTAACAGATCACATGTAAGCGTCTATGCTCTTTCCTATCAATGTCCCACAATTGCTGGAGAATTGGTAGGACATTTAGGGACGTTCTGGAGAATCATAAATTACGTCTCTTGCACCCTGCTGTCATCAAAATAGAAGTTACAAACCAAGTAGCCCATGAGTTTCAGTTTGATAGACTGCTGTGACATCACAAATATTTTTTGTGAGCTGCTTTTAGATGTCCACTGCTGTGACATCACAAGCGGGTTTCACTCAGGTAGACTATTTGACATCACCAGTGGGTGTCAGGGAAGTTATTGTGATATAAAAAGATGCTTTTAGTAAGGAAAATAGCTGTCAGCTTCTATAACATCACAGGTGTGGTAAAGTTGGGTAATCTGCTTTCACATCACAAGTTTATGACAGGTAGCTATAACATCACATGTGGGTTTCACTCTGGTATCCTCATGTAACATCAATGCAATGTAAAATGCATTGAGAGGACTCCTCTTTGAGTCCTCTCCATTAGGTGCATGAGCACGAGAGTCCTCTTCAGAATGTTCCACACTCCACAGATTTCCAGATTTGGTTTCAAGAAACAGAGAGAATCTTTTTATTTTGAATCACTCTCTTTCTTTCCATTCTGGATTATATGCCACTTCTCCTAAAAAAAAATACATGTAAATGTGAAAACCCTGTCCGTATGCCTGAATAGGTGAGATCTGCAAAAAAAAAGGGCAGCTGCTGTAAAGAAAGTGTTGTCCAGTTTCTTTGAAAACCTGACCTTAAAACTTAAGACTGAAATGGGTTTGGTTTAGGCAGAAGGTGTAAGTATAATAACATTAGAAAATATTACTTACTACTTACTCTATCCTCTACAGATGTAACGATGCTGCCACGTGTCCAAGTTTTTTAAGCAGTTTTTGAAGCCAAGACCAGAAGTGGATTAAAAAATAGAGGTGGTAATTGTTCTTTATACTTTTTCCTGATTTTGACTTCAAAATTGCATAAATAAACCTGATTTTGTGGCAGCACAGTTAGGCTGCCCAGACATGAGCCACAACAAAGAGCCTAGTTGGCTCGAAACATGTCGGCTAAACGGGAGTAAGAGGGAGAAGGCTGCTCTATGTCCTGTCCTGTTACATATATGTTTAAGTTTTAGCAATAAAGAAATGTCGAAAATAGGATCCTTCAGTGCCGGATCACCTTTGCTTTTACATGCCCAGACATGATCAAGTTTTGATCAGGTTTTTAGATGCAGTATTGAAGCTAAATCCAGGATTCTATAAAGGGCAGATTTTACTTCTCTTTTTTATTTAATCCACACCTGGTTTTAGCTTCAAAAACTGCATCTGAACACCTGAAAAAAACTTGATGATTTACGGGCGGCCTACGGGCCCATTCACACTGCACAATTTGCTGGCCGAATTTTAGTGAGGACACCGTGCCAAAATTCCACTGGCTTCCACATGGTGTCTGCCTCCTATTGTTTTCAGTGGGTAGTAGAGCTGCGTTATTTAGGCTGGTGGTTTAAGAAGCAACCTGGCTAAGAAGGGACTTGTCCCTTCTTGGCGTAATGTCTGAACTAATGTGTCTTTAAACTGCGGCAAGTGTCCACTTGAGGCTTAGCTCCATTTGAAATGAGCTAAGCCGTGATCGGGTCTGTGGCATTCAGAATGGAACAACCACGGCAGAAACTGTGTGGAAGTACCCTGGGGCAGGGCTGGTGCAAGGATTTTTGCACACACAAGCAAAGCGTGATGTGACATGGAGGGGGATGAGAAATGTGACTTGGAGGGGGGAGAAATGTGACATGGAGGGGGATGAGAAATGTGACATGGAGGGGGATGAGAAATGTGACATAGGGGGGTGAGGTGACATGGAGGGGGATGAGAAATGTGACATAGGGGGGTGATGTGACATGGAGGGGGGAGAAATGTGACATGGAGGGGGGAGAAATGTGACATGGAGGGGGGAGAAATTTGACATAGGGGGTGATGTGACATGGAGGGGAGAAATGTGACATTTCTCCCCCTCCATGTCACATTTCTCCCCCTTCATGTCACATCACCCCCTGCTTTTTACATCACCCCCTTTGTGTCACATTTCTCCCCCATGTCACATTTCAACCCCCTCCATGTCACATTTCTCCCCCTCCATGGCACATTTCTCCCCCTCCATGGCACATCACCCCCTGCTTTTTACATCACCCCCTTTGTGTCACATTTCTCCCCTCCATGTCATATTTTAACCCCCTCCTTGGCACATTTCTCCCCCCCATGTCACATCACCCCCCCCCCCCCATAGCACATTTCCCCCTTCTATTAATGTTGTGTAAAAAAAAACATTATGCTCCTCACCTGGGCCTTTTCCCGTCTGCAGCAGCTCCCCTTCTCCTCTGTGTGGTCCTGGTATCTTCTCTCTGTGCTCCCGACAAGACTTTGAGGACCTTTACCACTCAGCTAATCAGTGGCTACAGCTGTTTCATTTGTCTGACCAGTGATTGGCTCAGCGGGAAACCACTGCCCTGACACGTAACACAGCTGCGGCCACTGATTGTCAGGACTCGGGAGCCAAGAGAGAAGATATGAGGACCACCACACAGAGGAGAACAGTCGTAGGAGGCCGGCGGCATGCAAGTAATGAAAAAAAAAAAGTTACATTTTTCCACCCCCACTTCTCAGCGCCCTAAGTCGGCCGCTTGGTCTGCCTTATTATAGCACCGGGCCTGCCCTGGGGTGCTGCACATTCAGTTTTTTTTTATGCCGTTTTTTAAAGCCAAAACCAGGAGTGAATTCAAAAAAGAGAAGAAATAGTATCCTTCATTTATACTTTATCTCATTTTATGATCCACTCCTGATTTTGGTTTCAAAAACTACATAAAAAAACCTGTATGCTATATGTTGAAAACAAAGTAACATTTAGATTAACATTGTAAGTGGACTTGTTGCTATTTCTATTTGTTAGGTCAAGATGAATCAAGATTCTATATCTGTAATTAGGATTTTGAATATAGTGTTATAGAAAATTAGAATTGTATTGTATAAAAACCGTGTGGTGATGCCGTACATCTACAGCACAAGTAGGTTTTTGCATGCAACTTGTCAGTATGTAAAAAAGATAATCACATTTTCTTTTTTAACACTGCTAACATATGACAAAACAATATGTGCTAGGAAAACTTTGCTGAGACAAGGCATTATTTAGAGCTCTCATACTGTTTGTGATACAAGAAAGCATAGCCCATATAAATCAGCTTCTTCATCAAATATGTATGGATATATACAATTAATCAGCCGACTGACATCGTCTGTGCAGTGAGAGATTTCCTGATGAAATGATTTACCTAAAGACTGAACCTTTACGTGGAGTACACAATCCAAACCTGGAATTTACGCGTTTTTTTAATTGTCTTTACCTATTAATAATTGACAAACACTTCTATCATAAATTATGTCCCATCAGGTGGTATGCTAACCAGGGGCTGACAACTCCTTCCAGACATAGTTATTTTATAGGGTTTGGGGGCATGCATCAAGAATAATATGGTAAAAGGTATAATAACTAGTGTTGGGCGAGTGAATGGCAGTCCTTACCTGCACGTTTATTGGCTGCGTAGCAGGCAATAAACGTGCGGGGAGGAGACTCGAGCATCGCGCTCGAGCACACGCGATGCTAGAGTCTCCTCCCCACACGTTTGTTGGCTGCTACGCAGCCAATAAATGTGCAGGTAAGGACTGCCATTCACTGCAATGCCGTAGCCATGTTGGCTACTGGCATTACAGTGATTAGCTGGCCGGAACGCATCATTGAGTGCTATAAAGCAACCCGATAATACACGTTCGGCTCAGTCTTAGGCCTATTGCACACGACCGTATGGCTTTTTCAGTGTTTTGCGATCCGTTTTTCACGGATCCGTTGTTCCGTTTTTTGTTTCCGTTGTGTTTCCGTTTCTGTTCCGTTTTTCCGTTCCGTTTTTCCGTATGGCATATACAGTATACAGTAATTACATAGATAAAATTGGGCTGGGCATAACATTTTCAATAGATGGTTCAGCAAAAAAACGGAACGGAAACGGAAGACATACGGATGCATTTCCGTATGTGTTCCGTTTTTTTGCGGACCCATTGACTTGAATGGAGCCACGGACTGTGATTTGCGGGCAATAATGGGACATGTTCTATGTTAAAACGGAACGGAAAAACGGAAATACGGAAACGGAATGCATACGGAGTACATTCCGTTTTTTTTGCGGACCCATTGAAATGAATGGTTCCGTATACGGAACGCAAAAAACGTCCAGTAAACGGGAAAAAAAAACGTCCGTGTGCAATAGGCCTTAGTCAGGGAGAGCTGTGCTGAAGAAGGGACAGATAGTGTAGGGAGTGAAATACAAATATTTTTATTGAAAAAAATTGTTAGAGACCCAAAAGTCCTTTTAAGGACTATAGTTGTATCTGGCAGCAATATATATTTTTAACGCAACCTGCGCTAAATAGCTTGCAATTGTTTGGCCGCTGCAGACAGCGACATAATCTGCGCTACATCTCCTGTCTAAAGTGTGCGCAGCTTAAAAATATCTGTGACATCCATGTACTTTTTCCGTAGACGGTGTCCGCTGCGGACAGTTACATTACCTGCGCTACATCTCCTGTATAATGTTTGCGTATCCGAAATATCAGTGACATTCAGTCTAATTTTTTTGCTGCTGGTGGCAGTGATATTACCTGCGCTACATCTCTAGTATAACGTTAGCGCATCCGAAATATCAGTGACATTCAGTGTATTTTTTTTCGCCGCTGGTGACAACAACATTATCTGCGCTACATCTCCTGTCTAAAGTGTGCGCAGCCTAAAAATATCAGTGACATCCAGTGTACTCTTTCCGTAGACGGTGTCCGCTGCGGACAGTTACATTACCTGCGCTACATCTCCTGTATAATGTTTGCGTATCCAAAATATCTGTGACATCCAGTGTACTTTTTCCGCTGTGGACAGTTAAATTACCTGCGTTATAACGTTTGCCCATCCTAAATATCAGTGACATTAATTCAGTGTAATTTTTTTATTAGCCGCTGGTGACAGCGACATTACTTGCACTATACCTCCTATATAACGTTTGTGCAACCTAAATATCAGTGACATTCATTCAGTGTAATTTTTTATTAGCCGGTAGTGACAGCGACATTACATGTGCTATAACTCCTGTATAACTTGTGCGCATCCTAAAAATATCTGTGACATTCTGTGTACTTTATTTGCGCATACACTTACAAAACCTACGCTACTGTATGTGTGACATACTTGCAAGCATACCGTGGATATAAAAAGTCTACACACCCCTGTTAAAATGTCAGGTTTCTGTGATGTAAAAAAAGAGACAAAGATAAATCATTTCAGAACTTTTTTTTAATGCAAAATAATATGGTTGCATAAGTGTGCACACCCTTAAACTAATACTTTGTTGAAGCACCTTTTTATTTTATTACATCATTCAGTCTTTTTGGGTATGAGTCTATCAGCATGGCACATTTTGCGATGGCATCTCCTGTGCACAGCCCTCTTCAGATCACCCCACAGATTTTCAATCGAATTCAGGTCTGGGCTCTGGCTAGGCCAATCCAAAACTTTAACCTTCTTCTGGTAAAGCCATTCCTTTGTTGATTTGGATGTATGCTTTGGGTTGTTGTCATGCTAGAAGATGAAGTTCCTCTGCATGTTCAGCTTTCTAGCAGAAGCCTGAAGGTTTTGTGCCAATATTGACTGGTATTTGGAACTGTTCACAATTCCCTCTATCTTAACTAAGGCCCCAGTTCCAGCTGAAGAAAAACAGCCCCAAAGCATGATGCTGCCACCACCATGCTTCACTGTGGGTATGGTGTTCTTTTGTTGATGTGCAGTGTTGTTTTTGCGCCAAACATATCTTTCGGAATTATGGCCAAAAAGTTCAACCTTGGTTTAATCAGACCATAACACCTTTTCCCACATGCTTTTGGGAGACTTCAGATGTGTTTTTGCAAAATGTAGCCTGGCTTGGATGCTTTTCTTCATAAGAACAGGCTTTCATCTTGCCCATAGCCCAGACATATGAAGAATACGGGAGATTGTTGTCTTGGAGGGATGTCCAGTTCTTGGTAATGTCACTGTTGTGCCATATTTTCTCCACTTGATAATGACTTCACTGTGTTCCATGGTATATCTAATGCCTCGGAAATTCTTTTGTACCCTTCTCCTGACTGATACCTTTTCACAATGAGATCCCTCTGATGCTTTGGAAGCTATCTGTGGACCATGGCTTTTGCTGTGGGATGCGACTAATAAAATTTCAGGAAAGACCAACTAGAGCAGCTGAACTTTATTTGAGGTTAATCAGAGGCACTTTAAATGATGGCAGGTGTATGCTGATTCCTATTTAACATGATTTTGAATGTGATTGCTTAATTCTGAACACAGCTACATCCCCAGTTATAAGAGGGTGTGCACAATTATGCAACCATATTATTTTAGTTTTTTTTAGTTTTCTTCCCTCCACCTAAAAGATTTCAGTTTGTTTTTAAATTGAGTGGTACAGTTTATAGGTCACATTAAAGGTGGAAAAAGTTCTGAAATTATTTATCTTTGTCCCATTTTTTTACATCACAGAAACCTGACATTTTTACAGGGGTGTGTAGACATTTTATATCCACTGTATATATAATTTAATATGCGCAAGGCATGCAATAAGGGACGGGGAAGCGGCTGTGCTGCTGATGGTGCACGTAGAGTCTGTGGCCCTGGGCACTGTGAAACTATGCCTGCTGCCAGAGCTCAAGAAACGCACTCATCCACGATACCTAGCTTCATGTCCCAGTTTGCAGGGCAGCGCAGGACACCACTCTCGAAGTCAGACCAGTGCGACCAGGTGGTCGGTTGGATTGCAGCAGATAATCCTTACAGTCGGTTAAGCACTACCCTGTCTTCCACAAATTTCAGTCTCAGTAACCAAGAGTCTGGTCAACAGAATCCTCACCCTGATCGTCCTTCCTCCCACCATGGGGAGTCTTGGCAAACAAGTGATCCCACACTCGGATATTCCGAGAAGCTCTTTTCAGTGCCATTCCTTGATTTGGCCCTCTCGCCAAAGCTGCTTGAAGGGGGACATGAGGAGATCTTGTGCCCTGATTCCCAAACTCTTGAGCATCCACAGTCACAAGAAGATGATGGTAGGGAACGGCAATTAGTGTTTCACTTGGTGGATGATGATAATGAGACATAATTGCCAATAAGTCAATTGGTGTCTCAAGAGGTTGATGATGAGGATGAGACACAGCTGTCAATAACTGAGGTTGTTGTTAGGTCAACAAGTCAGGAGGTGAGTGAGTAACCAGAGTGAGGAAGTGGAAGAGGAGGTGGTGGACGATGAAGTCACTGACACAAACCTGGGAAGGTGGAAAGCCGAGCGAGGACAGCAGTACAGAGGGGGGGGGATCCACAGCACCACAACAGGCTGGAAGAGGCAGTGGGGTGGCAAAAGGGAGAAGGCGGGCCACACCAAACAGGCCCACATCTGTTCCCCGAAGCACCCCCTTGTGGCAATCTCCCTTGCCAAGGGGTAGGTGTTCCGCAGTCTGGCGCTTTTTTGAGGAAAGTGCGGACAATAAAATAATTGTCATTTGCAACCTGTGCCGTACCAAAATGAGCAGGGGCATGAACACTAGCAACCTCACCACCACCAGCATGATCTGCCACATGGCATCAAAGCACCCAATAGGTGGGCTGAAATCCTGGGTCCACAATCAGTGTCTGCGGGTCACACCACTGCCTCCTCTTCCCTTGTGTTACATGCTGGCCAATCCCCTGTCCAAGACGCAGGCCCGCCATGCACCTGGACCTTCGCAAGCACCATCAGCTAGCACATCCACTTCTGTGTTCCAGCACAGCGTACAGATGTCTATACCCCAGGCCTTTGAATGAAAGCGCAAATACCCAGCCACCCACCCACAGGCCATAGCACTAAATGTGCACCTTTCCAAATTTCTGGCCTTGGAAATATTGCCATTTAGGCTTGTGGACACTGAGGCTTTCCACAGCCTGATGGCAGTGGCCGTCCCGCATTACTCTGTCCCCAGCCGTTAATATTTTTTACAGTGTGCAGTCCCAGCCTTATACCAGCATATGTCCCGTAACATCACCCGTGCCCTGACCAACGCAGTTATTGGGAAGGTCCACTTAACGACTGACACATGGACAAGTGCTTTTGGGCAGGGAATCTACATTTCCCTGACGGCACACTAAGTGAACATTGTGGAGGCCGGGAGCGAGTCGTACCCTGGGATGGCACAGGTGCTACCACGCCAAGTATTGCTGGCCCTACTTCCATCAGGGTTTCCGCCACCACCTACATTAGTGGCTGCAACCCCCCCTTCTCCTCCTCCGCCTCCTCCTCCACTTCCACCTCTGAATTATCATCTTGCATCACCAGTCAGCCATCAGTGAGTAGCTGGAAGCAGTGTAGCACTGCAGTAGGGAAACAGCAACAGGCCGAGCTTAAACTGATCTGCTTAGGTGACAAACAGCACACCGCCGCAGAGCTGTGGCAGGGGATAAGGGACCAGACTGAGCTGTGGCTCTCGCCACTCAACCTACAACCAGGCATGGTTGTGTCTGATAATGGCCGTAACTTGGTGGTGGTTTTGGAGCTCGGCAAGCTCACACACATACCATGCCTAGCCCACGTATTCAACCTAGTGGTTTAGCGGTTTCTCAAAACCTACCCCAATTTGCCTGAGCTACTGGTGAAGGTGCGAAGCATGTGTGCCCATTTCTGCAAGTTATCGACAACTTCCACCAGTCTGGAAACGCTGCAGCAGCGCTTGCAGTTGCCAGCTCACCGCCTGTTGTGGACGTGAGCACGTGCTGGAACTCCACGTTCCACATGTTGGCCAGGCTTTGTGAGCAGCAGAGGGCCATAGTGGAATACCAGCTGCAACATGGTCGTCGCCTTTGCAGTCAGCTTCCGCTCTTCACAAGCAACTAGTGGGCATTGACGTCTGACCTCTGTGATTTTTTATGCAAATTTGAGGAATCAACGCAGATGGTGAACGGTGATAATGCTATTATCAGCGTAACTTTCCCACTTCTGTGTCTACTCAAACGCTCGCTGCTCACAATTAAGCCAGACCACCCTCAGTTCGTCTTCTCAGCGCAAATTGGATGATGATGATGAGGAGGAGGTAGTGCCCATGGAAGTTTTATTCCATCTGTTCATCGTGGATGGGTAGAAGAGGAGGAAGAGGATGAGGAGATTGAGAGTCATCCTCCTGATGAGGACAGCAAAGTCTTGTCTGTTGGGACTCAAGCACACAACGCTGACTTTATGTTAGGCTGACTTTCCCGTGACCCTCGCGTTGTACGCATTTTGTCCAACACCGATTACTGGTTGTCCAACACCGATTACTGCTCATCTCTCATTCCTGTGGTGGAGAGAATGAGCAAAATGGTGCAATACCAGAAGGTTCTTGGGAAAAATTGCTCCAAAAATTTCCAGCTGACAACGCTGACTGCAGAGTACGTAGTTCCTTGGCCAACCGAGGAGGGGATACGAGGGGAACACACAGCAGTTCCAACAGAGACAGGGAAACAGTTTCCAAGGCCTGGGACAGTTTTATGACACCTCGCCAGCACCCTCAACCTGATGCGCGGCCTAGTGTCACAAGGACTGAAAATTTTTGGAAGATGGTGAAGGAGTACGTAGCAGACTGTGTCAGCATCCTCAGTGATCCCTCTGTGCCTTACAACTATTGGGTGTCCAAGCTGGGCGGCACAAACTGGCGCTCTACGCCTTGGATGTGTTGGCCTGCCCCGCCACCAGCGTTTTGTCAGATCGCGTATTTAGTGCTGCTGGGGGCATAATAACTAATAAGCGCATCTGACTGTCAACTGAAAATGCTGACTGGTTGACTCTTAGGGCTCATTTAGACGGCTGTATGCTGTCCGGAAAAATGCAGATCCGTTTTTTTTGCGGACAGTTCAGCATGTTCGCAAAAAAACGGATTGCATTCCGTTTTTTTTGCTGACCCATAGACTTTAATGGGGCCATGTCCTGATTTTCACTGACAAGTATAGGACATGTTTAATTTGTTTTGATGAGCTCTGCAATGGAAGAAAAGGCCCCATAGAAGTGAATGGGACAGCATCTAATCCGCAAAAAAATGGATCTGCATTTTTGCTGACAGCATATGGCCGTCTGAATGAGCCCTTATAAAAATGAACAAGGCCTGGATTGCCCCTGACTTCTCTACTCCACCAGAGGAAAGCGGCTGAAAATAAAGGTACTCTAAATGTTGCTTTTATGGTGTATTGAATACACTGTATTCCCATGCACCTCTTCCACCACTAAAAAGGAATATGGTTCAATCTCCCTTCTCTCGTCCTCCTTCT
The DNA here is from genome assembly GCF_905171765.1 of Bufo bufo. Taxonomy (NCBI): domain Eukaryota; kingdom Metazoa; phylum Chordata; class Amphibia; order Anura; family Bufonidae; genus Bufo; species Bufo bufo. The sequence continues at coordinate 194,970,651 of NC_053393.1, forward strand.
CCTCCTCCATCATATCAACATGCTTATTAGGCTGCCCTCAATCCTAATGTTTTAGAGGGTCAGCTCAGCAGCAGGCCCTCAACCATAATGTTTTTGAGGGTCACCAGCAGGCCCTCACCCATAATGTTTTAGAGGGTCACCAGCAGGCCCTCGCCCATAATGTTTTAGAGGGTCACCAGCATGCTCTCATCCATAACGTTTTAGAGGGTCACCAGCAGGCCCTCGCCCCTTATGTTTTAGATGGTCAGCTCAGGAGCAGACCCTCGCCCCTAATGTTTTAAATGGTCAGCTCAGCAGCAGACCAGAACCCCTAATGTTTTAGATGGTCAGATCAGTAGCAGGCACTCTCCCCTAATGTTTTAGATGGTCAGCTCAGCAGCAGGCCCTCGCCACTAATATTTTAGAGGGTCAGCTCAGCAGCAGGCCCTCGCCCCTAATGTTTTAGATGGTCAGATCAGCAGCAGTCACTCGCCCCTAATGTTTTAGAGGGTCCGCTCAGCAGCAGACTCTCACCCCTAATGTTTAAGATGGTCACAATAGCAGCAGGCCCTCGCCCCTAATGTTTTAGATGGTCAGATCAGCAGCAGGCACTCGCCCCTAATGTTTTAGATGGTCAGCTCAGCAGTAGTGTTGAGCTCGAATAGCGAATATTAATCACGAATATCGTAACTTCGTAAATTTGCGAATATTACTATAGTATATATATAGTGTGCTATATATTCGTTTTATCGAATACTCGTCATTTTTTTATATCTGAAAACATGATTCCTCCCTGCTTCTTTCTTGTGAGTCAATAAGCCATTGGCCCACAAGCAACTTAAGCAGGGGGGAATCATGTTTTCATATGGAAAATAAAATGACCAATATTCTAAAAAACTAATACATAGCAATATAGTGAATATATTCGTTATTTAGAATTTTGGCATTATTTTTTTCCTATCTGTACAGTTGTTTGCATACTCCTCCCCAACCAGCGTCCCCGTCACCATGGGAACGCCTGTGGGTTAGAAAATACCATTTGATCTGAGTTTTCCCTGAGATCGCGAAAACTCAGATCTGATATATTCTAACCCACAGGCGTTCCCATGGTTACGGGGACGCTTGTCGGGGAGCAGTATGCCAAAGTGGAATAACAGTACACATTGGAAAAAAAAAAAGACGTATATTGGTAATATTCTAAAAGACGAAGTTATAGCAATATAACGAATATTCGTAAAATACACATATAGACTGTAATTTAGCTAATATAGTGCTATAGTAATTTTTTTAATAGTGTACATATTTTCCAAAACTGAAGTTCAAAAGAGGCAAAAAAATTAGACAAAAAAAAAAAGGTTATAGCACTATATTAGCTAAATTACAGTCTATATGTGTATTTTACGAATATTCGTAATATTGCTCTAACTTCGTCTTTTAGAATATTCGTAATATTCTAAAAGACAAAGTTATAGCAATATAACAAATATTCGTAAAATACACATATAGACTGTAATTTAGCTAATATAGTGCTATAGTAATTTTTTTAATAGTGTACATATTTTCCAAAACTGAAGTTCAGAAGAGGCAAAAAAAATTTGACAAACAAAAAAAAGATTGTAGCACTATATTAAAAAATAAAATAAAAATTCACAGCTAAGACAGTATCCCGTCAGAGGGAGTAATAACCACAGGTGGTATATATGTATAATTATTAGAATCACAGGGTGCACCTGTTATAAAACGTAGCCTTTAATATAGATCACATATAAAATAAACTCCCACAGACAAAAACAACACAGAAAAAGAACAAAAATTACACCATAACGGCACATCAGGGATATGTACTGTAATGCATTGTGGCATTAAACAGAAATAGGCAGGGTATAAGTCGTTGGTTTGGGCCTATCCCTATATGTGGTGTATAAGAAGTTACAGCCAGCTCACCTCTGTGTCCTGCATGGTGGTGCACGGGGCGGACTCAAGCTAGTCCTGGTTGAAGGTAGAAGAAATGAAAAAATGCTCCAGCACCGCAATGGATGAAGTGAAATCCCGGTCTTTATTGACACCAATATTCAGGCATGTACAGCAGTCATATAACTGGCACCCTCCGGTTCCCAAGATCTACGCGTTTCGAACAGTCGTGTTCTTATTCATGATCCCTATATGTGGCCCTATGCTCAATGGCCCTGCCTATAAACGGAATGGCAGCCCTGATAAGGGCGATCCCGTATTCTGGAACCTCCTGATAGGCCCTAGGCTGACCCTTCGATGCTGGTAGGTCCCTAAGTAGTGGCCTAATCTAGGTACACAGAAAAAAACTAATTTACAGTACACAGAGAAATGGACCACCACAACCGTGGATACCATATGTGTAAGGGGACAATTGCTCAAGATGTTTCGTCATAAACGGTACAAAAATAACCACATACGTGATTATCTATATATATATATCATCTCATGAAATATCTATGTATATTACACACCACGATGCCAGACACATTTGTGGATGCAGATGTGTTCTCAAAATATACATGTTTAGCGCCTCAGTTTGTCACCTAAATTGGTGGCATACAGTCAAGCGCCAAAGGTCCTACGCGTTTCACCCTTATTGATAACCGGGTTCCTCAGGGGACATTTAATGCTGTATTTGGCATCAATACTTTATTCAGAATGGCAGAGCAGTCAGCAAGGCCATCGGTTATAATGACATAGTTTCAGCTACTTGTTATAGGTAGCCTGGTAGGTCCAATGTATTTAAATAGCTCGTCAAGTCAGACATTCGTAATATTCTAAAAGACGAAGTTATAGCAATATAACGAATATTCGTAAAATACACATATAGACTGTAATTTAGCTAATATAGTGCTATAGTAATTTTTTTAATAGTGTACATATTTTCCAAAACTGAAGTTCAGAAGAGGCAAAAAAAATTAGACAAAAAAAAAAAGATTATAGCACTATATTAGCTAAATTACAGTCTATATGTGTATTTCACGAATATTCGCAATATTGCTCTAACTTCGTCTTTTAGAATATTCGTAATATTCTAAAAGACGAAGTTAGGCTACTTTCACACTTGCGGCAGGACGGATCCGACAGGCTGTTCACCATGTCGGATCCGTCCTTCCGCTATTTCGCCGTGCTGCCGGACCGCCGCTTCGTCCCCATTGACTATAATGGGGACGGGGCAGAGCTCCGGCGCAGCACGGCGGTGCACGGCGAAAGCCGCCGGACTAAAAAGTCGGACATGCAGGACTTTTTAGTCCGGCGGCTTTCGCCGTGCACCGCCATGCTGCGCAGGAGCTCCACCCCCGTACCCATTATAGTCAATGGGGACGGAGCGGCGGTCCGGCGGCACGGTGAAATAGCGGAAGGACGGATCCGACATGGTGAACAGCCTGTCGGATCCGTCCTGCCGCAAGTGTGAAAGTACCCTTATAGCTATATATAGAATATTCGTAAAATACACATATTAGCCTAGCCATAGTCATAGGAACGTTGCCTTATACTGTCAAAAGAAAAATCTCAATACGCGAATAATTAAATCGTATATTATTCGCGATAAATAGAATAATGACGAATACTCAATTTCAACGAATATAAGACGAATATTCAATCGAATATTCGCGAAATATCGCGAAATCGAATATGGCACCTCCCGCTCATCACTACTCAGCAGCAGACCCTTACCCCTGATGTTTTAGATGGTCAGCTCAGCAGCAGACCCTCACCCCTAATGTTTTAGATGGTCAGATCAGCAGCAGACACTCGCCCCTAATGTTTTAGAGGGTCAGCTCAGCAGCAGGCACTCGCCCCTAATGTTTTATATTTTCAGCTCAGCAGCAGGCACTCGCCCCTAATGTTTTAGATGGTTAGATAGGTAGCAGGCACTCGCCCCTAATGTTTTAGATGGTCAAATCAGCAGCAGGCCCTCGCCCCTAATGTTTTAGATGGTCAGCTCAGCAGCAGACCCTCACCCCTAATGTTTTAGATGGTCAGATCAGCAGCAGGCCCTCGCCCCTAATGTTTTAGATGGTCAGCTCAGTAGCAGGCCCTCAACCCTAATATTTTAGATGGTCAGATCAGCAGCAGGCACTCTCCCCTAATGTTTTAGAGGGTCAGCTCAGCAGCAGGCCCTCGCCCCTAATGTTTTAGATGGTCAAATCAGCAGCAGGCCCTCGCCCCTAATGTTTTAGATGGTCAGCTCAGCAGCAGACCCTCACCCCTAATGTTTTAGATGGTCAGATCAGCAGCAGGCCCTCGCCCCTAATGTTTTAGATGGTCAGCTCAGTAGCAGGCCCTCAACCCTAATGTTTTAGATGGTCAGATCAGCAGCAGGCACTCTCCCCTAATGTTTTAGAGGGTCAGCTCAGCAGCAGGCCCTCGCCCCTAATGTTTTAGAAGGCCATATAAGCAGCAGGCACTCACCTATAATGTTTTAGATCAGTGATGCCTAACCTACGGCCCGCGGGCCAAATGCGGCCTGCGAAGCCGTGTCATGCAGCCCGCGCAGTGACCGGACTTTATCAGCGCAGGGACGTGTCATGTGGCTTCCTGTGCCTGCAATCTCCCTGCCCAGCGCCGCCTCCTAGCTAATTTATTCACTGCACTAGCCTCTGTGAAATTGAAGAGAAGCGCCGTAATCTCGCACAGGCGCACTGGCAGAGGCATCGAAGTGCGCATGCACCGTCTTCCTGGCCTCTGCCAGTGCGCCTGTGCGAGATTACGGCGCTTCTCTTCAATTTCACAGAGGCAAGTGCAGTGAATAAATTAGCTAGGAGGCAACTCTGGGTGGGGGGGATATCTGTGGAGGACACTGAAGAGGGGGACCTGTGGAGGACACTGAGGGGGGGGGATCTGTGGAGGACACTGAAGGGGGGGATCTGTGGACAACACTGAAGGGGGGGATCTGTGGATGACACTGAAGGGGGGGGATCTGTGGACGACTCTGAAGGGGGATCTGTGGACAACACTGAAGGGGGGGACCTGTGGGCGACACTGAAGGGGGGGGGGGAGCTGTGGACGACACTGAAGGGGGGGATCTGTGGACGACACTTAGGGGGATGTTGGGGTGGGAGGTCCTGGAGGGGTGTTTGGGTGGGAGCTCTGGAAGGGGTGGGAGGTCCAATAGGTATGTGGGGGTGGGAGATCCGGGAGGGGGGGCCCATAATTTTTTTTGCTATGGGGCCCAGTCATTTCTAGCTACGCCCCTGATTGTTAAGATTGGGCGGGCACTGGAGCGATAGAGCGCCCTGCTGTAGGAGAAGCCGGCGGGAGATGAAAGGAGGAGGGGCCAGCTCCTGGTGGTGTCGGGCACACGGCGCAAGCATGGCGGTGGAGGATCTGACTGAAGCCTAAAGACCAGACATCAAGGTAGACCTGCAGAAGAAGGTGACAGCGCAGTATGTGATGTATACATGTGTGTAATGTATGTAGTGCAGTGTGTGATCATCACATACTGCACTACATACATTACACACATGTATACATCACATGCCCCCTCACAGTAATAATGCCAAGATATGTGCCCTCTTCACAGACTTATTGCTCACACATGCCCCCTCACAGTAGTTATGCCCAGATATGTGCCCCCTCACAGTAATAATGCCAAGATATGTGCCCTCTTCACAGATGTAATGCTCACACATGCCCCCTCACAGTAGTTATGCCCAGATATGTGCCCCCTCACAGTAGTTATGCCCAGATATGTGCCCCCTCACAGTAGTTATGCCTAGATATGTGCCCTCTTCACGGTAGTTATGCCCTGATATGTGCCCTCCTTACAGTAGTTATGCCCTGATATGTGCCCTCCTCACAGTAGTTATGCCCTGATATGTGCCCCCTCACAGTAGTTATGCCCAGATATGTGCCCCCTCACAGTAGTTATGCCAGATATGTGCCCTCTTCACAGTAGTAATGCTCACACGTGCCCCCTCATAGCGTTTGCATTTATTTCTGGCAAAGCTACCTGGTTCCGGCCTGAAAAATTTATACCAAGTCTAGTGCGGCCCTCAGACGAAAAATGGTTGGGCACCACTGTTTTAGATGATCACATCAGCAGCAGGCCCTTGCCCCTAATGTTTTAGATGGTCAGATCAGCAGCAGGCAAACCAGACACCCTCCCCTCTTCAGAGCAGGGGGTGCCTGGTTTACTGCTTAGGTTCTTTCATTGACTTCCATTGTGCTCGGATGCTTGGTAGAGCACCCAAGCATCCCAAGGTGTTCTACTCGAGCACCCGAGCACTTAGGTGCTTGACCAACACTAATAATAACCATAACAGTGCATGTCTTCTCAGGTTCCAGTTAGGAAGTTTCCAGTGTCATACATTAACTGCACCTGCTTCAAAGAGGGTCTGTCGCTTCTCCTAATATGTATGTTTTAGTAACTACAACTACTTGCATTCAGTCAGACCTGCTAAAATGTGAAGTTTCACATATTGCCCAAAGTATGCGCATCATTAATTGCCGATTAGTGCAATCTGCATATAAAGCCATTTTAAATTTTCTGCTGTGCCAACCATTTTCTCCAGTCTCAGGAAACTTCTAGCAGCTTGGAAAATGTAGCAAAAGTGACCCACGCCTGTATTGCGCGCGCTTTACGCAAATGTTACAATTCCGATTTTCGCAATCAAGAAAATAATAGCGAATTCTCGAATTTGCGAATATATGATGAATATTCTACAAAGTATTCGTGAAATATTTGAATATTGCCCCTGCCGCTCATCACTAGTGGCCATCACAAAGCCTTGATCTCAAACCTATTAATAATTAATTTATGGGTAAAGCTGAAAAGGCAGGTGCGAGCAAGGCGACCAACAAACATGGCTCAGTTATACCAGTTTTGTCAGGAGAAATGGGCACAAATTCCGACCAACTATTGTGAGAAGTCTGTGGTAGGATATCCAAAACGTTTGACCCAAGTCATACAGTTTAACCACTTAAGGACCACAGGTTTATACCCCCCTAAAGACCAGGCCCTTTTTTACAAATCGGCACTCCACAACTTTAGCTGTTTATTGCTCGGTCATGCAACTTACCACCCAAATGAATTTTACCTCCTTTTCTTCTCACTAATAGAGCTTTCATTTGGTGGTATTTCATTGCTGCTGACATTTTTACTTTTTTTGTTATTAATCGAAATTTAACGATTTTTTTGCAAAAAAATGAAATTTTTCACTTTCAGTTGTAAAATTTTGCAAAAAAAACGACATCCATATATAAATTTTGCTCTAAATTTATTGTTCTACATGTCTTTGATAAAAAAAAAATGTTTGGGTAAAAAAAAAATGGTTTGGGTAAAAGTTATAGCGTTTACAAACTATGGTACAAAAATGTGAATTTCCGCTTTTTGAAGCAGCTCTGACTTTCTGAGCACCTGTCATGTTTCCTGAGGTTCTACAATGCCCAGTCAGTACAAACACCCCACAAATGACCCCATTTCGGAAAGTAGACACCCTAAGGTATTCGCTGATGGGCATAGTGAGTTCATAGAACTTTTTATTTTTTGTTACAAGTTAACAGAAAATTATGATTATTTTTTTTTTTCTTACAAAGTCTCATATTCCACTAACTTGTGACAAAAAATAAAAGCTTCCATGAACTCACTATGCCCATCAGCGAATACCTTGGGATGTCTTCTTTCCAAAATGGGGTCACTTGTGGGGTAGTTATACTGCCCTGGCATTCTAGGGGCCCAAATGTGTGGTAAGGAGTTTGAAATCAAATTCTGTAAAAAATGACCAGTGAAATCCGAAAGGTGCTCTTTGGAATATGGGCCCCTTTGCACACCTAGGCTGCAAAAAAGTGTCACACATGTGGTATCTCCGTATTCAGGAGAAGTTGGGGAATGTGTTTTGGGGTGTCATTTTACATATACCCATGCTGGGTGAGAGAAATATCTTGGCAAAAGACAACTTTGTATAAAAAAATTGTAAAAGTTGTCTTTTGCCAAGATATTTCTCTCACCCAGCATGGGAATATGTAAAATGACACCCCAAAACACATTCCCCAACTTCTCCTGAATACGGAGATACCACATGTGTGACACTTTTTTGCAGCCTAGGTGGGCAAAGGGGCCCATATTCCAAAGAGCACCTTTCGGATTTCACTGGTCATTTTTTACAGAATTTGATTTCAAACTCCTTACCACACATTTGGGCCCCTAGAATGCCAGGGCAGTATAACTACCCCACAAGTGACCCTATTTTGGAAAGAAGACACCCCAAGGTATTCGCTGATGGGCATAATGAGTTCATGGAAGTTTTTATTTTTTGTCACAAGTTAGTGGAATATGAGACTTTGTAAGAAAAAAAAAAAAAAAATCATCATTTTCTACTAACTTGTGACAAAAAATAAAAACTTCCATGAACTCACTATGCCCATCAGCGAATACCTTGGGATGTCTTCTTTCCAAAATGGGGTCACTTGTGGGGTAGTTATACTGCCCTGGCATTCTAGGGGCCCAAATGTGTGGTAAGGAGTTTGAAATCAAATTCTGTAAAAAATGGCCAGTGAAATCCGAAAGGTGCTCTTTGGAATATGGGCCCCTTTGCCCACCTAGGCTGCAAAAAAGTGTCACACATCTGGTATCGCCGTACTCAGGAGAAGTTGGGGAATGTGTTTTGGGGTGTCATTTTACATATACCCATGCTGGGTGAGAGAAATATCTTGGTCAAATGCCAACTTTGTATAAAAAAATGGGAAAAGTCTTTTGCCAAGATATTTCTCTCACCCAGCATGGGTATATGTAAAATGACACCCCAAAACACATTCCCCAACTTCTCCTGAATACGGAGATACCACATGTGTGACACTTTTTTGCAGCCTAGGTGGGCAAAGGGGCCCATATTCCAAAGAGCACCTTTCGGATTTCACTGGTCATTTTTTACAGAATTTGATTTCAAATTCCTTACCACACATTTGTGCCCCTAGAATGCCAGGGCAGTATAACTACCCCACAAGTGACCCCATTTTGGAAAGAAGACACCCCAAGGTATTCGCTGATGGGCATAGTGAGTTCATGGAAGTTTTTATTTTTTGTCACAAGTTAGTGGAATATAAGACTTTGTAAGGAAAAAAAAAATAAAAATCATCATTTTCCACAAACTTGTGACAAAAAATATAAAATTCTAGGAACTCGCCATGCCACTCATGGAATACCTTGGGGTGTCTCCTTTCCAAAATGGGGTCACTTGTGGGGTAGTTATACTGCCCTGGCATTTTCCAGGGGCCCTAATGTGTGGTAAGTAGGTAAATGACCTGTGAAATCCGAAAGGTGCTCTTTGGAATATGGGCCCCTTTGCCCACCTAGGCTGCAAAAAAGTGTCACACATGTGGTATCGCCGTATTCAGGAGAAGTTGGGGAATGTGTTTTGGGGTGTCATTTTACATATACCCATGCTGGGTGAGAGAAATATCTTGGCAAAAGACAACTTTTCCCATTTTTTTATACAAAGTTGGCATTTGACCAAGATATTGCTCTCACCCAGCATGGGTATATGTAAAATGACACCCCAAAACACATTCCCCAACTTCTCCTGAGTACGGCGATACCAGATGTGTGACACTTTTTTTGCAGCCTAGATGCGCAAAGGTGCCCAAATTCCTTTTAGGAGGGCATTTTTAGACATTTGGATACCAGACTTCTTCTCACGCTTTGGGGCCCCTAGAATGCCAGGGCAGTATAAATACCCCACATGTGACCCCATTTTGGAAAGAAGACACCCCAAGGTATTCAATGAGGGGCATGGCGAGTTCATAGAATTTTTTTTTTTTTGGCACAAGTTAGCGGAAATTTATATTTTTTATTTTTTTCTCACAAAGTCTCCCTTTCCGCTAACTTGGGACAAAAATTTAAATCTTTCATGGACTCAATATGCCCCTCACGGAATACCTGGGGGTGTCTTCTTTCCGAAATGGGGTCACATGTGGGGTATTTATACTGCCCTGGCATTCTAGGGGCCCTAAAGCGTGAGAAGAAGTCTGGAATATAAATGTCTAAAAAATTTTACGCATTTGGATTCCGTGAGGGGTATGGTGAGTTCATGTGAGATTAAATTTTTTGACACAAGTTAGTGGAATATGAGACTTTGTAAGAAAAAAATAATACACTGCGTGCAGAATTATTAGGCAAATGAGTATTTTGACCACATCATCCACTTTATGCATGTTGTCTTACTCCAAGCTGTATAGGCTCGAAAGCCTACTACCAATTAAGCATATTAGGTGATGTGCATCTCTGTAATGAGAAGGGGTGTGGTCTAATGACATCAACACCCTATATCAGGTGTGCATAATTATTAGGCAACTTCCTTTCCTTTGGCAAAATGGGTCAAAAGAAGGACTTGACAGGCTCAGAAAAGTCAAAAGTAGTGAGATATCTTGCAGAGGGATGCAGCACTCCTAAAATTGCAAAGCTTCTGAAGCGTGATCATCGAACAATCAAGCGTTTCATTCAAAATAGTCAACAGGGTCGCAAGAAGCGTGTGGAAAAACCAAGGCGCAAAATAACTGCCCATGAACTGAGAAAAGTCAAGCGTGCAGCTGCCAAGATGCCACTTGCCACCAGTTTGGCCATATTTCAGAGCTGCAACATCACTGGAGTGCCCAAAAGCACAAGGTGTGCAATACTCAGAGACATGGCCAAGGTAAGAAAGGCTGAAAGACGACCACCACTGAACAAGACGCACAAGCTGAAACGTCAAGACTGGGCCAAGAAATATCTCAAGACTGATTTTTCTAAGGTTTTATAGACTGATGAAATGAGAGTGAGTCTTGATGGGCCAGATGGATGGGCCCGTGGCTGGATTGGTAAAGGGCAGAGAGCTCCAGTCCGACTCAGACGCCAGCAAGGTGGAAGTGGAGTACTGGTTTGGGCTGGTATCATCAAAGATGAGCTTGTGGGGCCTTTTCGGGTTGAGGATGGAGTCAAGCTCAACTCCCAGTCCTACTGCCAGTTTCTGGAAGACACCTTCTTCAAGCAGTGGTACAGGAAGAAGTCTGCATCCTTCAAGAAAAACATGATTTTCATGCAGGACAATGCTCCATCACACGCGTCCAAGTACTCCACAGCGTCGCTGGCAAGAAAGGGTATAAAAGAAGAAAATCTAATGACATGGCCTCCTTGTTCACCTGATCTGAACCCCATTGAGAACCTGTGGTCCATCATCAAATGTGAGATTTACAAGGAGGGAAAACAGTACACCTCTCTGAACAGTGTCTGGGAGGCTGTGGTTGCTGCTGCACGCAATGTTGATGGTGAACAGATCAAAACACTGACAGAATCCATGGATGGCAGGCTTTTGAGTGTCCTTGCAAAGAAAGGTGGCTATATTGGTCACTGATTTGTTTTTGTTTTGTTTTTGAAAGTCAGAAATGTATATTTGTGAATGTTGAGATGTTATATTGGTTTCACTGGTAAAAATAAATAATTGAAATGGGTATATATTTGTTTTTTGTTAAGTTGCCTAATAATTATGCACAGTAATAGTCACCTGCACACACAGATATCCCCCTAAAATAGCTAAAACTAAAAACAAACTAAAAACTACTTCCAAAAATATTCAGCTTTGATATTAATGAGTTTTTTTGGGTTCGTTGAGAACATGGTTGTTGTTCAAAAATAAAATTAATCCTCAAAAATACAACTTGCCTAATAATTCTGCACTCCCTGTAATTTCCGCTAACTTGGGCCAAAAAAATGTCTGAATGGAGCCTTACAGAGGGGTGATCAATGACAGGGGGGTGATCAATGACAGGGGGGTGATCAGGGAGTCTATATGGGGTGATCACCCCCCTGTCATTGATCACCCCCCTATAAGGCTCCATTCAGATGTCCGTATGTGTTTTGCGGATCCGATCCATGTATCCGTGGATCCGTAAAAATCATACGGACATCTGAATGCAGCCTGACAGGGGGGGGTGATCAATGACAGGGGCGGTGATCAATGACAGGGGGGTGATCAGGGAGTCTATATGGGGTGATCACCCCCCCTGGAAGGCTCCAGGGAGACGCCTGTATGTGTTTTGCGGATCCGATCCATCTATCAGTGGATCCGTAAAAATCATGCGGACGTCTGAATGGAGCTTTACAGGGGTGTGATCAATGACAGGGGGGTGATGAGGGAGTCTATATGGGGTGATCACCACAGTCATTGATCACGCCCCTGTAAGGCTCCATTCAGACGTCCGTATGCGTTTTGCGGATCCGATCCATCTATCAGTGGATCCGTAAAAATCATGCGGACGTCTGAATGGAGATTTACAGGGGGGTGATCAATGACAGGGGGGTAATCAATGACAGGGGGGTGATTAGGGAGTCTATATGGGGTGATCACCACAGTCATTGATCACGCCCCTGTAAGGCTCCATTCAGACGTCCGTGTGCGTTTTGCGGATCCGATCCATCTATCAGTGGATCCGTAAAAATCATGCGGACGTCTGAATGGAGCTTTACAGGGGTGTGATCAATGACAGGGGGGTGATAAGGGAGTCTATATGGGGTGATCAACACAGTCATTGATCACGCCCCTGTAAGGCTCCATTCAGACGTCCGTATGCGTTTTGCGGATCCGATCCATCTATCAGTGGATCCGTAAAAATCATGCGGACGTCTGAATGGAGCTTTACAGGGGGGTGATCAATGACAGGGGGGTAATCAATGACAGGGGGGTGATTAGGGAGTCTATATGGGGTGATCACCACAGTCATTGATCACGCCCCTGTAAGGCTCCATTCAGACGTCCGTGTGCGTTTTGCGGATCCGATCCATCTATCAGTGGATCCGTAAAAATCATGCGGACGTCTGAATGGAGCTTTACAGGGGTGTGATCAATGACAGGGGGGTAATCAATGACAGGGGGGTAATCAATGACAGGGGGGTGATCAGGGAGTCTATATGGGGTGATCACCACAGTCATTGATCACGCCCCTGTAAGGCTCCATTCAGACGTCCGTGTGTGTTTTGCGGATCCGATCCATCTATCAGTGGATCCGTAAAAATCATGCGGACGTCTGAATGGAGCTTTACAGGGGGGTGATCAATGACGGGGGGGTGATGAGGGAGTCTATATGGTGTGATCAACACAGTCATTGATCACGCCCCTGTAAGGCTCCATTCAGACGTCCGTGTGCGTTTTGCGGATCCGATCCATCTATCAGTGGATCCGTAAAAATCATGCAGACATCTGAATGGAGCTTTACAGGGGTGTGATCAATGACAGGGGGGTAATCAATGACAGGGGGGTGATCAGGGAGTCTATATGGGGTGATCAGGGGCTAATAAGGGGTTAATAAGTGACGGGGGGGGGGGTGTAGTGTAGTGTAGTGGTGCTTGGTGCTACTTTACTGAGCTACCTGTGTCCTCTGGTGGTCGATCCAAACAAAGGGGACCACCAGAGGACCAGGTAGCAGGTATATTAGACGCTGTTAGGGGTTAAAAAAATCACATCTCCAGCCTGCCAGCGAACGATCGCCGCTGGCAGGCTGGAGATCCACTCTCTTACCTTCCGTTCCTGTGAGCGCGCGCGCCTGTGTGCGCGCGTTCACAGGAAATCTCGGCTCATGCGAGATGACGCCAATCGGCGTTAGTGTGACCTGGGAGCGCCGCAGAAATGACGCCTTTCGGCGTTAGTGTGACGGTAAGTGGTTAAGGGCAATGAAATGTATATACACTCTTGACTTTGCAGAAAGTAATAAAATGCCTTAAAACATTCTCACTCATTATTCTGGCATTTGGCAAATAATAATAATTGTTTTAATCCTAATTGACCAAAAACAGGAAAGGTTTATTCTGATTTCATGTCAGATATTGAGAAAAACATGCACATGTGTCTTTTTATGTAGTTTATGTAAACTTCTGGTTTCAAATGTAATAGTATTTCTGGAGCATAACTCTATGATGTTCCATTCCCCTATTAGAAGTTCTGAATGAATTGCTGGCAGTTTGTAAAGTAGGTCCAGATGAGGGTTACCAGTTAGGGGTGTGCCCCTGCAAAGTCTGACACTGGCAGCACTGATTGGATATTATCAGAATTTTCAGGGACACCCCCCCCCCCCATCCCCAACTAGTAACACCCATCTGGACCTACACTACAGACTGCTGGAAATGTATCAATACCTAGCAGGAATTTCAAAGTAATGGCACATCATAGAGTCATAAGAATAGATGCTCCAGAATTGTAGGGATTTAGGAATGCATTACCCAGAAGTTCCTCAGACTATGACAGGGCAAATTACAGGAAAATCAGCCTATGATCTGAAATTTTCTGAATAGAAACATACAATGTGTCGGCAGATAAGAACCATTTGGCCCATCTAGTCTGCCCAATATACTGAGTACTATGGATTGCCCCTGGCCCTATCTTATATGAAGGATAGCCTTATGCCTATCCCATGCATGATTAAACTCCTTCACTGTATTTGCAGCTACCACTTCTGCAGGAAGGCTATTCCATGCATCCACTACTCTCTCAGTAAAGTAATACTTCCTGATATTACTTTTAAACCTTTGCCCCTCTAATTTAAAACTATGTCCTCTTGTAGCAGTTTTTCTTCTTTTAAATATTCTTTTCTCTTTTACCTTGTTGATTCCCTTTATGTATTTAAAAGTTTCTGTCATATCCCCTCTGTCTCATCTTTTTTCCAAGCTATACATGTTAAGGTCCTTTAATCTTTCCTGGTAAGTTTAGTCCTGCAATCCATGTACCAGTTTAGTAGCTCTTCTCTGAACGCTCTCCAAAGTATCAATATCCTTCTGGAGATATGGTCTCCAGTACTGCGCACAATACTCCAAATGAGGTCTCACTAGTGCTCTGTAGAGCGGCATGAGCACCTCCCTCTTTCTACTGGTAATGCCTCTCCCTATACACCCAAGCATTCTGCTAGCATTTCCTGCTGCTCTATGACATTGTTCGCCTACCTAAGTGGATGTGGATCCAGACCATGTAGCATCATGACCCATTACAATTTTTGTTATATCCATATATCTATTTCAGCTACAGTTGCAAGAAAAAGTATGTGAACCCTTTGGAATGATATGGTTTTCTGCACAAATTGGTCACAAAATGTGATCTGATCTTCATCTAAGTAACAACAGACAATCACAGTCTGCTTAAACTAATAACACACAAAGAATTAAATGTTACCATGTTTTTATTGAACACACCATGTAAACATTCACAGTGCAGCTGGAAAAAGTATGTGAACCCCCTAGACTAATGACATCTCCAAGAGCTAAGTGGAGTGAGGTGTCAGCCAACTAGAGTCCAATCAATGAGATGATATTGGAGGTGTTGGTTACAGCTGCCCTGCCCTATAAAAAACACACACCAGTTCTGGGTTTTCTTTTCACAAGACGCATTGCCTGATGTGAATGATGCCTCACACAAAAAAGCTCTCAGAAGACCTATGATTTAGAATTGTTGACTTGCATAAAGCTGGAAAGGGTTATAAAAGTATCTCCAAAAGCCTTGCTGTTCATCAGTCCACGGTAAGACAAATTGTCTATAAATGGAGAAAGTTCAGCACTGTTGCTACTCTCCCTAGGAGTGGCCGTCCTGTAAAGATGACTGCAAGAGCACAGCACAGACTGCTCAATGAGGTGAAGAAGAATCCTAGAGTGTCAGCTAAAGACTTACATCCCTGTTAGAGAATCTACGATACGTAAAACACTAAACAAAAATGGATTTCATGGTAGGACACCACAGAGGAAGCCACTGCTGTCCAAAAAAAACATTGCTGCACGTTTATAGTTTGCACAAGAGCACCTGGATGTTCCACAGCAGTACTGGCAAAATATTCTGTGGACAGATGAAACCAAAGTTGAGTTGTTCGGAAGAAACGAAAAATGAATTCCCAAGTTTATCAAGACATTTTGCAGGAGAACCTAAGGCCATCTGACCACCAGCTGAAGCTCAACAGAAGATGGCTGTTGCAACAGGACAATGAACCAAAGCATAGAAGTAAATCAACAACAGAATGGCTTAAACAGAAGAAAATACGCCTTCTGGAGTGGCCCAGTCAGAGTCCTGACCTTAACCCGATTGAGATGCTGTGGCATGACCTCAAGAAAGCGATTCACACCGGACATCCCAAATATATTGCTGAACTGAAACAGTTCTGTAAAGAGGAATGGTCAAGAATTACTCCTGACCGTTGTGCACGTCTGATCTGCAACTGCAGGAAACATTTGGTTGAAGTTATTGCTGCTAAAAAAGGTTCAACCAGTTATTAAATCCAAGGGTTCACATACTTTTTCCACCTGCACTGTGAATGTTTACATGGTGTGTTCAATAAAAACATGGCAACATTTAATTCTTTGTGTGTTATTAGTTTAAGCAGACTGTGATTGTTGTGACTTAGATGAAGATCAGATCACATTTTATGACCAATTTGTGCCGAAATCCATATCATTCCAAAGGGTTCACAAACTTTTTCTTGCAACTGTGTACTAGAATAATGTTTGCACCTTATGGTTTACAGATGTGTAACCAAACCAATGTCTATAATGGCCATTCTACAGTATGCGGTTTTCATGCCTATTGCATATGGCTCCCAGCTTTTTATTAAAGTGTGCAAAACTTTTGATGTAATAGTGACATATCAAAGGTTTTGATCGGTGGAGGTCTGAGTGTTGAGTCTTTCACCGATCGCTGGAGCAAGAAGAAAGAAACCCTCTCCTTACTGCAGGAGACAGACTGGAGATGGGTCATAGACTTTCTTTTGAGCCCATCTTCAGCAGCGAGGAGAGAGCTCTGTATGAGGGCTTCTTTCTCCTCATACTAGAGATCAGTCGGACCTTAGCACTTGGACCCAACCCATGAAATTCTATGACTACTAAAATAGAGGTACTCTTTAAAGGGTTTATCCAAGACTTAAAAAGACCTCAGAGAGCGAGCGACCTGCGGATGGGTTCATACACACCTAGTCCCCACTGCTAAATTTTGGCTCTATTGCTCCCTGGCTGTCTCTGCAACTCTGTGTTGCAACATTCTGTTGTTAGGTGCCACATGACTACTGCAGCCAACGATATCTTGGATAAACCCTTTGACCCCTGTTGTTCCCAACCCGTGGCTCCTGTGGCTATTCAGCTGTTGCAAAACGACAGTTCCCCCCTGACTGTCAGGGCATACTGGGAGTTGTTGTTTCTGTGAACCCACAGGTTGTGGACCAGGGGTGTATACTGTATTTGCAATGGTTTGAACTATGGGACATTTTATCTGAACACTTCTTTTCCACACTTCTGTTTTTATGATCAGTCAACCATTGAAGTCAAACATATAGTGTACAGTACAGGGCTAAGAAATGTAAGTCAGAAGCTAACAAAGCAGTACTGTGTGTGATATATACAAATAGTTAATGCATTAGTGGAACAAAACGCCGCTTATAGCCCTGTCATATGAAAGTCCCATTCTGCGATTCACAACACCACTAGCAAAAAAATGTTGATACTGGGGAATATTCAAGCTCAGTCCATTTATTGGGATATGCATGCCAAACCTTGTAAATCTTGGTGTGTGAATAGCAGAATAGTAACATATTGTACAGAGGCAGCTGAGGAGAAAGTTATCCCTATGGTCAGATGCTGAATTGCTGGCTACAGTACATGCCGCGGATTAACGAAATGCGCTAAAATCAGGGCTCCAGAAGTTAATGTCAAAGAAGGAACCTCAGAGAAAATTCTCACTACTAAACTAGAATGTAATAACTGATTAGATTAATAATTTCCCTGTAAATGATACAGATATTATTATAGCACCAAGCAAGTACTGAGGATCTATTTAAAGTCTGGGAAAATGAATGTGAATAGTTCAGGAAAGTCATGCCACAGATAGGTTTGCTCATTCTGAGGTTTAATTTGTTATAACCGTTCTTGTGACGTGTAGGAAGTTCTATAATTACCATATTTTTTTCAAATAATTAGAATCAGTGGCCCAGTGGTTAGTGCCTATGTCTGGGAACTTGCAGGCCTTGAGTTTTATTGGGAACACAGAACAATGTGAATGGAATTCACATGTTTTCCCCCAGATTATGAGAGTTTTTTTAGCCATAGCCAAAGAAATTAGGAAGGAAACAGGCTGTAAACGTAACTGGAACATGGAGTAACGGGAAATGATCTTCTATTCATTTTTGCATAATTTGATGCAGCTGCAAAAATGGATAACATAAAAAGTATATAATCGAACTGGGATAATAACTAAGAACAAGTTTCACCAAAGGGGTTTCCCCACTGTAAACACTTTATTGGCAGGGGTTCATTAAACTCTGGGAGAGATATGGAAATAGCCAAGTGTACTTCAATGGAGAGCAGGGTCAGACTTGTCCAGCAGAGTTCCAGAGGATTCGCCATGGACCCAAGCTTTGATGCAATGGTGGGCCCACAGGTCCAAGACAAAAGACCTATTTGGAGCTGCCTTTGGAGACAATCACCTGCCACAAGAGCCTATTCAACATTATTGATAATATAGGGGTTTGGCCCTGAGCATAATTTCTCAGTGGTCAGACTTCAAGTTTCTCCTGTTGAATTTTCAGTATTTCCTGAGCAAACTGTGATGTTCTTTCCCTTCTGGTACATGATATTTTCAGAAAAGTTAAGAGACATTGGAATAAAGATGGGTGATTTTCTTTTCAAATCAGTTCACCATTCTTCAGTCATAGGAATGCATTTGGGTGAATCAATTTGCTAGGTTTGATATTTTCTTTTGATTCATTTAGAATAGTCGTTGAGTCAATATTCTCTTGGTATTCTAGACTTGTAAACTGGTGAATGTGGCAAATCCATAAATCAAGGGAAATGATTTACCCATCAGTACGTTACATTGATAATTTCAGTAATATTCTGTAATTATGATAAACTAATATATATTAGATTAAAGGTAGAAGAACAGATGTACTTCTATATTTTATGTCCTCCAAAGGCAACACAATTTCCATCACCGATCCCTCACCTGAGTGTCTTTCACACTCTGGAAGTCTTTTATATATAAAATATTAATTGGTTCTTGAACAACAATTGTAAGCTGAGACCATATCTCCATGGAAAATTGGTAATGGTTGCAAAGTCCTCTTTAAGCAACAGCCTACAATATAGTCATTTGGAAGTTCATGTCTGCGATGTGTAAAATGTTCCTTTGGATTCCAGAAAGGAAGGAGGCTCGAGGTAGCTTTTGTTGCTATAAATTTTTTCAATTGACTAAGAAGGTGATGTAAGGGTTTGCTTCTATCAATGTAAAGAACGTCTTAACTATATACTAAGATAGAGCTCCAAAATAAAATGAAAACAAAAAAACGTTATTTAAATCTCTGATAAAAACCAGTGTTCAAGGGCTAACTGCCTATGTTAGATGCAACATTAAGAAAACCCAGTACACTGCCAACCTTGCATATACACCTTATTCAAATCTGGTGTGGGTTGGTGGTGTAATTATTTTGGTTATTGCTGTGCTTTTAGGGCAAGGGATGTTTGGCACACCCGACCAGAGTGTAGCCTAACATCAGAGTATGCCCACTTCTGATCACCTTTGCCTAATCTTGGCACACTTGAATCAACAGGCAACAATGGTTTGCTACTTATAACAGGAACGTCTTGTGCTACATCCCTATTACAAAGCCCTCACTGTACATGGGCTACTTATAAAACCAATTTCCTATCAGCGTCATACTCAACGCGCTTCCTTGCTGGGCATACGCCAGTAATTCATCAGGAGTAGGCGCAAAGAAAGGGACAAAATAATAAATCATGTAGATGCTGCACGCCGCTGGCCGCTAGTGCAGCCACTGGCACTATGAAGGCCGTACCGCGGCCGCCATGTGCCGCTCGTTATAAGCACAAAGCCAATCCCCTCTGGATTCTAGAGAGGAAGAGGCTCCAGGTAGATTTTGTTGCCATACACTTTTTCCAAAGATCTGGCTCTTGTAATTGAAATTGCTTAAAGGTTGCTGCATGTTGAAGTACGACATTAGGCATGGATGTTTTCTTTTCATGTTTTCTAATATAAAAAGGAAAAGTAGTCCTAAAGGATAAACTATGATCTTCTCGATCATACTGTAATTGTGTGACAGGTGCCTGCCTAATCATCAGCAATAACTAATTAGATATAAAACCCAGCAAGCCAGCGAAGACAAATCAAAAATTAACTCAGCAGCAGACAATAGGAGTATCACAGGGAAAGAACAAACAAACTTCAATGCTGACAGCAAAGAAAAGCCAGAGGACCATAGATCCCAGAGTACACACACAACACAATAGATTGGAACAAGATATTAGGAATCTGAAAACAAATGCACATAGGATACATTATACCCAACAACCATAGAAGCAAAATGGCAGTACTTTTAACGGCTAAGCAATGTTCAGCTCCTCCCTAAACTAATCTGCCAAAGGTATAACCTGACCCAGATTCAGAAGGATCAAGAGGCCCAGATTCAGATGGATCAAAGACCCAAAATCAGATGGATCAGATGCAATGCAGGCTTTTCAGAAGTAAAATGGTCATACAGATGATTTTCATCTTATTCAGTACTTGGGATGCTTTCTGCTTCGTTTCCTGTTGGATACGGTAGAACTCTGGTTCATCTGAGTGGCTCTATCCAGTTTCACCTTTAATAGTGACATAATATTACCTCTATAGAAAAAAAATCTAGAATTTTTGCTAAACTCTAGAGTTTTTGTTAAATGAATTTGTTTGCTCTCACATGCTGTTTTTATACTTTGTCATAATCATCCTGTAAAGGGGTTGTCCCATGAAAAAATATTCCACATTTTTAAAATCAGCACCTGGATCTGAATACTTTTGTAACTGCAAATGTTAAAATCTAGTACAGCCACTGTACTAGAAAATGTATCTGTATTGCACCAACTGATGTTTGTTTCTTTCTCTTCTATCTGACCATCCTTGCTGAGGTTGATGCACATGCTCAGTTTCATCCTTCAACTGCCACTAGCCAGTTACAGGAAACTCCCATTGAGTGAGGACACTCCCCCTGAGTTGCCAGCTTGAAGTAAACCTGAAACAATGAATGGGGAGATTTCCGGATCAATGTGAGGTACAGTGCTGGTTCTAGCTTTGTTAGAAACATATGATCATCTACTATATAATGTCTGATTTTCAATATTTTACATTAATCATGGGATAAACCCTTTAAGCAATTCTTCTATTGTGCTCTGTCTAAAGGTAAGCAACGTCTATAGAAATTGAAAGAAAACAAATTAACAACAATTTATATAAAGAACAAATAAAATTAAAGGACTGTAGTAGAATTCACTTGTGGCTTAGACTTAAATAAAATTTCTCATCCCGTCAGTATGTAAACGTTCTTGTTATGATTGATCCTCTCAGTAATGATGTAACACTAGTGGCCTCTAAACTCAATTGGAAATCAATTTTATGGCGCATAACCTACATCTCTGATCTGTTTCTAGTCCTACATTTACAAGTACACGTTCTAGTCCCTTGTTGCTGCCGTGTTCTTTGTTAAGTCACGGAAACCTAGTGTGAAGGCAAAGTACTTTACACATGTGGTAACTATTAATTACACTCACAATGTCACATTTATCAGCACACTATTACATAGTCCTAGACTGATGAATGCAGAGCACAGAAGGAAATCCCATAGATTTTACACACATCTGCACTGTGATACAATATGTTTATGTTGCATTATGCTATTATCATTTTTGTATTAATAATGATTTTATTTGAGACAAAAAGTTTACAAATATCAAGAAAGAATGCACATGCAGAATTCACTGTATATTGGTTGTACTGTAGAACATCTTTAATATATCATATCTCCTTTTTAGGTTTTCACTTACCTTGGCTGTTACTAATGGATTTTCAAAGATGTGTGGAATGGCAGCTAAACCTTGAGGTCTGTTTGAGAATGCTATTTCTAAATTTTGTGGATGTGCAAAATAAAGGAGTTGTTTAATACAGATACTCTAATATTTATATTCTGTGTTGCATATATTTAATTTATTTGCTTTTTGTTTTGTTTCAAACCCTTTTATTAAGCAATATGATGTAATCACAGTACAATACATTGCTGCCTAGAACGGCATAAAGCTCATATATTTTATCTATACAAACTCCAATCAAAAACCAACGACTCACCACCTATTAGTAGTTCTGCTCTGCTATGTCTGCCTTGTTCACAGGAGCCCAGAACTGTACACCATACTCCATGTTTGGTCTGACTAGTGATTTGTAAAGTGGCAGGACTATGTTCTTATCACGGGCATCTCTGCCCCTTTGGATGCAACCCATTATCTTTTTGGCCTTGGCAGCAGCTGCCTGACACTGGTTTCTACAGGTTAGTTTGCTGCTAACTAAAAATCCTAAGTCCTTTTACCAACCTGATTGGTTACTAGGGGCAACTATGTCAGTTTTCCTTGGCACCAGTTTTGATTAATCTACCCCTATGACTGCTGTGAAACTATAACTCCCAGCATGTTATGGAAGCAGCAGATTGTCACTACATGCCAGGATTTGTGGTTCCTCAGCAGCTGGGAAGCGATGTTGTGAATGGCAATGCATGAAAAATTAAATTACGTCAACAGATTTGTTCATTTTCTGTGCATTAACTCTATTGCTAAATCACATTCCCTTCATTTAATTAATATCCACTTAATCTGTCCTTACTATTAAACTGCTAATACAATAATGCAGGTCCGACTCTCCTACTCATTTCCTGTCTTGACTACCGTAATTTATTACTAATAAAATAAAAGCCACACATTTTTACTCTCTTGCAAAGTTCTCCTGAATGTTTCACTCTATATATCTTTGTGTCTCTCATCTCTGTCTCCTACCTAGTCAGACTCTCTGGTCAATGACTTCCAATAACTCTCGGCTCTAAAACTTCTTGTGAGCTGCACCTGTACTCACAAATGCCTTGCCTCGTATCATCGAACTTCTTGCACTAAGTACAGCTGGAAAATACACCTTTACAAGGAAGCGTATGTGAAATATGTTCTTGGATCGACCACTACATGCCCTACATGCCAACTGATGTATTTACCTATAACGCTTCACCTATGCCACCTCTTTACTGGAGTAAGATTGCAACTAACCTTGTGAATTTAAAAAAAGTCGCAGTTGAAAAATCAGCTCGACCTGGGGCAGATTAAGTGTATCATAGCCCTGGGGCTGTTTACCCACCTTGGGCGTTTTGCCCCATAGTTATTTTTTTCTGGTAACTATTAAAGAAATCTATACCACATATATAGAATAACAACCCTAGACCAACAAAGTATATAGTGTAATACCCCCAGCCCTACTCATAGTATACAGTATATAGTATAACACCTCCCCAGTATACAATATATTGTATAACACCCCACAGTAAATATTATTCAAGTATACAGTACAGTTGAAACCAGAAGTTTACATCTAATATATAAAGCTGAGTGTATGTGTGTGTGTATGTATGTATGTATGTCCACTAAAGGAATCCGCACTGTCACATTTACAATCACGAAATTTGGCACACAGGTACATCAGGTGTCCGGCAAGTTTTAGACCAGTTCTCAGCTCTCTAGGATGTACCGTTCCTGAGATATAGAGATGGCCTTGCAGTTCGCCGGCGGTCGTTTCACGGTGAACTTTTCTTGTTCGCGATTCGCCAAACATGCGAACATATGGCGATGTTTGCATGCGCCATATTCTTTTGCAGTGCGCCGAACTTTGAACCATGACATAGCCATCAGGTGGGAAAGGACAGCAAATTGAGACATTTCAGCACATGGACACCCCCCCATCCTATAACAGAACCCGATCTTGCTGCCATTTTACATTCAGTGTTATGCCAGTGTAGGGAGAGGTTGCTTTGTGGGGCAGGGACAGACTGTTAGGGACACCATACGCTAGCTAATAGGGCCACAAAAGTCCTTTTAAGGACAGGTATAGGTGTGCTATCGACAGGTGTGATATACTGAAGGGTGTGATATACTTATAAAATACTTTCTAGCATAGAAAGTATATTATAGTGCATTTGTATTGTGCAGCAGTTATGTGCGGTTCTGCTGCGATACCGCAGCTATATAGAGGGACAAGCGTTATTGGAACAACTATTTGCAATGGGTGTGAAATACCTGTGGCCCCTAAAAAAACTGATTGAGGGGTGCGATATACCTGCTTCCACAAAATACTGATTAAGGGGTTTGATATACCTGCTTCCACAAAATACTGATTGAGGGGTGCGATATACCTGCTTCCACCAAATATTGATCCAGGGGTTCTATATACCTGTTTCCACAAAATGCTGATTGAGTGGTGCGATATATCTGCTTCTACAAAATACTGATTAAGGGGTTCTATATACCTGCTTCCACAAAATACTGATTGAGGGGTGCGATATACCTGAATCACAGAAATATAGTGGCATGTGGACTGCAGCAAACGACCATCCCCAGCAAAAAATGCGTACAATGGAGGATGCCGGCGCGGTCCACATGCACCACAAAGGCATCCTACACAAAACGGAGCATTGTTCGGATGAAAATATAATTATATAAATCACAGAAGAAAATGCACCAAACGGATATGCCACTGACTATACTAGCTAGTCATACAAGCAGATATTAAAAGCTGAGACTTTTGCCAATATATTTCTGTCAGGAACACATCGGAGCCCATCATGCACCACGTCACGGTCTCTCAGCATGGCAAGGGTCCTACCACTACGCTAACTATGGTGTGAACACGGTCTGAAGGTGATGACATCCAGCTCACAGCCAAGCTTCCACACAACCGCATAGCAGGACAACTAATGCAATGTGAATAAAGCAAAACTGTAAGCCACACCCACATCAGACCTACTCCGAGATCTCTAATGTTCTATATACCTGCTTCCACAAATTACAGTTTGAGGGGTGCGATATACATGCTTCCACCAAATATTGATTATGGGGTTTTATATACCTGTCTCCACAAAATACTGATTGAGGACTGCAATATACCTGCTTCTTCAAAATACTGATTAAGGGGTATATATACCTGCTTCCACAAAATACTGATTGAGGGGTGCGATATACCTGCTTCCACAAAATACTGATTAAGGGGTTTGATATACCTGCTTCCACCAAATATTGATTCAGGGGTTCTATATACCTGTCTCCACAAAATACTGATTGAGGGGTGCAATATACCTGCTTCTACAAAATACTGATTAAGGGGTTCTATATACCTGCTTCCACAAAATCCTGATTGAGGGGTGCGATATACCTGTCTCCACAAAATACTGATTGATGGGTGCAATATACCTGCTTCTACAAAAAAACTGATTAAGGGGTTCTATATACCTTTTTTCACAAAATACTGATTCAGGGATTCTATATACCTGTTTCGACAAAATACTGATTCAGGGGTTCTATATACCTGTTTCCACAAAATACTGATTGAGAGGTGCGATATATCTGCTTCTACAAAATACTGATTAAGGGGTTCTATATACCTGCTTCCACAAATTACAGTTTGAGGGGTGCGATATACATGCTTCCACCAAATATTGATTTAGGTGTTCTATATTCCTGTTTCCACAAAATACTGATTGATGGGTGCGATATACCTGCTTCTATAAAATACTGATTGAGGGGTGCGATATACCTGCTTCCACAAAATACTGATTGAGGGGTGCAATATACCTGCTTCCACAAAATACTGATTGAGGGGTGCGATACACCTGCTTTCACAAAATACTGATTGAGGGGTGCAATATACCTGCTTCTACAAAATACTGATTAAGTGGTTCTAAATACCTGCTTCCACAAAATACTGATTGAGGGGTGTGATATACCTGCTTCCACAAAATACTGATTGAGGGGTGTGATATACCTGCTTCCACAAAATACTGATTAAGGGGTTTGATATACCTGCTTCCACAAAATACAGATTGAGACCTCCGATATACCTGCTTCCACAAATACTGCTCTTCTCTAGGGACTTTGGCACAGGGTCATTTTGAAAATGACAGGCAGAAGAGGAAGAGGCAGGCCGGTCCGCTGGGGTGGTAGGGTCGGGCAGGTGCACCAGGCCGGAGCCTAAGTGGGAAGTTGGAGAACGTGCGTGCGATTACGTCAAAGTCTTCCGCTTCTGCACCCTCCTCATCCTCTGTATCTGCACCCTCCTCACTTTCTGCTGTGTGCACCCTTAAAGACACCACCACCACTACCACCACCATAGCCCCTCCACTCGAGTCAGAGGAATTATTTTTCCATCCATTCCCAGACCTTACCGATGCGCAGCCATTCTTGGCATCGGTTGAGGAAGAGGAGGTAGCAACAGCAGCCACCCAGCGGTCTGATGACAGTACCCAGGTCAGCCCAAGGAGGGTGGTCCCTGCTGTTGCTGCCTACTCTGAGATCTCTAATGTCAATGGTGGTGAAGGTGACAATGATGACGTGTCGATGGACGTCACATGGGTGCTCACAACAAAGGAAGAGGTGGGGAGTTCAGAGGGAGAGACGGAGCAGCAGATAGGGAGAAGGAGAGAATCAGGCTGAACTCCCAGTGCACAGGAGGCAAAAAGCAGACTGCAAATGTATCTGGAGCAAGCCATCCACCATACACAGTCACATCTGGCGCTCACAGGACGCCAGCACATGGCTCCGCAGTGTGGGCTTTTTTTTAACGTGTCAGCTGCTGACAATAGTGTTGGCATCTGCAGCCTGTGCTGTCAACGCATAAGTCATGGTAAGCCCAACATTCACCTAGGGACGACTGCCTTAAGAAGGCACCTGGACTCCCATCACCGAGCCCAGTGGGAGCAACGCCGTCAAAACCCACAAAGCCACACTCCCAGCGCTCCACGTCCTGCCTCTTCTCCTTCTCCTCTCTGATCCCATTTGTCCTCCACTCCACCTTCCACCATCCTGTCGTCGCGTACATCTGGCACAAGGCGGACTTCCGTGGCCCAAATGTTTGAGCGTAAAAAGTTGATGACGCCGAATAACCCTCTTGCCCAACGGCTGACCACTGGCTTGTCGGAACTGCTAGCCTGTCAACTACTGCCATATAAACTGGTGGACTCGGAGGCCTTTAGAAAATTTGTGTCCATTGGCACACCGCAATGGACGGTCTCCGGAAGGAAATATTTCTCCCAGAAGGGCATCTCGGAGCTCTATGGCCACGTTCAGCGGCAAGTGAATATATCTCTAGCACACAGTGTTGTGCCAAGATACATCTGACCGCAGACACGTGGTCTAGCAAACACGGGCAGGGAAGGTACATAACTTTTAGTGCCCACTGGGTGAACCTCCTGACTTCCGTCAAGCATGTAACCCGTGGTACCCGTGTGGATTTGGTGTTACCGCCACAGATTGCATGCAGGCCTGCCTCTTCTTTTCCCCCTCCTACTCCATCTTCCATCTCCTCCTCGGCTGACTCCTCATTTGACACTGCTACCGCCTCTTCCAATGCACCCCCCAAGCTCCCCAGAACCTATTCGACGTGCCAGGTGAGACGTTGCCATGCTGTGCTGCGGCTGTTGTGTCTGGAAGCCAAGAGCTACACCAGTCCTGCACCGCTTTCAGCTCTGTGGTCACAGGCCGATCAATGGCTAACCATGCTCAATTTGACAGTTGGTAAACTGGTGTGTGACAACGGTGCCAATCTGCTGAGCACGCTGAAACAGGGCAAAATGACACACGTCCCGTGCATGGCACACGTTCTGAACTTAGCCGTGCAGCGATTTTTTGCCAAATACCCCGGGGTCCAGGACGTCTTGCGGCAGGCCAGGAAAATCTCTGGCCATTTTAGAAGATCTTACACGGCCATGGCTCGCTTTGCTGATGTTCAGCGGCAATACCACCTGCCCGTCAGACGTCTGATTTGTGACTGCCCGACGCGCTGGAACTCAACCTTGTATATGCTTGATAGATTGCTCCAGTAGCAACAAGCTGTTAACGACTACCTGTATAAACTCTGCAGCAGGACAGGTTCTGGGGAGCTTGTTTTTTTTCCACCGCGCCAGTGGCTGCTCATGCGCAACGCATGGAGACTTCTGCGGCCATTTGATGAGATCACCAAACTAGTCAGTCGCAGCCAGGGCACCATCAGTGACATAGTACCTTACGCCTTCTTTCTGGAGTGTGCATTGCGTTGTGTCATTGATCAAGCAGTCGAGGAAGTCGCAATGCTGAATGAATTCCCAGGGGGGCTACTCCATTTGAGAAAAGTTAGCCGGAGTTTGAAGAGGAGTCAGAGGAGGATGGTTGGGGGGAGGAGGACGAGCAAGAAGAGCAGGCTTTGAGGGGAACTTTAAACGTTTCGGGGATCCCTGGTGTTGTTTGTGGCTGGGGGCTGGGGGGAGGAGACCTAGGACGATATTCTCCTGGGCAATGAGCAGGAGCCAGGGCGCTCCACCGCTTCCAATTTAGTGCAAATGGGGGCCTTCATGCTCCAGTGTTTGAAGAGGGACTCCCATATAAAAAGCATAAAGGGCAAGGACCAGTACTGAGTGGCAACGAACCCCAGTACAAACACAAAATGGCGGACATGTTACCAGCATTGCAGAGTGCTGGCAGAATGCAGCATTTCCAGGCCTTGCTGCGAGAGATGCTACATTCTGCTGTTGCGGGCGCTGGTAGAGGAATTTCCACCCACAGCGAAACAGGTGCGGGTACCAATCCTACCATGCCTGCAAGAAGAGGGCGGTTTGAAGATGTGTTGGTCACTTTGGATATGAGATCATTTCTACAGCCAACCCATTGAGAGCCGCTCTTCGGATCCAGCCTCAGGGAACACCTAGAGCGACAGGTGTCCGACTACATCAGGCTTGACCTGTGGCCAGACCTGGCACAATTTGCCATGGAACTCTTGGCTTGCCTAGCCTAGCTCACGACAGTGTGGACTACCTCACATTTCTAAAAATGAATGAGGCTTGGATCTCGGAGGAATTCAACATCTGTGACGACCATGTGTAATTGAATTTCCTCATGCCAACCCACACATATCCACCACCTCCCACAACAAAGAATGGTCCTTGTCCTATGTATATACAGCGGTATAAAAGGCCTTTTCTGTCAGGTGAATGACAAATTTTTGGGGCCTCTACTCCAGTGGCCTACAGTAAAAAATGTATTTAGTGACCGCCTAATGTAACTCCAGACACATAATCACTAGTTCTTTTCTGTCAGGTGAATGCCTAATTTTTGGGGCCTGTACTGGCCTACAGTAAAATTGTTGTCCACTGACCGTCTAATATACCTCCAGACACAAAATCATTTGTTCTTTTCTGTCAGGTGAATGCATCATTTTTGGGGCCTGTTTTCCACTGGCCTATAGTAAAATTGTTATTCAGTGAATGCCTAATGTACCTCCAGCCACATAATCACTTGTTCTTTTCTGTCCGGTGAATGGCTAATGTTTGGGGCCTGTACTCCACTGGCCTGCAGCAAAATTGTTATCCACTGACCGCCTAATATACCTCCAGCCACAATCACTTGTTCTTTTCTGTCCGTTGAATGCCTAATGTTTGGGGCCTGTACTCCACTGGCCTACAGTAAAATTTTTATCCACTGACTGTCTAATATACCTCCAGCCACATAATCACTTGTTCTTTTCTTTCCGGTGAATGCCTAATGTTTGGGGCCTATACTCCACCGGCCTACAGTAAAAATGTTATTCAGTGAACTCCTAATGTACCTCCAGCCACATAATCACTTGTTCTTTTCTGTCAAGTGAATGCCTAATTTTTGGGGCCCGTACTCTCGTGGCCTAAAGTAAAAATTTTATAGTCTCCAGTAGGGCACATTTTTGAGAGTTTCCCTTTAAGACGCATAAAAATAGCCCCTGATTAAAATACATATTTTTTTCCATTGATCCCCCTCTGGTATGTCACTGTCCATGTGTTGGGACTCTTTGTGCACTTCTAGTAAGTATTTGGTGGCTGCAAATATGACCTGAAGGTTTTTCAGGTTTGCCTTCCATTAAAGTGAATAGTGCCCGCCGCAAATGCGCAGTTCGCGAACATTTGATCACGAACGCGCGTTCACGTTTGCGAAAAGTCCCGGCCGATGTTCGTCCATCACTACTGACATATTCCCCAAAAATGCATTAGCCAACAGAAGCTTGGTCACATGACCCTTATCAGCCAATATAAGCTCGCAGGCTGTTAGTCTCCACATACACAGTTTTACTCCAGGTTTCCATAACAACCCAGCCATTTTTCTTCACTGCTGTAGGTGAGCTTTAAAGGAAATCTGTCACCAGGATAATCGCTATTGAAGTAAAGCCATGGCCTAATAGCACTTAGTACCTTATTACAAGATGTGCCTTTGTTCCTGAAATAGATGTTTTTATCCTATGAAAATCCAGTTTATTTGGTATGCAAATGAGCCAGTAAGGTGCCCAGAGGGGCGTCACTCTTGCAGGAAGGAGCCCAGACATGCCCCCTGCCGCAATATGTCCACCCTCAAAAGAAAAATTTAAACCCCCCCCACAGGCTCCCCTAAGCCACGCCCCTGACATGGTTAGGCCACGCACTCTCACTCCTCAGCCGACGGGGATTGAAAAAATTAAGTTAAAAATCAACTTCTGTCAGCTGCAGAGGTGGGAGGGAGGGTAACTTTCTCCATGCAACTCACACTGAGACAGCACAGTGCTGCTGTCTTAGAGTGAGCTGTTCAAAAGGACACACCCCTGATCCAGTTAGGCCATTCCCCCTCCCACTCCTCAGTGACAGGGATTGAAAAAATGCAGTTAAAAATCAACTTCTAGGTCCCGCTAAGCCATGCCACAATCTGGTTAGGCCACGCCCCCTCCCACTCCTTAGCCGACAGGGATTGAAAAAATGAAGTTTAATAATCAACTTGTCAGCTGCAGGGGTGGGAGGGCTGGTGACTTTCTTCCTGCAGCTCACACTCAGACAGCACAGTGCTGCTGTCTGAGAGTGAGCTGTTCAAAAGGTTATCCTTGTGTCCGTCCAGGCCCTGCGCCAGATGGAGGAGAGGGAGTCTGAAAGCCGGACTGTCCGGCCTAAAACTAGACCTCTGGCCACCCTAGGGGTAGGCTGCTGTGGAGGTCACAGTTAAGGTGATGGTCCACTATGGGGGTCAGTGTTAAGGGGCAGATTACTGTAAAGGCAACTGTTAAGGGGGCAATCCCTTGTGGAGGTTACTGTCAATGGGGTGGTGTGCTGTGAGACTCACTGTTAAAGGGGAAGGCTGCTGTAAAGGTCAAAGTTAAGGGGGTGGGGGTGGATGTATTTAAATGCACACCTGAAACACACTGCTTCTTTGTGTAGCATAATGGGAAACTCTAAAGAAATCAGCCAAGATATCATGAAGGGAATTGTAGACTTGCACAAGTCTGGCTCAACCTTGGGTGCAATTTCAAGATACCTGAAGGTGCCTCTTTCATCTGTACAAACAATTATATGCAAGTACAAACAAGATGGGAATGTCCAGCCATCATACCGCTCATGAAGGAGATGGGTCTGTGTCCCAGAGATGAACGTGCTTTGGTCCGACATGTGCATATCAACCCAAGACCATAAGTACTGTATCAACATGGGCTGAAAGGCCACTCTGACAGGAAGAAGCCATTACTCAAAAAAAAAAAAAAAAAAGCCATATTAATGTTTGCAAATGCACACAGGAACAAAGACCTACATTTTTGGAGAAATGTCCTGTGGTCTGATGAAACTAAAATTTTACTTTTTGGCCATAATGACCATTGTTACGTTTGGAGGAAAAATGGAGAAGCTTGGAAGCCTAAGAACACCATCCCAACTGTGAAAGACGATGCTGGCAGCATCATGTTGTGGGGTTGTTTTGCTGCAGGAGGGACTGGTGCACTTCACAAAATAGATTGCATCATGAGGAAAGAAGATTATGTGGAAATACTGAAGCAATATCTCAAGATATCAGCCAGGAAGTTAAAGCTTGGGCGGAAAAGGGTCTTCCAAATGGACAATGACCCGAAGCATACTGCCAAACTGGTTACAAAGTGGCTTAAGGATAACAAAGTCAATGTTTTGGAGTGGCCATCACAAAGCCCTGATCTCAATCCTATTGAAAATTTATGGGTAAAGCTGAAAAGGCAGGTGCAAGCAAGGCGACCAACAAACATGGCTCAGTTATACCAGTTTTGCCAGGAGGAATGGGCCCAAATTCCGACCAACTATTGTGAGAATCTTGTGAACTGATATCCAAAACGTTTGACCCGAGTCATATAATTTAAGGGCAATGGTACAAAATATGAATTGTATGTAAACTGTTGACTTTGCAGAAAGCAATAAAAATGCCTTCAAACATTTTCACTCTCATTATTCTGGCATTTGGCAAATGATAATTATTATGGTAATCCTGTTCTGCCCAGCAGGGTTAGAAAATGATTCTATTTCATTCTACCAGGGTTTTGGTATTTCTTAAGTGTTAATGTGGTTATAGCACCATCTAGCGGTGTTAAGTTGTATTACACTTTATTTTTCCTGTTGCAAAGACTGCTGCATTGTGGGTGGTGCAAAGCATTGTGGGAGTGTAGAGTATAGAGTGTAGACTATAGAGTATATAGTTTAACATCCCACTGTATACAGTATATAATATAATGACCCACATTTCACAATATATAGTATAACACCCAACAGTATATAGTATAACATCCCACAGTATGCAGTAAATTATATAACACCCCACTGTATGCAGTACCTCACAGTATGTAGTATATAGTATAACATTTCACATTATGCAATATACAGTATAACACCCCACAGTATGTAGTATATTGTATAACACCCCACAGTATACAGTACCGCACAGTATGTAGTATATTGTATAACACCCGACAGTATACAGTACCGCACAGTATGTAGTATATGATATAACACCCCACAGTATGCAATACCTCACAGTTTGTAGTATATAGTATAACACCCTTTGTCACCATCTCCTGATTCAGTCTCCACATAACAGTACAGCAGACTTCTCCTGCAGCAAGACCCATCCTTGAAGCTTGTAGAAGAAAGGACCTGTGATTTCCTTTGTGGGAATTGACCTGTGGTGCAATTTATTGTAAACCACAGCATGTCAGTTTCTGTTGCAGAATAGTCATGGATTTTTTGTGGATTTTCTCCATTGACTTCTATCTTTATTTATAAATCTATATTATTTTCCTCATCGAATCTGCAAGCAAATCCGCACCAAAATAACTAGATTTGCCATTGCAGATTTGTTTTGAACCGTGGGTCAGATGCAAAAGGAATCTGCAATAAATCCATTATGTGTGGACGTACCTGAACAAGGCAAACCTTCCCATGTCTCTGCCTTACTGTAGCACTGTATATAGTATGGTGGATATTGTTTTTCCCTCTCACTGTATAGTGTAGAAAAGGTTGAGACACAATTTATACTCAGTTTATGCACGACTATTACATTATACTGTAAGGACTGGCACACAAAGTGTTATGATATTAGAGGCACCCCATAAAAAGGGTAGACTATCAAAATTCAGTTTAAACAAGCGGATCTGCATGCATAGGGCTCAAAACAGAGAAATGTTCTTTAAATCATGAGGCCAGATAAGAGATGAAGCTGAGCAGAAGGCACAAGAATAGTTGAGATAAAGAGCGAGAGGATTCAATAAAACAACCCAATGTATCTGCATGTCCTTCAGATAAGGGCAGACATGTTTTCTTTTCCTCAACTGCAGGAGGTTAAATGGGTCCGCTAAAATGTATCTACAATGAATCATACAACAACCAGCTACATTCAAAGTGTCTGCTGCCATTTAATGCAATTTAGGTGGCTTTTCTGGGCAAAGCAGATGGAGATTGGAAACCCTAAACACATCTATGTGGCACTAATTTCATTATCAAATGTGTAATAATTAGCATTAGTAAAGATGATGAGTAATTCCATCTACCTTATTCTCTGATCTACCCATTCCAACCATATGATGATATGGCTCCACCACACGATATGTCTCATGACCTGAAGGAGGAACATTCCTACCCTGAACTGTGATGTTAAATAAAAGTTTTGATAAGTAGTTCTATTTTAGGGGATGCAGTACCCCAGTACATGGGGGATCTGCAAATGTTATATGCTATGTTGTTTAATGTCATGTATTACACCCAGTATAGCGTGTATGGATGGCAAACCAAGGGTTACAAAACCTCTCAGTCCTCGTAGGATGTTAGTTGTGGGCTGGCCACACCCCTAAACTTTGGGGAGTGTATAGTGAGACTTCAGAGGAGAAGGAAGCAAAGTCCATGTGTCTCTCTTCTTGGGCCTCAAGATCCAGAAAGTAACTGATCTCTGTGGAAGTTACTGCTTCTGCTGCTTTGAATCTGCATGGACAAGCATAGGAGTCAGTAAGGTACGCTGTGAGTACAGCTAACCCAATTTTGTTGATTGTGAGGGATTACAGTTAAGACACCCTGCATACCTGGACACGCCCTGAGTCATAACCTGACATACCATCTTAAGACCTGTGTCGCACAGTGGACATTGCAGTCATTACTCCCAGAGTACTATGGCTATCATAGATTCTTTTGAGACAGATTTTTAGCAAGGTAGAGAGGAAAAAGGGGTATAATTTCTATCCTTGCTCAAATCCTGCTATATGGGAGGGAATTTCACTGTGAACGTTTGGAACTATGTTTTGCTATAGTTGGATGTACTACTACTCCATTTTTCAC
The DNA here is from genome assembly GCF_905171765.1 of Bufo bufo. Classification (NCBI taxonomy): domain Eukaryota; kingdom Metazoa; phylum Chordata; class Amphibia; order Anura; family Bufonidae; genus Bufo; species Bufo bufo. The sequence goes on from NC_053393.1 coordinate 195,005,265, forward strand.
TACAGTAAAGTGAGTCATTTATTCTTCTAACTCTGGCCTGGTTTCCTTACTCCTACACCATACACCGGCCATTGCACTCTACACACCCTGCCTTGCACCCATCCAAACACCTAACATCAAGAACACTCCAACTACCATTAGGCAGAAGCCATTGAAATAGTGCCCCCTTCTTATGCTGCACTGGTCCTAGGGAGCAATGATCTGTGTAATAACTGGAGCCACTACCACTCCTATTCTCCACTCCAGCTCTTCACGGGCTGCTGCAGGGACAGTGTTGAAAATTGTTCCCTTTGTTTCTTTTATATGTAGGATACATTGGAATTAGAGAAATCAATTTGCTTATTAGTCTCTTTGATATGCTATAAATGTTTGATTTGATCAGCATAGTGCAACCACTGGGTTTGCCACTGAACCTGAGATTGGGCGTCTGAGGTGGCAACTTGTACACAACCATTCTTCTTTAGTATAATTAAAAAATATGGAACAATCAAGTGAGCAATCAAGTTATAGGATTTGGAGAGGAGGGTCTAAGATGTTGGTATTTATACCACAAATTCTCTTTAAACTCTAAGACTTTAATCTGTGTGTGGGTTCCATGTGCTTTTATGAGACCAATAAAAGACCAGTCAGAAATAAACTTATGGAAGGATGCCTAAGTTTGCTTCTATATGAAGCTCATTGGGGCTGGCCTTTTACAAAGCAGGCCCAAGTAGCATCAGAATTTTTGATTGTCTGCAATAGAAAACCCAAGGAGTGGAATTGCCCACTTGAGACTTTATTAGTTGAACCAGCTATGATCTTAGCACTGAAGAGCAGGGCACCTATTGAAATTTGTGGATGTTGAGAAGGACAATTTTTTAATGGATCCTGCCCTGCCGCCCCTCTGTGATCATTGTGTGGAAAGGAAATGGTAAAATGTAACTTTTAGCCATTGGCAAAACGTCTTTGTATTAACTTGTCCCACGTGTAGCACAATCTATTAAATTACATTAAATGTGGGCAAATATACCTGCACCATTCTTGACTTTTTCCATGTTTCTTTGATTTCTGAACAATCTACCAAATTGTAAACCATAGCAGAAACTGTTGAGACAATGCACAGAAAACATGTAAGTTACAGATAAAGATGGGACAACAGAAATTACAAACGGTTGGAGAGAATTTGTGTGGAAAGGTGATTGAAAAGTCACTGTGTGCCTTTGGGGGCAAATGGAAAGTGAAAATGAGACAGAAGAAAGGAGAGAAAAAATGAGATAGGAATGTATCTATCAATGTTGACTGCACATGAGGGAGAAAGCTATAAACTGCTGGCCGAGAGCAAATAATATTTCCTGAGATTGAGATAATATGTCCCAACAACTATTTACGGCTAATTCCCAAGCCCATCAAAATCTGTTTTATTAACCCTTGTAGGTAGAAATGAAAGGGAACATTGTTTTCTCTTTTATGAACAGTTTCATGGCTGTCACGCCACTTTATCTGTAACTGATGGAAGATGAAGTATTAGTTTGTTTGCTTCAAAAACACAGACTTAAATAACACTAGCTGTCTGCCGCACCACTGTGTATTAAAGATCCTCTCTCTCCACAGCTCTGTATAATCCACATCATCATCATAGTGCCTTGGCATTCTCAGCTCTAATCTCTCAAATACCAGTTCTGTGTTACAACTGCTTGAAAGTGTGGAAATTCTTTCCATGAAAGGATTTCCCTAAAGGAAACAAAAGCTACTTCTATATTCCTTTCTCCCTGAAGCATCCACATTGCCAATCTTCTCATTAGGCCTGACCTGTCATCCAGGCCTCTGCAGTATCACAGCGTAAGGTGACAAGTTTTCTGTGAATGACAAAAGCTCTTTACTTGGAACAGAACAGTCAATCTGCTAACTTTGTTTCAGAAAAAGGACACTATTTTATGCCAAACTCTATTTTTACTGTCTATCTTACCAATTTAAATGTGACATGTCATTCTCAGAGTGCTTTCACACATGAATTTGGCCACTAAAAAAGGCCAATAACCGCTTGCATTTATTTATTTTTTACATTTTTGCTGCTTTTTGTCGTGTTTTCTTCTGGTGTTTTTTTGCAAACAGTGGCTGAGATTTACGAATCCTATAAGTAGCATAAACCTAGACAGACTGTCTGTACCAGATTTATCACAGGCTGGATGATACATGTGGAGCAGGGATAGACACTTTAAACCAACTATTGGTCACAATAGGCCATACCCCGTTACCCACAAATCTCTGCCCGTTTCTTATAAGCCCACCCTCTTTTCGAGCAAGTTTTAAAAACTCTAACTGTAGAAACTCTAAGGCTGGGTTCACACGGGCGTTGCGGGAAAATGTGCGGGTGCGTTGCGGGAACACCCGCGATTTTTCCGCGCGAGTGCAAAACATTGTAATGCGTTTTGCACTCGCGTGAGAAAAATCACGCATGTTTGGTACCCAAACCCGTTCGGGCTTGGGATCAGTGTTCTGTAGATTGTATTATTTCCCCTTATAACATAGTTATAAGGGAAAATAATAGCATTCTGAATACAGAATGCATAGTAAACTAGCGCTGGAGGGGTTAAAAAAAATAAAAAAATAATTTAACTCACCTTAGTCCACTTGATCGCGTAGCCCAGCATCTCCTTCTGTCTCCTTTGCTGAACAGGACCTGTGGTGAGCATTCATTACAGGTAAAGGACCTTTGGTGACGTCACTCTGGTCATCACATGATCCATCACCATGGTAAAAGATCATGTGATGGATCATGTGATGACCGGAGTGACGTCACCAAAGGTCCTTTACCTGTAATTAATGCTCACCACAGGTCCTGTTCAGCAAAGGAGACAGAAGGAGATGCCGGGCTACGCGATCAAGTGGATTAAAGAGAGTTAAATTTTTTATTATTTTTTTTAACCCCTCCAGCGCTATTTTAGCATTCTGTATTCAGAATGCTATTATTTTCCCTTATAACCATGTTATAAGGCAAAATAATAATGATCTGGTCTCCATCCCGATCGTCTCCTAGCAACCATGCATGAAAATCGCACCGCATCCGCACTTGCTTGTGGATGCTTGCGATTTTCACGCAGCCCCATTCACTTCTATGGGGCCTGCGTTGCGTGAAAAACGCAAAATATAGAGCATGCTGCGATTTTCACGCAAAGCACAAGTGATGCGTGAAAATCACCGCTCATCTGAACAGTCCCATAGAAATGAATGGGTTGGGATTCAGTGCGGGTGCAATACATTCACCTACCGCATTGCACCCGCGCGGAAATCTCGCCCGTGTGAACGCAGCCTAACTGCTCCAAATTGCTCTAAAATTGCACCACTTTTTAGGTGCAGACACGTTAGTAAACCTGGGCCATTGTGTCTAACCACTAGCATTTTCTTCATTGTGTTTTCCCCTATAGAGAAAGTGGCCTTAAAATTGCCATACTGCATTTTTGAAAATCAGCCAGAAAGACGGAAAAAAAAAAACACCACCTAATGAACAAACTGCCAGTGCCAGTAAAAATGCTTCTGTGTCCTGCTTTTTATATTTCACATAGACCTTCAGCTAATGTCTGGTGTTGGCATTCTTACAACAAAGTTGCAAAAAATGCCACTAAAAACACAAAAGTACTGCAAAGCACCAGCAAAAATCTATGTGGGAAAGCAGCCTACAACAATTAAACTCATAATCTGTTATTAAACCCAAAACATGTCAGAATATCAATACTGCATGCAATACTTTTAGTCCAGCCGCCTCTTGGCGTGCGCTGCAATGCTGCCGCTGGAACTTCGCCCCCACCCCCATTATAGTCAATAGGGATGGAGCTGCAGTCCGGGGGCACACGTGAACTAGCGGCAGGACGGATCCGACAGGCTGTTCACCCGCCGGAACAGCCTGCCGGAGTCCCCTGCCGTTAGTGTGAAACTAGCCTAATGTCTCCTGCATGCTGTGCCCATAGATACTGTAATACTGATTCATGAAGACCAAATGTGACACCGTATGGCACGATTATTTTTATACACACATCGGAATGTAAAACTATGTCAAAATGTAAATGAAGCCCACTAACATTTCAAGTATGGTGCTAGGCTATATCTGGCAGTTACATAAATGGAATGGAGGGACAGTTCTCATACTTGACTCCAAGTTCTTTCAAAGGGGGAACCATGTTCTAATTATGAGTGGAGGTCCCAGCAGTCAGACCTTCACCGATCTAACAGCCTACCCTGTCCAGCGGACATATGATAACTTGTTGTCACTAGAATACCCCTTCTAAAGTGTAGACAGGCAGTGTAAAAGTGCCAAATGTATCACAAGTAGCTCAGGCTGGATGATAAATCTGGTGTGTGTCTAGACAGGTTTGTCAACTATTAGCTGGCTTACTTTACGCCAAAATTTTGCCATGCATTATTGCATGCTAAGCCATGCCCCCTTACTAAGCTGGAAACAGGTGAGCATGCTGTGGATTAGGCTTTTTGGCACATTTGCTTTATAAATAGGTCTAAAACTTGCTGTGACATTATGCACCACAAATGCGTTATATTTTGGCACATTTTATAACTTGATCTAGGAGCAAAAACGATTCGGTTTGTTGATCTGGTGGGGGAATAGTTAAAACGTGTACAAGTAAGACAGCCAGGGTCATGAGAAATGTTGTCTGTGCTAAAAACAGGAGAAAATGGAAAGAAAGCAGATGGTTGTATGATTTATAGGATTTATGATCCTTAGGTTAGGTGGATAGAGGTAGTGTGAGACTGTGAACAAATGTAAGCATTTTGAGGTAGCTCAACAGGGGAGAAGACAATGAAGAAGAACTGCCTGATTCAGGTGAGAGAGCTGTCATTACAGTCAGCTATTTTAAAGTAAATATGAGAAAGATAATATATTAAGATAGTCATAGCACATGGGTTACAGTTTTTATAATATGGAAACAACCAAATGGCAAGATCTTGCAGTATAATTCGTCATTAGGTTGTCATTTGTCTGTATGAATTTGTGATTGATGGCTATATTTGAGATAGAAAATAAATAGATATTAAATTTCTAGGCTCGCTGGCGGTTCTCTTCTGTACTATGAGCATCTTTCCTGTACTGAGTCTGGGCTTTGATACTGAAGCACACGGCTTTAGGAGAACTTAGGACCAGGCATGATCACGTTTACACAGCCTGGCCCTGTCAATCAAAGTCAAAGGGCGTGGCAGTTGTAGAGGGAAATTAGCCTCTAGGTGTAATGGAAACGACCCCATTGCTCCTAGAGGCTCATTTGCATATATTACAACTTCATTTTTTTCAGCAATGCGGGCACATATGAACATGGGACCAACACAGATGCCTCCAGCTGTCAAGCACACATGTAACAGGTCAGTTAGTTTCATAGGTACAAATCTGCTGACAGATGTCCTTTAAACTCAGTATTATAATGGAGACATTTTATCTAGTTGAAGTCATTCATTTTCCCTTTTCTTCTCCATCTGACGTGGACTGCCATTGCAACTTCTCCCAACTGTAAATTGTCTTTGCAGAGTTTGCTACCCAGACATCTTTGGATCTTAGTTTTTCCAGCACCCTCCCTTCCTATGACTACCCTTTACACAAACTTTCCATGTTGCTGCCTCTTTAAAAGTACCATACAGCTACTTTCCCCAATAAGTTGCCAGTTGCCGTGTCCCCGTTACCCCCCTAAAAAAAAAAAAGAGTGCAGAGCATATAGTGCCCCAGACAGCAATAGTGTCAAACAAATAATCACACAATAATAGTAACCCCTTTGTGCACTATACTATAATAGTACCCCTTAATAAACAGTAAAATAGTTAAAGTGTCCTGTTAGTCCCCCCCCCACAATTATACCACCTAGTGCCCTTCACACAGTTAAAGTGCCCCTTTAGTGTCCTACACCGTTAGTGCCTCTTAGTGCCCCACACAGTTAAAGTGCTTCCTTAGTGTCCTACAAACAGATAAGGTTCCCCCTAGTACACCGTACTCGGGTAAAGTGCTCCCTTCAAGCTCCCCGCACAGATATAATGCCTTGTTAGCACTCTGCACAAAGTAAAAGTGTCCCCCTAGTGTCCCACACATATAAAGTGCTCCTTTAGTGTCCTACACCGTTAGTGCCTCTTAGTACCCCACATAGTTAAAGTGCTTCCTTAGTGTCCTACAAACAGATAAGGTTCCTTCTAGTACACCGTACTCGGGTAAAGTGCTCCCTTCAAGTTCCCCGCACAGATATAGTGCCTTGTTAGCACTCTGCACAAAGTAAAAGTGTCCCCCTAGTGTCCCACACATATAAAGTGCTCCTTTAGTGTCCTACACCGTTAGTGCCTCTTAGTACCCCACACAGTTAAAGTGCTTCCTTAGTGTCCTACAAACAGATAAGGTTCCCCCTAGTACACCGTACTCGGGTAAAGTGCTCCCTTCCAGCTCCCCGCACAGATATAATGCCTTGTTAGCACTCTGCACAAAGTAAAAGTGTCCGCCTAGTGTCCCACACATATAAAGTGCTCCTTTAGTGTCCTACACCGTTAGTGCCTCTTAGTACCCCACACAGTTAAAGTGCTTCCTTAATGTCCTACAAACAGATAAGGTTCCCCCTAGTACACCGTACTCGGGTAAAGTGCTCCGTTCAAGCTCCCCACACAGATATAGTGCCTTGTTAGCACACTGCGCAAAGTAAAAGTGTCCCCCTAGTGTCCCACACATATAAAGTGCCCCTTTAGTGTCCTACACCGTTAGTGCCTCTTAGTGCCCCACACAGTTAAAGTGCTTCCTTAGTGTCCTACAAACAGATAAGGTTCCCCCTAGTACACCATACTCGGGTAAAGTGCTCCCTTCAAGCTCCCCGCACAGATATAGTGTCTTGTTAGCACTCTCCACAAAGTAAAAGTGTCCCCCTAGTGTCCCACACATATAAAGTGCTCCTTTAGTGTCCTACACCGTTAGTGCCTCTTAGTACCCCACATAGTTAAAGTGCTTCCTTAGTGTCCTACAAACAGATAAGGTTCCCCCTAGTACACCGTACTCGGGTAAAGTGCTCCGTTCAAGCTCCCCACACAGATATAGTGCCTTGTTAGCACTCTGCACAAAGTAAAAGTGCCCCCTAGTGTCCCACACATATAAAGTGCCCCTTTAGTGTCCTACACCGTTAGTGCCTCTTAGTGCCCAACACAGTTAAAGTGCTTCCTTAGTGTCCTACAAACAGATAAGGTTCCCCCTAGTACACCATACTCGGGTAAAGTGCTCCCTTCAAGCTCCCCGCACAGATATAGTGCCTTGTTAGCACTCTGCACAAAGTAAAAGTGCCCCCTAGTGTCCCACACATATAAAGTGCTCCTTTAGTGCCGTGACACAGAAAAAGTGCTATCCACAGATTTAGAGCACCCCCACATTTAAAATGCCTCCTGTTGTCCCCATATAGGAGTGCCCAACTATTTCTCATTAGTGCCACATACAGATAAATAAGTGCCCCTCTTAGAGCCCCCACACTGTTAACGTGCCTCTTTCTTGCTCTCCCACACAAATATATACGTATACCTATACGATAGTATTACGATTAATTATTATAGATGTAAACAAGTCTGTGTTACAGGGGTATCTGTGTTTACAAAAAAGATAAATAAAAGAAAAAAAAACTCTTTGAGTCCCTCACCAATCCTGCAGAGATGCTCCAGTTGTCCTCGTTGCCTTTGTTTGCAAGAGGCCAGAGCGTGACGATTGCAGCCAATTAGTGGCCTCAGCAGTCACATACCATAATACTGGCATCATGTCCCCCCATCGCTAAGGGCTCTTTCACACCTGCGTTATTGTCTTCCGGCATAGAGTTCCGTCGTCGGGGCTCTATGCCGGAAGAATCCTGATCAGGATTATCGTAATGCATTCTGAATGGAGAGTAATCCGTTCAGGATGCATCAGGATGTCTTCAGTTCCGGTACGGAACGTTTGTTGGCCGGAGAAAATACCGCAGCATGCTGCGCTTTTTGCTCCGGCCAAAAATCCGGAACACTTGCCGCAAGGCCGGATCCGGAATTAATGCCCATTGGAAGGCATTGATCCGGATCCGGCCTTAAGCTAAACGTCGTTTCGGCGCATTGCCGGAGCCGACATTTAGCTTTTTCAGAGTGGTTACCATGGCTGCCGGGACGCTAAAGTCCTGACAGCCATGGTAAGTGTAGTGGGGAGCGGGGGAGCAGTGTACTTACCGTCCGTGCGGCTCCCCGGGCGCTCCAGAGTGACGTCAGGGCGCCCCAAGCGCATGGATCACGTGATCCATGTGATCACGTCATCCATGCGCATGGGGCGCTCTGACGTCATTCTGGAGCGCCCCGGGAGCCGCACGGACTGTAAGTATACCGCTCCCCCGCTCCCCGCTCCTACTATGGCAGCCAGGACTTTAATAGCGTCCTGGGTGCCATAGTAACACTGAAAGCATTTGGAAGACGGTTCCGTCTTCAAATGCTTTCAGTACACTTGCGTTTTTCCGGATCCGGCAGGCACCTCCGGCAACGGAAGTGCATGCCGGATCCCAACAACGCAAGTGTGAAAGAGGCCTAAGTGGTGATGCCAGTGATACAGCATGTGAGCATTGAGGCCACTGACTGGCTACTTGTAGAAAAAGGTAAGATGGACCAACAAAGCTCGGAGCTGGATTGGCAGAAAATTAAAGAGGTAAGTATTATTTTTTTTGTTATATTAGAGCATTTGCTGTGGTTTTTATCTATTTTTTTGAGAAACCAGATAACCCATTTAATATTCATGAATCTAATTTATAGGAATTAGCATATGACAACCTCTTATTTCTTTTAATGTAAAAGCAGGGGTGCACCCAGCCGTTCTGCTGCCTGAGGCGAAAACTGAAATGGTGCCCCCCCCTTCCCAATGCCAATTTCTTAACCTAACCCCTTCCCTTTAGCCCATGGCCCTTCGGCTGCCCTCCTCTTGCCCCTAACTGGTGCTGCCTGATTAGATCGCCTCACCTGGCCTCATTGGTGGTGCACCCTTGTGTAAAAGATACCAACTGCCCCAATTTATAACATACAACATATATACAGCGTTCCAGTATATACATACTTATTTTTTAGAAATGACTTCATGAACATACTGCACAGAATACATCCCCAGAACAACTTCAGCCCAATGCCTTTGAATCCTGAATAGTGAAAATGGCTGCTAATTCCCAGAAAACACAGAACAGTCCCATGCTGTCCACTCTTCCCCCATCACAGTGGCCACCACACCATACTTTTCTAAGTGTTAGTCACAGATCAGCCCTCTTTTACCTTGGACTGGTAGAGAGGAACCTGATGGCAGCAGATACAAAATTTTGTCTCTGTTGCCCACAAATTAGAATACACAAACTTGAGAAAGAACATGGAGCAGGGACAGGGGCTGTTCTTGTTTGCTACTGTTTAGCCTCTGATGGCATGACTCTGGTAATCTCAGAGAGAAGTCAGCTTTTCCCAAGGTCCAGTAGGTAATTTTTTTTCTGGAACTATCAGCATTTATGCTACTGTATATAGTTTATATTTGATTGCGTATCCAACTATTTTATTTGTAAAGTATATGCATGTTCCTCTTCCTGTCGCCCCCTTATAACATTATTCCATGTTGTTTATGAGTTGTCAAGCAAAATGTAAGGGTGTTGTATATGAGCTCAGCAACTAGGCAGGTGGCAGATTTTTTACCACTTTACTTTAGCAACGAAATGGATAACCGCCAAGCCTCAGTGATAACTGTACCGGCCTTTCTTAGTGGCTCTCCTGCAGTTAAAGTGGTTGTACCGTGTAATGATATTGATAACCTATCCACAGGATAGGTGATCAATATCAGATCGGTGGGGTCCGACTCCCAGCACCCCTGCCGATCAGCTTTATGAAGGGGCAACAGTGCTTGTGCTAGCTGTGCTTCCTCTTCAGTGTTTACCTGCACATCGTCTCCTTTGTTGTGACGGAGCAGTATAATTTCAACCAGTGGCATAACTAGAAATGACTGGGCCCCACAGCAAATTTTTGAGCAGGCTTTCCCCAGCAACTTTTTTGTAACCCCCCCACTCCTGTAACCCTGCAGCCGCTCCGTCCGTTTCTACATTTATATACTGTATGTCATGTCACTGTATATATTGTCACTGTATATAATGTCATTGTATAATACTGTTGAGGAAGCCCTGACAAAATGTTTTAGTCCGGCCCTTCTCAGTTCGGGCCCCAAAGCAACCACTTCCCCTATAGCTACGCCTGATTTCAACTGCTCCTCCTATTCAAGTGATCAGGAGAGGAAACTGTAATTACACTGCGCGGCCGCTACAAGGGACACAATGTGCAGGTAAACAGTGAAAAGGATGGAATGCATTTACAGGGGCCACAACCCCTTCAAACAGCTGGTGGCGTTGGATGTAGGACCCCTGCCAATCTGATATTGATGACTTATCCCGAGTATAGCTCATCAATATTATTTTAGCACACAGCCCCTTTCACTCTGATCCCAATCCTCTGGATCAGCGCCTTCTTCTCTGTCAGCACCGAGATCCGTCCCTCCTGTTTAGCGCTTTCTACAGTGTAATCATTGTGTATACAGAGCTGTATGAGCATGCTCAGTACACTCTGTAAACTGTACTAATATATTCATTTTATGTATATAATATAAGCAGACGGGTAACTTAGAACATTTTAATGTAGCTACATGTATTGAAATGGTGGTCACTCAAAATAAAGTCAAGTCATTTGTAAAAATGTGTAATTTGTATGCTACTTGCCTGTAGTATACAGTATATTGCATTCCTGTTCTAGTATTTGTATAACCTGTATTTCTCTGTATACTATATTTGATTTGTAACTGACTTAGGTTTTCAATGTGACATTAAAAACTCTGGCATTGTCTCTTTTTGCAATGTAAAGTTATATAAAATTTATATAATGGCACAAAAAATCAGGAAGAGTTAACTGGAACTAAAGCAAGGTACTATGTAGAAATAGAAGGTTTTAACACTATAAAAGTGTGAAAACTTGGAATGATGGAGAATGTGGAAACATAAGGGATATATAGGGTACCATGTTACCTACACAATATGTGTCCTTCTGGCAGCTTATTAGTATTTCCATATGGTCTACTAGAATTCCTGGAAGTCTGTAGCTGTGTCTGTTTGTCCAGTCCAAGCACAAGAGGGTGCTGTCGTTTTCAAAGTTTTCTTTAAATGGTCCAAAATCCTGTGAAGTTTCTGTACAAAACAGAAGTATGCTCCATACACCTCCTAAAACAAATTGAAAAGAGCAGCGATGGGAAAATAAAACGTGGGAACTGTACAGCATGCAGTTTTACCAACCTTCTAAATAAATGTTTAGTGAGTCACTGTGGAGAGCTGAAAATCTGTCAGTCTTGAAAGCTCAGGCTTAAAGTTTAGTAGAAAACAGTTTCCTTAAGGTATGTGAGTTATACGCGCTGTGTTCTCTGATCACTCTGTTACAGACAATTTGTCCATTCCTGTTCTGAAGTTTGCTTCCTTTTAGAGTTTGTATAATTTCACACAGGCTCGGTGGAAAAGCTATGGATGTTGATGTCTTAACTGAGCCCCAACAATGTGGGGAACAATGAGGTCCTGCAATGTTGTAATGTCTTGTTCTGAGTGCACAGAAATACACAAATGCATATACATACATATATATATATTTTATAAAGGAGTAATGGTACGGCCACACGGTCAAGTTTCTTGATGCAGTTTTGGAAGCCAAAATCAGGAGTGGATCATAAAAGGAGAGAAGGAGAGAAAGTATAAAGGACAGAAACAACTTCTCTTTTTTTTTTTATTAATTCACTCCTGGTTTTAGCTTCTAAAACTGCATCAGGAAACCTGACCGTGTCCATATCCTAAATGGACTACATAAGGTCCCTTTGTACACACTGCCAGCAGTCCCCCAGCAGATAACTGCAAATATAACACTACATACAGCACTATTCTTCTCATCAATATAAAGGACCCAGTGGATCCCATTGGAAGTCACTGGGTTACATTGAGCACCTCTGGTACCTGTCATGCGGCAGACCTGTCTATGCATCTTGATTTCTGTTATACACAGCCTTATATTTCATGAGGATTAAAGCACCAGGGATCGTATGGCTAGTTATTTAAACAGTTGGCTTGTGATATGCCATTTTAAATACCATATCTGGCATCATTATTTGGTCCTGGTTAAGCATCATGCACATGAGTGCTCAGGTACACACATGCTCATTCTCCCACTGCTGGATCATTTTTCCTACATTCAGAGTAGCAGCCAATACAGATCCTGTGCAGAAGTCCAGCAATGCACAACATTGCTCAGAAGACTGCTTCTGAGGACTGACTTGTAAGTATGTAAGGTTATACAATATATTTGTAAAGTGGAATAAATGTTGGCTTTCAAAGACGAGGAAGCAACAAGAATTATTTCACATCACTGCCACAGATCCTATGGTACGATGATTATGTTATCTGCAGTGGAACTTACATGGGACTACAGTATATGGCTGCCAGAAGAAGCAGACTGATTGGCCTACTTACTGGGGACTGCATTTACAGCTGCCAGACAGTGATGTTGCACAGGTGGAATGGAACTGGGGGAGGGCACAGGGCAATGCAAAGTAATTTAAAACAGTAGTTAAAAGTAGGGTTGAGCGAACCCGAACTGTAAAGTTCGGGTTCGTACTGAACTTTACAATTTTTTGACCCCGGACCCGAACTTTTCTGTTTTCTGGTGTTCAGCGATTTAATGGCGCTTTTTAAAGGGCTGCAGGGCAGCCAATCAATAAGCGTTTAACTCGTGTGCCCTTAGAAGCCATCACAGTCATGCCTACTAATGTGATGTAATGTGATTGGTCAGTGCAGCATGTGACCCAGCCTCTATATAAGCTGGAGTCACGTAGCGCTACATGTCACTCTGCTCTTATTTGTGTAAGGATAGGATGCTGCTGCTGTGAGGGAGAGAATAGGAAAGAATCTGATATCAGAACTTGTTGTTAACACTCTAATCTACAGCGATTTTTGTACCCTGCCCTGAGCCCAGTTAGGTGGGCGTCGACGGCCATTTGGTGCAAGTTCAGTGCACCAGCGCTGCATATGTGCCAGGGACAATAATTTTATCCTGTTCTTTTAGTTCAGTGGGCAACATATACGCATTTTTTAAGTGCACCTGCACTGCATAATTGCCAGGAGAAGGGAAAATAATATAGGTAATCCATCTGTCAGTTCAGGGACCCCGGGTGTGCTGCATAAGTGTGAGTGTAATCAATTCAGTAAATCCATCTGTTAGATTCTGGTGGGACAAATACATTTTTTTTTGCTAAAAAGTACATTTGCGCCCTGCACTGCATTTGTGATAATGAAATAAAATCAGTAAATCCATTTGTTTCACTGTGGGTGAAAAAAAAATCATATATTTTTTTCCATAAAGTACCTTTGCGGCTTGCGTGCATTTCTGACAGTCTAATACAACTGTTAAATACTGCTGTTATATTGTGGTTTGAAAAAAACACCTTCTGTGCTAGATAGTACATTTGCGGCCTGCGCTGCATTTCTGACAGTCCAATACAACCGTTAAATATTACTATTATATTGTGGTTTGAAAAAAACACCCTTTTTGTGCTAGATAGTACATTTGCGGCCTGCGCTGCATTTCTGGCAGTCCAATACAACCGTTAAATACTGCTGTTATATTGTGGTTTGAAAAAAACACCCTTTTTGTGCTAGATAGTACATCTGCGGCCTGCGCTGCATTTCTGACAGTCCAATAAAACCAGTTAATACTGCTGTTACATTGTTGGTTGACAAATTCAAATTTTTTGTGAACGTGAAGTAATTGTATTAAATTCGCCTGTCACACTGTTGTGTGACCTCAAGAAATTTTTTCTCTTTATGACACAGGCACAGCCTTACTGTCAGTGAACTTATTTGTTGACTATTGGCGGTTACATTATCGCCTGACATAAACCATCTGTTAGTTTGGTGGGTGAACGCAAAGAATGAGGAGAGCTTCAAATATGGGACGTGGCCCTGGTCGTGGTGCTGCTGGTGTTGGTGGAGCTCCTGTTGCAGGGAGAGGACGTGGTCGATCTGTGCCAGCTACACGCACAAGTGAAACACCTTACTCAGGTGCGAGTAGGCGACAGAACCTTCAGCGTTATTTGGTAGGCCCGAATGCCGCTCTACGAATGGTGAGGCCAGAACAAGTACAGGTGATAGTAGATTGGGTGTCTGACAGTGCCTCCAGTTCCTTCACATTGTCTCCCACCCAGTCCCCTACTGAAAGATCAGAGTTGGCACCTGCAGCCCATGTCCATCAGTCTTTCACCTCACCCCCTTGCAAATCAGCCAAGCAGTCTGAGCCCCAAGTCATGCAGCAGTCTCTTCTGCTTTTTGATGACTCTGCTAGCAGGGTTTCCCAGGGCCATCCACATAGCCCTGCCCCAGAAGTGGAAGAGATTGAGTGCACCAATGCCCAACCACTTCTGTTTCAGGATGAGTACATGGGAGGACCACAGCTGCACGTTTCGGATGATGACGAAACACAGGTACCAACTGCTGTGGCTTTCTGCAGTGTGCAGACCGACAAGGAGGGCAGGGGTGAAGACTGGGTGGAAGATGATGTGGAGGACGATGAGGTCCTTGACCCCACATGGAATCAAGGTCATGCGAGTGACCTGTGTAGTTCGGAGAAAGAGGCGGTGGTCACACAGAGCCACCAGCACAGAAGAGGGAGCAGGGTGCAAAAGCGAAGCGGCCGTCACCTAGATAGTACGCCTGCTACTGCCCAACGCACCAAGGGACCGAGCACACCAAAGCCAGCTCCAAGGAGTTCCCTGGCGTGGCAGTTCTTCAGACAATGTGCTGACGACAAGACACGAGTGGTTTGCACGCTGTGCAATCAGAGCCTGAAGTGATGCATAAACGTTCTAAACCTCAGCACAACCTGCATGACAAGGCATCTAAGTGCAAAGCACAAGTTGCAGTGGAGTAGACACCTCAAAAACTAAAAAAAGGTCTCTGGCTCCTCCTGCTTCCTCTTCTGCTGCAGTCTCGGCCTCTTCATCCCCCTCTGGAGTGACAGTGGCACCTGCCACCCTGAAAACAGAGGATGTGCCAGCAACATCACCACCTCGGTCACCAAGCACCTCCACAATGTCCCACGGAAGCGTTTAGCTGTCTATCTCCAAAACAGTGGAGCAAAAGAGGAAGTACCCCCCTACCCAACTGCGATCCCTGGCCCTGAATGCCAGCATTTCCAAATTCCTGGCCTTTGAAATGCTGTCATTGCGTCTGGTGGACACATACAGTTTTAGAAATATGATGTATGTTGTGCCCAGCCGCCACTAATTTAGCAGGCGAGCCATCCCTTCCCTGCACAAACAAGTGGGGGACAAAACCAGGTGTGCACTGTGCAACGCCATCTGTGGCAACGTCCACCTAACTACAGATACGTGGACCAGTAAGCACGGTCAGGGATGTTATATCTCCCTAACAGCACACTGGGTAAATGCAGTGGTGGCTGGGCCTGAGGCAGATAGCAGTTTGGCGCATGTCCTTCCACCACCAAGGATTACAGGGCGTTTCTCTTTTCCTCCTGTTGCTTCCTCCTCCTACTCTGCTTCCTCATCCTCTACCGCCTCCTCATCTGGTCAGCATAACACCTTCACCACCAACTTCAGCACAGCAAGGGAGTTTTGAAACTTATCTGTTTGGGGGAAAACCCCCACACCGCGCAGGAGCTGTGGACGGGCATGGAACAACAGACCGATGAATGGTTGGTGCCAGTGAGCCTCAAGCCCGGCCTGGTGGTGTGTGATAATGGGCGAAATATCGTAGCAGCTCTGGGCCTAGCCGGTTTGACGCACATCCCTTGCCTGGCGCATGTGCTGAATTTAATTTAATAACTTGTCCCACATTTCTACCCGATCAGATTTCAGCCATTGACCTCCCTTGGATGTGGTATCCCTTTCTCACGCTCCCTCTCCGGCATGGAACCCTGATTCCCCATTACCCGTGATCACCATGGTATGCGCATAAAAGAACATCGAAAGTTGATAGGGAAGATATCCAATTGGATCGTGGACGTCACGGCGACGTGCGATCAGGCAGAAGTTATCTAGAGTCAACAAAGCGGCAGCAGGGCCTCTCCTGTCTAACGTTTCCTAATCCAAAAATCTGCTGTGACATTCCCTATAATTTTTTATTACTCACTCCAATAACAGGGCATCTTAAGAGTCCTGTATTGTTATTTATTGTTACTAACTCGGTAGTGGGTAATTGCCGCACGCCCCCTCCTTTACTTGGATGCTTCTGCTTCAATAACTTGTCCCACATTTCCACCCGATCAGATTTTAGGTATCCCTTTCCCCCGCTCCCTCTCCGGCATGGAACCCTGATTTCCCGTTACCTGTGATCACCATGGTAGGCACATAAAAGAACATCGAAAGTTGATAGGGAAGATATCTAATTGGATCATGAACGTCACGGGGACGTGCAAAATGGTGGAGCAGTATGTGTGCACACACCTACACGAACTGACTGATGGGTCTGCCCCCTTCAACTTCTGGGTTTCCAAATTGGGCACATGGCCTGAGCTTGCCCTTTACTGCTTGGAGGTGCTGGCCTGCCCTGCAGCCATTGTATTTTCTGAATGTTTGTTTAGCATGGTAGGAGGGGGGTTATCACAGACAAGCCCAGCCGCCTGTCCAAAGCCAATGTGGACAAGCTCACGTTCATTAAAATGAACCAGGCAGGGATCCCACAGGACTTGTCCGTACCTTGTGCAGAATAGACATGTATACCGGCCTCACCCAGCCATTGTTGTACTCCGGCACACTTTCTCTTTGTTTTATTTTTTAAATTTCCCAATGTTTTGGGGTCTACCCAAATTTAAAACATAAAATAAAATAAAAAACAAAAACAAAAGCCACTGTTGGCTACCTCCTCCTCCACCGCTGCTTCCACCTACACCGCCACATCCACCGCCTCCTCAACCTCCTACTCCATATGGACCTCCTCCTCCTAGATCAAGATTATTATTTTTTATTTTTACGTATTTTATGTTATTTACGTCATTTCCCTATCCACATTTGTTTGCAGAGCACTTGCCATACTCTTAACCACATTTTGCTGCCTTTTGCAGCCCTCTAGCCCTTTCCATTACTTTTTTAGATCCATTTTAGTGCTCCAAAGTTCGGGTCCCCCATTGACTTCAATGGGGTTCGGGGTCAAGTTTGCATTCTGAAAGCCATCATTTTTTTTCGTAAAAGTTTTTTCTTTCTTTTAGAAGGGTGACATATATATTGGCACCTTTTTGGTGTTTATTAAATAGAAAATGAACAGAAAAAAGCTATTCCATTGTATATTATTTTGATCTCTAATATAACACACTGTAATATTAATGTATTGCAACATACTGGATTATGCATGTCAAGTGAAATATGACATATATACATGGTCTTTGTCACTGCCTACCTGCCATTGCAACCCATGAGCACTTCACCATCACTTTACGAGGACACTGTGTCAGCCCAGAAGGCAGGAACACACAGACAGTAAACCCTAACTGTGCAGTGCAAGCCCTAGCAGCAAGTTCGCTACTGGTCGACATTCCCTACTCTGCTAAGTGCTGGACTGACACATACAGAGAAGAAACTACACAAAGACGAATTTGTACAGCAATGGGTCGGAACCTGGCAGACAATGCAGTACCAAATCAGATGATAGAGGGAAGTCCGAACCAGACAGGAACATAGTACCAAATCACGAGACAGAGAGTGGTCAAAGGCAAACTGAGGTCTATACAATAAGCAATCCAAACGCACACAGAACAGAACTGGGAGCACAGCTAGGGAGTGAAAGCCTATAACTGGCAATAGTGTATTGCCAGCATGGGATTTAAATAGGGTGTCAAGTTCCTGAATAAGGACCCGATAGGTCCATTGGACCAACATACAAGTTGCACCAGTTGTCCCTCAGTCTAAAGCACAACCAGACGCACCTAAACTAAATAACAAATTAAACTCCCTCAGTGTCCGTCCGCTGTGGGAAGGAACAGAACGAGTGCTCTGTTGCTATGGACACATCGCATCGCCAGGCGACGTGCCTAGGCAGCGCATCATGGAGGGCACAGCCCAGCAGCACATCTGGCCCAGCACATCTGTGCTGTAGCCCCAGACCGCAGTGCTAGAGCCCGACAGGTAATTTGGTGACACACTGATGTGATTGCAAGCAACACCCTTGGCATGTTTTTTGTCAAAATTCACTTGTCACATCAGAGAGGTTTACCTCAATTGAATTGACTTCTGCCAAACATCTCTTTTTCTGAAGAGACAGTTCCTATTTTTTATATAAACATCTCTGTCCAGCCTTTTCCTGAAAGATCCCTCTTTTAGAAATAATCAATAAATCTGCTTTAGAAAATGTACTATTTTGCTTCATAAAGTGTTGTTCTGGTTCTCAACTGCATATTATCCTGCAGGTTAATTTATGTTAGTTTTGTGAAGAAGGTATGCTATCCTATAAGTCAATATTCAACCTTTTAGACAGGCCTTGAGACATGACTTGGAAAATAAATAAACCAACATCTCATCAGCTGTTTCGGTGTTATTACCCCCTCATCAGTGCAGAGCAGAGAGTACTGGCTTAACTGGGTGAGAGGCCTAGGTTAAGATTCGGGGGCTACTATATCTCGTTATGGACAACGTCTTATAGACCAGGCAAAGCTCCTCTGGAATTCTGGAAAGAAGGTATGCAAGCACTTAGCAAACTCTGCCTCTAATGCCACCAGATATAATGTAACTATGCTATCCTATAAGTCATTGTTCAACCTTTTAAACAGTTTTGTTCAAATTTAATATTAAGATGATTTTTTTTTTTGTTAATATGTAAATGAAAATCTGTCGGCGTATAAATTCATACATGACAAAATGCATCTTTCAGGTTGGGTTTTGTTTACCATCCATGTATTTATTTTTTTATACAAAAAGAGAAGAGATGGATGTGTATTTTATGTCTATAACACCGCGCAACAATGATTTTGCTACTGAGAGAAAAACATGGGATTTATACTAAAATGAGCGCACTGATTCCAAATATAAACTCGGAATTTGCCTGGCACGTCTAGATTTTAACCCCTTAAGGAACCTGGGATTTTCCAATTTTGCATTTTCGTTTTTCACTCCCTGCCTTCCCATTGTCCTAACTTTTTTATTTTTCCATTCACATAGCCTTATGAGGGCTTATTTTTTGCTGGGCAAGTTGTACTTTGTAATGGCACCATTTACGGTTGTATATCATGTAGTAGGAAGCTGGAAAAAAATTCAAAATGGTGTAATGGTGTAGAATTGGGAAAAAACGCAATTCTGATAAAGATTTCTTTTTACACTGTACACTATGCGGAGTCCCAGGCTATGAGCTGTGCGCTATGATTGGCCAGAGCTGCAGCAAGGGACAACCCTAATACAAAAACTCCGCCCAGTACAACAGAGGGAGCTGCAGACACCGGAGCCTATACCGGGCGAACGGAGCAGCGCCCAGACATACTAGTAAGTGCAGGGGGACCCCTGGGCGCCGCTCTGCCCACTGATATAGTTAGTTTTTAGTTTTTAAACTAGTGAAAGGTCCTCTTTAAGTTATACATGCAAAGCCTATTAAGTTATGATATTAATGTATTATATTGAAGATATTCCAATGGACATGTCCAGACCTGTCTGGACGCACTCAGGCTGATGTCAGCAGTAAGTATATAAGGCAATATGGACAGATTTTGATAAAGGGATCTGTTATAGTGCTATCAGTTTGGAAACTTAAAATGGATAAATGCAAATGTGTTAATGATCCAGACAATTTCTGCTACACATGTGGCAAATACACTAATTATGATCAGCACAAGAATCTGACAAAGCGAGTGCGTCTTGCAGCTTGGGATGCATTTGTGCTAGAAGTGCAGAACTTCCTTGGGAACAGACGAGCTGCAAACTATGCTGAATTAGTAGACAACATGCTTACAGCATATAAACAACTTGGCTGCCGAATGTCATTGAAAGTGCATTTCTTACATTCCCATCTTGACTTTTTCCCACCCAATTTGGGACATGTAAGTGACGAACATGGAAAGTGGTTCCATACAGATATCTCTACAATGGAGAACAGGTATCAAGGCCGCTGGAATGCCAACATAGTGGGGGACTACTGCTGGTTTTTGCAACGGGAAAATATGACCGTTCACGAACGCAAAAGTAGATGCCTGAAGCACTTTTAACAGTACTGGGCCTTGCTCAAGTAAGACTTTTAAACTGAAAAACTAGACTTTTTGAAATTTTGTTATTCCATTACATTTTCATACACTGTTTACTACGCAAACTTTGATGTAGATCAGGTAATTGTTGGAGCAAAACTCATTTTGTTCAAAATTATTCAATGCTTTCCAAGTGCTTAATTCATTTAGGCATAATTCTGCATAGCTAAATTTTGTGACGTGTTACAACAATTCTGACTTTGGATTTGTAATCCGCACACTTGATTTAGTATAGGACAAATGTTTTTTGCCCAGTAGCAGACGAAAAGTTTTTTCTTGTTGCGTGGTGTAATCAGTGCCGTTTTTTTTTCCTTTAGAAGCCGCCCCACCTGTAGTCCTTCTCCCCTGATGTTGGACAAGGAGCAGCAAAAAAGTATGCAACATATATATTTTATAGTAAACATCTAATTAAGGCTAGTTTCACACTAGCATTAAAATTTTGCAACAACCTGCCGGAGTTCACTGTATCCAGTATAGCCGAATACTGCCTTTCTCCGCCCATTAACTATAACGGGACCCAGTAGTGATCCATCCTGTTTCCAACATGAGTGTCAGTACCAAAACCGGTGCAAGCACTTGTTTTGTCTACCTAAATGCGAACACTAATTCTGGAAAAAAGCCAGATTCACGCTGTGTCCTATTATAGTCATAGGGGCCTGGCAGGGCTCCAGTCGTTTCCTGCTATACGGGTGCAATGAACTTTGTCAAGCTGCTCGTCTGATGGAACGGCCTGCTGGATGGTTTTAAATGTTAGTGTGAAACTAACCTATTGGTTTGATTCATGATGAATGGTTGAGTGCCCCTCTGACCCAAGTGATTGTCTCCAGTGGTCATGTGTTGACAACTTGATGTCACCTAGGTAACCTAGCTAGGTATAATAGAACCTTGCTGGGAGGACTGAAGTGGTGGATCAGGATCTGTATGTATTTATCTGTTCTTTATTTCAGGTGTATTCTGGGGGTTGTCCGGTTTTTAACATCACTTGTTACACTCCACTCTGTTATTTAAGGATGGTGTGTTGTACATGTTAAACTGCTAGAGAAAGACCTCAACAGGGGGCAAAAAATAGTTTTCTTGATGGGGTTGTCGAAGATAATTTAAAAACTTGGACAAGCCCTCAATTAGTCTAAAATGAAAAATCATATTATAATCGCCTCTCTCTTCAGTGCCGTTCTGAAGGAGGACCAGACCAGCACTGGAGAAAGGGGTGAGGATAGCATGTTTTTTTAAAAATTATTTTAGGCTCATGGAGGGCTTTTCCATGGTCTTTAATTATCTTCGACAACACTTTTAAGCTTTATGCCTGAATAAAGAAGTTAAATTAATGCTGGCTTCCACTGGCTTGTCCTTCTATCAGTGCTCATAGCAGTTAAATCGTTACTTAATTGTAGCACACAACACTTTTTTAAAATTTTTGTTATGATACAACACTAAACACCCCCGCCATATCACATATTTATGCAAAGTTAAAATATGAATATACAAAGTTGATCACATTCAAAAGGGAAGTAAAATGGGAAAAAGAACTGCAAAGTAAAGAGCAGACCTCGTGGGATATCGTTTACAGAAATATTAAAAGGCCACAGTTTCCCTAGCCCATACGTGGATTCTTCTGAAAATAATACACCGTCTATACTATACACCACTATTAATATCCACCATCCATAAAGACAAATAATCTAAATGGTATAAATGTTATAAGGATAGAGGTGATTATAAACACTTATTGTGGGAATGCCCTGGTATAAAAGATTACTGGATTAAAATATTTAGGAAATTGCAGAACAGCTCCCCTCTGAAATATGAAGCCTGTATTGAATACGTGATTCTTGGCAACCTCCCAGAGATCAATAAAAATAAAATGGAGCAACTACTCTGGTTTAGGGGTATAGCTCTTGCTAAGATTATAATTGTTAAGTATTGGGGTTCTATGAAATATCCATTCTTCCAGGAATGGATGGAGCACATGGATAGGGTAAAGGAGTATGAACATATTCTTGCTCAGACAGAGGGGAAGAAATTAGTTTGGTTGCGGATATGGGCAATTGGAAATGAGAAACAGGCAATACTTAGAACTATGACAGTGGTTCCGCGGAAATGGGGGTTGAAGGGAGGGATGGGAGTGTAAAGATAAGAGGGAAATTTAGTACTTCTTAAATTTAGTTTATTCTTAAAATGGACGTGTGCCGACCGTTAAAATTTTTTTATTTTTGTGTGATTGTAGCCTAATTCTTGACCAGTAGCCACAACAACCCTAAAGTATTTAGTGCAGCCTCTCCATTGCACCAATAGTGACAGAATGAAAGCTGAAAGCACTCATTGTAAGGCTTCCCCACCACAGTAAACCTAGCAGAAGATGCCCTTCTCATATACTCATCTCCAATATGCTTCCATGGTGTGATATATATATATATCTCTTATATATACATAAAAATGAGTTTCTGTCTGTCTAGACGTCTGTCTGTCTGGGCGTTCTTTATGCGCGACCAAACGACTGGACCGATCTTCACCAAATTTGGCACAGAGGTACATCAGGTGTCCAGGAAGGTTTTAGACTGGGTCTACGCTCTCTAAGATGTACCGTTTCTGAGATATTCCCAAAAAATGACCTGCATTAGCCAATAGAAGCCAGCAAGTCTTTCACTTAAGTCCGAACTGCCATTTACACGGTCACATGTCCCTTATTAGCCAATAGAAGCTCGCAGGTCCTACTCCAGGTTGCCATAACAACTGATCACGGGTTTTAGAAGTTCGCAGGTCCTTAAATATTCAGTCATATGACGTATGACAGCACAACTACACTGCTACATGCATGGGGCATGGGCCACTATTAAACGCACGGGCGCTGTGGAGTACACTGTTAAAGGGGTGGGCACTGTGGAGGTCACTGTTAAAGGGGCAGGCACTGCGGAGGTCACTGTTAAAGGGGCAGGCACTGCGGAGGTCACTGTTAAAGGGACAGGCACTGTGGAGGTCACTGTTAAAGGGGCGGCCACTATAAAGGTCACTTTTAAAGGGGTGGTCAATGTTAAAGGGGCGGGCATTGTGAAGTTCACTGTTAAAGGGGCGGGCACTGTGAAGTTCACTGTTAAAGGGGTGGTCAATGTTAAAGGGGTGGTCAATGTTAAAGGGGAGGGCACTGTTGAGGTCACTGCTAAAGGGCCAGGTACTGTGGAGGTCACTGTTAAAGGGGTGGGCACTGTGGAGGTCACTGTTAAAGAGGAGGGCACTGTGGGGGTCACTGTTAAAGGGGAGGGCACTGTGGAGGGCACTGTTAAAGGGCCAGGTACTGTGGAGGTCACTGTTAAAGGGGAGGGCACTGTGGAAGTCACTGTTAAAAGGGTGGGCAATGTGGAGGTCAATGTTAAAGGCCCGGCCACTGTGGAGGTCACTGTTAAAGGGCCGGCCACTGTGGAGGTCACTGTTAAAGGGGCGGCCACTGTGGAGGTCACTGTTAAAGGGGTGGGCGCTGTGGAGGTCATTGTTAAAGGAGTGGGTACTGTAGAGGTCACTATTATGGGAGAAACTGTTGATATCTTTTTACGACACATGGAAACATAAAATGAAATACATGAAATATACCCGTGCGAAGCCGGGTCCTTCTGCTAGTATATTTATAATGCTGCTCATATTTCTTTCTTATACCAGTGTAGTAGACTTTCACACTTGCGTTAAACTTTTCCATTATTGAGTTCCATCCTAGGGGCTAAATACTGTAAAAAAAAACAGGTTTATCCTAATGCATTCTGAATGAAGAACAATCAGTTCAGTATGCATCAGGATGTCTTCAGTTCAGTCACTTACAGTTTTTGGATGGAGAAAATACCGCAGCATGCTTTGGTATTTTCTCAGTCCAAAATTCCGGAACACTTGCCGGAATGCAGGATCCGACATTATTTTCCATTGAAATGCATTAAAGCCGGATCCGGCCCCAAGTGCCCAGAAAAAACTGATCCGGTTTTGGGGTCTGCGCATGTGCAGACCTTTAAAAGTGTAAAAAGATAAATACCAGATCAGCTTTTCCGGACGACAACCGGAGAGACGGATCCGGTATTGCAATGCATCTGTGAGATGGATCCGCATCCGGATCCATCTACAAATGGTATCCATTTGCGTACAGATTGCCGGAACTGCCTGCCGGAATCCAACAACGCAAGTGTAAAAGTACCCTAAGCATAACATCATGTGAGCCTTACACATGTATCATGTAACTCCTTACATCCACAGGTAAACAGTTGTTAACAAAGTTGGCTAGTGTGCATTCACATTTCAAGGGATTTGAAAATAAATCCCACTAGATGCAGATTCATATGTCTATCATGGCATGCATCATCAGTAATGTGTCATCATAAAATTAAATAATTTTTAAATCATGTTGTTATGTTAAACATTTTTTTGAAGTTTTGTAGATTTTTTTGTAGTGTTTTTTCATGTGACTATATAAAAAAAAATACTAAAATTGTGTAGTTTTCACACTGGACACTAATCCTAAAAAATGTTAGTCATTACATTATTATCACCACAGGCATAATTACAAAGACAGATATCACCTTTAGACAAGACAGGATCCACCATTAACATCAGGTGATATCACAGCTTATCTACTCCCTTCTGAACTCTGCATAGGTCACAAAGCATGCTTAGTTCAATCAAGAACCGCATCACCCCTTCTTAGGCTACTTTCACACTTGCGTTTTGGCTTTCCGTTTGTGAGATCCGTTCAGGGCTCTCACAAGTGGTCCAAAACGGATCAGTTTTTACCCTAATGCCTTCTTAATGGAAAAGGATCCGCTCAGAATGCATCAGTTTGCCTCCGTTCCATCTCCATTCCGCTTTGGAGGCGGACACCAAAACGCTGCTTGCATCGCCGTCTGATGAAACTGAGCCAAACGGATCCGTCCTTGCACACAATGTAAGTCCATGGGGACGGATCCGTTTTCTATGACACAATCTGGCACAATAGAAAACGGATCCGTGTTCCATTGACTTTCAATGGTGTTCAAGACTGATCTGTCTTGGCTATGTTAAAGATAAATGGATCCGTTCTGAACGGATGCAGACGGTTGTATTATCTGACCGGATCCGTCTCTGCAGATCCATGATGGATCCGCACCAAACGCGAGTGTAAAAGTAGCCTTAATTGCAATGTTACAGCGATGTCTCGACTTCAACTCAAAACATTGCTGTTATGCTTTAAATAAAACACTGTTGCAATTGAGAAGGAAAGCTGCGGTTCTTGATTGATATTATTATATGGGGCTTAACGGCCAGGATCTGACGCGGAGCACACCCTGTGTATTTCTGGTATAACTCAATGCAGGGGCATATTTAGAAATGACTGGGCCCCATAGCAAAAACATTTTATGGCCCCCCCTCCCCCCCGGATCTCCCACCCCCACATACCTCTCGGACCTCGCCGCCACATACGCAGCTCCTCATGCACTTGCGACGGTTACGCGTAGGACTGAGCACAGACAGTTGGTCACTGGCAACGCATTTGTGCCGGTGTAGGAAATGTATGAATCTAATTGTCTGTGTATTAAAGAAGATTGTTAAATTGTACAGGGCTCTGTAACACAAGAAGGTGAAAGTACATATCGTGGGGTGTGTATGTGTATTAGACAGAAGGTAGGGATATGCATCTTGTGTAGTTTGGGTATTAGGGAGAGTAAGGGGTATATATCTAGTGCTGATACACGTGTAGGTGAAGAGCGGCTCTGACATAATTTGTCTCTTTCATATTATAAGCTCCCCTTATATATAAGTTCTGAAGACTCAGGGGTGCTGGCTGGCTTGGCCTAAGGGGTGCTGGCTGGCTTGGCCGGGCAGAAGGAGTGTGGGAGACTGTGAGGCCTTTTTTCTCCAAGCTGCTCCGGAAAAAAAATAATTAATTACACCTCAGGTCAGACCACCAATCAGACCCCCAATGTTAATCAGACCTCAGCTGACATCCCCAATAAGATCCCCAATGTTAATAAGACCCCAATAAGACCTCAGATAACACCTCAGCTCAGACCCCAATATGAATGACCCTCAATCAGACCTCAGATAAGAGCCCCATGCCTCTGAGCAGTCCCCAGTAGCCTCATAGCAGGCCCCAATAGCCTCTCTATCAGCCCCCAGTGCCTCTCCATCAGCCCCCAGTGCCTATCCATCAGCCCCCAGTGCCTATCCATCAGCCCCCAGTGCCTCTCACCAGCCCCCAGTGCCTCTCACCAGCTCCAAGTGCCTCTCACCAGCCCCCAGTGCCTCTCACCAAGCTCCAAGTGCCTCTCACCAGCCCCAGTGCCTCTCTATCAGCCCCCAGTGCCTCTCCATCAGCCCCCAGTGCCTCTCATCAGCCCCCAGTGCCTCTCATCAGCCCCCAGTGCCTCTCATCAGCCCCCAGTGCCTCTCATCAGCCACCAGTGCCTCTCATCAGCCCGCAGTGCCTCTCATCAGCCCGCAGTGCCTCTCCATCAGCCCCCAGTGCCTCTCACCAGCCCCCAGTACCCTCTCCATCAGCCCCCAGTGCCTCTCACCAGCCCCCAGTACCATCTTCATCAGCCCCAGTGCGCCCTCCCCGGTATTAAAATAATTGGTGGGCAGTGCACCCTCCCCCCTCTGTATTAAAATCATTGGTGGGCAGTGCACCCTCCCCCCCTTGGTATTAAAATCATTGGTGGGCAGTGCACCCTCCCCCCCCTCCCCCCTCAGTATTAAAATCATTGTTGAGCAGTGCACCCCCCCTCGGTATTAAAATCATTGGTGGGCTGTGTGCCCCCCCTCCCCTGTATTAAAATCTTTGGTGGGCAGTGCGGACCCCCCCCACATCCTTGGTGGCAGCGGCAGTTCCGATCGGAGTCCCAGCAGTGTAATGCTGGGGCTCCGATCAGTTACCATGGCAGCCAGGAGGCTACTGAAGTCCTGTCTGCCATGGCCAGTTACTCTGCAGCATACTTACATGCGTTGTGGCCGCCTGGCGCTCCTTCTTCTTGTAACTCGTCACAGGTCTGTGCGGCACATTGCTTATGCTTATAGCAATGCGCCGCACAGACATGTGACGAGTTACAAGAAGGAGGAGCACCCGGCAGCCACAGCGCATGTAAGTATGCTGCAGAGTAACTGGCCATGGCAGACAGGACTTCAGTAGCGTCCTGACTGCCATGGTAACCGATCGGAGCCGCTGCCACCAATGAGGGGGGGTACAGCTTTACTGTGGCTCTCCTGGCTTGGGGGTCCCGTGGGCCCCCCTGACTTAGGGGCCCGGTCGCAATTGCGACCACTGCGACCTCTATATCTACGCCAGTGACTCAATGGACTTTGAAAATATGGTGCTGCTGATTTCTTACTCTACAGAGCATGCCATACAACCCAATAAGGTCCCTCCTGTCCATTGTGTCTATGGCCTATGTGGCAGCTGTCAAAGAACAGGAGGTCTTGACATATTATAGTGGCCCGTGTGAAGACTTCATGATTTTAAGATTTTTTAAAAAAATACAGTTAACATAACATGTTGTTTTATCCAGCAAAGTTGTGATACACTGGACTGGCATATCTGCTTTTTAAAGTATGACTATGACTTTAATTCATTTTTGTTTGATTGTGGAGGAGGCTTCATCCAGGAATCTTAACAATTAAATACTTTTACATGAAAAGCATTCTATGATTATTAGACATTTTTCATCTATAACGTAGTGATATTGGCAAAATAGCCAAGACATCATTCATAAAAGACAAGCCAAACCTACAGTAAATAAAGCTTTGATTCCACCATCTGTGAATGTCTTTTTTGACGAGTGGTGTTGTTAATTGAGAAGATACATCTTGACTGTATAATGTCAGTCAACAGAAAAAACACTCCAGTGACCACTATGTGCCCTCATGTTGGTTAGTCAAGCAGACAAAGACATTTATCCAAAATATAAGGAAATTATAGTACAGTACCTAACAGTGCAGCAATAATCATGCAGGGAAATCTACGCAAATAACATAGCGTACAATATTTTACATCTTCTTACTTTTGTTTGTGTTGAGTTGAATCATTGTCTTCTAAGCTGACCTTCATAAAAACTTCTGCTGGAGTACAGCTAACAATAGCCATAAAGCTGTTTTATGCCGTTTTCCAAACAAGGTCTCTTACAGCCATGGTAATTGTAGTTTTACTAGACCTCTAAATGTGAAGCAGCCACTTATTAAGTTTTGATGTGGAGAGCTGATTAGACAAGTTAAACAGAAAGGTACAATTTATGCCCAGAACCACATGTTCATGTACTGTAGTCCCTCTATTGCTGGTGCTTGGCACTTATTCACATAATAAGTCCTGCCAGCTTCAGCTTTATGCTATTTACAAGTTACAAGCAGTAAAGAGGAAAGATGCCGGATTTTACATGAAATAATATTCATAAATCTTCTCATGGGAAATTACATACAGCTTAGAGATTCATTAGGTCTATATTAGGTTCTCTTCGATGCCCTTGTCACCCAAAACAAAACCAATGGGATACATTATATAAACTGCCCTTTGAAAAGTTAATTATAAGTACAGTTATAAATGTTTTTTTTTTGCACAATTACATTGACAAAAAAAAATAAAAAATCTAATAATCAAGTAAGAGAATCTAAACAGCAGAAAAGCTTGGACATTTGGACAAAGCTGAATTATAATTGTGGGCAAATCTTTAAGACTTTGTAGCCTCAGGATGCACAGGCGGCTTATAACCATTGTGATAACAGCGAAATATGGGTGGTATTAGTAAATGTCAAAGTTGCTAGCTGAAAGCTGAAAGGCAACATAAATTTGTGCAAAGAACCTAAGACGAATTCTACAAGAGAGTGACTGAGAATCTATGAAGATAATAGATTGGCTACATTAAGCTGTCCATATACATTAGATTAATGTTGGCAGAACCCGAAGATCTAATGTGTATGGGGGTGTTATGATTTTTCCCTGACAGATGTCAGATGTCTTGGGGAAGAACGATCAGGCGGTTGAGTTTCAACATGTCTAATTTTTGTTTGTTCTCCATGGTAATTAACTGCCACAGGTGTCTGGCAGCGAATTAGTCCCCTCTTGTAATGTGCATGTGTATGGGGGAATCGGGAGCAGTAGTTGGTAACTAAATAAGCTTTCAACTGACAGCCGTTTAATGTATATGGCCGACCAGGAGTCTGACATCAGGAAATTCATTATTCTACCAGGCATGATGCCTTGTAGGGCTAGCTCAGCTTAATGTAATGCTACTTTTCACTTAGTGATTCATGTCTTCATTCTGGAGAAAAAGTATTTTTAATCCACATTCAAATGCGCAGTTAAGTGCACCAAAGGAGAGCCCAAGCTGTTCTGTGGATCCTTGCTCTTCCTGCATCCTCTGCTAGCCCTTCCATCACTTTCTTGATTGACAGGGCCATGCGAGGTAACTATGCAGGAGCCTGGCCCTGTCAATCAAGAACTAATCTTAGGGTAGGCCATCAACATTAAATCAGAGGGCGTCCTGTTACCAGGACCCTCCCTAATAAGCAGAACAAGGAAGACGTACAATACTAGCAGTCTTTATGCCTCTGTGTCTGGTACTGCAGTCTAGCCAATTCAAAGTGAATGGCTTGAGGTGCAGTACCAAGCACAGCCACTCGAGCTTTGATTTTTCTGTTGCAGAACAGCAGGGATGGGGCAGCTGTGAGCGCAGCAGTTCTCTCATTTATTGCATTGATTCTAGGGGAGGAAAATTCGAATATGACTCAGTTTGGTGGCACAATAAATTTAAAGAGTCACTATACAGTGGCATGCAAAAATTTGTGACAAAATTACTGTTAGTGTGAGCAGTTAAGGCTACTTTCACACTTACGTTTTGTGCGGATCCGTTATGGACGGATGCATTCAGATAATACAACCGTCTGCATCCGTTCAGAACGGATTCGTTTGTATTATCTTTAACATAGCTAAGACGGATCCGTCTTGAACACCATTGAAAGTCAGTGGAGGACGGATCCGTTTTCTATTGTGCCAAATTGTGTCACTGAAAACGGATCCATCCCCATTGACTTTTGTGTGCCAGGATGGATCCGTTTGGCTCAGTTTCATCAGACGGTCACCAAAACGCTGCAAGCAGCGTTTTGGTGTCCGTCTCCAAAGCGGAATGGAGACTGAACTGATGCAAACTGATGCATTCTGAGCGGATCCTTTGCCAATAAGAATGCATTAGAATGCAAACTGATCCGTTTTGGACCGCTTGTGAGAACCCTGAACGGATCTCAAACGTAAAGCCAAAACGCGAGTGTGAAAGTAGACTAAGCAAGTTGAAGATGATAAGATCTCCAAAAGACATAAAGTTAAAGATGAAACACAACATTTTAAGCTATATCAGTGTATTATTTAGGTTTTGTACAATTGTAGAGTAAAAAAATTAAAGGAGTACCTTGCAAAAGTACGGGAACCCAAGGAGATTTGACATGTTCACAAGCATTGTTAGGAAAAGCCAGGTGATGCAAATTTCAAAGCTTTATAAATACCCAGTCTTTGGGACTCTTTGTCCCAAAAACATCAGCCATGGGTTCTTCTAAGCAGCTGCCTAACACTCTGTAAGTCGAAATGATTGAGGCCTACAAAGCAGTAGAAAGCTATAATCCATTTCCTCAGTTTGAAATATAATGAAGAAATGGCAATTAAGGCTACTTTCACACTCGCGTTTTGGGTTTCCGTTTGTGAGATCCGCCATGGGCTCACACAAGTGGTCCAAAATGGATTAGTTTTGTCTTAATGCATTCTGAATGGAAAAGGATCTGCTCAGAATGCATCAGTTTTCCTCCAATCAGTCTCCATTCCTCTCTGGAGGTGGACACCAAAACGCAGCATTTTGCTGTCCGCTTGACGAAACTGAGCCAAACGGTTCCGTCCTGGCACACAATGTAAGTCAATGGGGACGGATCTGTTTTCTCTGACACAATCTGGTACAACAGAAAACGGATCCGTCTCCCATTGAGTTTCAATGGAGTTCATGACGGATCCGTCTTGGCTATGTTACAGATAATACAAACGGATAGGTTCATGACGGATGCATGCGGTTGTATTATTGTAACGGATCCGTTTTTGCATATCCATGACGCCCAAAAGGCGAGTGTGAAAGTAGCCTAACAGGAACAGTAGAGGTCAAGAGAAAGTCTGGAAGACCAAGAAAAATTTCAAGGACAGACTTGTAGGATTGCTAAAAAGGCAAATCAGAACCCCTGCTTGACTGCAAAAGACCTTCAGGAAGATATAGTAGACTCTGGAGTTGTGGTGCATTCTTCTACTGTTCATCGACACCTGCACAAATATGGTTTTCATGGAAGAGTCATCCGAAGAAAACCTCTCTTGTGTCCTAACCACAAAATTCAGTGTCAGAAGTTTGCAGAAGAACATCTAAAAAGCCTGTGAGAGGAGCACAATGAGGGCATAACTATGAATGGGGCACAATGAAGGGATAAGTATTTAAGGGGGCACAATGTGAGCATAACAACTGTTAGGGGGCACAATGTGGGCATAACTACTGTTATGGGGCACACATCTGTACAAAACTAAAGGTTGTACAATGAGGGCAATACTACTGCTAGGGGGTGGGGGGGGGGGGCCAGAGAAAGGACCCGCCCCGGGCGCCAAACAACCTAGGCACGCCACTGGAAAATTTAAATGTACAGACGCAGCCGAGCTAAACTTGAGCTAAACAAGAAAAAGTTAAGTAAATTTTCTATGATTTTAATGGCTTTTGTCACGAGATAACCAAAACAATACTGTGATATATGTTATCAGAGTCAATTTTATCTTGGCTACATCTGTAGATTAATTATGTTAGTGCATGGATACAGAAGGATATGTTTGGAATTGGATTACATGGTATTAGTATGTGAATCTCATGATAAAATATGTAACATACGTCTGCAAAGTCCCAAGGAAAGAGAACCATCTCACCAATGCCACCTTGTGAAAGTAGCTTCCTAAGAGTCAAAATTGTACGTTTTAACAAGCCTTAGGAGTGGACATGACAGCTGTTTTGGGGTGCTTGCTCCTACAGTTGCAAGAAAAAGTATGTGAACCCTTTGGAATGATATGGATTTCTGCACAAATTGGTCATAAAATGTGATCTGATCTTCTTCTAAGTCACAACAATAGACAATCACAGTCTGCTTAAACTAATAACACACAAAGAATTAAATGTTACCATGTTTTTATTGAACACACCATCTAACCATTCACAGTGCAGGTGGAAAAATTATGTGAACCCTTGGATTTAATAACTGGTTGAACCTCATTTGGCAGCAATAACTTCAACCAAACGTTTCCTGTAGTTGCAGATCAGACTGCACAAATGTCAGGAATAATTCTTGACCATTCCTCTTTACAGAACTGTTTCAGTTCAGCAATATTCTTGGGATGTCTAGTGTGAATAGCTTTCTTGAGGTCATGCCACAGGATCTCAATCGGGTTGAGGTCAGGACTCTGACTGGGCCATTCCAGAAGGCGTGATTTCTTCTGTTTAAGCCATTCTGTTGTTGATTTACTTCTATGCTTTGGGTTGTTGTCCTGTTGCAACACCCATCTTCTGTTGAGCTTCAGCTGGTGGACAGATGGCCTTATGTTCTCCTGCAAAATGTCTTGATAAACTTGGGAATTTATTTTTCCTTTGATTATAGCAATTCGTCCAGGCCCTGACGCAGCAAAACAGCCGCAAACCATGATGCCCCCACCACCATACTTCAAAGTTGGGATAAGGTTTTGATGTTGGTGTGCTGTGCCTCTTTTTCTCCACACATAGTGTTGTGTGTTTCTTCCAAACAACTCAACTTTGGTTTCATCTGTCTACAGAATATTTTGCCAGTACTGCTGTGGAACATCCAGGTGCTCTTGTGCAAACTGTAAACGTGCAGCAATGTTTCTTTTTGGACAACAGTGGCTTCCTCTGTAGTATCCTCCCATTAAATCCATTCTTGTTTAGTGTTTTACATATCGTAGATTCACTAACAGGGATGTTAGCATATGCCAGAGACTTTTGCAAGTCTTTAGCTGACACTCTAGGATTCTTCTTCACCTCATTGAGCAGTCTGTGCTGTGCTCTTGCAGTCATCTTTACAGGACAGCCACTCCTAGGGAAAGTAGCAGCAGTGCTGAACTTTCTCCATTTATAGACAATTTGTCTTACCATGGACTGATGAACAGCAAGGCTATTGGAGATACTTGTATAACCCTTTCCAGCTTTATGCAAGTCAACAATTCTTAATCGTAGGTCTTCTGAGAGCTCTTTTGTGCGAGGCATCATTCACATCAGGCAATGCTTCTTGTGAAAAGCAAACCCAGAACTGGTGTGTGTTTTTTATAGGGCAGG
Organism: Bufo bufo; assembly: GCF_905171765.1. NCBI lineage: Eukaryota > Metazoa > Chordata > Amphibia > Anura > Bufonidae > Bufo > Bufo bufo. Next base: position 195,038,867 of record NC_053393.1, read on the forward strand.
GCAGCTGTAACCAACACCTCCAATCTCATCTCATTGATTGGACTCCAGTTGACTGACACCTCACTCCAATTAGCTCTTGAAGATGTCATTAGTCTAGGGGTTCACATACTTTTTCCATCTGCACTGTGAATGTTTAGATGGTGTGTTCAATAAAAACATGGTAACATTTAATTCTTTGTGTGTTGTTAGTTTAAGCAGACTGTGATTGTCTATTGTTGTGACTTAAATGAAGATGAGATCACATTTTATGACCAATTTGTGCAGAAATCCATATAATTCCAAAGGGTTCACATACTTTTTCTTGCAACTGTATCAGTACGGAGTACAAAGAGGCATCTCCCAAGGTAAGAGAACCATCACCCTAAATACAATCAGAGATTATGATATTTGGTCTGATGTCAAACTGTTAATTTTTCAGCTTGTAAAGTAACATTGAGTTATCACATGCTAAGGGGCAATTACATATTTTATCAAATTTTTGAGCAAAATATAGAAAATAAACAACCTTATATTCTGTAATCACTATAAATACTGTATATAGAATATAAATTTATTAGCTCATTCCTGAGGTGTTTGATCCATAGTATCATTTTAGAGAAACCAGTGCTTTTTGTTGTTTTTTCCATTTAATCTCAGGAGCTATAAAAACAAACAAAAAAAAACACATCCTTGCAATAGTGGTTACGGGAGATCTTATTTTCTTACAGCTGCACGTTTGTCCGCCCTTTACATCCAGCTCAAAAAATGTCCAGCACTTGCCCTAATGTATGGATTCAAATCTAAACGGCACTGAATCTCAAAAACAGAGAATGTCATGTTTAGACATGTAGTTTTTTTATGGACTCTCTTGTAGTCACTTTTTTACAGGCTTCTCTAGTTGTTTCTTGTGGCCAGAGGCATATACAAAGCAGGGACAATATTGCAAATATGAAATATAAACTCTGTCCCCACAAGGGCCTGGTGTTTGTTTCCCCTCGAACCCTCTTTCACTATTCCTTGACAAATCCCAACTGACTTGTTTGATGACAATGCCAGTCCTCTGGAGAGGGACGTCTATAGCTTCTTACCACTCAATAACAGAGGAAATTGGGTCAACAAGGACTTGACTGCCTCTCTCCTTAGGCATCATAGCGGGCACATTGGCTGCTTTTATAGTATGTGTGCACCCTTGCAAATCTTCAGTGAACAACATCGGCATTTGATTATTAAACTTGGAAACCATTTTAAAACAGGTATCCGAAGTCGGCTTTAGTACTAATTGATACCTCGGTACCGAAGCCGACTTTGGAACCAAGTTTTAAAATGGTTTACAAGTTGAAAAGTGAAATCCCGAAGTTATTCACCAAAGTCTTACGAGACTTCAGTGATAACGAATTTGCCTTGCTGGAGACGAGCATTAAAACGAAGTTTGGAGCGAAGCGACTTTGGATCTAGGATCTGAAGCTTGCTTAGCTCATCCCTAGTTATAACAACCCCTGAAGAAATGTATCTAGTGTGATCTATATTTGGGAACTGATAAATTATCTCTTTATTACTAGTGTTGATCGCGAATATTCTAATCGCTAATTTTTATTGCGGATATCGGCACTTCGAGAAGATGTAGAATATAGTACTATATATTTGTAATCGTGAATATTATAGATTTTTTTTTCATCAGAAACCTCCCTTCTTGCTTGTGGGCCAATGAGAAGGATGTCAGAGCTTAGCAACATCCCTAGCAACCAATAGGAAAGTTGCATACCCCTTTACTATATAGGAAACTCCCCAGCAGCCATTTTTTGCAGTTCTGAGAGAGAGAGAGCAGTGACATTGCTGTGCTCTGTGCTTTCATCTGGATCCTATTCCTTATCCAATTACATTAGATAGTTAGTTAGCTCATATATATAATACAGATAGTTAGTGGGAGATAGTCAGTGTAGGTTAGATCGTGATATAGTGTAGCTGATAGGTTCCAGTGCAGGGTGTTAGGTAGTTGTGATAGGAATTACTGTTTCTCTGTTGTCCATACATACATGCTGCAGACATAGTGCTGTGATGTCACAACAATACTTAGTGCACCAATCAGAAATACAGTATGTACTGAGACCTGTTAAAATGTGTAGTTGCATGTATTGCGCAAAAATTATGCACATCGTTAGTGCCAACTCGCGCAATCGCGAAAATAATGACTGGAGATCACGCATTCTAGAATTCTCAAATTTATTGCGAATATTATGCGAAAAATTCGCGAAATATTGTGAAAACGAATATTGCTTATGCCGCTCATCACTATTTATTACTCACTAATAGGTATGATCCTAATATAAATATTATGTTACCTTGTATCATTTATTTGTGTCAGTATAAGGCTATGTTCACATCAGCGTTCAGCCTTTCCATTCTCCTGCTCCGTTATAGGAGCAGGAAAACGGAAAGGACGGATTCGGCTCATAACTGAGCCGAACGGAGCCTACGGACCTCATAGACCCCCATAGACTATAATGGGGTCCGTTAGGTTTCCGCTCAGAAGATGATTTTGGAGCGGAGACAAAAGTCCTGCATGCAGGAGAACGGAAAGGCTGAACGCTGATTTGAACAAGGCCTAACAAGTGACACCATATTTTAATATGATGGACTGCCATGCGTGCAAAATCTACCACCCACCTATAAAATTATAGGACACATATTGCTGTCTGCAGTTTGTAAGCATTTACAGGGATTATTTTATCCTACCTCCTCCTAGACAGGAAGTAATTGTAGGCCCCAATTGCTTCAATCGGTAATGTTTTTTATTTTTGCTGTTTTGTTTAATTTTTCATCGTTTTCTCTATTGTGTTCAATAAATCCTATCATCCATTACCTCTGGAAAGAATCATTAACTAAATTGCACTGCAGACTTTGTACTTGAGCTGTGAATAGACATTTTGTGACTTAAATTACAGATGTATGAGGTTTTAAGCAGCATAAGATCTATCAAAGTAATGATAAGCAGCACTCTATTTACTACCTGCATACAATATAAGCACATAACATTATACAATGAGTCTTTTCTTTGCTGGCAGGTAGTATAACATTTCTAATGCTTGTATCTCTACTCAGAAATATGTTTTTTCATCTCTTTTTTCGCCTGACAAAATGTAAATTTGTGACTATTACACAGAAAAGAAATAGTATATTTCTCTAAATATTTGAGCTGTTCTTGTGGGAAAAGATCATATCATTTAAACAAAATAAAACAATATATTAAATCGATATATTACTGTACCTAAAACGTGTTATAGTTCCAAATAATTAAAACAACTCAGCAAGTGAGTAAAAGCATGTGTGTATTTATTTCTTTAATTTTAAAGGGATTTTAAGGTTTTAAAGGGAATGTATCAACTGTATTTTTTTCCCTAAGGGAATCTGTCACCACAATTGTAAACTATTATCTGTAGCAATACTTGAGTAGTAACATAATAACATAGTTTATAAGGCCGAAAAAAGACATCTGCCCATCCAGTTCGGCCTGTTATCCTGCAAGTTGATCCAGAGGAAGGCAAAAAAAAAAACCTGTGAGGTAGAAGCCAATTTTCCCCACTTAAGGGGGAAAAAATTCCTTCCCAACTCCAATCAGAATAACTCCCTGGATCAACGACCCCTCTCTAGTAGCTATAGCCTGTAATATTATTACACTCCAGAAATACATCCAGGCCCCTCTTGAATTCCTTTATTGTACTCATCATCACCACCTTCCATAGTCTCACTGCTCTTACCGTAAAGAATCCTTTTCTATGTTTGTGTACAAACCTTCTTTCCTCCAGACGCAGAGGATGTCCCCTCGTCACAGTCCTGGGGATAAATAGATGATGGAAGAGATCTCTGTACTGACCCCTGATATATTTATACATAGTTATTACATCTCCCCTCAGTCGTTTCTTTTCTAAAGTGAATAACCCTAATGTTGATAATCTTTCAGGGTACTGTAGTTGCCCTATTCCAGTTATTACTTTAGTTGCCCTCCTACCATTAATAACCACCCTCTGTTTTCTATCATTGAGCCAGTTACTTACCCACATACAGACATTTTCTCCCAGTCCAAGCATTCTCATTTTATATACTAACCTTTCATGCGGTACAGTGTCAAATGCTTTGGAGAAGTCCAGATATACGACATCCATTGATTCACCGCTGTCAAGTCTAGAACTTACCTCCTCATAGAAACTGATTAAATTAGTTTGACATGACCGATCCCTCATGAAGCCATGCTGATATGGCGTTATTTGCTTATTTTCATGAACATAAAGTTTACTGAACATAAAGTATCGAGTTTGCCATTTTTATTTTCGTACTGCACCCATTCTTTGTCTGTTAGCACTCAGAGCTGTGCTTTAAAACGGTCCGAACTGGTGTTGCATGTCAACATAATGAAGAGGACCTCTATGCACGTGCATAGCAGTCCTGACAATGTATTTAATTTCAGCTTTAAATGCTGATAGCGAGTGAAGTGCCATATTTATCCAACCAATCAAGTAATGCCTCAAGAGAGACCCGGATCTTCGAAATAGACTAGCATATTGTCTGCATACAATGACAATTTCTCAATGATACCTTCGATATACCATCCCTCTAATTTTGGACTATTATAAATCATAGAAATCAAAGGTTCCATGACTAAAGCAAAAAACAGGGGTAAAAGCAGGCAACCCTGTAATGTACCTGTCTACAGTGGTAATGAACCCGAGTGGTAGGTTTCAAATACAACAAATGTAGTGAGTGCAATACATTTTTCGGAATACCTAACTTTCTTAAAGTATGCCACATAAAATCCAATTCTGCCAAGTCAAAAGACTTCTCATTGTCTAGATATATGCTATAGCTCTGCCACCATCATTATCATGGCCAATCTGTAAGTTAGTAAAAAAAAAAAAAGCATCTCAGATTAATATCTACTGTTTTCCTTAGCCTAAAGCCAGATTGTTCTGTGCTAACTACAGAAAGGATCACAGCTGCCAGTCGTAGAGCCAGGACTTTTGCTAATATCTTAGCATCTAAGTTTATAAGAGATATGATCTGATAAGAACTGCACAGATCATAGGGCCTCCCAGGCTTGTGGATTACAATAGTGACCTCATAAAAGGATAGTGATAAAGAAATATTCTCTAAAGAGTATTCCACATATATTTTATGCCACTGAGCCGGGAAATCATTTGGACCTGGAGTCCTATCTGCTGCCATGGAGTTAATTGCATGTTGGGTTTCCACATCTGAAATGGTCACATCCATTCTAGTTGAGCCACCTGAGATAGGGAGGTAGATCAATATCATCAAGATAGGGAGACATCTCCTTAGCGGTCTGCCACTCCTTAGACATATATAAGTTAGTGTAATAATGGATGAATTGGGATCAAATACTTTTGGGATCCATTAGTAGCTCACCTGAGTCTGATCTAATGCCTGCCACTATTGTCTGAGGGGTTTCTGCCGTAGCCAAAAAAGCCATGGTTCTCCCACTCTATACGCCGCAATTACTGAAATAAGGGCTCTCCTCATCACTGCCAAGAACAACCCTCAAGGGGGCATGATTGGACATAATCCTAGGCAAATAATCTGCAGCATAGATATGTAGGAGGCAGTCTGAGCTGGCAAAAGCCAGATATATTCGTGACAGAGTTTTCAGAGGCCGTAAAACAAGAGAATTGTGTAATTCCCGGATGTAACCACATAGGAATCAAACAATTCGCTTGTCCCCCATACAGAATCAACGTTTCTGGGCAGCAGATCGCTGTTTAGAAAGCACAATCTTCTGCCCAGAAATGATAATTGGTGTGCCTGCATGATCAACAGGATCACTCATTGAATGAGCATTTTGCTCGTTCAACGGGTGACCGGCGACACATTTAGAGGGCAGATTGTCGGAAACATTGGGCAGAATATTGGCCAGAATATTGGGGAGTGTAAATTGACCAATACTCTTACTAAACAATATCTGTCAGGAACTTACCCAGCCAGGTTCCAGAACATGGTTATTCCAGGATGGTTGTAATGCCAATCAGCCAAGGTCTGACTGGTAGGCCTATCAGTGAGTTTGGACACCAGGCCATTCTGATCCCTGGCTTGGCATTCAATCCGAGAACTTATTTACTGCTTGTCTGTGTCTGTGATTCTTTGATGCCTGGCTTTAAATCAGTGCAAGCTGCTCAACAAGCTTCATTTTGATTTTACTGACTTAATAGCATCTAGTGCTCCCTTTGCCCTTTCAGTTGATCATCTGTAAGCTATGTGCCTATGTCTGTAATATTAAAGATGAAGGTAAAGATAGAACAGTCATCTCTATTGACGAAACATAAAAAATTTCTGGAACCAAAAATTGAATTGTCGAACAGTGCAACTTTGATATCTGCAATCTGTATTATAAAGAAAGAACATCCCCCTCTGATGGAGAGCCAAAATGGAGAGCTGCTCTATAAGAAATGCTCCCCATTCTGGTAAACACAAACTGTCATATAAATGGCTGCCATGTAATACTACATTTCAGGCCAGACAAAGCTTTCTCTAGAGGTTTGCTGTTGCTATCTTTACTAGAGTTGAGCGGACACCTGGATGTTCGGGTTCGGCAGGTTCGGCGAACTTGAAAAAAAAGTTCGGGTTCGGAACCCGAACTTGACCCGAACTTGACCCTGAACCTGAACCCCATTGAAGTCAATGGGGACCCGAACTTTTGGGCACTAAAATGTCTCTAAAATAGTCCTGGAAAGGGCTAGAGGGCTGCAAAAGGCATCAAAATGTGCTTAAGAGCATGACAACTGTTCTGCAAACAAATGTGGATAGGGAAATGACTTAAAATAACATAAAATACTGAAAAATAAAAAATAACAATCTGGATCTAGGAGTAGGAGGTTGAGGAGGCGGTGGATGTGGTGGTGTAGGTTGACGTGACGGTGTAGGTGGAAGCGGCGGTGAAGGAGGAATAGGTAGCCAACACTGATTTTGTTATTTTTTATTTTAAATTAGGGTATCCCCCAAAATATTGGGACATATAACAAAATAAAACTAAGAATAAGTGCACTTGAGTACAAGAATGGATGGTTGAGGCTGGTATAAATGTCTATTCTGCACAAGGTACGGACAAGTCCTGTGGGATCCATGCCTGGTTCATTTTAATAAACGTAAGCTTGTCCACATTGGCTGCAGCCTGTGATAATGCTCTCTGCCGTGCTAAACACAGGTTCACACTATACACTGGCTGCAGGGCAGGTCAGCACCTCCATGGCTGACAAAGCATTTCCACATTTTGGCCATGCTAATCCTGCTTTCTCAGGTGCTGGTGGTGCCCCAGCTGCGTTGGCGACCTCTTCCTCCTCCTCTGCCTTCGCCTTGTGCTTCCACTGTGCCCCCGCTGTCAGGTGGGAATGCTATCATCAGCGTGCGCTTGTAGTCGCGCATCTTCCAATCAGTAACAGATGTTTTCACAAAATTTAGTTCCCTGTCAGCAATGCAGAGCAGGGGTTCATTCACGGAAAAAGGGGGTTCATGTCACCTAGCAATAGAACAGAGGATTTTGAGAGATTTAGGCCCCTGTCAGCAATGCAGAGCAGGGGTTCATTCACTGCAAAAGGGGGATCATGTCACCCAGCAATACAACAGAGGATTTTGAGGGATTTAGGCCCCAGTCAGCAATGCAGAGCAGGGGTTCATTCACGGCAAAAGGGGGTTCATGTCACCCAGCAATACAACGGAGGATTTTGAGGGATTTAGGTCCCAGTCAGCAATGCAGAGCAGGGGTTCATTCACGGCAAAAGGGGGTTCATGTCACCCAGCAATAGAACAGAGGATTTTGAGAGATTTAGGCCCCTGTCAGCAATGCAGAGCAGGGGTTCATTCACGGCAAAAGGGGGATCATGTCACCCAGCAATACAACGGAGGATTTTGATGGATTTAGGTCCCAGTCAGCAATGCAGAGCAGGGGTTCATTCACGGCAAAAGGGGGCTCATGTCACCCAGCAATAGAACAGAGGATTTTGAGAGTTTTAGGCCCCTGTCAGCAATGCAGAGCAGGGGTTTATTCACGGCAAAAGGGGGTTCATGTCACCCAGCAATATAACAGAGGATTTTGAGAGATTTAGGCCCCAGTCACCCAGGCACAGCAGGGGTTCATTCACGGCAAAAGGGGTTTCATGTCACCCAGCAATAGAACAGAGGATTTTGAGAGATTTAGGCCCCTGTCAGCAATGCACAGCAGGGGTTCATTCACGGCAAAAGGGGGATCATGTCACATAGCAATACAACAGAGGATTTTGAGAGATTTAGACCCCAGTCACCCAGGCACCTCAGGGGTTCATTCACGGCAAAAGGGGGTTCATGTCACCCAGCAATAGAACAGAGGATTTTGAGAGATTTAGGCCCCTGTCAGCAATGCAGAACAGTGGTTCATTCATGGCAAAAGGGGGTTCATGTCATCCAGCAATAGAACAGAGGATTTTGAGAGTTTTAGGCCCCTGTCAGCAATGCAGAGCAGGGGTTCATTCATGGCAAAAGGGGGTTCATGTCACCCAGCAATACAACAGAGGATTTTGAGAGATTTAGGCCCCAGTCACTCAGGCACAGCAGGGGTTCATTCACGGCAAAAGGGGTTTCATGTCACCCAGCAATAGAACAGAGGATTTTGAGAGATTTAGGCCCCTGTCAGCAATGCAGAGCAGGGGTTCATTCACGGCAAAAGGGGGTTCATGTCACCCAGCAATAGAACAGAGGATTTTGAGAGATTTAGGCCCCTGTCAGCAATGCAGAGCAGGGGTTCATTCATGGCAAAAGGGGGTTCATGTCACCCAGCAATACAACAGAGGATTTTGAGAGATTTAGGCCCCAGTCACTCAGGCACAGCAGGGGTTCATTCACGGCAAAAGGGGTTTCATGTCACCCAGCAATAGAACAGAGGATTTTGAGAGATTTAGGCCCCTGTCAGCAATGCAGAGCAGGGGTTCATTCACGGCAAAAGGGGGTTCATGTCACCCAGCAATAGAACAGAGGATTTTGAGAGATTTAGGCCCCTGTCAGCAATACAGAGAAGGGGTTCATTCACGGTAAAAGGGGGATCATGTCACCCAGCAATACAACAGAGCATTTTGAGAGATTTAGGCCCCAGTCACCCAGGCACAGCAGGGTGATTATTTCAATTTAGGGCACTAAAATTGGCATTTTTTTATTTATTAAAATGGCTCTAAAATATTCCTCGAAAAGGCTAGAGGGATGTTAAAGGCAGTAAAATGTGCTTACGAGCATGGCAACTGCTCTGCAAACAAATGTGGATAGGGAAATAACTTAAAATGAAATAAAATAATTAAAAATTACAAATTATTAACCTGCAACTCAGAGAAGGAGATGGATATGGAGTCAGAGGTTGAGGAGGCAGTGAATGTGGGTTGTAGGTGGAGGCAGCAATGGAGGAGGAACAGGTAGCCAACAATTTATTTATTTATTTTTTATTGGGGTAGGTAGCCCCCAAAATATTGGGACAAATAAAAAAAAAGAAAACAAAGAATCATTGCACTTGACTTGAGTACAAGAATGTATGTTTATTGGTGGTATAAATACAGTCAGGTCCATAAATATTGGGACATCGACACAATTCTAAAATTTATGGCTCTATACACCACCACAATGGATTTGAAATGAAACAAACAATATATGCTTTAACTGCAGACTGTCAGCTTTAATTTGAGGGTATTGACATCCAAATCAGGTGAACAGTGTAGGAATTACAACAGTTTGTATATGTGCCTCCCACTTGTTAAGGGACCGAAATGAATGGGACAATTGGCTTCTCAGCTGTTCCATGGCCAGGTGTGTGTTATTCCTTCATAATCCCAATTACAATGAGCAGATAAAAGGTCCAGAGTTCATTTCAAGTGTGCTATTTGCATTTGGAATCTGTTGCTGTCAACTCTCTAGATGAGATCCAAAGAGCTGTCACTATCAGTGAAGCAAGCCCTCATTAGGCTGAAAAAACAAAACAAACCCATCAGAGAGATAGCAAAAACATTAGGCGTTGCCAAAACAACTGTTTGGAACATTCTTAAAAAGATGGAATGCACCGGTGAGCTCAGCAACACCAAAAGACCCGGAAGACCACGGAAAACAACTGTGGTGGATGACCGAAAAATTCTTTCCCTGTTGAATAAAACACACTTCACAACAGTTGGCCAGATTAAGAAAACTCTCCGGGAGGTAGGTGTATGTGTGTCAAAGTCAACAATCAAGAGAAGACTTCACCAGAGTGAATACAGAGGGTTCACCACAAGATGTAAACTATTGGTGAGCCTGAAAAACAAGAAGGCCAGATTAGAGTTTGCCAAACGACATCTAAAAAAGCCTTCACAGTTCTGGAACAACATCCTATGGACAGATGAGACCAAGATCAACTTGTACCAGAGTGATGGGAAGAGAAGAGTATGGAGAAGGAAAGGAACTGCTTGTGCTCCTAAGCATACCACTTCATCAGTGAAGCATGGTGGTGGTAGTGTCATGGCGTCGGCATGTATGGCTGCCAATGGAACTGGTTCTCTTGTATTTATTGATCATGTGACTGCTGACAAAAGCAGCAGGATGAATTCTGAAGTGTTTCGGGCAATATTATCTGCTCATATTCAGCCAAATGCTTCAGAACTCATTGGACAGCGCTTCACAGTGCAGATGGAGAATGACCCAAAGCATACTGCAAAAGCAACCAAAGAGTTTTTTAAGGGAAAGAAGTAGAATGTTATGCAATGGCCAAGTCAATCACCTGACCTGAATCCGATTGAGCATGCATTTCACTTGCTGAAGACAAAACTGAAGGGAAAATGCCCCAAGAACAAGCAGGAACTGAAGACTCTTGCAGTAGAGGCCTGGCAGAGCATAACCAGGGATGAAACCCAGTGTCTGGTGATGTCTATGCGTTCCAGACTTCAGGCTGTAATTGACTGCAAAGGATTTGCAACCAAGTAATAAAAAGGGAAAGTTTGATTTATGAATATTATTCTGTCCCATTACTTTTGGTCCCTTAACAAGTGGGAGGCACATATGCAAACTGTTGTAATTTAGACACCGTTCACCTGATTTGGATGTAAATACCCTCAAATTAAAGCTGTCAGTCTGCAGTTAAAGCACATCTTGTTCATTTCATTTCAAATCCATTGTGGTGGTGTATAGAGCCAAAAATGTTAGAATTGTGTTGATGTCCCAATATTTATGGACCTGACTGTATCTATTCTGCACAAGGTACAGACAAGTCTTGTGGGATCCAAGCCTGATTCATTTTAATGAACGTGAGCTTGTCCACGTTGGCTGTGGACAGGTGGCTGCGTCTGTCTGTAATGACGCCTCCTCCTGTGCTAAATACACGTTCAGAGAGTACACTGGCTGCAGGGCAGCCAGAACCTCCAAGGCATACAGGGCAAGCTCTGGCCATGTGGACAATTTGGAGACCCAGAAGTTGAATGGGGCAGAACCATCAGTCAGTACGTGTAGTCGTGTGCACAGGTACTGTTCCACCATGTTGTTCAAATGCTGCCTCCTGCTAACAAGCTCCATATCAGCAGTTGGGGCCGGTTGTTGCGGCGAGGTGACAAAGCTTTTCCACATGTCGGCCATGCTAACCCTGCCTTCTGAGGTGCTGGCGCTGACACAGCTGCGTTGGCGACCTCTTCCTCCTCCCCTGCCTTCGCCTTGTGCTTCCACTTGTCACCCGGCATCAGTCAGGAATGCTCTCAGGAGCACGTCTACCAGCGTGCACCTGTAGTCGCGCATCTTCCGATCACGCTCCAGTGAGGGAATTAAGGACAGCACATTGTCTTTGTAACGGGGATCCAGCAGGGTGGCCACCCAGTATTCAGTACACGTTAAAATGTGGGCAACTCTGCAGTCGTTGCGCAGGCACTGCAGCATGTAGTCGCTCATCTGTGCCAGGCTGCCCAGAGGTAAGGACAAGCTGTGGGAGGCGTATCGTCTGCGTCCTCCGTATCCCCCCAGCCACGCACCAGTGATGGGCCCGAGCTGCGTTGGATACCACCCCGCTGTGAACATGCTTCATCCCCATCCTCCTCCTCCTCCTCCTCGTCCTCCAGTAGTGGGCCCTGGCTGACCAAGTTTGTACCTGGCCTCTGCTGTTGCAAAAATCCTCTTTCTGAGCCACTTCTAAAAGACTGGCCTGAAAGTGTTAGAGATGACCCCTCTTCCTCCTCCTCGTCCTGGGCAACATCCTCTTCCATCATCATCCATTTTCTCAAGGAGACATAGAAGTGGTATTGTAAGGCTGATAACGGCGTCATCGCCACTGGCCATGTTGGTGGAATACTCGAAACAGCGCAACAGGGCACACAGGTTTCGCATGGAGGCCCAATCATTGGTGGTGAAGTGGTGCTGTTCCGCAGTGCGACTCACCCGTGCGGGCGGTAGCTGAAACTCTACTATGGCCTGCTGCTGCTCGCACAGTCTCTACAGCATGTGCAAGGTGGAGTTCTACCTGGTGGGCACGTCGCATATGAGGCGGTGAGCGGGAAGGCCGAAGTTACGCTATAGAGCAGACAGCCGGGCGGCGGCAGGATGAGAACGCCGGAAGCGCGCACAGATGGCCCGCACTTTACGCAGCAGCTCTGACATGTCGGGGTAGTTGTGAATGAATTTCTGCACCATCAAATTAAGCACATGTGCCAGGCAAGGGATGTGCGTCAAACCGGCTAGTCCCAGAGCTGCAACTAGATTTCGCCATTATCGCACACCACCAGGCCGGGCTTGAGGCTCACTGGCAGCAACCACTCGTCGGTCTGTTGTTCTATACCCCGCCACAACTCCTGCGCGGTGTGGGACCTGTCCCCCAAACACATCAGTTTCAGAACGGCCTGCTGACGTTTACCCCTGGCTGTGCTGAAGTTGGTGGTGAAGGTCTGTCGCTGACCGGATGAGGAGGAGGTAGAAGAGGAGGAGGAAGCCGAGTAGGAAGAGGAGGCAACAGGAGGCAAAGAATGATGCCCTGCGATCCTTGGCGGCGGAAGGACGTGCTCCAAACAGCTCTCCGCCTGGAGCCCAGCCGCCACTACATTTACCCAGTGTGCAGTTAGGAAGATATAGCGTCACTGGCCGTGCTTACTGGTCCACGTATCTGTGGTTAGGTGGACCTTGCCACAGATGGTGTTGCGCAGTGCACACTTGATTTTATCCGATACTTGGTTATGCAGGGAGGGCACGGCTCTTCTGGAGTAGTGGCGGCTGGGAACGACGTACTGTGGGACAGCAAGCGACATGAGCTGTTTGAAGCTGTCCGTCTCCACCAGCCTGAATGACAGCATTTCAAAGGCCAGTATTTTAGAAATGCTGGCATTCAGGGCCAGGGATCGAGGGTGGCTAGGTGGGAATTTATGCTTTCTCTCAAAGATTTGAGAGATGGAGAGCTGAACGCTTCCGTGTGACATGGTGGAGATGCTTGGTGACGGAGGTGGTGTTGTTGGTGGCACATCCTCTGTTTGCTGGGCGGCAGGTGCCAACGTTCTTCCAGAGGCGGAGGAAGAGGCAGAGGCAGCAGCAGAAGAGGGAGCAGGAGGGCCTGAGCGCTTTCTTGGTTTTGAAGGTGTTTACTCCACTGCAGCCCGTGTCTCGCATGTAGATGCCTGGTCATGAAGGTTGTGCTAAGGTTCAGAACGTTAATGCCTTGCTTCAGGCTCTGATGGCACAGCGTGCAAACCACTCAGGTCTTGTCGTCAGCACATTGTGTGAAGCAAATACCATGCCAGGGAACTCCTTGATGCTGCCTTTGGTGTGCTCGGTCCCTGGTGGCGGTGGCCAGTAGCAGGCGAACTGTTTAGGCGACGGCTGCTCTGCTTTTGCACCCTGCTCCCGCTTTTGCTACGCTGTTGGCTCGGTCTCACCACTGCCTCTTCCTCCGAACTCTGAAAGCCAGTGGCACGACCTTCATTCCATGTGGGGTCTAGGACCTCATCGTCCCCTGCATCGTCTTCCACCCAGTCTTCCTCCCTGACCTCCTTTTCGGTCTGCACACTGCAGAAAGACGACGCAGTTGGCACCTGTGTTTTGTCATCATCAGAGACGTGCTGAAGTGGTATTCCCATGTCCTCATCGGGAAACATAAGTGGTTGTGCGTCAGTGCATTCTATGTCTTCCACCCCTGGGGAAGGGCTAGGTGGATGCCCTTGGGAAACCCTGCCAGCAGAGTCTTCAAACAGCATAAGAGACTGCTGCATGACTTGAGGCTCAGACAGGTTCCCCGATATGCACGAGGGTGATGTGACAGACTGATGGGCATGGGTTTCAGGCGCCACGTGTGCGCTTTCTGCAGAAGACTGGGTGGGAGATAATGTGAACGTGCTGGATCCACTGTCGGCCACCCAATTGACTAGCGCCTGTACTTGCTCAGGCCTTACCATCCTTAGAACGGCATTAGGCCCGACCAAATATCGCTGTAGCTTCTGGCGGCTACTGGGACCTGAGGTAGTAAAATTCAGTAGGATGTGTAGCTGTGGCAGAACGGCCACGTCCTCTCCCTGCACCAGAGGCTCCACCAACATCACCACCGCGACCATGACCGCGTCCCTTATTAGATAAGCACCAATAATAAATGACTCACAAAAGTGAGTACCCGTGCAAAGCCAGCACGTATAGTAGTACACCAAAAAGAGAAAGACAGGGCTCGCACTCAATAGTATTATATATATATATAAACTTTATTAGCGTCTCAATGCGAGACAAATCACAGTAAAAACACATAGAAAACAATGGATGGTAAAAAAAGAGCACACAAGATGTCATGGAGCACGGCTAAAACCTGAAATGGCAAATGAATTCAAACAATAAATGTATAAATATAGCACATATGTGCATGTAAGCCAAACAGGATGTCAAAAATACATATAGTCAGGCAGAACTATAAAAGCTAAGTAAAGATCTCATACATTGTAACCAGGATATAAATATGAAGTGCATAGTGCAAATATCGCAGAATACATGGATAACTAAAGCTGAATAGTTCACTATCAAGCCATGAACAAAAATACCTGTGTAATGCTCCAGCAACCCCAACGTACGTTTCACGCAAGCTTCTTCCCCCTAAGCAAGGACAGGCGCTAGTTCTGCCTGACTATATGTATTTTTGACATCCTGGCTTGGCTTACATGCACATATGTGCTATATTTATACATTTATTGTTTGAATTCATTTGCCATTTCAGGTTTTAGCCGTGCTCCATGTCATCTTGTGTGCTCTTTTTTTACCATCCATTGTTTTCTATGTGTTTTTACTGTGATATGTCTCGTATGGAGATGCTAATAAAGTTTATATATATATATATATATATATATATATATAATACTATTGAGTGCAAGCCTTGTCCCTTATTAGATGTTTGCCTCATAGTTAGCGTTCACAAAGCAAAGTAAAAATTGGTTAAGTATGTTAAAAATAATTAACCGCCAATATAAACCCTGATGTAGGGTATTGCACAAAATTTTTTTTTTAAAACTCTATATGACAGCGGTATTTGTGGCCTAAATGTGACTGTATTCGATGTACGTTAAATCCAAAATGATCAGTATATTAACACACGATTTCAACCCCAGTAAACGAATGGCCGTATTTGTGGACTAAATATGACTGTCACCTATGCACGTGTAATCAAAGATGACCAGTATATGAACACACGGTTTATTTGAACCGCAGTAAACGAATGGCCGTATTTGTGGCCGAAATGTGACTGTATTCTATGTACGTTAAATTCAAAATGAGCAGTATATGAACACACGGTTTATTTTAACCGCAGTAAACGAATGGCCGTATTTGTGGCCTAAATGTGACTGTATTCTATGTACGTTAAATTCAAAATGAGCAGTATATGAACACACGGTTTATTTCAACCGCAGTAAGCGAATGGCCGTATTTGCGGCCTAAATGTGACTGTATTCTATGTACGTTAAATTCAAAATGAGCAGTATATGAACACACATTTTATTTCAACCGCAGTAAACGAATGGCCGTATTTGTGGCCTAAATGTGACTGTCACCTATGCACGTGTAATCAAAGATGACCAGTATATGAACACACGGTTTATTTCAACCGCAGTAAAAGAATGGCCGTATTTGTGGCGGAAATGTGACTGTATTCTATGTACGTTAAATTCAAAATGAGCAGTATATGAACACACGGTTTATTTTAACCGCAGTAAACGAATGGCCGTATTTGTGGCCTAAATGTGACTGTATTCTATGTACGTTAAATTCAAAATGAGCAATATATGAACACACGGTTTATTTCAACCGCAGTAAGCGAATGGCCGTATTTGCGGCCTAAATGTGACTGTATTCTATGTACGTTAAATTCAAAATGAGCAGTATATGAACACACGGTTTATTTCAACCGCAGTAAACGAATGGCCGTATTTGTGGCCTAAATGTGACTGTATTCGATGTACGTTAAATCCAAAATGATCAGTATATGAACACACGGTTTATTTCAACCGCAGTAAACGAATGGCCGTATTTGTGGCCTAAATATGACTGTCACCTATGCACGTGTAATCAAAGATGACTAGTATATGAACACACGATTTATTTCAACCGCTGTAAACGAATGGCCGTATTTGTGGCCGAAATGTGACTGTATTCTATGTACGTTAAATTCAAAATGAGCAGTATATGAACACACGGTTTATTTTAACAGCAGTAAACGAATGGCCGTATTTGTGGCCTAAATGTGACTGTATTCTATGTACGTTAAATTCAAAATGAGCAGTATATGAACACACGGTTTATTTCAACCGCAGTAAGCGAATGGCCATATTTGCGGCCTAAATGTGACTGTATTCTATGTACGTTAAATTCAAAATGAGCAGTATATGAGTTCACGGTTTATTTCAACCGCAGTAAGCGAATGGCCGTATTTGTGGCCTAAATGTGACTGTCACCTATGCACGTGTAATCAAAGATGACCAGTATATGAACACACGGTTTATTTCAACCGCAGTAAACGAATGGCCGTATTTGCGGCCTAAATGTGACTGTATTCTATGTACGTTAAATTCAAAATGAGCAGTATATGAACACACGGTTTATTTCAACCGCAGTAAATGAATGGCCGTATTTGTGGCCAAAATGTAACTGTATTCTATGTACGTTAAATTTTAAATAAGCAGTATATGAACACACGGTTTATTTCAACCGCAGTAAACGAATGGCCGTATTTGTGGCCAAAATGTGACTGTATTCTATGTACGTTAAATTCAAAATGAGCAGTATATGAACACACGGTTTATTTCAACCGCAGTAAACGAATGGCCGTATTTGTGGCCTAAATGTGACTGTATTCTATGTACGTTAAATTCAAAATGAGCAGTATATGAACACACGGTTTATTTCAACCGCAGTAAATGAATGGCCGTATTTGTGGCCAAAATGTGACTCTATTCTATGTACGCTAAATTTAAAATGAGCAGTATATGAACAGATGGTTTATTTCAACCGCAGTAAACGAATGCCCGTATTTGTGGCCTAAATGTGACTGCATTCTATGTACGTTAAATTCAAAATGAGCAGTATATGAACACAAGGTTTATTTCAACCGCAGTAAACGAATGGCCGCATTTGTGGCCTAAATGTGACCGTATTCTATGTACGTTAAATTTAAAATGAGCAGTATATGAACACACGGTTTATTTCAACCGCAGTAAACAAATGGCCGTATTTGTGGCCAAAATGTGACTGTATTCTATGTACGTTAAATCCAAAATGAGCAGTATATGAACACACGGTTTATTTCAACCGCAGTAAACGAATGCCCGTATTTGCGGCCAAAATGTGACTGTATTCTATGTACGTTAAATTCAAAATGAGCAGTATATGAACACACGGTTTATTTCAACCGCAGTAAACGAATGCCCGTATTTGTGGCCGAAATGTGACTGCATTCTATGTACGTTAAATTCAAAATAAGATGTATATGACCACACGGTTTATTTCAACCGCAGTAAACGAATGGCCGTATTTGTGGCCTAAATGTGACTGTATTCTATGTACGTTAAATTCAAAATGAGCAGTATATGAACACACGGTTTATTTCAACCGCAGTAAATGAATGGCCGTATTTGTGGCCAAAATGTGACTCTATTCTATGTACGCTAAATTTAAAATGAGCAGTATATGAACAGATGGTTTATTTCAACCGCAGTAAACGAATGCCCGTATTTGTGGCCTAAATGTGACTGCATTCTATGTACGTTAAATTCAAAATGAGCAGTATATGAACACAAGGTTTATTTCAACCGCAGTAAACGAATGGCCGCATTTGTGGCCTAAATGTGACCGTATTCTATGTACGTTAAATTTAAAATGAGCAGTATATGAACACACGGTTTATTTCAACCGCAGTAAACAAATGGCCGTATTTGTGGCCAAAATGTGACTGTATTCTATGTACGTTAAATCCAAAATGAGCAGTATATGAACACACGGTTTATTTCAACCGCAGTAAACGAATGCCCGTATTTGCGGCCAAAATGTGACTGTATTCTATGTACGTTAAATTCAAAATGAGCAGTATATGAACACACGGTTTATTTCAACCGCAGTAAACGAATGCCCGTATTTGTGGCCGAAATGTGACTGCATTCTATGTACGTTAAATTCAAAATAAGATGTATATGACCACACGGTTTATTTCAACCGCAGTAAACGAATGGCCGTATTTGTGGCCTAAATGTGACTGCATTCTATGTACGTTAAATTTAAAATGAGCAGTATATGAACACACGGTTTATTTCAACCGCAGTAAACGAATACCCGTATTTGTGGCCGAAATGTGACTGCATTCTATGTACGTTAAATTCAAAATAAGATGTATATGAACACACGGTTTATTTCAACCGCAGTAAACGAATGGCTGTATTTGTGGCCTAAATGTGACTGTATTCTATGTACGTTAAATTCAAAATGAGCAGTATATGAACACACGGTTTATTTCAACCGCAGTAAACGAATGGCCGTATTTTTGGCCGAAATGTGACTGTATTCTATGTACGTGTAATCAAAGATGACCAGTATATAAGCACACAGTTTATTTCAACCGCAGTAAACGAATGGCCATATTTGTGGCCTAAATGTGACTGTATTCTATGTACGTTAAATTCAAAATGAGCAGTATATGTACACACGGTTTATTTCAACCGCAGTAAACAAATGGCTGTATTTGTGGCCTAAATGTGACTGTATTCTATGTACGTTAAATTCAAAATGAGCAGTATATGAACACACGGTTTATTTCAACCGCAGTAAACGAAAGGCCGTATTTGTGGCCTAAATGTGACTGTATTCTATGTACGTTAAATTCAAAATGAGTCATGACGTAGCGGCATGACGTAGGCGTGCCGCGCTCCTCCTCTGGCTGCCCTCTCCTCTCTCTCCCTGCCTCACCGCCTCACCGCCGTGCTGTGCCGACCTCTTCGATGCGGAGCCTAGATGTCCTGGATGGGAGTTAGCTTGCTGCCTGTTGTGATCCTCCGAACGAACGCCGAACGCCGTCTGCTCTGACCTGCTCTGACCTGCTACCTGCTTCCTGCTTCCTGCTGCTGTACGTCTGCTGGGACTGGCTGTATGGTGTTCCGTTGCTGCGGAGCTGCTGGGTGCTGGAGCTGGTAGGCTATCCGGTATATTCCGGTGTTTTTGCTCTATCCTGCCACTGGCTACTTGCTGCTTTTTGCTTCCAGCGCTCTGATTTGTGCTGCCTGCTTGTTTCGGCTTGTCCGACTCGTCCCTCGATGCCCGCTTTTTGCTGTGATCAGCTGTTTTCTCTCTGGCTGCCTGGGAGGTCCTGGGTGTCGGAGCTGGTAAGATACCAGATAAATCGGGATCTTGACTCTTCTGGGTGAAGTAGGGGTTCAGGGCCGGACGCCAGATGTCCCGAAGGTGAATTGGGTGTTCCACCACGTCTTTGAAACCACGACTTTGAATCTGCTGACTCCCGGTGCGGGTGAGGGGTGGTAGTGGGGTGGCGTCCCCTAACCTGCTGTGCCATTATTGGTAATGGTTTGCGGTCACCTTTGTCCCTTGTGAGCCCTGGGCCTATTTTCTGTGGTAGCTGCGGTGTCCGCTGGATTCTGTGGCTCCGTTTTCAGGTGAACTGCCCCCCCTCTTCTCCGTAAGGTATAGAGGACCATATAAGGAATAAAGACCTTCCTCGTCTTACAGTCCTGGCTCCTGCCTTTTTTTTTCTTTTGGATGGACTGGCCCTCCTGACAACCTCAGTTGCCAGTTGGAAAATCCCGGGACACTTCGATATTGTTTTCTGAAGCAGAAAAACTAAACTCTGGTGCCCGCAGTTTGAACTTCTGTGGGTGCGTCTATCGGCTACCCTATTTTCTGTTTTTTTTTTGTTAGTTTTTTTAGGCATTTTGCTTACGGGATATATAAATCTGAGCTTTAGCAACCTGTTATGAGTCTAATTGGTTTTGCTCCATTCACAGTTATATGGCCGCTATTTAGCTGTGGGCAACCACATTCTATTCTTATCTGTGGGGGACTAACCAGCTAGCTCGCAGTTATCCCGGGTATCTGAAGTTTATAGACTGACTCAGCGTTTATTATTATTAGTATTTTCTGTATTTTTTTGTCTGTTCGTTCTATGTATCTAATTGCATCCTTTTTCTATAGGGTTTTGCTAAACATTGAGGGGTGGTGATCTGTGTCTATATACATGAGATATCGCTGAGTGGGATTTCTGTAGGTAGACGCAATACAGTGTTTTCTATAAAAATGCCGCCAAAATACCGTAAATCAGGTGGTCTGACCTCCCCAAAAGGTAGATCAGGGTGGAGCCCACAGGCTCGACTAGATAAGTTTTTGAAGTCACCACCACCTAAAACTAGAGGAGGGGTACAGAGATCCGGCCCACAGGCTGAGTCAGTCTCAGACAATACGGACCGGTTGGAGCAGGGCTTATCAAAGACCAGTTCCTCTCATAGTGAAGGCTTTGAGAGTATAAATAATAAATTGCAGGATATACTGGGAGTGGTAAATGCCACTAGTACCTCGGTTGCAGAGTTGACCTCTTCTCTTGCAGTAGTACAAGGGGACGTTACTATAATAAGAGATGAGGTGACGAAGTTGAGATTAAAGGTTAAGGAATTGGAGACCGCAGTTAAATCTGTCACTGTAGAGAACGGGGTATTAAAGAACAGACTGGAAGAAGTAGATGAAGATCGCTCCTGGTTAAGAAGGAAAGTGATAGAGTTGGAGGATAGATATCGTAGATATAATCTGCGATTAGTAGGATTCCCAGAAGGGGTAGAACAGGATAATCCGTCAAAATTTATTCAGAAGTGGTTGATAGAAAGTTTGGGGCCAGATTATGACGTATCCTCCTTCTGTGTGGAAAGGGCTCACAGAATTTCTTTTAAAAAACATCCTCCAGGTGCGGGCAATTCTAGCAAAATTTGTCTGTTCAAAAGACCGGGATTGGGTTCTTAGACGCAAAAGAGAGGTATCAGAAATTTATTTTGATGGTAACCTGATATTAATATTTCCTGACTTCTCCCGAGAGACTCAAAACAAAAGAAGGTCTTTTTTTGAGGTTAAAAAAAGGTTGATTTCAGCTAAAATTAAGTACTCAATGATATACCCTGCTAAATTAAGAGTGGTACATAATGATTCTGTTTGCTTTTTCCCCACACATGTGGAGGCGGCGCAATGGTTGGACTCTAGGGGTTTATGAAATAGTATGAAGAGGGGGTGAGGAGGGAGGTTAATGAGGGGAGGTGGCGGGGGGGAGGTTTGGTGGAAGGAGAGAGGTTGATGGGTATTGTAAAATTCCCTGTCAACCATGCAGGGGGGCTTTTTGGGGGTGGGTTTAAGGGAGGGATTGGCTGCCGTTCTCTGTCTCGTGGCTGTGCGTGCCTCTCCGCTGAGATGGGGGCTACTTCTTTGTATTTGATATGGTAGGTAATATTTTATGTTGGAATGTGAGAGGGTTGGGAGATAGAGTGAAGAGGACGGTGGTTTTTGATCTTGTCATTTGCCTGCGATTGTGGCACTACTAGAGACCCACGCAACAGAAGATAGGATTTATACATTGAAAAGGAAATGGGCTTCTTTTGAGTATCACGCTTGTTACTCTTCTTATGCAAGAGGTGTTAGTGTATATATCCATCGTGGGATGGATTTCCAACCATTAGATAGTACCATTGATAAAGAAGGGCGATATGTATTCCTTCACGGGTACTGGAAAGGGCAGGAGGTGATATTGGCCTTTATTTATGTCCCCCCGCCATTTAAATCAAAGTTTTTTTCTCATCTAGCCCAATATATAACTACCAAAAATCAATGTGCCTTATTGGTGGCAGGTGACTTTAATGCAGTACCAGACCCTAAGTTGGACCGGTTTTCTTCAGCTTCCGGGCGCGGTCGCAGTGGGTCTCCCTTGATCGACGTGTGCCAAGAGCTGGCGCTGGTGGATATCTGGCGCCACCTCTATGGCAATAAAAAAATCTTCTCTTGCTTTAGCCAGTCATACGGGATCTGTGCGGCCGCGTCCTGAGGATGAAGTATGAACCTCACGGAATATCGGATCACTCCCCAGTTCTGATTGCGTTTATGGAGGTTCTATCCTCCGGAAGAACTTTTAAATTGAACCCGCATTGGTTTGAGGTGATAGGGGAGCAATCCCGAGTAGATCAGGATATTCAGGAATTTTGGGGCTTCAACGTTGGTTCGACACACTTACATTATGTGTGGGACGTGTTGAAGGCCCACATTCGGGGTTTGTACTTTAATAAAATCCATAGATTCAGAAAGGAATCACGACGAAGGGAGAAAGAACTGACAGACTCAATAAGGAGTTTACGTGCCGCATTGATTGGTTGTCACAGTGAGCAACTTATCACCCAAATAAAGGAGGCTAATTTTCAGCTTAAGACACTTTTATATAAAAAAGCACAACACAAGCTTTTATTTCAGGGCCAAAATCGTTTTTGCGAGTCTGGTAAAACGGGCAGGTTTTTGGCTCGTTTGGTGGCCAATCAGAGAGAGGATACCAGTATAAAAGAAATTAGGAATCCACAGGGAATTGGAGTGAGATCAGCAGAGGAGATTAGAGAGGAATTTGTGAAATATTATTCTATCTTATACAAATCTGAGTCTATGGTTAGTCGTTCTGACATTGATCACTATCTTCAACAACTGGCGCTCTCCCAGCTATCTATTGAAGCCAGAAAAATGTTGGATTCCCCCATTCTTTTGGAGGAACTTCAGGCGATTCTCCCGTCCCTAAAGTATAGTTCATCTCCCGGCTTAGATGGTTTGCCGTTTGAAATCTATAGGTATCATGCTAAATCACTCCTGCCTATCCTTCTTCAGGTTTTTAATGAATCCTGCGCACTCGGTTCTTTACCACCATCATTTAGAGAGGCAGTGATTGTTTTGGTCTTGAAGAAAGAGAAGGACCCATGCGATGTGGGGTCATATAGACCTATATCGCTCCTAAATACTGACTATAAGATTTTCTCAAAAATCCTGGCTAGTCGCTTGAAGAGGGTTATAGCCGGTCTGGTACATCCTGATCAGACTGGCTTTATCCCGGGTCGCAAATACATACGAGTATATATAGGGTCTATCTGAACTTGTCTGTTGGGGGCAGTGTGGACCACTCCATCCTGTCATTAGACGCCGCAAAGGCGTTTGACAGGATGGAGTGGTCTTTTCTGTGGGCTACAATGTCTTGTTTTGGTTTTGGGCAACCGTTTTTGGAAATGACTCAAATGTTATATGAACAGCCGGTTGCATATATTAATATCAATGGTATTGGTACTTCTCCTGTTATGATGCGGAGAGGGATGAGACAGGGTTGTCTCCTGTCTCCTCTCCTCTTCGCTCTTTTTATAGAACCGCTGGCTTGTCGGATCCGTCTTGATAATTGCATAGAGGGTTTTGGGGTCGCGGGAGTGAGCGACAAAATAAGCCTATATGCAGATGACGTGATTCTGTTTCTGGACCAGGGTTATAAAATCCTCCCGTATGTTATAGAGGTAATAGAACATTATGGTAAATTATCAGGCTATATGATTAACTGGACAAAGTCATCGCTCCTCCCGCTGAACCGGAAAGCTGCAGATGTGGGGACCCGAGTCCGAGTTTTGGCCCCTGATGATACCTTAGACTACTTGGGGGTTAAGATCGGGATTCCAATAAGTATGTTTTATGAGCTCAATTTGGCCCCAGTACTGGATAAAGTTAGGACCAAAGTCGGTACTTGGCGCAAACTGATTCTGGCACAGATAGATCGAATCGCACTGATCAGGATGATTATTTTGCCTATGGTTCTGTTCCCAATGTGTGCTTCTCCTATTTGGATTGATATCTTTTTTCATAGATTGGAGACCTCCATTAATGACCTAATTTGGGGCAGAAAGAGGGTGCGTATAAAGCAGAGATATCTATGCCTGTCGGAGGTAGATGGTGGGCTGTCATTACCTTTTTTTCAGGGTTATTATTTTTGTGCACAGATTCAGCGGTGTTGCAATTGGAAAGAGAGCCTACTTACATGTTATTTGAATAAAGTTATTAATAAACCAATAGATAATATTTTTGCATGTTTGGAAACAGGGATTATGGGAATGAGGAAGTCGTTGTTGATCCCTTATTCACTACAGAGGGTGTGGAATAGGCTGAAGGAGATCCTTAAAGTCCCCGGCCCGCTTGTTTTCACCCCCCTGTGGGGGAACGGGGGGCTAGAGGAATTTTGCAAAATTACAGATTTTGGTTATTGGTCACGTAAAGGCATCAATAGGGTGTCTCACCTATTTTACTTAGGGCGTTTTAAATCACTTTCGGAATTTGGTTTAACCGATATTTCACCATTAGATTTATTTATGTATGCACGTTTGAAGCATGTATTTGAAGCCTCTAGGAATAGGGGCCGTATTTTTCCACAAGAGAATATATTTTTCGATTATTGTGACGCCCAGAAGGATGTGAAGGTGAAGCTATCTAGCTTATACGCTAAACTTCGTAGGGCACTGGCAACTGTAACACCTTTTAAAAGCCCAAGTAAATGGGAGCAAGAGCTGAATTGCTCTCCTTTACAGTGGCCCACTATCTATAGGAACGTGAGAAAGGCGACAGTTTCCAGTGCGCATAGATTAATTCAATTTAAGATCCTCCATAGACTGTATTATACGTCTAAAACCCAAGGAAAATTCCCCCAAAATAGGGATCGGGTCTGTTGTTGCCCTAAATGTGGATATGTGAATGCGAATTATGTCCATTTGCTTTGGAGCTGTGGCAAAGTAAGAAAATTTTGGGATGAGGTCTTTTTTGCTTTACAAAAAGAATCCTCAATGAATTATAATCCGGGGATCTTGATAGTGATCTTTGGTGATTATGGTTCAGAAACAGAAGTTCCCTCACATGTCAGACGGATCTGGATGAGAGGATTGATGGTAGCGAAAGCTATATTGGTCAGGTATTGGGGCTCTGTCTCCCAGCCCTCGTCAAGGGAGTGGGCTTTATACTTTCAGCAAATTAAAATATATGAAGAGATTGAAAGGAATCGGAGAGTTGCACGTAGAGCCACGTAGAAATATGTAAATTGTGTTTTATGCTTTTCTGGATTGAACTGAGGGGAACGACAGCCAATGGGGGGGTGGGGGGATATAGGGATGTTTATGATTTCTATGTTATATACATAGTCGTATATGTGATATACTTTTATATATTATTCACTAAAGTGACTAATAATAGGCTATGTATTAATTGTATGTTCCTCTCTAAAATAAAAATAAAGATAAATAAAAATAAAAAAAAATAATTCAAAATGAGCAGTATATGAACATACGGTTTATTTCAACCGCAGTAAACAAATAGCCTTATTTGTGGCCTAAATGTGACTGTATTCTATGTACGATAAATTCAAAATGAGCAGTATATGAACATACGGTTTATTTCAACCGCAGTAAACGAATGGCTGTATTTGTGGCCTAAATGTGACTGTCACCTATGCACGTGTAATCAAAGATGACCAGTATATGAACACACAGTTTATTTCAACCGCAGAAAACGAATGGCTGTATTTTTGGCCTAAATGTGACTGTATTCTATGTACGTTAAATTCAAAATGAGCAGTATATGAACACACGGTTTATTTCAACCGCAGTAAACGAATGGCTGTATTTGTGGCCTAAATGTGACTGTCACCTATGCACATGTAATCAAAGATGACCAGTATATTATAAGCACACAGTTTATTTCAACCGCAGTAAACGAATGGCCATATTTGTGGCCTAAATGTGACTGTATTCTATGTACGTTAAATTCAAAATGAGCAGTATATGAACACACGGTTTATTTCAACCGCAGTAAATGAATGGCTGTATTTGTGGCCTAAATATGACTGTCACCTATGCACGTGTAATCAAAGATGACCAGTATATGAACACACGGTTTATTTCAACCACAGTAAATGAATGGCCGTATTTTTGGCCTAAATGTGACTGTATTCTATGTACGTTAAATTCAAAATGAGCAGTATATGAACACACGGTTTATTTTAATTGCAGTAAACAAATGGCCGTATTTGTGACATAAATGTGACTGTCACCTATGCATGTGTAATCAAAGATGACCAGTATATGAACACACGGTTTATTTCAACCGCAGTAAACGAATGGCCGTATTAGTGGCCTAAACGTGACTGTATTCTATGTACGTTAAATTCAAAATGAGCAGTATATGAACACACGGTTTATTTCAACCGCAGTAAACGAATGGCCGTATTTGTCGCCTAAATGTGACTGTCTCCTATGCACGTATAATCAAAGATGACCAGTATATGAAAAAAAAAAAATTTAACGCAGTAACCTAATGGCCGTATTTGTGGTCTAAATGTGACAGTCACTTATGCACGTGTAATCAAAATGACCAGTATATGAAAAAAAAAAAAATTTAAGCACAGTCAGCAAAAAAGCGGTATTTCTGGACTAGCAGACATGCAGATAGATAGTGCTGGTGCACTATATGAAAAAAAAATAATTTTAAGCACAGTCAGCAAAAAAGCTGTATTTCTGGACTAGCAGACATGCAGATAGATAGTGCTGGTGCACTATATGAAATTATTTTTTTTTAGACACAGTCAGCAAAAAAGCTGTATTTCTGGACTAGCAGACATGCAGATAGATAGTGCTGCACCAGCATAGTGCTGCACCAGCTTGTCTGCATAAAATGGCTGCCGATTAGGTATTCATAATGACAAACCGAAGTAAAAAAAAAAGCGTTTTCAACAGAAGTTGGCTCAGTGCAGGTTTAAAATAACTGTCCACTGCACCCACAAAACACATTGGATTGAGATCGCTGAGTTATAAGGCAGTTCTTCTTAGTATTTATCCCTGATCTGTCCCTGACAGCAGCAGCATCCTCTCCCTACACTAAGAATAGCACAGTGACGTGCAGTGCTACGTGACTCAGCCTTATATAGAGGCTGGGTCACATGCTGCAGTTGGCCAATCACAGCCATGCCAATAGTAGGCATGGCTGTAATGGCTTCTAAGGGCACACAGTTAAACGCTTGTTGATTGGCTGTTTTGCAGCCTTTCAAAAAGCGCAATAAAAATCACCGAACACGAACCCAAACTTTTACGTAAATGTTCGGGTTCGGGTCCCAGTCCAATAAAAGCTAAAGTTCGGTACGAACCCGAGCTTTACATAGAAACATAGAAACATAGAATGTGTCGGCAGATAAGAACCATTTGGCCCATCTAGTCTGCCCAATATACTGAATACTATGGATAGCCCCTGGCCCTATCTTATATAAAGGATGGCCTTATGCCTATCCCATGCATGCTTAAACCCCTTCACTGTATTTGCAGCTACCACTTCTGCAGGAAGGCTATTCCATGCATCCACTACTCTCTCAGTAAAGTAATACTTCCTTATATTACTTTTAAACCTTTGCCCCTCTAATTTAAAACTGTGTCCTCTTGTGGTAGTTTTTCTTCTTTTAAATATGCTCTCTTCCTTTACCGAGTTGATTCCCTTTATGTATTTAAAAGTTTCTATCATATCCCCTCTGTCTCTTCTTTCTTCCAAGCTATACATATTAAGGTCCTTTAACCTTTCCTGGTAAGTTTTATCCTGCAATCCATGTACTAGTTTAGTAGCTCTTCTCTGAACTCTCTCTAGAGTATCTATATCCTTCTGGAGATATGGCCTCCAGTACTGCGCACAATACTCCAAGTGAGGTCTCACCAGTGTTCTGTACAGCGGCATAAGCACTTCACTCTTTCTACTGCTTATACCTCTCCCTATACATCCAAGCATTCTGCTGGCATTTCGTGCTGCTCTATTACATTGTCTTCCCACCTTTAAGTCTTCTGAAATAATTACTCCTAAATCCCTTTCCTCAGATACTGAGGTCAGGACTGTGTCAAATATTCTATATTCTGCCCTTGGGTTTTTACGCCCCAGGTGCATTATCTTGCACTTATCCACATTAAATTTCCAGTTCGGGTTCGCTCAACTCTACTCAGGAAAATTTAATTTTGAAGTATTCATTGACTGTGGTGCTGGTGTAAACCTTATTGATTTTCTTTTTCTTCAAAATCTGGGCCTAAGTACTTGCACTTTAGAAAGAGAGATTCCGGTGTTCGCAATTGATTCTTCCCCTCTTTCTCAAAGGAGTCTCACTCATATTGCTCCTGGTATTTAGTTAATGGTGGGTGATTCACATGTTGAGATCCTTTCTTGTTTTGTCATGAAGGACTTGCCCGCTCCTATGGTCTTAGATTTACCGTGGTTGATAAAACATAACCCAACTATAGATTGGCAGGCAAGGCAGATCATTGGTTGGAGTGAATTTTGTTCGGACAATTGTCTTAGTTCCTCTATCTCAGGTGTGTCTACTACGGTTCTACCTCAGTATCTCTCAGATTTTGCGGATGTCTTTTCAGAGGGTGGGGCTCAGGAGTTGCCTCCTCATCGTGAATATGATTGTCCGGTTAATCACATCCCAGGGGCTAAGTCTCGGCTATACAATCTTTCTCAACCCAAAAGAGAGGTCATGCAGAAGTATATTGCCGAGAGTTTGGCAAATGGTCATATTAGGCCATCTAAGTCTACGGTCGCAGTTGGTTTATTCTTTGTAAAGAAAAAGGATGGATCGCTTAGACCCTGTCTGGATTTCTGGGAATTGAACAGCATTATGGTCCGTGATCCGAATCAGAATCAACGAGGGGATGAGTGGAAAACGGCCTTCAACACGCACGAGGGTCATTTCGAGAATCTGGTTATGCCTTTTGGGTTAACTAATGCGCCAGCGGTGTTTCAGCGATTTGTCAATGACATCTTGTGGGAAGGTTCATTGTAATTTACTTGGATGACATACTAATTTACTCTCCTGGTCTGAAGACCCATCAGGATCACGTGAGACAGGTATTGTCGATCCTTCGGGAGAATAAATTATATGCTAAATTGGAGAAATATGTGTTTTCTGTTCAGGATCTTCCGTTCCTGGGATATCTGCTTTCTGACTCTGGTTTTCGTATGGACCCCAAAATGGTCGGGCGGTTCTGGAATGGGACCGACCAGTGAATCAGAAAGCTTTGATGCGGTTTTTGGGGTTTACCAATTATTATAGAAAATTTATCTTGAACTACTCTACCATTGTAAAACCTTTGACCGATATGACTAGGAAAGGCGTCGACTTCTCTGTCTGGTCGGATGAGGCATTGCAGGCCTTTTCGGCTATTAAGGAATGTTTTGCGTCTGCTCCCATTCTGATGCAGCCTGATGTGTCTCAGCCATTCGTGGTGGAGGTGGATGCATCAGAGGTGGGGGTTGGAGCAGTGTTGTCGCAGGGTTCATCTCCTGGCAAATGGCGTCCGTGTGTTTTTTTTCCAAGAAGCTCTCGGCCGCCGAGAGGAATTATGATGTAGGAGATAGGGAATTGTTGGCCATCAAACGGCCTTTGAGGAATGGCGTCACTGGTTGGAGGGGGCGTCTCATCTCGTTACGGTATATACTGATCATAAGAATTCTGCTTACCTGCAATCTGCCAAGCGTCTGAATCCTAGACAGGCTAGATGGTCACTGTTCTTTACTAGGTTCAATTTTGTGGTTACTTTTCGCCCGGGGGTTAAAAACGTTAAGGCAGATGCATTGTCTTGTAGTTTTCCTGGGGGAAGTGATTCAGAGGATCCTGCTCCGATTTTGGCTGATGGGGTGGTGGTCTCCGCTCTGTACCCCGAGTTGGAGATGGAGGTGTTGGGAGCCCAGGACGGGGCTCCTGATTCTTGTCCCCGAGGGAGGTTGTTTGTTCCTGCTGGACTGCGATACAAGGTATTCAAGGAACATCACGATACTGTCCTTGCTGGACATCCTGGTGGCAAGTCCACCTTTGATCTTATTTCCCGGAGGTTCTAATGGCCCGGGTTATGTAAGAGTGTTGAGGATTACGTAGCAGCTTGTGAGACCTGTGCACGGTCAAAGGTTGCTCACACTCGACCTTCTGGTTCACTTCTTTCTTTTGTCTATTCCATCTCGTCCTTGGACGCACTTGTCTACTGATCTGCCGAGTTCCTCCGGGAAAACTGTGATTTTGGTGGTTGTGAACCGTTTTAGTAAAATGGCTCACTTTGTATCGTTAGCTAGTCTGCCCAATGCTAAGACTCTTGCTCAGGTTTTTGTTGATAACATCATGAAATTACATGGCATTCCCTCAGATTTGGTTTCTGATAGGGGCACGCAGTTTGTTTCCAGATTTTGGAGGGCGTTCTGCTCTCGTCTTGGTATTCAACTTTCGTTTTTTTTGGCTTTTCATCCGCAGTCGAATGGGCAGACAGAGCATGCAAACCAAAACCTGGAGACCTACTTGAGGTTTTTTGTGGCTGAGAACCAGGAGGACTGGTCCTCATTCTTATCCCTAGCAGAGTTTGCTTTGAATAACCGTAGACAGGAGTCCACGGGAGAGTCGCCATTTTTTGGCGCATACGGTTTTCATCCTCAGTTTGGTACCTTTTCTGGGACTGGTTCCTCTGGGATGCCAGAGGAGGAGAGATTTTCTTCTGCCTTGTCTTCTATTTGGCGGAGGATCCAAGTGCATTTGGAGAAGATGGGTGAGAGGTATAAGCAAATGGCTGACAGGAGACGTATGACTGGTCCGGACCTGTGTGTGGGTGATCTGGTGTGGTTATCTACTAAAAATATTTAACTGAGAGTACCATCTTGGAAACTGGGTCCAAGATTTATTGGACCTTACAAAATATCTGCGGTTGTCAATCCAGTGGCGTTTCGTCTGGATCTTCCACAGACCTGGAGGATCCATGATGTGTTCCACAGGTATTTACTGAAGAAATATGTGAAACCGGTGGAACTATCGCTATTGTCTCCTCCCCCTGTTCTGGTTGATGGCAATTTAGAGTTCGAGATCTCTAGGGTTCTCGACTCACGTGTTCTTTGGGGTTCCCTTCAGTACCTGGTACACTGGAGGGGATACGGCCCAGAGGAGAGGATGTGGGTTCCGGCTGAGGATGTTAGTGCCAGCCGACTGGTGGGGGCCTTTCACAGGGCCCACCCGGATAAAATTGGGCCGGGGTGTCCAGAGGTCACCCGTAGAAGGGGTGGTACTGTCATGCCCTGCTCAGGTGATGTGCGGAGGTCTGCCAGGTTAGTAGCATGTGTTTAGTTTTTTGTTTGTTTTGCGTTTGGAGTTGAGCTGTATCCGCCTCCCTTCAGGTGCACTGGCTGGGGTCATTTGTGTGAGTTTAAATTACGCGCCTTCCCAGTGTCCTGTGCGAGTTATAGCTCCTATCTTGCTCTGAAGAAAGGTGGAGTTGCTGTTTCTGCTCAGCTACAAGATAAGTTGGTTTTTGTTTTCCCTTTTGTGTGTTCTGTCTAGGCTGTTAGAGAGACACCTGCCTCCTCCAGGTCTTGAGGAAGCAGGCTGTCTCTTCCCCCCTTTCCACCATCGTAGGGACTTTAGGGAATCAACAGCCTTAGGCACGGGGGCGCGTTTATTTCCACCTTTAGGGTCTGAACGTGGGCACAGAAGTCCAGGGAGAGTTGGTAGGGAATTGTCATGAGGTGACCTTTATTCCCAGCTTCTGGCCTAGACGCTTGTTTTGTGGTTTACTGTGTGTTTTTGTATATTTTATCCTACCCAGCGTGACACATATGCCATCATTTCATTGGCTTAAGAAGGAAAAGAAGATAAGATTAATGTTGAGTGCGAATATTCGAATCGCAAATTTTAATTGCGAATATCGCCACTTAGAGAATTTGAGAATATTTACATTATAGTGCTATATATTTGTATTAGCAAATAGTGTTGAATATTCTAATCGCAAATTTATCACGAATATATTACATTACTGATTTTTGCAATCAAGTAAACAATGACTGGAGATCACGAATTCTCGAATTTTCAAATTTATGGAGAATATTCGGCCAAAGATTTGCGAAATATTGCGAATTCGAATATTGCCTATGCCGCTCATCACTAGATCAGATAACACTTGGCTTCTGCGCAGTATGCACTAGCTCATAAACTTTGGAATGTAAACATCTATGAGTCCGCGCCATGTTGTAATGGTGGTCTTCCTAACCTCAATATTACATACGTTTGCCTGTGCCATTGTGGGGTAGAGGAACCTGGCATGGCAGAGTTTCCCTTGGAACTGTATTAGGCCTTCCTCATTTGTAGTCCCCCCTTTTTCCATCCACCAGTCCCTTTCCTCCTTCCCCACCTGGTTCTATAAGGTCTTAAGAACTTCCGGGAGACAGGAGGAGTTATTTCTGGGACCTGAACTGTGGCCACTAAGGCAAAGGTCTGCCTAGGCAATTTGGCAGCCATTTTTGCCAGCCTGATCTGCCGTGGCTTTTCCCTCTGCCTCCTCTGAGTCTGTTTTACAGTGACCTTTTTGTTGTGATCACCGCCACTCAAGTTATCGACATGAGGGCTTCCATCAGAGACCTCACTGCATCCCCATTTTTGATGGGTTTACCTGAAGCGGTCAGGAAGTCTCTGGCTTTCCAAATGGGCCCATAGTCATGGGCCATCCCAAAAGGCATACCTGGAATGTGTAAATGTTGGCTGTTTTTTCCCTCTGCATATCTGCAAGCCATCTTTATAGTCTTTAGCTCCACTTCTTGAACAGACATGTGTGGCGGTAAGGACTATGTCGTTGTTTTTTTTTTCTTTCAAGAGTGTCATTTTTAGTCACCACTGCCCAACCTGTGTAGTACCTGCCATCCTGGCCATACCTCGATCCATCCACAAAGAGCACATGATCTGGATTACTTAATGGCTGATTTACCACATCCCGCTGTCTCATCATCTACAAACAGTCATGAGCCTCTTCCTCTGGATCTGGAAGAAAAGGTTAAGTGCCCTAACTCTTCCCTTCCCCCTTGTTCCAGAGGCAACAGGGTAGCTGCATTTATAGTATTACACCTTTTGGACAGCAACATTGTCAAGCAACAAAATGGAACACTGCATTCTCAAATAGCTGACAACAAAAAGATTTTTGGGTTGTACCATTCACTTGATGTTACTCTGCATTTTCGTTTACAGAAATACCTAGCTTGTCCTAATATGACATTTTTAATAGATTGAAACACAGGACTTCTCATCTTTCATGGATGTGTCTTACAACCAGGGGTTGGGCACAAGGCCTGTCGTTGTCTGTAACATCCACCCTGTCCTCCTCCCTCCCCTCTGAGTCATCTAAGTCCACCCCTTTAAGTAGGACGGTTTGATCTTCCCTCTGTCCGTCAGTATTGCCTTAGCTGTTCATGAGGACAGATCTGATGTTAGCACAAACATTTAATATATAACATAAATATATAACTATCAAATAAAAAATCAGCGGCTCCCCTCTTTCAGACCATTGGATATAGGTGCTCAATCCTAGGCGTACCATTCACCTATGTAATTAGTATTGAGTGAGGATAAAATAATGGATGGCACACGGGCTAAAAACTATAGGTAATTTAACTTCCATGAGGATAGAAGTAATATTACTGTCACTTTGTGGTTCAGGACTATCTCAGAGCTTTTATTAAGCATGGCTTGTACAAATACTACAGCTCTTATACCATAAGGGGCACCTCTGGCAACGTGGCAAAGTCTGGCTGAATAATATGCCACATGGCGTTGTTGCTGGCCATGCACTTGGGACAGCTGAGGCATGGCCATTCACTTCTGCACAATACAATCTAAGGGCTCGTTCACACGACCGTGTGAAGCCCGTGCCCGTGCTGTGGACCGCAAATTGCGGTCCACAATGCACGGGCACCGACCGTGGCCCACCCGCATGGGGATCGTGGACCCATTCACTTGAATGGGTCCACGATCCCTTTGTTCCGCAAAAAGATAGAGCATGTTCTATCTTTTTGCGATGCGGAGGCATGGAACGGAACCCCAGAAAGCACTCCGTAGTGATTCCGTAGTGTTCCGTTCCATGCTTCTGTTCTGCACCATTCTGCATCTCCGGATTTGCAGACCCATTGAATTGAATGGGTACACATCTGTGATGTGGAATGCACACAGAACGGTGTCCGTGTATTTGCGGATCCGCAAATGCGATCCGCAATACAGCAAAGGGCAGCACACGTTTGAACGAGCCCTAAATGTGATAATCTGATAGGCCCAGTGAAGGGAAGCACAAAATTGGCAGGTTTGGGCATAAAAGGCATCTACCACCATATCTATAAGGCGTAAGGGACTAAAGGACAAACAATCATAAAGAGGCTGCATCAAACTTGTGCATCCAAGGTCTGCGGTAAGAAACAGGGCCCGAAAATGTCCTCAGTGCATTTATGTTTCTGGGAAAAGGGATGTCCTCCACAGCCTTCTTACATTCAGGAGTCAGATGTTTCACCCTAGGAAGGCAGCAGTAATGTAACGAAAATGAAGTTTCCTTAATTTTTTAAAATTTTTTTCTTCAAACAAAAAGTCTCTACAAACATGGACATGGGAGTTTTATCACTAACGGCCAACAAACAAAGTTCCTGGTCATTGAGGGCACCTGTAAGCTTCACTGTGCCGTCCTCCTGATATGAGATGTTAGCATGTACTTTTGCAAGCAAGTCTATACCCAGGAGGCAACAAGGGGCGTTATTGCTGACAGCAAACGGGCAAGCACTTTTTGGTTAAGGGCAAATCTAATATGGATGGGTTCTGTTAAAAAGGGGAGTGTACTACTTTCCCATCCACTTCTACCCAAAGACTGGTGTCCTTGGAGATTAAGTCAGGGGAGGACATGTTTGCTGTGCACAACTGTCTTGGCTGCTCCAGTATCAATCAAAAACGGGACTACTTCTTTATCACCCAGAGTGAGGGATATCATTGGGGCTGGACTTGAAGCTGCTAAAATGTTTAAAAGCACAGCCAATACTGGATTGCATGTTTCCTAATCTTGGTCTAACTTTTCCCCTCACCTGTCTTTGTATTGTCCACATGACAAAAACATGGGTGACAGTGATCCGGGCATGGTCATTACAGAATACAATCCTCTCGTGTGGTGTGGACAAAGAGTAGCACACACAGCACAACTCTCTATCTTCTGGGTTCTGGGTCCCGCAGACTCTGCAGGTCCATCTCCCAGGACCATTATAGGGTGGCAGACTTACCTTTTCCTCACTTCAATGAGCTGTTTGGCATCAGGGCTGAGGCAATGCCCGAGAACCACTACCTGTGGTTGACACCACTGAACTACCAATGCTGTTTGATGTTACTCTGCATTTTAGTTGACAGAAATACCCAGCTTGTTCTAATATGACATTTTTAATAGATTGTAACACAGGACTTCTCATCTTTCATGGATGTGTCTTACAACCAGGGGATGGGCACAAGGCCTGTCGTTGTCTGTAACATCCACCCTGTCCTCCTCCCTCCCCTCTGAGTCATCTAAGTCCACCCCTTTCAGTAGGACGGTTTGATCTTCCCTCTGTCCGTCATTATTGCCTTAGCTGTTCATGAGGACAGATCTGATGTTAGCACAAACATTTAATATATAACACACAACTATCAAATTAAAAATCAGCGGCTCACCTCTTTCAGACCATTGGATATAGGTGCTCAATCCTAGGCGTACCATTCACCTATGTAATTAGTATTGAGTGAGGATAAAATAATGGATGGCACACGGACTAAAAACTATAGGTAATTTATTCACACGTATTAATACAGGAAATTTAAAATATAAGCTAATAGAGGTAA
This sequence comes from Bufo bufo, assembly GCF_905171765.1. Classification (NCBI taxonomy): domain Eukaryota; kingdom Metazoa; phylum Chordata; class Amphibia; order Anura; family Bufonidae; genus Bufo; species Bufo bufo. The sequence continues at coordinate 195,075,057 of NC_053393.1, forward strand.
AAATCAAGATAAAAAATCAGGATCATATGTGTCAACAATAAATAACAATAAATAGCAGCAAATAAATAACAACGAATACAAGATCATTAATAATAACCGCAATCTGAGTGACAGTGATAAATAATGGCAATTAGTCAGATATGGCAACAACAATATGAACCCAAGAATATGTGTCCAAAAGAATTTAGTAAATGTAGATTCAAAAGAATATAAGTCCAAAAAGGATTAGAATAAAGTGAAAAGTCTCTCTTTAGTGATCAGTTACAAAAATGGCCATTTTATGTTGATCCAAATATATAATGTAATATATATATATAGGCTATACATCAGGGCTGGCCAACCTGCGGCTCTCCAGCTGTTGTAAAACTACAACTCTCAACATGCCCTGCTGTAGGCTGATAGCTATAGGCTGTCTGGGCATGCTGGGAGTTGTAGTTTTGCAACAGCTGGAGAGTCACAGGTTGGTCATCCCTGCTATATATAATAAATAAACAGATCCCTCCTTCAGATATTTGATAGTAGATGCTTATATCATTCAGTGCACTCTTATGTTTTATCTCCACGAGTGGTCTGATGTTCAGACCACTCATTGCTAGGTAGATTGTAGCTTAATCCGCTATTCAAACTTTAAATGACTATAGCTCTTTGCACTGTTCTAGCTTTAGATCACAGCATCTTTGCATGTAACAAGTTATAGTGTTGTAGTTAGTACGTTACCAATCCACGATACATACAGTGGATATAAAAAGTCTACACACCCCTGTTAAAATGTCAGGTTTCTGTGCTGTAAAAAAAAAGACAAAGATAAATAATTTCAGAACTTTTTCCACCTTTAATGTGACCTATAAACTGTACCACTCAATTGAAAAGCAAACTGAAATCGGTGGAGGGAAGAAAACTAAAAAAACTAAAATAATGTGGTTGCATAAGTATGCACACCCTCTTATAACTGGGGATTTAGCTGTGTTTAGAATTAAGCAATTACATTCAAAATCATGTTAAATAGGAGTCAGCATTAGAGATGTCCCGAATAGTTCCCGGCGAACATAGCTTGTTCGCGTTCGCCGCGGCGGGGGCGAACATATGCGATGTTCGGTCCGCCCCCTATTCGTCATCATTGAGTAAACTTTGACCCTGTACCTCACAGTCAGCAGACACATTCCAGCCAATCAGCAGCAGACCCTCCCTCCCAGACCCTCCCACCTCCTGGACAGCATCCATTTTAGATTAATTCGGAAGCTGCATTCTTAGTGAGAGGAGGGACAGTGTAGCTGCTGCTGAATTAATAGGGAAATCGATAGCTAGGCTAGTGCATTCAGTGTCCACTACAGTCCTGTAAGGACAGCACCCCAAAAAGCCCTTTTTAGGGCTAGAACATCAGTCTGCTTTTTTTTCCCTGTGTAATCTAATTGCAGTTGCCTGCCTGCCAGCGTGTGTGTCAGGCTCACAGCGTATACTGTGCCCACTTGCCCAGTGCCACCACTCATATCTGGTGTCACAATAGCTTGCATTTAAAATAAACAACACTTTTTGGACTGAAATAATAGCAGTCATTTTCCTTCACAAGTGTGCGTTTCAGGGCCTGCAAGGGCACAGTGTCACACCAGTGCAACTCATATCTGGTGTAACAGTGGTGCACATAAAAAAAAAAGACTTTTTGGACTGAAATAATAGCAGTCATTTTCCTTCACAAGTGTGCGTTTCAGGGCCTGCAAGGGCACAGTGTCACACCAGTGCAACTCATATCTGGTGTAACAGTGGTGCACATAAAAAAAAAAGACTTTTTGGACTGAAATAATAGCAGTCATTTTCCTTCACAAGTGTGCGTTTCAGGGCCTGCAAGGGCACAGTGTCACACCAGTGCAACTCATATCTGGTTTAACAGTGGTGCACATTTAAACAAAACAACACTTTTTGGACTGAAATAATAGCAGTCATTTTCATTCACAAGTGTGCGTTTCAGGGCCTGCAAGGGCACAGTGTCACACCAGTGCAATAGTAGTGCACATAAAAAAAAATACAATTTTGACTGTAATAGATTGAATAGCAGTTAGTTGTCTGCAAGCGTGTGTGTCAGGCCTACAGCGTCTACTCTGCCAACTTCTGCCAGTGCACAGTGCCACTCATATCTGGTGTCACAGTAGCTTGCACGCATAGTACAACTTAACTAATCTAAAAAAAAATGACAGGCAGAGGCAGGCCACCCCCAGCAGGGGCCGTCGTGGTGCTGTGATTCCCTTTGGCCCTAGAATAGTGCCCAGTGTTCAAAGGCCACGTACCCTGAACTCGAAAAGTTCTGAGGACATAGTTGGCTAACACAGGACACCCAATTTTCTACAGCTTCCGCTTGGAACCTTGACGCACCATCCTCCTCCAGCTTAGCTTCGGGCACCTCTCAAGTTACCACTCGCCCGCCTGCCGCCACCACCAACACTAGCACCACAGCCGCTTCACTTGATCTGACAGAGGAGTTATTTACACATCAGTTGAAAGAAATGAGTGCTGCGCAACCATTATTGCCAGAGGATGTAGATAACAGGGATATGTCTCAGTCAGGCAGCATTACACACATGGACGTACGGTGTGATGATGATGATGTTGTACCCGCTGCTGCTTCCTTTGCTGAGTTGTCAGATACAAGTGAAGCGGTTGATGATGACGATGTGTCCGTGGATGTCACGTGGGTGCCCGCTAGAAGAGAAGAAGAACAGGGGGAAAGTTCAGATGGGGAGACAGAGAGGAGGAGGAGACGAGTTGGAAGCAGGGGGAGGTCGTCGCAAGGAGCTAGTGGCACAGTCAGACAGCATGCATCGGCACCCGGGGTCAGCCAGACAGCAGGCCAATCAACGCATGCTGTTGCCACCACTAGAATGCCGTCATTGCAGAGCTCAGCAGTGTGGCATTTTTTTTGTGTGTCTGCCTCTGACAACAGCGATGCCATTTGCAACCTGTGCCAAAAGAAACTGAGTCGTGGGAAGTCCAACACCCACCTAGGTACAACTGCTTTGCGAAGGCACATGATGGCACATCACAAACGCCTATGGGATCAACACATGAGTACAAGCAGCACACAAACTCAAAGTCGCCATCCTCCTCCTGGTCCAGCATCTTCAGCCACGTCAACCACTGCTGTCCTCCTTGCCCCTCTCAACCATCCGCCACTCCGTCTCTCGCCTTGAGCAGTTCCTGCTCATCTGCCCACAGTCAGGTGTCTGTCAAGGACATGTTTGAGCGTAAGAAGCCAATGTCACAAAGTCACCCCCAAAGTCACAGCTGGCTTGTCTGAACTCTTAGCCCGCCGGCTTTTACCATACAAGCTGGTGGAGTCTGAGGCGTTCCAAAAATTTGTAGCTATTGGGACACCGCAGTGGAAGGTACTCGGCCGAAATTTCTTTGCACAAAAGGCAATCCACAACCTGTACTCGATTGTGCAAAAGGAAGTAATGGCATGTCTGGCACACAGTGTTAGGGCAAGGGTCCATCTGACCACTGATACCTGGTCTGAAAAGCACGGTCAGGGCAGGTATATCACCTACACTGCGCATTGGGTAAACCTGCTGACGGCTGCCAAGCATGGAATGCGTGGCTCTGCAGAGGAGTTGGTGACACCGCCACGACTTGCAGGCAGGCCTGCTGCCACCTCCTCTACTCCTCCTACTCCATCCTCTTCGATAACCTCCTCGGTTGAGTCCTCTTCCACTGCTGTGTCTTGCTACACATCAACGGCACCCCCCCAGCTCCCCAGGGGCTATTCCACATCCCGGATACGGCAGTGTCACTCCGTCTTGGGGTTGACTTGCCTGAAAGCAGAGAGTCACACCGGACCAGCACTCCTGTCCGCCCTGAATGCACAGGTGGATCAGTGGCTGACTCCGCACCAACTGGAGATCGGCAACGGAAGCAATTTGTTGGCGGCATTGAATTTGGGCAAGTTGACACATGTGCCGTGCATGGCACATGTGTGTAATCTGATCGTACAACGCTTTGTGCATAAGTACCCAGGCTTACAGGACGTCCTGAAGCAGGCCAGGAAGGTGTGTGGCCATTTCAGGCATTCCTACACGGCCATGGCGCACTTTTCAGATATCCAGCGGCGAAACAACATGCCAGTGAGGCGCTTGATTTGCGACAGCCCGACACGTTGGAATTCAACACTCCTAATGTTCGACCGCCTGCTCCAGCAAGAAAAAGCCGTCAACGAGTATTTGTATGACCGGGGTGCTAGGACAGCCTCTGCGGAGCTGGGAATTTTTTTGCCACGTTACTGGATGCTCATGCGCAATGCCTGTAGGCTCATGCATCCTTTTGAGGAGGTGACAAACCTAGTCAGTCGCACCGAAGGCACCATCAGCGACATCATACTATTTGTTTTCTTCCTGGAGCGTGCCCTGCTAAGAGTGCTGGATCAGGCCGTAGATGAGCGTGAAGAGGAAGAGGAAGAGTTGTGGTCACCATCACCACCAGAAACAGCCTTATCAGCATCGCTTGCTGGACCTGCGGCAACACTGGAAGAAGAGTGTGAGGAAGAGGAGTCAGAGGAGGAATGTGGCTTTGAAGAGGAGGAGGAAGACCAACCACAACAGGCATCCCAGGGTGCTCGTTGTCACTTATCTGGTACCCGTGGTGTTGTACGTGGCTGGGGGGAAGAACATACCTTCAGTGAGATCACTGAGGACGAGGAACGAAAAATGGGGTCTTTCATGCTGTCGTGCCTGTTGAGGGACCCTCGTATAAAAAGGCTGAAGGAGAACGACCTGTACTGGGTGTCCACGCTACTAGACCCCCGGTATAAGCAGAAAGTGCCTGAAATGTTACCGAATTACCGCAAGTCGTAAAGGATGCAGCAGTTCCAAAATAAATTAAAAAGTATGCTTTACACACGGAGACGGAGTGACACTGCCGTATCCGGGATGTGGAATAGCCCCTGGGGAGCTGGGGGGGTGCCGTTGATGTGTAGCAAGACACAGCAGCGGAAGAGGACTCAACCGTATAAGGGTGATGTCACAGCACAATGGGATTCTAACAGGGGAACAGGTGAAAGTAATCCTCCTCCTCCCACGACCACGCCGGCAAGGACAGGACGCTTTACAGACGTGTTGTTGATGGAGAACATGCAGAGCTTTTTAAGTCCTACGCATCGCCACAGCCCTTCGGGGTCCACCCTCAGAGAACGACTCGACCGACAGGTAGCAGACTACCTCGCCTTAACTGCAGATATCGACACTCTGAGGAGCGATGAACCCCTTGACTACTGGGTGTGCAGGCTTGACCTGTGGCCTGAGCTATCCCAATTTGCGATAGAACTTCTGGCCTGCCCCGCTTCAAGTGTCCTGTCAGAAAGGACCTTCAGTGCAGCAGGAGGTATTGTCACTGAGAAGAGAAGTCGCCTAGGTCAAAAAAGTCTAGATTACCTCACCTTTATTAAGATGAATGAGGGATTTTATGTTCGCGACATCTCTAGTCAGCATACACCTGCTTTAAAGTGCCTCTGATTAACCCCAATTAAAATTCAGCTGCTCTAGTTGGTCTTTCCTGAAATTTTCGCAGTCGCATCCCACAGCAAAAGCCATGGTACACAGAGAGCTTCCAAAACATCAGAGGAATCTCATTGTTAAAAGGTATCAGTCAAGAGAAGGGTACAAAAGAATTTCCAAGGCATTAGATATACCATGGAACACAGTGAAGACAGTCATCATCAATTGGAGAAATTATGGCACAACAGTGACATTACCAAGAACTGGACGTCCCTCCAAAATTGATGAAAAGACAAGAAGAAAACTGGTCTGGGAGGCTACCAAGAGGCCTACAGCAACATTAAAGGAGCTGCAAGTACTGGCTGTGTGGTACATGTGACAACAATCTCCCGTATTCTTCATATGTCTGGGCTATGGGGTAGAGACGAAAGCCTTTTCTTACGAAGAAAAACATCCAAGCCAGGCTACATTTTGCAAAAACACATCTGAAGTCTCCCAAAAGCATGTGGGAAAAGGTGTTATGGTCTGATGAAACCAAGGTTGAACTTTTTGGCCATAATTCAAAAAATATATGTTTGGAGCAAAAACAACACTGCACATCACCAAAAGAACACCATACCCACAGTGAAGCATGGTGGTGGCAGCATCATGCTTTGGGGCTGTTTTTCTTTAGCTGGAACTAGGCCCTTAGTTAAGATAGAGGGAATTATGAACAGTTCCAAATACTAGTCAATATTGGCACAAAACCTTCAGGCTTCTGCTAGAAAGCTGAACATGAAGAGGAACTTCATCTTTCAGCATGACAACGACCCAAAGCATACATCCAAATCAACAAAGGAATCGCTTCACCAGAAGAAGATTAAAGTTTTGGAATGGCCCAGCCAGAGCCCAGACCTGAATCCGATTGAAAATCTCTGGGGTGATCTGAAGAGGGCTGTGCACAGGAGATGCCCTTGCAATCTGACAGATTTGGAGTGTTTTTGCAAAGAAAAGTGGGCAAATCTTGTCAAGTCAAAATGTGCCATGCTGATAGACTCATACCCAAAAGACTGAGTGCTGTAATAAGATCAAAAGGTGCTTCAACAAAGTTTTAGTTTAAGGGTGTGCACACTTATGCAACCATATTATTTTATTTTTATATTTTTTCTTCCCTCTACCTAAAAGATTTCAGTTTGTTTTTCAATTGAGTTGTACAGTTTATAGGTCACATTAGAGGTGGAAAAAGTTCTGAAATGATTTATCTTTGTCTCATTTTTTTGCAGAAGCAAAAGCAAGCACAAGCATTGTTTTTACATCACAGAAACCTGACATTTTAACAGGGGTGTGTAGACTTTTTATATCCACTGTAGGTGTATTGATAATCGTCCCCTCCTTTACCGGCTCCTCTCTCATTAGCGATGCGGCTAGATCGCGAGTCCAGCTGTTCTTGGCGTCCCACATGGTGGATGACTCGGGATTGTGCTGGGCTTGTAGTGGATCTCTGCCTTCTCAACAATAGATTGTGGACAGGCAGAGCAAGCTTGACTTGAATCGGGTCAATGTCCGGCTCGTGGTCGGTGTATACGCTATATATAGAATATGAAATCAATGTCTCTAGATCACATATAGTATGTTTGTCCAACACTATGCTTTAGTGTTGGACAAATAGACAGCTTGAAGCAAAGGGGGAGGGGAGGCAGTTGAGATAAGGAACAAGCAGCTTAAAGAGGACCTTTCACTAGAATACAACATCTAAACTAACTATACAGACATGAAGAGCGGCACCCAGGGATCCCCCTGCACTTACTGTTACCCCCGGGCGCCGCTCCGTTCACCCGGTATAGCCTCCGGTATCTTCATAGTTAGGCTCCACCCAGTTGAGCCTGCCGTCGTCTCATTCTCCCATGCTGTAGCGCTGGCCAATCGCAGCGCTCAGCTCATAGCCTGAGAGGCTTTTTTTCTCTCAGGCTATGAGCTTAGCGCTGCGATTGGCCAGCGCTACAGCATGGAAGAATGAGACGCCGGCAGGTTCCCCTGGGTGAAGCCTAACTATGAAGATACCGGAGGCTATAACGGGAGAACGGAGCGGCGCCCGGGGATAACAATAAGTGCAGGGGGATCCCTGGGCGCTGCTTTCCATGTCTGTATAGTTAGTTTAGATGTTTTATTCTAGTGAAAGGTCCTCTTTAAGGCAACTACATAAGAAAATCTATCTAGTTACATGAAAGAAAGATATTCACACATCTCTATCAATTCCGTGTGCGTTCCGTATTTTTTGCGGACCCATTGACTTGAATGGGTCCTCGGACCGTGATTTGCGGACAATAATAGGACATGTACTACTTTTTTGCGTAACGGAAATACGGAAACGGAATGCACACGGAGTACCCTCAGATGTTTTTGCGGACCCATTGAAGTGATTGCTTCCGCATACGGTCCACAAAATAAAACGAACGGAAGCGGAAAGAAAATACATTCGTGTGCATGAGCCCTAAGTCTTGATAGATTTAAAGGAGTTTTCAGAGATAACCACTTTCAGAATGCAGCTGCGGTGGTGATCCACTGATCGTCACTAGTTAAGATTATGCTTGTCCTTTTGTTAAACCGCATGTTGATGATAAAGAACCCCAAAGAGGTTTACATAAAGAGAAAAAAAAAAACATCCCTGACTCTTGGTAGTGTGAATGACGTGTCGGAGCAAGCAAGTATGCAATCTCCCTCCAATACTCGTTTTCTCCTACCAGCTATGGTGGTGCTAGACTCAGGATAAATGACCACTTTCTCCACAGCAATAACATAGCTTATGCAACCTCCTAAAGTTCCTATTACCAGAACGGAAAGACACCTGACCCAGCTGCATGGGTTCCTCCCCTACCCCAGAATTACATGTCATATTACCCTGTGGAACCGGTGAGACGAAACCACTCCAAGAAGGGATCCCTAGCGAGGAAGGAACCTGTCAGGGAACCAGGGGGGCCGTTTCGCATCAGGTTCGCAGGCGCGGGCGGCGGGTGCAGATGGCTCCTCCTCTTCCTCCTGGCAGGACACCTGACGTCGATGTGGCCAGTGCGCCTGCGCGAGTCGGACACCGGGTGCGCGGTACACAAGCCGCGCATGCGTGCGCGGGGATACGAACGTAGTGCGCACGCGCCATCCCAGACTGCAGGTGATACTCAGGCTGAGGGAGGGCTGAGGCCTCCGTCACTTGCCCTCAGCCTTATGATTGGCTTCTGACTAAGGAAGCCTCCTGGTTGCCCGGCAACCAGGGGAGGCGGTCCTGAGTTCACTGTGTACTTAAAGCCAGTCAGAGCCTTGACTCATTGCTGAGTTATTCAACCTTATGGTGAACACCCAGCTCTTCCCTGTGAATCCGCTGTTTATCCTGACTTCCCAGCTACCGACTCCTTGCCTGTTCTCTCGAGTACGATTTCTGCTGCCTGCCAAGATCCGGAACTGGAACCAACTACCCGATTGGATTGACCTCTTGTACTAGGCTAATCTTTGGGATTATTTCATCCCTGCCAAGGGGTTCCACACCTGATCCACTATTCCAGTCCTGACAGAACCTTACAACTCTCTCTAATGCGTCTATCTAACCATACTGCTAAAGACATAGCATTCTTCAACGTATCAGGATATTCATGAAAAGCGAGGGCATCTTTCAATCTCTCAGACAACCACTGACAAAACTGACTACGTAGCGCGGGGTCATTCCAATCAGACTCCGTAGCCCATCTCCTAAACTCAACGCAGTACGCCTCTGCAGTATGTTCTCCTTGTAATAAATTACACAACTTAGATTCCGCCCTGGAGACCTGATCTGGGTCATCATAAATTAATCCCAAGGCTTTAAAAAATTCATCCACCGACCGGAGGGCCAGAGAACCGGTTGGCAGAGAAAAGGCCCAGGACTGCGCGCCCCCTTTAAGCAGGGATGTGATTATCCCTACTTTCTGATTCTCATCACCAGATAAAGACGGCCACAGCCGAAAATAAAGTTTGCATGACTCTCTAAAGCGGATAAAGTCATCCACACCCCCTGAAAATCTATCAGGGAGAGCGACTCTAGGGTCCCCATAAATTTGACTTCCTCCTATCGCACCTGATGCCTGAGCATTCTGACACAGTGCGACAAAATTACGCAAATCCACAACCTCTAGGGATAATCCCTGCATGTGATCAACTAACGCATCAATTGACTCCATCTTAAAGCAGCTGAGAAATGGCAGTCTAGGTATTGGCGGGTTATAAAGTCACACTGGGTAGGATACAATATACAAAAACACACAGTAAACCACAAAACAAGTGTCCAGGCCAGAAGCTGGGAATAAAGGTCACCCCCTGACAATTCCCTACCAACTCTCCCTGGACCTCTGTGCCCACGTTCAGACCCTAAAGGTGGGAATAAACATGCCCCCGTACCTAAGGCTGTTGATTCCCTAAAGTCCCTACGATGGTGGAAAGGGGGGAAGAAACCACCTTATCTTGTAGCTGAGCAGAAACAGCAACTCCACCTTTCCTCAGAGCAAGATAGGAGCTATAACCCACACAGGACACTGGGAAGGGGCATAATTTAAACTCACACAAACGACCCCACCCAGTGCACCTGAAGGGAGGCGGATACAGCTCAACTCCAAACCCAAAACAAACAAAAAACTAAACACGTGCTGCTAACCTGGCAGACCTCCGCACATCACCTGAGCAGGGCATGAAAATGTGCCTTAGGAAGGACCGCCTCCCTGAAGGTGTATAACTGCTTTACTTATTGTAATAAACGTAGATATTGCCTTGACCAGCTTTATGTCAGCAATAGCATGTATCTCTCCACGTGTGGCTATTAACCCCTTGAGGGTACTTTGATTTGGAGCACCAGAGTGTATCTTAAATGCTTTAATTAAAGCAACTTCAACAGAACACATCCTTATGTCATCCGTATTTTGCAGATTCATACTGTAGAAATGTTATGCCCAGCCCATATTGCTCATGTGTTTGGTGATTAATAAGTTACTCTTTCCATTTCCGATCCAAAAAAAAAAAGATTAAATATGGACCCCATACAGATATGTTTTGTGCAATAACGGCGGAACGGAAGAGGACTTAAATCAGAGAAAAATCTCAGATACGGAACAACGGATCCGTGAAAAATGGACCACAAAACAACAACGATCGTGTGCATGAGCTCTTATTGAGATTTTATCTGTTGATCTTGCTATTTTCCAGGCAGCAAAAGTGTGAGGTGGACATAGGGTTAATTTTTGCAAACCATTGGCATTTTTTTGGGTATTTTCAAAAATTCTTCTCTAAATATGTCCATATGTTTTATATGTATAGATTAGGACAACCCTAATTGATAATGATATGCATTCTTAGAGCATATGTATGTCATAGAGATAGGTCCACTAGTCATTACTTTTTTTCTGTTAGCCAAAGTAGAAAGCCACTTGCAACGAGTGTCTCCCATTATTAGATGGTTGACCATTCAGCTGATTGTGATCTTCATACTGTAATAAACCTAAAAAGGAAAATAAAAAGGTTGGGAGGAAAAACAGAGGGGTTCTCCCTAGTACTGCCCGACCATCTGAAGAACAGACAATGGAAGCAAATGGATTGAATGTGTTAAATTTGTTGTCTCTTATCTTATTTCCAGACCAGATGGATATATTATAATTAGGTAATCACTATCCATCACTATCCATCCAACCGCTACACTGATGCTACTAGTCTGTGCCAGTCACATCACTGGTGGCCCATCCAAACTTCTCACCCTCACCCACAAAGCTCTCCACATTGCTGCACCTCCATATATCTCCTCCCTCATCTCCATCTACCACCCTACTCGTGCTCTCCGTTCTGTTAGCGACCTAAGATTAATAACTGTGGCGAAAATAACCTCGCCACTGGGTTTTGGAGGGGCCTTTTTGCCAGCCTCTTGCCTCAGGATTATGGCCCATATACTAACTTTGAAGGAGAAGATAGACTGGCTGCACAGCCTAAATCTGTGGAACTGTTTTGGGCAGGAAAGCCATGCTTGTGGTTGGTCAAATATGACTTCCATGAAATTCAGGAACCCCTGCTCGGATCTGGGTGATTTTTGGATATGTTGTTCGCCCAGATCAGAGCTAACCATGGATATATATGGGGATATGTGGGGTTTTGAGGTGTTTTCTGTGTTTTGGGAAAATGTGAGTTTTCTACTTGTGAGTGATTAAGTTAATTGTGTTTGGTAATTGTGTCACAGGCAATGCCCATTGTATTTGTTGATTGCATCACAGACCATGCCCATTGTATTTTGTTAATTGTATCACAGGCAGAGGGGGGTTTGTGTACATTAGCTGGGAGTATCTAACTGTACAATACTGTGTTGATTGGCTGTTGTGACTTTGTGTCCTGTGCTCCACAAGGTCCATGTGGGTGGTAACCTTGTGGGGAAAACTGTATATAAGAAATGCCTTTGTGCTCATTAGAGAGACCTGCTTTAACCCTTCATGAAGTCTTGGCTCATGTTTGGGGAATGTGATAACTACACTCTTGGGGATTGCTATATCACAATACTCCCCTGAGTATAAGCTCTTGTAAGAGCTTGTTCCTGGTCCAGGCTCTCTGGATTTAGGAGAGGTTCACCCACTGGAAGCTAAAGCCCGGTCTTGTGTCCAGCATGGGTGGAGGACGGCGAGACCCCAACCAACGCAGCAGCGGGTCTTGGGGTCGGTGGTGGTTACGGTGACGAGCGGAGTGCTTGGAGCCCTCGGGAAGCACTAGGAGCATCCATCAGCGGAGGTACCCAGTCAGGGTGCTAGGAGATCTGTTACCATAACCTCCATAATTCCTACCTCTCACTCCCGTCTTCAAGACTTTTCTCGAGCTGCACCTACTCTCTGGAATACTCTGGCCCGGAAATACTAGGTCAATTCACAACTACACCTTCAAATGTGCCTTAAAAACACATATTTTCAGGCAGGCTTATCAAGCTACCTAAAATGACATTTCCCAGACTAAACCTTTCCCCAACCAACTCCACTGGCCTAAACTCAATCCTCTAGTAATCCCAAACCCGAAGCAGATCGGCCGGCACCACTCCTCTCAGTTCAATAATGGCTCAAATCCTACTTATCACAATCAACTACCTTATGTGTCACCCCCAATTCCTCATAGATTGTAAGCTCTTGCGAGCAGGGCCCTGACTCCTAGTGTTTCAGTTGCATATTAGCCAGTTACTTTTGTTTTGTACATGCACCCTATGAATTTGTAAAGCGCTGCGGGATATGGTGGCGCTATATAAATAAATTGTATTATTATTTATTATTATTAGGTCTTAATTAGAGTTGAGCGGACACCTGGATGTTCGGGTTTGACAGGTTCGGCCGAACTTCAGAAAAAAGTTTGAGATCAGGACCCGAACTTGACCCTGAACCAGAACCCCATTGAAGTCAATGGGGACCCAAACTTTTGAGCACTAAAATGGCTGTAAAAATGTCATGGAAAGGGCTAGAGGGCTGCAAATGGCATCACAATGTGGTTAAGAGCATGGCAAGGGCTCTGCAAACAAATGCGGCTAGGGAAATGACTTTAAATAACATAAAATACGTAAAAATAAAAAATTCGATTCTTGATCTAGGAGGACGAGGTCCATATGGAATGGGAGGTTGAGGAGGCGGTGGATGTGGCGGTGTAGGTGGAAGCGGCGGTGGTTTCAAATTTATTTATATTTTTTTAAATTAGGGTACACCCCAAAACATTGGGAAATATAACCTGTGATAACCCCCTCCAGTTGTGCTAAACACACGTTCAGACAATACACTGGCTGCAGGGCAGGCCAGCACCTCCAAGGGGTAAAGGGCAAGCTCAGGCCATGTGCCCAATTTGGAGACCCAGAAGTTGAAGGGGGCAAACCCATAATCCAGTACATGTAGGCGTGTGCACACATACTGCTCCACCATGTTGCTGAAATGCTGCCTCCTGCTAAGACGTTCCATATCAGCTGGTGGTGCTGGTTGTTGTGGCGTGCTGACAAAGCTTTTCCACATTTAGGCCATACTAACCCTGCCTTCTAAGGTGTTACCATGTCGCATGTCCCCGTGATGTTCACGATCCAATTTGATATCTGCTCTATCAACATTCCATGTTCTTTTATGCTCCTACCATGGTGATCACGGGTGGCGGGGAATCAGGGTTCCAGGCCGGAGAGGGAGTGTGAGAAAGAGAGACCACATCCAAGGAAGGATTCATTTTTTCTAATTTAAAATGATAGAGCGGAAATATGGGACAAAGTATTAAAGCGTAAAAGTGGGACAACTTTTTAAAGTTTAAGCATTGAATGAAAGGATGTGCCGCGCATCAATTAATGAAGAATTTCTTAAATTTTATTCCCTGTCAACTATGCAGAGCAGGGGTTTCTATCCGGCAAAATGGCACCTGACAATGTAATTGACGATTTTTTTAAAATTTTTGTTCCTGTCACCTATGTAGAGGTGCCCCAGTGACATCCACCATCCATTTGGATATCTTCTCTATCAACTTTCGATGTTCTTTTTTGAGCCTACAATGTTGATCACGGTTATTGGCAAATCAGGGTTCCACGCCGGAGAGGGAGCGTGAGAAAAAGAGACCAAATTTAAGGGAGATAAATTTATAAAAAAATTTTGGGATAGCGCGGAAATTTGGGAAAAGTTAGTGAGGCGCAAATGTGGGACAAATTACAGAAGCGCAAATGTGGGACAAAAGAGTAAAGCGGAAATGTGGGACACATTATTGAAGCGCAAATGTGGGCCAAAAGAGTAAAGCGGAAATGTTGGACAAATTATTGAAGCGCAAATGTGGGCCAAATGAGTAAAGCGGAAATGTGGGACAAATTATTGAAGCGCAAATGTGGTACAACTTGTTAAAGTTTAAGCATTGAATGAAAGGAGGTGGCGCGCATCAATTAAAGAAGAATTTCTGAAATTTTATTCCCTGTCACCTATGCAGAGCAGGGGTTTATTCACGTCTAAAATTGTAAAATGTCAACCCAAGAATGTAACAATGCCCAATTTGCAGACCCAGAAGTTGAAGGGGGCAGACCCGTCATTCAGTACGTGTAGGCGTGTGCACACATACTGCTCCTCCATGTTGGTGAAATGCTGCCTCCTGCTAAGACGTTCCATATCAGCTGGTGGTGCTGGTTGTTGTGGCATGCTGACATAGCTTTTCCACATTTCGGCCATGCTAACCCTGCCTTCTGAGGTGCTGGCGGTGGCCCAGCTGCGCTGGCTACCTCTTCCTCATCCTCTGCCTTTGCCTTGTGCTTCCACTGTGCCCCCGCTGTCAGGTGGGAATGCCACCAGCAGCGCGTCTACCAGCGTGCGCTTGTACTCACGCATCTTTTGATCACGCTCCAGTGAGGGAATTAAGGATGGTACGTTGTCCTTGTAACGGGGATCCAGCAGCGTGGCCACCCAGTAATCAGCACAAGTTAGAATGTGGGCAACTCGGCGGTCGTTGGGGAGACACTGCAGCATGTAATCGCTCATGTGTGCCAGGCTGCCAGTGGCAACGAAAAGCTGTCCTCTGTGGGAGGTGTATCGTCTGTGTCCTCTGTAGTACCCCAGCCACGCACCAGTGATGGCCATAAGCTGGTCTGGGTGCCACCCTGCTGTGAACATGGTTCCTCCTCCTCCATCTCCTCCTCCTCATCAACCTCCAGAACTGTGCCCTGGCTGGACAATTGTGTACCTGCCGTTTGTGGAGGAACCCACCCTCGGAGCCACTTGTGAATGACTGTCCGGAAACCCTACAAAATGATCCCTCTTCCTCCTCCTCCTCTTCCATCATCGCCAGCAGCGTTTTTTCAAGGAGGCATAGAAGTGGGATAGTTACGCTGAGAACGGCGTTATCGGCACTGTTGGTGGAGTACTCAAAACAGCGCAACATTAACACAGGTCTCGCATGGAGGCCCAGTCATTGGTGGTGAAGTGGTGCTGTTCCGCAGAGCGACTCACCCGTGCGTGCTGCAGCTGAAACTCCACTATCGCCTGCTGCTGCTCGCACAGTCTGGCCAGCATGTGCAAGGTGGAGTTCCACCTTGTGGGCACGTCGCATATGAGGCGGTAAGCGAGAAGGCCGAAGTTACGCTGCAGCGCTGACAAGCGAGCAGCAGCAGGGTGAGAACGCCGAAAGCGCGCACAGACGGCCCGCACTTTATGAAGCAGCTCTGACATATCGGGGTCATTTTTAAGGAATCTCTGCACCACCAAATTCAGCACATGCGCCAGGCAAGGGATGTGCGTCAAACCAGCTAGTCCCAGAGCTGCTACGAGATTTCGCCCATTATCGCACACCACCAGGCCGGGCTTGAGGCCAATGGCACCAACCACTCATCGGTCTGTTGTTCCATGCCCATCCACAGCTCCTGCGCGGTGTGGGGTTTGTCCCCCAAACAGATAAGTTTTAAAACTGCCTGCAGTCGTTTACCCCTGGCTGTGCTGAAGTTGGTGGTGAAGGTGTTACGCTGACCGGATGAGGAGCCGGTAGAGGATGAGGAAGAGGCGTAGAAGGAGGAAGCAACAGGAGGCAAACTGAAGTGCCCTGCAATCCTCAGTGGTGGAAGGACATGCGCCAAACTGCTATCCGTCTCAGGCCCAGCTGCCACTGCATTTACCCAGTGTGCTGTTATGGAGATATAATGTCCCTGACCGTGCTTACTGGTCCATGTATCCGTAGTGAGGTGCACCTTGCCACAGATGGCGTTGCACAGTGCACACCTGATTTTGTCCCCTACTTGGTTGTGCAGGAAGGAATGGCTCGCCTGGAAAAGTAGTGGCTGCTGGGCACGACGTACTGTGGGACAGCCACCGCCATAAGGCCTTTAAAACTATCAGTCTCCACCAGATGGAATGACAGCATTTCAAAGGCCAGTAATGCTGGCATTCAGGGCCAGGGATCACGGGTGGGTAGGGGGGGACTTCCTCTTCCGCTCCAGTGTTTGGGAGATGGAGAGCTGAATGCTTCCATGGGACATTGTGGAGATGCTTGGTGACCCAGGTGATGGTGTTGCTGGCAGATCCTCTGTTTGCGGGGTGGCAGGTGACACTGTCACTCCAGAGGTGGATGAAGAGGCCGAGACTGCAGTAGAAGAGGAAGCAGGAGGAGCCAGAGACCTTTCTTGGTTTTTGAGGTGTCTACTCCACTGCAGTTCGGTCTTAGCACTTAAATGCCTGGTCATGCAGGTTGTGCTCAGGTTGAGAACGTTTATGCCTCGCTTCAGGCTCTGATTACACAGCGTGCAAACCACTCGTGTCTTGTCGTCAGCACATTGTCTGAAGAACTGCTACGCTAGGGAACTCCTTGGAGCTGGCTTTGGTGTGCTCGGTCCCTTGCTGTGGTAGGCAGTAGCAGGCGTACTGTCTGGAGGACGGCCGCTCCGCTTTTGCACCCTGCTCCCTCTTCTGCTGTGCTGGTGGCTCTGTGCGACCACCGCCTCTTCCTCCGAACTACATAGATCACTCGCACGACCTTGATTCCATGTGGGGTCGAGGACCTCATCGTCCTCCACATCATCTTCTACCCAGTCTTCACCCCTTCCCTCCTTGTCAGTCTGCACACTGCAGAAAGCCACAGCAGTTGGTACCTGTGTTTCGTCATCATCCGAGACGTGCTGCGATGGTCCTCCCATGTACTCATCTTGAAAGATAAGTGGTTGGGCATCGGTGCACTCAATCTCTTCCACTTCTGGGGCAGGGCTAGGTGGATGGCCCTGGGAAACCCTGCTAACAGAGTCATTAAAAAGCAGAAGAGACTGCTGCATGACTTGGAGCTCAGACTGCTTGGCTGATTTGCAAGGGGGTGATGTGAAAGACTGATGGACATGGGCTGCAGGTGCCAACTCTGATCTTTCAGCAGGAGACTGGGTGGGAGACAATGTGAAGGAACTGGAGGCACTGTCAGCAACCCAATCTACTATCGCCTGTACTTGTTCAGGCCTCACCATTTGTAGAGCCGCATTAGGCCCAACCAAATACCGCTGCAGGTTCTGTCACCTACTCGCACCTGAGAAGGGGTTTCACTTGTGCGTGTAGCTGGCACAGATCGACCACGTCCTCTCCCTGCAACAGGAGCTTCACCAGCAGCACCACGACCTGGGCCACATCCCTTATTTGATGCTCTCCTCATATTTCTCGAATTTAGGATCTTGCCCTAAATGGGTGTTTAATTAATAGTAGAATAGAACAACAGTATGTACAGGGTGTATCTCCCACGCCCTGAACCAGACTAGGCCTCAATTAAATTTGTTTACCCAAAATGGCTGTTTTTCAAATGCCTGAATATAACCCCTGTATATAAAGGGTGTATCTCACAATGACATCTGCAGCAAAGGCTGCCAATTTTATTTTTTTTGCCCAAACGGGTGTTTGTTTAATAACTGAATATGACAGCAGTATATAACCCTGGAATTTCAAACGTCTTGATGCTGCAAGGGCGGAAAAATTTTGCATTTTGCCCAAAAAATTTTGTTTTATTAATAGAAGAATATAACCCCTGTATATAAAGGCTGTATCTCACACGCCCTGACCCACACTAGGCCGCAATTAAAGATTTGTGCCCAAAATGGCTGTATTTCAAATAACTGAATATCACCCCTGTATTTGAAGGGTTTATCTCACACGCCCTGACCCACACTAGGCCGCAATTAAAGATTTGTGCCCAAAATGGCTGTATTTGAAATAACTGAATATAACCCCTGTATTTAACCACCTCAGCCCCCCTAGCTTAAACACCCTTAATGACCAGGCCACTTTATACACTTCTGACCTACACTACTTTCATCATTTATTGCTCGGTCATGCAACTTACCACCCAAATGAATTTTACCTCCTTTTCTTCTCACTAATAGAGCTTTCATTTGGTGGTATTTTATTGCTGCTGACATTTTTACTTTTTTTTGTTATTAATCGAAATTTAACGATTTTTTTGCAAAAAAATGACATTTTTCACTTTCAGTTGTAAAATTTTGCAAAAACAATGACATCCATATATAAATTTTTCTCTAAATTTATTGTTCTACATGTCTTTGATAAAAAAAAAATGTTTGGATAAAAAAAAAAAATGGTTTGGGTAAAAGTTATAGCGTTTACAAACTATGGTACAAAAATGTGAATTTCCGCTTTTTGAAGCAGCTCTGACTTTCTGAGCACCTGTCATGTTTCCTGAGGTTCTACAATGGCCAGACAGTACAAACACCCCACAAATGACCCCATTTTGGAAAGTAGACACCCTAAGGTATTCGCTGATGGGCATAGTGAGTTCATAGAACTTTTTATTTTTTGTCACAAGTTAGCGGAAAATGATAATTTTTTTTTTTCTTACAAAGTCTCATATTCCACTAACTTGTGACAAAAAATAAAAACTTCTATGAACTCACTATGCCCATCAGCGAATACCTTGGGGTGTCTTCTTTCCAAAATGGGGTCACTTGTGGGTAGTTATACTGCCCTGGCATTCTAGGGGCCCAAATGTGTGGTAAGTAGTTTGAAATCAAAATCTGTAAAAAATGGCCGGTGAAATCCGAAAGGTGCTCTTTGCACCTAGGCTGCAAAAAAGTGTCACACATGTGGTATCTCCGTACTCAGGAGAAGTTGGGCAATGTGTTTTCGGGTGTCATTTTACATATAACCATGCTGGGTGAGATAAATATATTGGTCAAATGCCAACTTTGTATAAAAAAAATTGAAAAGTTGTCTTTTGCCAAGATATTTCTCTCACCCAGCATGGGTATATGTAAAATGACACCCCAAAACACATTGCCCAACTTCTCCTGAGTACGGAGATACCACATGTGTGACACTTTTTTGCAGCCTAGGTGGGCAAAGGGGCCCACATTCCAAAGAGCACCTTTCGGATTTCACCGGCCATTTTTTACAGATTTTGATTTCAAACTACTTACCACACATTTGGGCCCCTAGAATGCCAGGGCAGTATAACTACCCCACAAGTGACCCTATTTTGGAAAGAAGACACCCCAAGGTATTCCGTGAGGGGCATGGCGAGTTCCTAGAATTTTTTATTTTTTGTCACAAGTTAGTGGAAAATTATGATTTTTTTTTTTTTTTCTTACAAAGTCTCATATTCCACTAACTTGTGACAAAAAATAAAAACTTCCATGAACTCACTATGCCCATCACGAAATACCTGGGGGTGTCTTCTTTCCAAAATGGGGTCACTTGTGGGGTAGTTATACTGCCCTGGCATTCTAGGGGCCCAAATGTGTGGTAAGTAGTTTGAAATCAAAATCTGTAAAAAATGGCCGGTGAAATCCGAAAGGTGCTCTTTGGAATGTGGGCCCCTTTGCCCACCTAGGCTGCAAAAAAGTGTCACACATGTGGTATCGCCGTACTCAGGAGAAGTTGGGCAATGTGTTTTGGGGTGTTATTTTACATATACCCATGCTGGGTGAGATAAATATCTTGGTCAAATGCCAACTTTGTATAATAAATTGGGAAAAGTTGTCTTTTGCCAAGATATTTCTCTCACCCAGCATGGGTATATGTAAAATGACACCCCAAAACACATTGCCCAACTTCTCCTGAGTACGGAGATACCACATGTGTGACACTTTTTTGCAGCCTAGATGCGCAAAGGTGCCCAAATTCCTTTTAGGAGGGCATTTTTAAACATTTGGATCCCAGACTTCTTCTCACGCTTTAGGGCCCCTAAAAAGCCAGGGCAGTATAAATACCCCACATGTGACCCCATTTTGGAAAGAAGACACCCCAAGGTATTCAATGAGGGGCATGGCGAGTTCATATAAAAAAAAAAATTTGGCACAAGTTAGCGCAAATTGATTTTTTGGGGTTTTTCCCTTAAAAAAAAATTTTGGGCACAAGTTAGCGGAAATTGATCTTTTTGGGTTTTTTCTCACAAAGTCTCCCTTTCCGCTAACTTGAGACAAAAATTTCAATCTTTCATGGACTCAATATGCCCCTCAGCGAATACCTTGGGGTGTCTTCTTTCCAAAATGGTGTTATTTGTGGGGTGTTTGTACTGCCCTGGCATTTGAGGGTCTCCGCAATCATTACATGTATGGCCAGCATTAGGAGTTTCTGCTATTCTCCTTATATTGAGCATACGGGTAATGAGATTTTTTTTTTTCGTTCAGCCTCAGGGCTGAAAGAAAAAATGAACGGCACAGATTTCTTCATTCGCATTGATCAATGTGGATGAAAAAATCTCTGCCAAAAAAAATAAAAGGAGGGGAAAGGCGTCTGCCAGGACATAGGAGCTCCGCCCAATATCCATACCCACTTAGCCCGTATGCCCTGGCAAACCAGATTTATCCATTCACATCAATCGATGTGGATGAATAAATCATTGCCGGGATTTTTTAATTTTTTTTATATATACAAAGTGTTTGCCAAAGCATATGAACACCACCACCTCCTCAGCTCATATGCCTCGGCAAACGTATCTTTTACTGCAGAGGATAAATCTCGTCTTGCAGCGCCGCATACACCGACTTGTGTGTAATCTGACAGCAGCGCAATGCTTCTGTCAGAATGCACATCAGTGCTGCAGCTAGTCGATCGGTTGGTCCACCTGGAAGGTAAAAAAAAAAAAAAAAAAAACAGGCCGCAACGCAATAAATTTTATTAACTTTATAATAACTTTTGAACAGAACATATAAACTTTTTTTAACTTTTTTAACTGAAAGTTAACTTTTTTGCTTACTGGTGTTTTTTTTGTTTTTTTTACCTTTAATAGGACAAACCTCTCCTTCCCCATGGGACAATGTGCAAAGCGCAAATCGCCCAAAGATGTGGCGAAGTACATTATGCACTTTATCCCAGGTGAAAGGAGAGGTTTGCAGCAGCTGTGAGTAAAAGGGCCCTAATAGCCCTGTGTGCCTGTCCTGTGAGATGCAATCCCTATGCTAAGTGTACCTGTGTGCGGTACTTTCGGAAACACTCTCCAAAGCATAGGGCAGGGTGGTCAGGACAGTCAGGACAGAAATAGCGGGTGTCACGCCTTATTCCACTCCTGCTACAGACACGACATCTTTTTTGGGGTGACGGTTGGGTTGATGTACCAGGAACGACACTGGGGAAATGTCGCTCGTGTAGACGGCTAACTACACTGGTGGTTGGGGCCACGGAACCTCCTGGATACAGGAGGTTCTCGATGATCTCTTCCTGAAATTTGAGGAAGGATCCTGTTCTCCCAGCCTTACTGTAGAGAACAAAACTATTATTTGCAGCCAATTGAATTAAATATACAGACACCTTCTTATACCAGCGTCTGGTGCGTCGGGAAACTAAATACGGAGACAACATCTGGTCATTGAAGTCCACCCCTCCCATGAGCAAATTATAGTTGTGGACACAAAGGGGCTTTTCAATGACACGGGTTGCTCGCTCAATTTGTATTGTCGTGTCTGCGTGAATAGAGGAAAGCATGTAAACGTCACGCTTGTCTCTCCATTTCACCGCGAGCAGTTCTTCGTTACACAAGGCAGCCCTCTCCCCCCTTGCAAGACGGGTGGTAACGAGCCGTTGGGGGAAGCCCACGCGACTAGTTTGCGCGGTGCCACAGCAGCCAATCTGTTCTAGGAGCAAATGCCTGAAGAGGGGCACACTTGTGTAAAAATTGTCCACATAAAGATGGTACCCCTTGCCAAATAAGGATGACACCAAGTCCCAGACTGTCTTTCAACTGCTCCCCAGGTAGTCAGGGCAACCGACCGGCTCCAGGGTCTGATCTTTTCCCTCATAGATCCGAAATTTGTGGGCATAGCCTGTGGCCCTTTCACAGAGCTTATACAATTTGACCCTATACCGGGCGCGCTTGCTTGGGATGTATTGTTTGAAGCCAAGGCGCCCGGTAAAATGTATTAGGGACTCGTCTACGCAGATGTTTTGCTCTGGGGCATACAAATCTGCAAATTTCTGGTTGAAGTGGTCTATGAGGGGCCGAATTTTGTGGAGCCGGTCAAAAGCTGGGTGGCCTCTGGGACGGGAGGTGGTGTTGTCGCTAAAGTGCAGGAAACGCAGGATGGCCTCAAATCGTGCCCTGGACATAGCAGCAGAGAACATGGGCATGTGATGAATCGGGTTCGTGGACCAATATGACCGCAATTCATGCTGTTTGGTTAGACCCATGTTGAGGAGAAGGCCCAGAAAAATTTTAATTTCGGAAACTTGGACTGGTTTCCACCGGAAAGGCTGGGCATAAAAGCTTCCCGGGTTGGCGGATATAAATTGAGTGGCATACCGATTTGTTTCTGCCACGACTAAGTCCAAGAGCTCCGCAGTCAAGAACAGCTCAAAAAATCCCAGGGCCGAACCGATCTGAGCTGTCTCAACCCAAACTCCAGACTGGGCGGTGAAAGGGGGAACTACAGGTGCGGCTGAAGTTGGGGACTGCCAATCAGGATTTGCCAGCACCTCAGGGACTCTAGGGGGTCTACGGGCCTGTCTGTGTGGTGGTTGCGACGGGGTAACTACTGCACGTGCCACCGTACCAGCTTCAACTGCCCTTCTGGTGCTCGCCACTTCACCATGTTGTACGGCAGTGCTGGTACTAGGTCCAGGGAGGGCTGCGCTGCTGGTGTATGCCTCACCACGTGATCCGACAGCGCCAGCCCCACTCTGCTGCTCTTGAAGCGGATCCTGCGCAACCTGTGGTCTAGCGACACGGGGCCGGGTACGCCTGGTTCTATCAGGGACCTCAACCTCCTCGTCCGAACTTTGGGTCAGAGTGCCACTGCTTTCTACAGGTTCATATTCTGACCCGCTAGATTCGTCAGATGAGGGTTCCCATTCCTCATCCGACTGGGTCAGAATCCTGTAGGCCTCTTCAGAAGAATACTCCCTGTTTGACATTTGGACTACTAAATTTAGGGGTATTCCCTGAGACTACCCGAGAAAAAAAGCAAGCCTGTCTTACAAAGGGGAGGCTAGCAAAGTACCGGAGGCCGCTGCGATTGATAAAAAATATCAAAACTGATTTTTTTTATCGCCGCAGCGCTTGGAAAGTGATTGTGCAGTGATCAAAAAAAAATATATTTTTTGTCACTGTGGCAGGGCGGGCGTGGGTGAACGCACGTGTGGGCGACCGATCAGGCCTGATCGGGCAAACACTGCGTTTTGGGTGGAGGGCGAACTAAGGTGACACTAATACTATTATAGATCTGACTGTGATCAGTTTTGATCACTTACAGATACTATAAAAGTACAAATGCTGATTAGCGATACGCTAATCACCGAATCAGTGACTGCGGTGCGGTGGGCTGGGCGCTAACTGACGCTAAACTACCTAACCAAGGGGCCTAAACTATCCTAAAACCTATCAGTCAATACCAGTGGGAAAAAAAAGTGACAGTTTACACTGATCACTTTTTTCCTTTCACTAGGTGATTGACGGGGTGATCAAGGGGTTAAATTAGGTGATGGGAGGTGATCTGGGGCTAAGTGTAGTGTTGGTGGGTACTCACAGTGATCTCTGCTCCTCTGCTGGAACCAACCGACGAAAAGGACCAGCAGAGGAGCAGACAAGCCATTTAACACATCATATTTACTAATATAATGTGTTATCTGGCTTGTGATTTGATTTTTTGAAAATCGCCAGCCTGCCAGCCACGATCATTGGCTGGCAGGCTGGTGACGAAATACTCTTCTAACTTTTGCCGGCCCGCGATGCGCATGCGCGGGCCTGCTTTGAGCGAAATCTCGCGTCTCACGAGATGACGTATATATGCGTGACTGTGCGCAGGGCTGCCGCCTCCGGAACGCGATCCTGCGTTAGGCGGTCCGGAGGCGGTTAAAGGGTGTATCTCACAATGACATCTGCAGCAAAGGCTGCCAAATAAACTTTTTTTGCCCAAACGGGTGTTTGTTTAATAACTGAATATGACAGCAGTATATAACCCTGGAATTTCAAACGTCTTGATGCTGCAAGGGTAGAAATATTGTGTATTTTGCCCAAAAAAGGGTGTTTTATGAATAGAAGAATATAACCCCTATATATAAAGGGTGTATCTCACACACCCTGACCCACACTAGGTCGCAATTAAAGATTTGTGCCCAAAATGGCTGTATTTTAAATAACTGAATATAACCCCTGTATTTGAAGGGTGTATCTCACACTAGGCCGCAATTAAAGATTTGTGCCCAAAATGCTGTATTTCAAATAACTAAATATAACCCCTGTATATAAAGGGTGTATCTCACACGCCCTGACCCACGCTAGGCCGCAATTAAAGATTTATGCCCAAAATGGCTGTATTTCAATTAACTGAATATAACCTCTGTATATAAAGGGTGTATCTCACAATGACATCTGCAGCAAAGGCTGCCAAATTTTTTTTTTTGCTCAAACGGGTGTTTGTTTAATAACTGAATATGACAGTAGTATATAACCCTGGAATTTCACACGTGCGGATGCTGCAAGGGCTGTAAAATGGTGTATTCTGGCAAAAAAGTGTGTTTTTAAAAACCCAGAAAATTGGGGCTTTATTTCTAGCCTAAATTGCACACTGACTAATCCAGATGTTGTATATTGCAAAAAAAGTGTGTTTTTTTACTAACAGAATATGAAAGCTGTATATATTAGGGTACTTTCACACTTGCGGCAGGACGGATCCGACAGGCTGTTCACCATGTCGGATCTGTCCTTCCGCTATTTCGCCGTGCCGCTGGACCGACGCTCTGTCCCCATTGACTATAATGGGGATGGGGCGGAGCTCCGGCGCAGCACGGCGGTGCACGGCGAGAGCCGCCGGACTAAAAAGTCGGACATGCAGGACTTTTAGTCCGGCGGCCTTTCGCCGTGCACCGCTGTCCTGCGCCGGAGCTCCGCCCCCATCCCCATTATAGTCAATGGGGACGGAGCGGCGGTCCGGCGGCACGGTGAAATAGCGGAAGGACGGATCGGACATGGTGAACAGCCTGTCGGATCCGTCCTGCTGCAAGTGTGAAAGTAGCCTTAAACTTGAATTTCACACTTGCAGATCTGTAAAATAGTGGATTTTGGCAAAAAAAAGTGTGTTTTTAAAAACCCAGAAAATTATGGCTGTATTTCTAGCTTAAATTGCACACTGACTAATCCAGATGTTGTATATTGCAAAAAAAGTGTGTTTTTTTACTAACAGAATATGAAAGCTGTATATATTAGGGTACTTTCACACTTGCGGCAGGACGGATCCGACAGGCTGTTCACCATGTCGGATCTGTCCTTCCGCTATTTCGCCGTGCCGCTGGACCGACGCTCTGTCCCCATTGACA
The DNA here is from genome assembly GCF_905171765.1 of Bufo bufo. NCBI lineage: Eukaryota > Metazoa > Chordata > Amphibia > Anura > Bufonidae > Bufo > Bufo bufo. The sequence goes on from NC_053393.1 coordinate 195,100,756, forward strand.
ATAATGGGGATGGGGCGGAGCTCCGGCGCAGCACGGCGGTGCACGGCGAGAGCCGCCGGACTAAAAAGTCGGACATGCAGGACTTTTAGTCCGGCGGCCTTTCGCCGTGCACCGCTGTCCTGTGCCGGAGCTCCGCCCCCATCCCCATTATAGTCAATGGGGACGGAGCGGCGGTCCGGCGGCACGGTGAAATAGCGGAAGGACGGATCGGACATGGTGAACAGCCTGTCGGATCCGTCCTGCTGCAAGTGTGAAAGTAGCCTTAAACTTGAATTTCACACTTGCAGATCTGTAAAATAGTGGATTTTGGCAAAAAAAGTGTGTTTTTAAAAACCCAGAAAATTATGGCTGTATTTCTAGCTTAAATTGCACACTGACTAATCCAGATGTTGTATATTGCCAAAAAAGTGTGTTTTTTTACTAACAGAATATGAAAGCTGTATATATTAAACTTGAATTTCACACTTGCAGATCTGTAAAATAGTGGATTTTGGAGGGAAAAAAAGTGTGTTTTTAAAAACCCAGAAAATTATGGCTGTATATCTAGCTTAAATTGCACACTGACTAATCCAGATGTATATTGCCAAAAAAGTGAGTTTTTTTAAAATAACAGAATATGAAAGCTGTATATATTAAACTTGAATTTCACACTTGTGGATCTGTAAAATTGTGGATTTTGGCCAAAAAAAAGTGTGTTTTTAAAAACCCTGAAAATTATGGCTGTATTTCTAGCTTAAATTGCACACTGACTGATCCAGATGTTGTATATTGCCAAAAAAGTGAGGTTTTTTTACTAACAGAATATGAAAGCTGTATATAACAGTTGAATTTCACACGTCCAGATGCAGCTAGGGACGTAAAATAGTGTATTTTGGCAAAAAAGTGTATTTTGAAAAATCCAGAAAATTATGACTGTATTTCTAGCTTAAATTGCACACTGACTAATCCTGCAAATGCACTAGATGTTGTATATTGCCAAAAAAGGGTGATTTTTTACAACCAGATTATTAGTGCAGTTTTCCAAGATTGGATTTCAATGTCACAAAAGCTCAGATGCAGTGCTGGTGCACTGAGCTTGCATAAAATGACCGCCGCCGCCCACCTAACTAACAGACGGATAAAAATTGCTGTTTTTTCGGTCACTGGGCTCAGGGCAGGGTAAAAAGATTGTGCCCTGCACCCACAAATCTAAATGTATGTCGATCGCTGAGTTAGATTCACGTTCTGAACCAAAGATTCTCTCCTATTCTCTCCCTGAAATCACCAGCCGCATACTCTCCCTACACTAGTAACAGCAGAGTGAGGTGCAGCGCTACATGACTCAAGCTTATATAGAGCCTGGGTCACATGCTGCACTGGCCAATCACAGCCATGCCATTAGTAGGCATGGCTGTGATGGCTTCTAAGGGCACAGAGTTAAACGCTTGTTGATTGGCTGCTCTGCAGCCTTTCAAAAAGCGCAGAGAAATCACTGAACCCTTACTTTTACTGAAATGTTTGGGTTCGGGTCTGGGGTCCAAAAATCCTAAAGTTTGGCACGAACCCAAACTTTACAGTTTGGGTTTGCTCAACCATAGTCTTAATCATTAGATAACTGTCACGACTGTGACTGATCCAGACAGGTCTGGGAGGAGAAGGTCGCAGCGACTTGCTACTCGCGATAGCTTGTGAGTTTGCTCCGTGGTTCAGGGTATGTCATCTGGGTTTTGCCTTGTGAACCTTTTTGTCCTGACTGGGAGTTTGTAGGCATCCTTCTCAGGTGAGTCCTGTCTGCCACTCTCAGCTACTATATTAGTTTCAGTTTCACTTGCAGTCATTGCCAGATATAGTCCTTACTTCCAGTGCTACTCTGACCTTGGAAGGAGATCGTTTGATGGTGTTGCTGATAGGAAGCGCTCTGAAGGTCCGGACCTTGGGGTAAATGACTTGGTGTGGTTGTCTACCAGAAATATCAAGTTGAAGGTTCCCTCGTGGAAATTGGGTCCGAGATTTATTGGTCCTTATAGGGTAATTAAGATCATTAACCCGGTGGCTTTTCGTCTGGAGCTACCTCAGACTCTAAGGATCCATAATGTCTTCCACAGATCTCTGCTTAAGAGATATGTAGAACCTCCTGAACCATTGCCACTACCGCCTCCACCGGTGGTTGTTGATGGCAGTCTTGAGTTTCAGGTAGAAAAGATTGTTGATTCACGATATGTTCGCCGCTCTCTTCAGTACCTGGTGCACTGGAAAAGTTATGGTTCCGAAGAGAGAATGTGGGTTCCAGCATCAGAGATAAAAGCGGACAGACTCATTCGGGCTTTTCATAGCTCCCATCCAGAGAGGCCTGGTCTTGAGGGTCCAGGGGCCCCTCGTAGAAAGGGGGGTACTGTCACGACTGTGACTGATCCAGACAGGTCTGGGAGGAGAAGGTCGCAGCGACTTGCTACTCGCGATAGCTTGTGAGTTTGCTCCGTGGTTCAGGGTATGTCATCTGGGTTTTGCCTTGTGAACCTTTTTGTCCTGACTGGGAGTTTGTAGGCATCCTTCTCAGGTGAGTCCTGTCTGCCACTCCCAGCTACTATATTAGTTTCAGTTTCACTTGCAGTCATTGCCACATATAGTCCTTACTTCCAGTGCTACTCTGACCTTGGAAGGAGATCGTTTGATGGTGTTGCTGTGGAACTCTTGTCCGGCGTGGACTGTCGTGTTTGGGATCGCCTTCTCTGCTCGTGACTGGATAAGTCTATCTCTGCTGTTGTTTGTTTGTTGTTGTCTTCCCCTGTTGTTTTCCTAGACGTGAGTGATGGTGACTAGCGCTCCCATCGGCCTTTCCCCAGTCCAGTGTTAGGGCGACTGAGGGTTTAGGTATCCTGCTCGCCGCACGGGTTCACACCCCGTCTAGGGTATCAGGGCAGACAGGTGCCAGCTTAGGGTTACTCAGGGGTGGCCATTCTATTTCCCATTCGTAGATAAGGGTCCCCCTTCCCCTCCGTCTGGTGCGACACGACTGCTGCTGGGATAGCGGTCATGACAATAACACAGGATCCACCATGCACAATAGGTGATTGTCAAAGCTTATCTGTTCTTTTTTTGTACAATGACCTCTGCATAGGACACAGAGCATGCCTAGAAAACTCTCTCATAGAAGTCAATAGGGTCTTCTCCAGGCCATTGTGTCTATGGCCCATGGGGCTGCCGTAAAGCAATTTTCTTAATGCTTTCTAAATGCTGTTAAGATCAGCTCAGGCAAGATGGCCGTCCCCATAATTACGTTCAGGAAATAGAATTATAAAAATATATAATCAGAAAATAAAAACAGATTAGAAAGAAAAAGGATATGTTTTGCCATCTGGTTTTAACTGGCAGACAAATTGGTGACACATTCCCTTTTATTTGCTTTCTACTGTAATATAAGTTTAGTGAGGTTTAGGCGCAATCTCACTATCAAACATCAATTTTTTTTGAGTGATGGTTTGAACGTGGAGAATGAAAATAAAAATTAGGATATTCTTAATACAATTAAACAGCCTGCAGTATACAGCATCAAAGTGCAGTATCAGCTCATCAGAGTCTTTCAAAGTTTTCAGTCTTTTTATCCAGTTCAATCTAGGACAGAATCTATGAGCAAATATAAAGAACCGGTTGAACAGGATTTAAGAAGGTTGTATAACACCACCATTGTTTTCCTCATGTCTGCCACATTTTATCGTAAAAATCAACACGTAGCTTTAAAGCAATTAGAGAGTATGAAAAATCTTGTTATCAAGATGGCAGATAAAGAAGGGACTGTGGTGGTAATGAATAATCATTTTTACAGAATGAGCCTCACTGAGATGTTGAAAGACGCTCCTATCTATCAGTCACTAGCTAATGATCCAACAACAGTTAGGCCTCTTTCACACGGGCGAGATTTCCGAGTGGGTGCAATGTGTGAGGTGAATGCCTTGCACCCGCACTGAATCCGGACACGTTAATTTCTATGGGGCTGTGCACATGAGCGGTGATTTTCACGCATCACTTGTGCGTTGCGTAAAAATCGCAGCATGCTCTACTTTGTGAAGTGAATGGGGCTGCGTGAAAACCACAAGCATCCGCAAGCAAGTGCGGAGGCGATTTTCACGCATGGTTGCTAGGAGACGATCGGGATGGGGACCCGATCATTATTATTTTCTTTTTCCCTTATAACATGGTTATAAGGGAAAATAATAGCATTCTTAATACAGAATGCTTAGTAAAATAGGGCTGGAGGGGTTAAAAATTTTTTTTAACTCACCTTAATCCACTTGTTCGTGCAGCCCGGCTTCTCTTCTTTCTTCCTCTTTGCTGTGCAGTAGGAAAAGGACCCGTGGTGACGTCACTGCGCTCATCGCATGGTCCGTCACATTAACCATCACCATGGTAATGGATCATGTGATGGACCATGTGATGAGCGCAGTAATGTCATCAAAGGTCCTTTACCCAGGTCCTGAAGAAAGAAGAAAGAAGAGAAGCCAGGCTGCGCAAACAAGTGGATTAAGGTGAGTTAAAAATATATATTTTTTAACCCCTCCAGCCATTTTGTACTATGCATTCTGTATTAAGAATTCTATTATTTTCCCTTATAACCATGTTATAAGGGAAAATAATACAATCTACACAACACCTAACCCAAACCCGGGTTTGGGTAGCAAACATGGCGATTTTTCTCACGTGCGTGCAAAACGCATTAAAGTGTTTTGCAATCGCATGGAAAAATCGCGCATTTTCCCACAACGCACCTGTATCTTATCCGGCCCAAAAACATGACGCCCGTGTGAAAGATCCAAATAGAAAGAAGAAACTCCCACGGCGCAAATACTAATCTTTGATGATGATACAAACTTGATTTAATAACTTAGCAGGTGGCCCTGTCAATCAACATGCGGAGGGGGCGTCATTATGATAGGAGGATGCGGCTGCTGCCAGCCCTACTTGCTACATATTATAAAAGTAAGTTTTTAGCAGAATCTACTGAACCAAAATGATTAATCACATTATGTATGGATAAATCGCAGTATAGGGATTATAAGTAAACAAAAAAAAAAAAAAACTGTTTAGTGGGGTGACAGAAGCCCTTTAAGAAAATGAAAATATTTGTATATTTCTTTTTTATAAATATATTCCCAAATACCTTACATTAGTTATAATGGCTAGTTTTGTCTAGGGAGCAATCATTAGGAGAAATAAAATGGCACCAACCTATTAGTACACACAAAACCTGTCCTAATCACACAGCAGGACAAGTTACTTCACTTCACTGAGCTAAAGAGCTGCCTCATCCTCTTCTCTGCTTGTCAGGGATTATGATCCTGAGTAGAGTTGAGCGGACACCTGGATGTTCGGGTTTGACGGGTTCGCCCGGACTTCACAAAAAAATTAGAGTTCGGGACCCGAACTTGACCCGAACCCAATTGAAGTCAATGGGGACCCGAACTTTTGAGCACTAAAATTGCTCTAAAAATGTCATGGAAAGGGCTAGAGGGCTGCAAATGGCAGCAAAATGTGGTTAAGAGCATGGCAAGTGCTCTGCAAACAAATGTGGCTAGGGAAATGACTTCAAATAACATAAAATACGTAAAAATAAAAATCTTGATCTAGGAGGAGGAGGTCCATACGGAGTAGGAGGTTGAGGAGGTGATGGATGTGGCGGTGTAGGTGGAAGCGGCGGTGGAGGAGGAGGAGGACGTAGCCAACACTGGTTTTTGGTTTTGTTTTTTATTTAAATTTATTATTATTATTTTTTGTTTAAATTTGGGTAGACCCCAAAACATTGGGAAATATAACCTGTGATAACCTCCTTCAGTCGTGCTAAACACACGTTCAGACAATACACTGGCTGCAGGGCAGGCCAGCACCTCCAAGGCGTAAACGGCAAGCTCAGTCCATGTGCCCAAATGGTAGACCCAGAAGTTGAAGGGGGCAGAGCCATCAGTCAGTACGTGTAGGAGTGTGCCCACATACTGCCCCACCATGTCGCACGTCCCTGTGATGTTCACGATCTAATTGGATAGCTTCTCTATCAACTTTCGATGTTCTTTTCTGCGCCTACCATGTTGATCACGGTTAGCGGCGAATCAGGGTTCCACGCCGGAGAGGGAGCGTGAGAAAGAGATACTACATTCAAGGGAGGTCAATGGATGAAATTATATGTTGATCGAGCGGAAAAGTGGGACAAATTGTTAAAGCCGAAGCTTACAAGTAAAGGAGGTGGTGTGCGTCAATTAAAGAAGAATTTTTAAAATTTTATTCCCTTTCACCCATGCAGAGAAGGGGTTTGTATACGGCAAAATTGGTCAAATGTGACCTGACAATGTAACAGATGATTTTTTAAAATTTATGTCCCTGTCACCTATGCAGATCAGGGGTTTAATCACGGCAAAAATGGTCAAATGTCACCCAAGAATGTAACAGACAAATTAGTGAAATGTTTTACCTGTCTACTAGGTATAGCAAGGGTATATCACAGCCACAAATTGGTGAATTTCACCAGAAAATGTAACAGAAGAATTTGTGAAATTTGTTTACCTGTCTACTAGGTATAGCAGGGGTATATCACAGCCATAAATTGGTGAATTTCACCAGAAAATGTAACAGACAAATTTTTGAAATGTTTTTATTTGTCTTCTAGGTAGAGCAGGGGCATATTACACCCAAGAATTTGTGAATTTCACCCGAGAATGTAACAGACAAATTAGTGAAATGTTTTTATTTGTCTACTAGGTAGAACAGGGGTATATCACACCCAAAAATTGGTGAATTTCACCCAAGAATGTAACAGACAAATTAGTGAAATGTTTTTATTTGTCTACTAGGTAGAGCAGGGGTATATCACACCCAAAAATGGGTGAATTTCACCCGAGACTGTAACAGACAAATTAGTGAAATGTTTTTATTTGTCTACTAGGTAGAGCAGGGGTATATCACACCCAAAAATTGGTGAAATTCACCCAAGAATGTAACAGACAAATTAGTGAAATGTTTTTTCCTGTCTACTAGGTAGAGCACGGCTATATCACACCCAAAAATTGGTAAATTTCACCCGAGAATGTAACAAACAAATTAGTGAAATGTTTTTACCTGTCTACTAGGAATAGCAGGGGTATATCACAGCCAAAAATTGGTGAATTTCACCCAAGAATGTAACAAACAAATTAGTGAAATGTTTTTACCTGTCTACTAGGAATAGCAGGGGTATATCACAGCCAAAAATTTGTGAATTTCACTCGAGAATGTAACAGACAAGTTATTGAAATGTTTTTATTTGTCTACTAGGTAGAACAGGGGTATATCACACCCAAAAATTTGTGAATTTCACCCAAGAATGTAACAGACAAATTAGTGAAATGTTTTTATTTGTCTACTAGGTAGAGCAGGGGTATATCACACCCAAAAATTGGTGAATTTCACCCAAGAATGTAACAGACAAATTAGTGAAATGTTTTTTCCTGTCTACTAGGTAGAGCACGGCTATATCACACCCAAAAATTGGTGAAGTTCACCCGAATATGTAACAAACAAATTAGTGAAATGTTTTTACCTGTCTACTAGGAATAGCAGGGATATATCACAGCCAAAAATTGGTGAATTTCACCCAAGAATGTAACAAACAAATTAGTGAATTTTTTTTACCTGTCTACTAGGAATAGCAGGGGTATATCCCAGCCAAAAATTTGTGAATTTCACCCGAGAATGTAACAGACAAGTTATTGAAATGTTTTTATTTTTTCTACTAGGTAGAGCAGGGGTATATCACACCCAAAAATTGGTGAATTTCACCCAAGAATGTAACAGACAAATTAGTGAAATGTTTTTTCCTGTCTACTAGGTAGAGCAGGGGTATATCACACCCAAAAATTGGTGAATTTCACCCGAATATGTAACAGACAAATTAGTAATTTTTTTTACCTGTCTACTAGGTAGAGCAGGGGTATATCACACCCAAAAATTGGTTAATTTCACCCGAATATGTAACAGACAAATTAATGTTTTTTTTTTACCTGTCTACTAGGTATAGCAGGGGTATATCACAACCCTAAATTGTTGAATTTTACCCATAAATGTAACAGACACATTAGTGATTTTTTTTTACCTGTCTACTAGGTATACCAGTGGTATATTACAGCCAAAAATTAGTGAATTTCACCCGAGAATGTAACAGACAAATTATTGAATTGTTTTTATTTGTCTACTAGGTAGAGCAGGGGTATATCACACCCAAAAATTGGTAAATTTCACCCGAGAATGTAACAGACAAATTAGTGAAATGTTTTTTCCTGTCTACTAGGTAGAGCACGGGTATATCACACCTAAAAATTGGTGAATTTCACCCGAATATGTAACAGACAAATTTGTGATTTTTTTTTACCTGTCTACTAGGTAGAGCAGGGGTATATCACACCCAAAAATTGGGTAATTTCACCCGAATATGTAACAGACAAATTAATGTTTTTTTTTACCTGTCTACTAGGTATAGCAGTGGTGTATCATAGCCAAAAATTTGTGAATTTCACCCGAAAATGTAACAGACAAATTAGTGAAATGACGTAAAATAAAATAAAATTGGTACAAATAAAAAAAAAAATTTAGATTTATAAGATGGAGGTCCATATGGAGTAGGAGTTTGAGGAGGCTGTGGACGTAGCAGTGTAGGTGGAAGCGGCGGTGGAGGAGGACGAGGTAGCCAACATTGGTTTTTGTTTTTAATTATTATTATTTTTTAATTAGGGTACACTCCAAAAGAGTGGGAAATATCCAAAAAACAACAATTGCTCTGTAGTAGTATAACAATGGCTGGGTAACGCCGGTATACATGTCTATTCTGCACAAGGTACGGACAAGTCCTGTGGGATCTATGCCTGGTTCATTTTAATGAACGTGAGCTTGTCCACATTGGCTGCGCTTGTCTGTGATAACGCCCCCTGCGGTGCTAAACACATGTTCAGACAATATACTGGCTGCAGGGCAGGCAAGCACCTCCAAGGCGTAAAGGGCAAGTACAGGCCATGTGCTCAATTTGGAGACCCAGAAGTTGAAGGGGGCAGACCCGTCATTCAGTACGTGTAGGCATGTGCACACATACTGCTCCACCATGTTGCTGAAATGCTGCCTCCTGCTAAGACGTTCCATATCAGCTGGTGGTGCTGGTTGTTGTGGCATGCTGACAAAGTTTTTCCACATTTCGGCCATGCTAACAATGCCTTCTGAGGTGCTGTGGTGCCCCAGCTTCATTGGCGACCTCTTTCTCCTCCTCTGCCTTCGCCTTGAACTTCCACTGTGCCCCCGCTGTCAGGTGGGAATGCCACCAGCAACGCGTCTACCAGCGTGCGCTTGTACTCGCGAATCTTACGATCACGCTCCAGTGATGGAATTAAGGATGGTATGTTGTCCTTGTAACGGGGATCCAGCAGCGTGGCCACCCAGTAATCAGCACAAGTTAGAATGTTGGCAACTCAGCGGTCGTTGCGGAGACACTGCAGCATGTAATCGCTCATGTGTGCCAGGCTGAGAGAGGCAACGACAAGCTGTCCTCTGTGGGAGGTGTATCGTCTGTGTCCTCTGTATCCCCCCAGCCACGCACCAGTGATGGCCATAAGCTGGTCTGGGTGCCACCATGCTGTGAACATGGTTCCTCCTCCTCCATCTCCTCCTCCTCATCCTCCAGAACTGTGCCCTGGCATATAAGGCGGTGAGCGGAAAGGCCGAAGTTACGCTGCAGCGATGACAGGCGAGCAGCAGCAGGGTGAGAACACCGAAAGCGCGTACAGATGGACCACACTTTATGCAGCAGCTCTGACATATCGGGGTAATTTTTAAGGAACCTCTGCACCACCAAATTCAGCACATGCGCCAGGCAAGGGATGTGCATCAAACCGGCTAGTCCCAGAGCTGCTAAAAGATTTCGCCCATTATCGCACACCACCAGGCCGGGCTTGAGGCTCACTGGCACCAACCACTCATCGGTCTGTTGTTCCATGCCCATCCACAGCTCCTGCACGGTGTGGGCTTTTTCCCCCAAACAGACAAGTTTCAAAACTGCCTGCTGTCATTACCCCCTTGCTGTGCTGAAGTTGGTGGTGAAGGTGTTAAGCTGACCAGATGAGGAGGCGGTAGAGGATGAGGAAGCGGAGTAGGAGGAGGAAGCAACAGGAGGAAAAGAGAAGCGCCCTGCAATCCTTGGTGGTGGAAGGACATGAGCCAAACTGCTATCCACCTCAGGCCCAGCTGCCGCTACATTTACCCAGTGTGCTGTTAGGGAGATAACACGTCCCTGACCATGCTTACTGGTCCAAGTATCCATAGTTAGGTGGACCTTGCCACAGATGGCGTTGGGTCTGACACAGCCTTCTTTGTTCAGTAGTTCTGATATAGGTATATTTGAGAGTTTAATTGGAAGAGGGCACATCTCTTTCAAGGCCGTAGGGGATAAGTCTATTATGTCTCTTAAGGTGAGGAGAGGTGAGGGAGTTGTTAATAGTTTATTATATGAGGAGAACCAGTCCCAGACTGATAATGTGCTCCGTGTCATGGGATTTGGAATTTGTTGAGGTAATGGGAGGGGTTTGCCTGATAGTAAGAGGGCTCGGGGAGAAGAAGGGAGGAAGGTTTTTTCCATGTGAACCCACGCTTTATGTGGGGGAGATCTAATCCAGTCCACTACTCTGGCTAGATGTATGGCTTTCATATACATTTCTGGGTCAGGAAGACCAATTCCCCCCAGTCGTTTAGGCTTGGTAAGGGTGTCGAAGGAGATTCTAGGACGCCGTCCTTTCCAGATGAACTTGAGGATTGCTTTCTTGAAATTAATAAAAAAGGATTTCGGTATTTTGATTGGGAGGGTTTGCATTATATAAGTCAATCTGGGCAAAACCAACGCAGAAACCATGTTTTTCCTGCCTAACCAGGAGAGGTATGGGAGGTCCAATGAGTCCATCTGAGAGATCATAGAGTGTAGGAGTGGTAGGTAGTTGAGTTTGTATAAGTCTGCCATGTTAAGGGAGAGTTTCACGCCAAGGTAAGTTAGCTGTTGCGTGGACCAATTAAATGGAGAGTGAGATTGGAGGCACTTAAGAGCTGACAGGGGGAAGCCTCTGTGGAGGAGTTGGGATTTAGCAGGATTGAATTTAAAATTAGATAGGGAGCCAAATAGTTCTAATAAAGATAGGATAGCTGGGAGGGATTTTGTCGGGTTAGTTGTAAGGATCAAAAGGTCATCGGCAAAGGCTGCCAGTTTGATTTCTTGATCCCCAACACGGAGACCCATAATATTTTTTTGTTGTCTTAAGGCCTGCAGTAACGTTTCCATGACCAGTACGACCCAGTTCCGGGATATTAAACTTAGCAAGGGTAGGGTTAATATATGACCAGTCAATTCTGTCAAAAGCTTTTTCGGCATCCGTGCCAAGCATGACCAGTGGGACCGCCTTTTGGGATGAAAAGTATAAAGGATTCAATATTTTTATTACATTGTCTTTCCCATCTCTCCCTTTTACGAATCCTACCTGATCTGGGTGAACTAAAGAGGGGAGAAACTGCTGTAGCCTATTAGCTAACATTTTAGCCAATAATGTAAGATCAGTGTTTAGTAGAGAGATGGGACGGTAATTAGAGCAGAATGATGGGTCTTTACCAGGTTTGGGGATGATTGTTATAGTGGCTCTAGTCATGTCAGCTGAAATAGGGGTGTTAAGGAGGGCTCTGTTGCATACTGGGAGAAAGTGAGGTAGGAGGGTGTCTGAAAAGGATCTGTAGTAAGACAGAGGTAGGCCGCCTGAACCTGGACATTTTAGCGCCTCCAGTAGGTCTGACAATGTAAAGGGAGCAGCAAGCAAGTCTTGTTGTGAGGGAGAGAGTTGGGAGATCTAATGATTTGAGGAAGGAGGATATATTGTGCTCTTTGTCATACCGAGGATCTGGGAGAGGTGGAGAGGGGAGGTTGTAGAGGGATTCGTAGTAGAGCTTGAATTGTTCTGCTATATCTTCTGATTGAAACAGTGTGGAACCAGAAGGGGCAGTAATGCTCTGTAAGTAATTTGCAAGTTTTCTACGTTTGATTCTCTGCCTTTGGTATTTTGTGGCTTTGTCTCCATGGGCGAAAAATTTTTGTTGAGAGGATAAATAAAACTTAGCAGAACGCTCATTGAGCATATTCTTTAATTCAGTTTTAAGGGATATTACCTCAGATAGGTGGAGCTGAAGAAGAGATATTTTATGGGTTTTTTCTAAGGAGTTAATCCTTGAAAGGAGGGAGTTTAGCTTTTTTTCAGATTCTCTCTTTATATAAGAGCCTAGACTAATTAATTGGCCTCTTACAGTCAGGTCCATAAATATTGGGACATCGACACAATTCTAACATTTTTGGGTCTACACACCACCACAATGGATTTGAAATGAAATGAACAAGATGTGCTTTAACTGCAGACCGTCAGCTTTAATTTGAGGGTATTTACATTCAAATCAGGGTATTTACATTCAAACGGTGTAGGAATTACAACAGTTTGCATATGTGCCTCCCACTTGTTAACCCCTTAAGGAATTAGAACGTACCGGTACGGCATGGGTCCCGAATCCTTAAGGACCCATGACGTACCGGTACGTCATGGCTTTAATTCCCGATTCCGGCGCAGCGGGGGTTAATCGGAACGGGATGCCGGCTGAAATCATTCAGCCGGCATCCCGTAACAACACAGGGGGGGGTCATTTGACCCCCCGTATCGATGATCGCAGAAAACCGCAGGTCAATTCAGACCTGTGGTTTTGTGCGCTTTCAGACGATTCTGATCCCCGCGGTCTCTGAATGTAAAAAAAAGTGAAAAAAGTTGAGATTAAAAAAAACACATTTATCACTGAATAAAAAATAAATAAATAAAATACACTACACATATTAGGTATCGCCGCGTCCGTAACGACTTGATCTATAAAACGGTCATGTTACTTTCCCCGCACGGTGAACGCCATAAAAATAAAAAAATAAAAACAATGAGAAAATTGAAATTTTGCCCACCTTACTTCCCAAAAAAGGTAATAAAAGTGATCAAAAAAGTCGCATGTTCTCCAAAATAGTACCAATCAAACCATCATCTCATCCCGCAAAAATCATACCCTACCCAAGATAATCGCCCAAAAACTGAAAAAACTATGGCTCTTAGACTATGGAAACACTAAAACATGATTTTTTTTTTGTTTCAAAAATGAAATCATTGTATAAAACTTAAATAAATAAAAAAAAAGTATACATATTAGGTATCGACGCGTCCGTATCGACCGGCTCTATAAAAATATCACATGACCTAACCCCTCAGGTGACCACCGTAAAAAATAAAAAATAAAAACGGTGTAAAAAAAGCAATTTTGTCACAGGGTTCCGAAGGTGCACTCGGTCCCCCATTGCCCGCAGAACTGTTGCTTAGCTTTTGGAATGAGGTTCTGTGTTTGACCTCATTCCCAGGGCGGCTTTACTAGCTGGGTGGCTCCTTGCTCCTAAGTCTGCCTTGAGCGCCGAGCTGATCACTCGGTGCTCGACTGGTTGGTCTGTCGGTCATGTGACGCTGGCCACGTCACATGACCCTCACTCCCCACTATAAATACAGGCAGCCTGCTGGCTACAGGTTGCCTGTTAATTTCTAGGTTCCTGGTATTTGTTGGACTGCTGAATACTTACCTGATCCTGTTCCTTGACCATCCTTTTGCCTGATCCTCCTGTACTGCACATCCGTCCTGGTATTGTGACCTCGGCTCCCACCTGACTACTCTCTTAGGACTCCTCTTGTACTTCTCTGCTCTCCTGGTATTTATGACCCCGGCTTCTCCTGACAATTCTCTGCTTGCTCCATTTGTACTTTGCAGCTTTCCTGGTATTGACTCGGACCATTCACGTCCTGTTGTTTGTCTGTCTGTCATCCCTGCACTTACTCCAAGTTAGGGATTGCCGTCCAGTTGTCCCCTGTCATTAGGACTCGCGAGGCAAGTAGGCAGGGCCAGGGGTAAGGGTGGAGCGCAGTGGTCACTACCCTTCCCCCTGTGTGTGTGTGTACGCGACCGTTACAGATTAACAGGCCCAATAACCACTGTATTATGAATCCTCTGGTGACCCTGACTGACTATGTCTCTAATCTGACACAGATGGTGCAGGAGTTAGGGGAAAAACTCAGCTCTTTTGAGTTAGGGCAAGGCTCTTCCACTCCTCAGGCCTCCAGTCCGCATTTTGAGCCCCAGATTAAGCTCCCAGAAACCTTTTCTGGAGACCGGAAGAAGTTTCTCTCTTTTAAGGAGAGTTGTAAACTTTACTTCCGTTTGCGCCCCGTGTCCTCTGGCCCCGAGAGTCAACGCGTGGGCATTATCATTTCCCGATTACAGGGTGATCCCCAGGACTGGGCGTTCTCTTTACCTGCTGGCGCCAGTTGTTTATATTCTGTGGAGGGGTTCTTTCAGGCCCTAGGTACCCTCTATGATGAACCAGACAGGGCTCTAGTAGCCGAGACGGCTTTAAAGGCACTGGTTCAGGGCAATTTACCAGCGGAGGATTATTGCACCCAATTTAGAAGGTGGTGTGTCCCCTCAGGATGGAACGAAACAAGCCCTGAAGAGTCAGTTCAGGTCAGGTCTGTCTGATAAATTAAAGGATCTTCTGGTCAGTTATCAACTTCCAGAGACCTTAGAGGAGATGATGACCCTTGTTGTCCGACTTGACGGACGGGTTAGAGAGAGACGACAGGAACAACAGTTCTCTTCCCAGATGGTGGTCCAGCCAGAGGCCTATCCCAGAGACAATGCTGAGGTCTCCACCGAGGAACCCATGCAGGTTGGCATGACCCGAGGGAATCTTCGCCGCAGACGTGGAGAATGCTTTTACTGTGGAGATTCTGACCATTGGATCAACCAGTGTCCTAAGAAGGTCCTCTCTGTCAAGTCTCCTAAGGCAAGGCAACCTAAAGACCAGGTACACCCTGAATTTTCTAAATGTAAGCTTTCGGTACCCATTACGATTTCTCTGGGAGTAGATAAATGGCCGGGTAAGGCCTTTATTGATTCTGGCTCAGCGGCTAGCTTTATTGACTCTGAGTATGCTGTTAGATTGGGTATTCCTATGTTTGCCTTACCAACTCCTATCCATGTCATGGCTATTGATGCTACTCCTCTTATTGGTGGTACGGTGAGCTTATGTACCTCGGAGATTTCTCTAACCGTGGGTGTGTGCCACTCAGAGAGATGTTCGCTTCTAGTCCTGGAGAACCTACCTGCTGAGGTGGTACTAGGGTTGCCTTGGCTCCGACTACATAACCCCACTATAGATTGGTCCAATGGGGAGTTGGTGAGATGGGGGCCTAAGTGTGACTCGTGCCTGTCCGTGGTACAGGCTGGGGTCTCAGTAAAGTCTGATACTTTACCCTCTGTTGTTAGAGAATATTCTGATGTATTCTCATCACCAACCCCAGAGGTTCTACCCCCCCATAGACCTTATGATTGTACCATAGAGCTAGTAGAGGGGGCCAAGTTTCCTAAAGGACGAATTTATAATCTTTCTATGCCCGAACGCAAGGCCATGGAAGATTATATTAAGGAGAGCCTTGGTAAAGGGCATATTAGACCTTCTGTCTCTCCTATGGGGGCGGGGTTTTTCTTCGTTAAGAAAAAAGATGGTGGTCTTAGGCCATGTATAGATTAAATAAAATCACTGTCCAGAATAGATACTCCCTCCCATTGATTCCGGATTTATTTAACCAGGTCCTGGGGGCAACCTGGTTTTCCAAAATTGACCTGAAAGGGGCATACAATCTAATCCGAATCAAGGAGGGAGACGAATGGAAGACGGCGTTCAATACTCCGGTAGGACACTTTGAATATCAGGTGATGCCTTTTGGACTCAGCAATGCCCCAGCTGTGTTCCAAAACTTCATGAATGACATTCTTAGGGAATTCTTAGGTAAATTTGTTATTGTCTATCTTGACGACATTTTGATATTCTCTCCTGACTTCGAATCCCATGTGTCTCATGTTAGACAAGTATTAGAGGTGTTGAGGGAGAATCAGCTATCCGCTAAACTAGAGAAATGTGTCTTTGGTGTGCAGGAGATTCTGTTTCTAGGGCATGTTCTGACTCCTCACGCCTTCAAGATGGATCCTGGTAAGGTACTAGCAATTAAGGAATGGGTAAGACCTTCATCCTTAAAGGCCTTACAACGGTTCTTATGTTTCGCCAATTACTATCGTAAATTTATTATGAATTTTTCCGTAATTGCTAAACCGTTGACCGACCTTACTAAGAAAGGGGCGGATTTGGAGAATTGGTCTACTGAGGCCATTTCTTCATTTGAAAAATAAAAAAAGGCATTCAGTAGCGCTCCCATTCTGATCCAGCCTGATCAGGAGAAACCTTTTATTGTGGAGGTGGATGCGTCCGAGGACGGCGCAGGAGCAGTCCTTTCACAAGGTCCTGCCAGCCTCACTAATCTGAGACCATGTGCCTTCTTCTCCAGGAAATTCTCTCCCACGGAGAGAAACTACGACATAGGGAATAGGGAGCTGCTGGCCATTAAATGGGCATTTGAGGAGTGGAGGCATTTTCTGGAGGGGGCAAGGCATTGTGTAACTGTTGTCACTGACCATAAAAACCTTATGTTTCTCGAGTCTGCTAAGAGGTTGAATCCCCGTCAAGCCAGATGGGCTCTGTTTTTTACTCGTTTTGATTTTTCCATCACGTTCAGGCCGGGAAGTAAAAATGTAAGGGCGGACGCATTATCTCGGAGCTTCCAGGCTTTTCAACCTACTGAGGTACCACCTGAATCCATCCTACCAGCAAAAATCTTCTTAGCAGCTCTTACCCAGGATATCTCGGCTCGCATTAGGTCGGAACAACATCTGGCACCGGTATCCACCCCAACAGATAAGTTGTTTGTTCCCGTACAATATCGTCTCCAGCTGTTGGGTGAGTGTCACGATTCTGCCTTTTGTGGACATCCGGGTGTTGAGGGCACTAAGGATCTGGTTTCTAGATCTTATTGGTGGCCCACTCTAACTAGGGATGTCAAGTCCTATGTGTCAGCCTGTGAGGTTTGTGCCAGGTCCAAGACACCTAGGACTCGCCCTGCTGGTAACCTACGACCCCTACCCATTCCCAGTAGACCCTGGTCCCATATCTCGATGGACTTTATAACTGACCTACCGCTGGCGGAGGGTAAGACTGTAGTGTGGGTAGTGGTGGATAGGTTTAGCAAGATGGTCCATTTCATTCCCCTGTCTAAACTCCCGAATGCCAAAACCCTGGCGTCTATTTTTGTGAAAGAAATTGTTCGATTGCATGGTATCCCGGAAAATATTGTTTCGGACAGGGGTGTGCAGTTTGTGTCCAAATTCTGGAGAGCCTTCTGTCAAAGATGTAAAATTTCGTTGTCTTTTTCTTCCGCCTACCATCCTGAGAGTAATGGGCAGACTGAACGCCTTAATCAGTCTGTGGAACAATTCCTGAGGTTGTATGTTGCTGATGACCAGCAATTATGGGTCAAATTCCTTCCATTGGCTGAATTTGCTCTGAATAACCGTGTCAATTCTTCTGCTGGGGTCTCCCCTTTCTTTTGTAACCATGGTTTTCATCCCCGTTTTCATTCTGGGTCGTCCGTCTCCTCCTCTAACCCTGAAGCTGATAAACTCTCCTCCGAACTGTGCACAGTTTGGGCCCGGGTTCAATCGAACCTAGAAAAGGCTCAATGTTCTCAAAAACTCAAGGCCGATAGGAGACGTTCAAGGGGGGTAAACTTTCAGGTTGGGGATAAAGTATGGTTGTCCTCCAAGAATCTATCTCTCAAGGTAACTTCTAAAAAATTTGCTCCTCGTTTTATTGGACCATATAAGATCACGGAAGTGATTAACCCGGTATCTTTTAGGTTGGAGCTGCCTGAGTCATTCCACATTCATAATGTGTTCCATAAATCTCTGCTTAAAAAATATTTTGAACCGGTAGTACCATCAAAAGCCTCGCCTCCGCCAGTTCTTGTTAATGATGCTGTCGAGTATGTGGTGTCTAAAATAGTGGATGTCAGGAAGGTGCGTAATTACTTGCAGTACCTGATTCACTGGAAGGGGTATGGACCTGAAGAGAGATCTTGGGTACCTGCCAGGGAGGTTCATGCTCCTAGACTTGTTCGTAAATTTCATTTAGAACACCCTGAAAAGCCATCGCCTGAAGTCTTGGGTCCGGTGGCCCCTCGTAAAAGGGGGGGTACTGTCACGGGGTTCCGAAGGTGCACTCGGTCCCCCATTGCCCGCAGAACTGTTGCTTAGCTTTTGGAATGAGGTTCTGTGTTTGACCTCATTTCCAGGGCGGCTTTACTAGCTGGGTGGCTCCTTGCTCCTAAGTCTGCCTTGAGCGCCGAGCTGATCACTCGGTGCTCGACTGGTTGGTCTGTCGGTCATGTGACGCTGGCCACGTCACATGACCCTCACTCCCCACTATAAATACAGGCAGCCTGCTGGCTACAGGTTGCCTGTTAATTTCTAGGTTCCTGGTATTTGTTGGACTGCTGAATACTTACCTGATCCTGTTCCTTGACCATCCTTTTGCCTGATCCTCCTGTACTGCACATCCGTCCTGGTATTGTGACCTCGGCTCCCACCTGACTACTCTCTTAGGACTCCTCTTGTACTTCTCTGCTCTCCTGGTATTTATGACCCCGGCTTGTCCTGACAATTCTCTGCTTGCTCCATTTGTACTTTGCAGCTTTCCTGGTATTGACTCGGACCATTCACGTCCTGTTGTTTGTCTGTCTGTCATCCCTGCACTTACTCCAAGTTAGGGATTGCCGTCCAGTTGTCCCCTGTCATTAGGACTCGCGAGGCAAGTAGGCAGGGCCAGGGGTAAGGGTGGAGCGCAGTGGTCACTACCCTTCCCCCTGTGTGTGTGTGTACGCGACCGTTACTAATTTTTTGTCATCTTACGTCACAAAAAGTGTAATAGCAAGCGATCAAAAAGTCATATGTACCCCAAAATAGTGCCAATCAAACCGTCATCTCATCCCGCAAAAAATGAGACCCTACTTAAGATAATCGCCCAAAAACTGAAAAAACTATGGCTCTTAGACTATGGAGACACTAAAACTTTTTTTTGTTTTAAAAATGAAATCATTGTGTAAAACTTACATAAATAAAAAAAATTGTATACATATTAGGTATCGCCACGTCCGTGACAACCTGCTCTATAAAATTACCACATGATCTAACCTGTCAGATGAATGTTGTAAATAATTTAAAAAAAAAGTGCTAAAAAATCTATTTCTTGCAACCTTTCCGCACAAAAAAGTGTAATATAGAGCAACAAAAAATCATATGTACCCTAAACTAGTACCAACAAAACTGCCACCCTATCCCGTAGTTTCCAAAATGGGGTCACTTGGAAATGGAAAATCTGCCCAAAAAGTTAAATTTTGAAATTGTATCTCTATTTTCCATTAAATCTTGTGCAACACCTAAAGGGTTAACAAAGTTAGTAAAATCAGTTTTGAATACCTTGAGGGGTGTAGTTTCTTAGATGGGGTCACTTTTCTGGAGTTTCTACTCTAGGGGTGCATCAGGGGAGCTTCAAATGGGACCTGGTGTCAGAAAACCAGTCCAGCAAAATCTGCCTTCCAAAAACCATACGGCGCACCTTCCCTCTACGCCCTACTGTGTGCCCGTACAGTAGTTTACGGCCACATATGGGGTATTTCTGTAAACGGAAGAGTCAGGGCAATAAAGATACAGTCTTGTTTGGCTGTTAACCCTTGCTTTGTTAGTGGGAAAAAATGGGTTAAAATGGAAAATTAGGCAAAAAAATGAAATTCTCTAATTTCATCCCCATTTGCCAATAACTCTTGTGCAACACCTAAAGGGTTAACGAAGTTTGTAAAAATCAGTTTTGAATACTTTGAGGGGTGTAGTTTATAGAATGGGGTCATTTTTGGGCGGTTTCTATTATGTAAGCCTCGCAAAGTGACTTCAGACCTGTAGTGGTCCCTAAAAATTGGGTTTTTGTAAATTTCAGAAAAATTTCAAGATTTGCTTCTAAACTTCTAAGCTTTGTAACATCCCCAAAAAATAAAATATCATTCCCAAAATGCTGCAAACATGAAGTAGACATATGGGGAATGTAAAGTCATCCCAATTTTTGGGGGTATTACTATGTATTACAGAAGTAGAGAAACTGAAACTTTGAAATTTGCAAATTTGTAAAGAAAATTGGTAAATATGGTATTTTTTTTATGCAAAAAAAAAATTTTTTGACCCAATTTTAGCAGTGTCATGAAGTACAATATGTGACGAAAAAACAATCTCAGAATGGCCTGGATAAGTCAAAACGTTTTAAAGTTATCAGCACTTAAAGTGACACTGGTCAGATTTGCAAAAAATGGCCAAGTCCTTAAGGTGAAATAGGGGTTAAGGAACCAAAAGTAATGGGACAGAATAATAATCATAAATCAAGCTTTCACTTTTTACTACTTGGTGGCAAATCCTTTGCAGTCAATTACAGCCTATAGTCTGGAACGCATAGACATCACCAGACTCTGGGTTTCATCCCTGGTGATGCTCTGCCAGGCCTCTACTGCAATTGTCTTCAGTTCCTGCTTGTTCTTAGGGCATTTTCCCTTCAGTTTTGTCTTCAGCAAGTGAAATGCATGCTCAATCGGATTCAGGTCAGGTGATTGACTTGGCCATTGCATAACATTCCACTTCCTTCCCTTAAAAAACTCTTTGGTTGCTTTTGCAGTATGCTTTGGGTCATTGTCCATCTACACTGTGAAGCGCTTTCCAATGAGTTCTGAAGCATTTGGCTGAATATGAGCAGATAATATTGCCCGAAAAACTTCCGAATTCATCCTGCTGCTTTTGTCAGCAGTCATATCATCAATAAATACAAGAGAACCAGTTCCATTGGCAGCCATACATGCCCACGGCATGACACTACCACCACCATGCTTTACTGATAAGGTGGTATGCTTAGGATCATGAGCAGTTCCTTTCCTTCTCCATACTCTTCTCTTCCCATCACTCTGGTACAAGTTGATCTTGGTCTCTTCTGTTCATAGGATGTTGTTCCAGAACTGTGAAGGCTTTTTTAGATGTCGTTTGGCAAACTCTAATCTGGCCTTCCTGTTTTTGAGGCTCACCAATGGTTTACATCTTGTGGTGAACCCTCTGTATTTACTCTGGTGAAGTCTTCTCTTGATTGTTGACTTTGACACACATACACCTGCCTCCTGGAGAGTGTTCTTGATCTGGCCAACTGTTGTGAAGGGTGTTTTCTTCACCAGGAAAAGAATTCTTCGGTCATCCACCACAGTTGTTTTCCGTGGTCTTCCGGGTCTTTTGGTGTTGCTGAGCTCACCGGTGTGTTCCTTCTTTCTAAGAATGTTCCAAACAGTTGTTTTGGCTACGCCTAATGTTTTTGCTATCTCTCTGATGGGTTTGTTTTGTTTTTTCAGCCTAATGATGGCTTGCTTCACTGATAGTGAGAGTTGACAGCAACAGATTCCAAATGCAAATAGCACACTTGAAATGAACTCTGGACCTTTTATCTGCTCATTGTAATTGGGATAATGAGGGAATAACACACACCTGGCCATGGAACAGCTGAGAAGCCAATTGTCCCATTACTTTTGGTTCCTTAACAAGTGGGAGGCACATATACAGACTGTTGTAATTCCGACACTGTTCACCTGATTTGGATGTAAATACTCTCAAATTAAAGCTGACAGTCTGCAGTTAAAGCACATCTTGTTTGTTTCATTTTAAATCTATTGTGGTGGTGTATAGAGTCAAGAATGTTAGAATTGTGTTGATGTCCCAATATTTATGGACCTGGCTGTATATAGGCTTTATGTGCATCCCATAGTACGTTAGGGGAGGTGGAGGGGGTTTGATTGATGGTGAAATATTCTTTCAGGAGAGATGTCATACGTTTTTTGTGAAGATCGATATTCAGAATGGACTCATTGAACCTCCAGCAGGATTTCTTACCCGATCCCGAGGGATGGCGGAGGGTGCAGAAGATGGGTGAGTGATCAGAGAGTGTCATAGCCCCTATTCTTGCTGAGGAACAGAGTTGCAGATTCTCCTTCGACACTAGTATATAGTCAATTCTGCTTTAGGAATTGTTAGCTGAGGAATAAAAAGAATAATCAATGAAATTAGGATTCAAGCATCTCCATATATCAACAAGTCCTAGGTTAAACAATCTAGCCAGAGTAGCTCGGATCGCCCTAGATGATAGGGCAGACTTTTTTGAGGAGGTATCAATCAGAGGGTTAAGGGCTAAATTTAGATCGCCTGCCAAGATAAGGATGCCCTCCCTATGTATCTCCACTAAGGAGAGAAGTTCAGCAATCCATTGAGGTTGGTCAGCATTGGGAGCATAGGCGTTAACAAAAGTATAGAGCGTCTGGCCTATTTGGCCTTTCAGGATAATGTAACGACCCTCTGGGTCTTGGATGTGATTTAGGTATGTGAAGGGGTTACCTCTGCGAAACCCAATGCTGATTCCCCTAGAGGCTGCACCATTAGCACCATAGTGGTACCATGTCAGGAATTTAGAAAAGGAGAGGTTAGGGTAGTTGTTGTGTTTGTAGTGGGTTTCTTGGAGGAATACTACTGAACATTTTTCCTTCCATAGAAGGGAGAATATTTGGCAGTGTTTAGAGGGAGACCTTAGACCCTTTACATTATAGGATACTACATTTAAGTCTGTCATGACTTGTCTGTGTAAAGGCAGAAGACAAAGCTGAGAGTAGGTATTGTGGCAATTATGGAGAGCCCAACATTATAACTAAAGAAAATAAAAAATAAAACTGATAACCTTATTGAAGAGGTTAATACCATAATGAATGATTGCACAGTTATTAACAAGAGACTAATAGGGGGAAAGTGAATAATAATTCACATGTAACCTGCAGCAAGGTGGGGAGTTGAAATCATAAAAGATAACATAACACAAAGTGGGGATTAGGGAGAAAGGCAATGGGGAAATCAAGGTGATAGTAAGTGGACGTAGGTGGGAAGAAACATATAGGAAGGAGAGAAATGCTAAGGGAAGTAGAGAGAAGGAGGAAGGATAGGGAAGTATTGCACACTGTATACCCAGTAGTGGTATATACACTGCGTGCAGAATTATTAGGCAAATGAGTATTTTGACCACATCATCCTCTTTATGCATGTTGTCTTACTCCAAGCTGTATAGGCTCGAAAGCCTACTACCAATTAAGCATATTAGGTGATGTGCATCTCTGTAATGAGAAGGGGTGTGGTCTAATGACATCAACACCCTATATTAGGTGTGCATAATTATTAGGCAACTTCCTTTCCTTTGGCAAAATGGGTCAAAAGAAGGACTTGACAGGCTCAGAAAAGTCTAAAATAGTGAGATATCTTGCAGAGGGATGCAGCACTCTTAAAATTGCAAAGCTTCTGAAGCGTGATCATCGTACAATCAAGCGTTTCATTCAAAATAGTCAACAGGGTCGCAAGAAGCGTGTGGAAAAACCAAGGCCCAAAATAACTGACCATGAACTGAGAAAAGTCAAGCGTGCAGCTGCCAAGATGCCACTTGCCACCAGTTTGGCCATATTTCAGAGCTGCAACATCACTGGAGTGCCCAAAAGCACAAGGTGTGCAATACTCAGAGACATGGCCAAGGTAAGAAAGGCTGAAAGACGACCACCACTGAACAAGACACACAAGCTGAAACGTCAAGACTGGGCCAAGAAATATCTCAAGACTGATTTTTCTAAGGTTTTATGGACTGATGAAATGAGAGTGAGTCTTGATGGGCCAGATGGATGGGCCCGTGGCTGGATTGGTAAAGGGCAGAGAGCTCCAGTCCGACTCAGACGCCAGCAAGGTGGAGGTGGAGTACTGGTTTGGGCTGGTATCATCAAAGATGAGCTTGTGGGGCCTTTTCGGGTTGAGGATGGAGTCAAGCTCAACTCCCAGTCCTACTGCCAGTTTCTGGAAGACACTTTCTTCAAGCAGTGGTACAGGAAGAAAAACATGATTTTCATGCAGGACAATGCTCCATCACACGCGTCCAAGTACTCCACAGCATGGCTGGCAAGAAAGGGTATAAAAGAAGAAAATCTAATGACATGGCCTCCTTGTTCACCTGATCTGAACCCCATTGAGAACCTGTGGTCCATCATCAAATGTGAGATTTACAGGGAAAACAGTACACCTCTCTGAACAGTGTCTGGGAGGCTGTGGTTGCTGCTGCACGCAATGTTGATGGTGAACAGATCAAAACACTGACAGAATCCATGGATGGCAGGCTTTTGAGTGTCCTTGCAAAGAAAGGTGGCTATATTGGTCACTGATTTGTTTTTGTTTTGTTTTTGAATGTCAGAAATGTATATTTGTGAATGTTGAGATGTTATATTGGTTTCACTGGTAAAAATAAATAATTGAAATGGGTATATATTTGTTTTTTGTTAAGTTGCCTAATAATTATGCACAGTAATAGTCACCTGCACACACAGATATCCCCCTAAAATAGCTTAAACTAAAAACAAACTAAAAACTACTTCCAAAAATATTCAGCTTTGATATTAATGAGTTTTTTGGGTTCATTGAGAACATGGTTGTTGTTCAATAATAAAATTAATCCTCAAAAATACAACTTGCCTAATAATTCTGCACTCCCTGTAGAGGAGGTGGACAGAGGTAGAAGCAAGACAGATTAGAGACTCCTGATGAGATTGAATACTGATTCAGATGAGGGTAAATCAGAAACCGTCATAAGAAGTATGCGGTTTCTTAGGAGTTGCTGAGTCCTTGTTCTTCTTGGACCTTTGCTTCTTTGGAGTAGTAGAAAGTTCCCAAGGTTGAAGGACTGGAAGAGGAGGCAAGGAACAGATGTCTTGAACTTTATCCCAATTTGGAATATCCAATGGAGAAGTATCCAGCGCGTTGTAAGCCTCTGGGAGATCCAAAAAGGAGGAGATGGTAATCCTTTTACCGGAGACAATGAATGAAAGTCCAAATGGGAAGGACCATCTGTAGGGAATCCGTTTCTCTTTAAGGAGAGATGTGAGAGGCCTTAAGATTCTTCTTTTTTGTAAGTGGATGGAGATAGATCCTGGTAGATCTGGATAGGGACCTCGTCCAGGAGGATGGATTGCGCAGCTCTGGTCGCTTTTAGAATCGCTTCTTTATCCTGAAAATTCAGGAAGCGGCTAATAATGTCCCTTGGAGAATCGTTTTCTTTAGGACGCGGGCGTAGTGCTCGGTGTGCCCTTTCAATAATTAGCATAGAAGGATCAAAGTCCCCTAGTAGGGAAACGACTATCTTCATGATAGCAGCTGGGATGTCAGTGGCTGTGACCGATTCAGGGATCCCCCTAAAACTGAGGTTGTTTCGCCTGCCACGGTTCTCCTGGTCTTCAAGGGATGCATAGAGCTGGTTTATATGCGTTTGACATATTGAGAGGGATTGCGTGACCGCAGCGCTGTGATCTAGGGTCGCAGCTTGCGTGGTTTCTAACGAGTCCACCCTGTGGCCTATCTGTTGGACTTCATGGGCCACCTCCTGCAATTTGGAGTATATGGGGTTTAATGAAGCGACGGGAGATCGGGAGGTTTTGTGACTCACCGGCTTCTCCTGAATCATCTTCACAGTCGGATTGGCCTGGTGCGAGGGAACACGCAGTGCTGCTGAAAGCCGCGGCCATCTTGGTATCCTTGGTCGGTCCGGCTGCTTGTTGTTTTTTTAAGAATTTGGTCATATCTGACACAGCGGGGGATACTTTAGCTTGTGGGGTGGGATCCCCATGCTTAGGTCCACCGTATTTGACCATTTTGCGATCTGTTGGCTGAAGAATGCCATTCCCACAGCAGGTTGAAAGCAGGAGCATCAGCCGGATGTAGCCATTCAGCACAGGCGCTAGCTCCGCCCCCCCCAAAAATGGGTGTTTTTTTAATAGTAGAATATAACAGCAGTATCTAACGCGTGTATCTCACACTGACAGATGCAGCAATAGCTGCGAAATTAAGTTTTTTTGCCCAAAATGGGTGTTTTTTTTAAATAACAGAATAGAACAGCAGTATCTAATGCATAAGAAGGTAAGTGGGGTAGACGGCTCTACTTTTCAAGCAAATGATAGAGGTGCAGGAGCTGCTAGATCTGACTCACGCAGTCAGAGTAGTGGAGATTGAGAAGTAAAGAGATAAGCAGGCAGACTCTTATATATATATATATATATATATATATATATATATAAAAAATGCTGGTAGCAAAATATGAGATAAGTAGGATCAATAGTCCAAAGATGAGAGTCAATGAAAATGTCCCTTGGAGTAAAAATAAAAAGTAAAAAATTGATAAAATGGCCACTATGGTAAAAAAAATGGATGCAATGGATGATGCGCCTTTCATTATGATGCGCCTATTTGTGGGATAGTCTTTCACAAATTAAAATAAAGATATGCGGTGATAGTCTCTGGTTTTGTATTGGACCAGGAATGGTCTTCTTTGAACTATGACTTCAAGATGTAAGGAACAGTATATATGTAGTTCAAATTGCTGTATTATTGTACGGTGCTGTGGGAAGAAAAGATGCTCTGTGCCTCAGTGCGGCGTCCCGCACTTTCTCTGGCTACAGAGATCACTTACCCACCAATCGGCGCTGTTGTGACGGATCATCCAATGACGGTCGGCTGTTCCTGGGAGAATTCACGGAGTCCAA
The DNA here is from genome assembly GCF_905171765.1 of Bufo bufo. Taxonomy (NCBI): domain Eukaryota; kingdom Metazoa; phylum Chordata; class Amphibia; order Anura; family Bufonidae; genus Bufo; species Bufo bufo. The sequence goes on from NC_053393.1 coordinate 195,127,452, forward strand.
CACGATTTGGTGTAGTCTTTGGCTTACCTCGTGTTGCCTGGGACGCTGGAGGCGTGGTTTGCACGTCTGTAGTATGACGCGGGTGGTCACGTGATCGCGATCTTTTCAATGTCTTTTCAGAGCGCTCCTTTTGGTATAGTTAAGATGATACACCGTACTTAGTGTTAGACAATCCTCTAAGGCTTCTTAAACGCATTTCGGGAGACTCTCCCTTCATCAGTAAGTATCTAATGCATGTATCTCACACTGACAGATTCAACAAAGGCTGCAAAATTAAGTATTTTGCCCAAAATGGGTGTTTTTTAACATAATAGAACAGCAGTATCTAACGATTGTATCTCACACTGACAGATGTAGCAAATGCTGCAAATTTTGTTTTTTGCCCAAAATGGGTGTTTTTTTAAACCCAGAATATTATTGCAGTATTTCTAGCTTGTATGTCACATTAACAAATGCAGCATGGGCCCCAGATGTAGGGTATTGCCAAAAATTTGTGTTTTTTTAAACCCAGAAAATTATTGAAGTATTGCAAGCTTGTATTTCACACTGACAAATTCTGCAAAGGCACCAGATGTAGGATATTGCCAAAAATGGGTGTTTTTCAAACCCAGATTATTATTGCAATATTTCACGCTTTGATTTGAATGTCACAAAAGCACATATGCTGTGCTGGTGCACTGAGCTTGCATAAAATGGCCGCCGCCGCCCACCTAACTAACAGACGGATAAAAGTTATTTTTCTGTGTCACTGGGCTCAGGGCAGGGTAAAAAGATTGTGCACTGCACCCACAAAACTAAATCTATGTAGATCGCTGAGTTAACAAACACTTCAGATTAAAGATTCTTTCCTATTCTCTCCCTCACAGCAGCAACATCCTATCCCTACACTAATCAGAGCAGAGTAACGTGCAGCGCTACGTAACTCCAGCTTATATAGAGGCTGGGTCACATGCTGCACTGGCCAATCACAGCCATGCCATTAGTAGGCATGGCTGTGATGGCTTCTAAGGGCACAAGAGTAAAATGCTTGTTGATTGGCTGGTCTGCAGCCTTTCAAAAAGCGCCAATAAATCGCCGAACACTGAACTCGAACCCAAACTTTTACTGAAAATTTCGGGTTCGGGTCCAGGGTCCAAAAATCCTAAAGTTCAGTACGAACCCGAACTTTACAGTTCGGGTTCACTCAACCCTAATCCTGAGTACAGCTGGTAAGAACTGTAGCTAAATCTCAGTGGGAATGGAATTCATGAGGAGACATGAAGTACAGAGAGGACGGACAGGACAGACTGTAGTAATGTAGTCTGTGGTAATGGAGACTGCTCAGCCACATCTCCACCCTCCTCTCTGTATTTTATTTCTCTTCATGAACTCCATTCCCACACAGATTCAGCTGAATATCATATTAAACTGTATTCAGGATCATAGTCCTGACAAGTAGAGCAGAAAGGAGGATGAGGCAGCTCTTTAGCTCATAGCTTAGTGTTGTGTAGTAACTTGTGCTCCTGTGTGATTAGGACAGGTTTTGTGTGTTCTAATAAGATGGCGGCCATTTTTTATCCTGATGATTGCTCCTTAGACGAGCCATTATAACTAATGAAAGGTATTTGGAATAATATTTATAATAACGTAATATTTAAGTATTTTCGGTTATTTTATTTTCTTAATTCTTGGAGAACCTCTTTAAGATTTACAGGAAAGGTAGGTTTATGTGTCGAGTTGTCTACATATAGAAAAATCATTGCAGGAAATACTGTTTTGTATGCGACCAGCACCCATCAAAAATACATCATTAGGGCTCATTCATCAAACTGTAAGTGTTTTGTGGTTCGAAAATCGCGGATCCACAAAGCACGAATACCAGAAATGTGCATGCCGTCATGTTTTTTTTCTCCTGCAGAAATGTCCTATCCCAGTCTATATTTGTGCTGTCAGCATCTTTTGCCGCTCCATTGAGATAATAATAATCATCTTTATTTATATTGCGCCAACATATTCCGCAGCACTTTACAATTCAGGGGTTCATGTACAAACAGTCATAATTAGCATAGCAACATCAAGTCGATAATTAGAACAAGAGGAATGAGGGCCCTGCTTGCAAGAACTTACAATCTATGAGGAGATTGGGGTGACACAAAAGGTAAAAGTACTTGTTTTGTGCAATGGTCCAGTAATCTTAGGAAAATATGGATATAGAGCTGCATGAGCCAGTCACCAGCCGATATCTAGTGCTTCTGGGTGCATGGTTGTGGTGGAGAGTTTGGTGGAGGATCAGGTTCAGAAAAATGATAAATGGGCTATATATGGAGAGGAGTTAGATTTAGGGATGTGATAGGCCACCCTAAAAACGTGAGTATTTAGGGAGCACCTAAAACTGTGTATATTGTAATTTCTGGGAGTAGGGCATTCCAGAGAACTGGTGCAGCTCAGGAGAAGTCTTGAATCTGAGAGTAAGAGGTTTGGATTATGGAGGAAGTCAGTCGTAAATCACTTGCAGAGCATAGAGCACTAGAAGGGTGGTAGGCAAAGATGAGGGAGGAGATGTAGGGGGGTGCAACACTGTGGAGAGCTTTGTGGGTGAGAATTAGTATTTTAAATTGGATTCTATACTGTATGGGCAACCAGTGCAATGACTGGCAGAGGGCGAAGTCATTGGAGTAGCGGTTAGATCGATACATGACCCTGGCTGCTGATTCAACGATAGACTGAGATGAATGGGAACGCATCTGATCTGCAAAAAACGCAAATCGAATGCAGACCAAAACAACGGCTGTATGCATGAACCCTTAGAGCTATTAGGCCCCTTTCACACGGGCGAGATTTCCGCGCGGGTGCAATGCGTGAGGTGAACGCATTGCACCCGCACAGAATCCGGACCCATTCATTTCTATGGGGTTGTGCACATGAGCAGTGATTTTCACGCATCACTTGTGCGTTGCGTGAAAATCGCAGCATGCTCCTCTTTGTGTGTTTTTCACGTAACGCAGGCCCCATAGAAATGAATGGGGTTGCGTGAAAATCACAAGCATCCACAAGCAAATGCGGATGCGGTGTGATTTTCACGCACGGTTGCTAGGTGACGATCGGGATGGGGACCCGATCATTATTATTTTCCCTTATAACATGGTTATAAGGGAAAATAATAGCATTTTGAATACAGGGCTGGAGGGGTTAAAAAAATATATATATATATTTTAACTCACCTTAATCCACTTGTTCGCGCAGCCGGCATCTCTTCTGTCTTCTTTCTTCAGGACCTGGGTAAATGACCTGTGGTGACGTCACTGCGCTCATCACATGGTCCATCACATGATCCATCACCATGGTGATGGATCATGTAAATGATCATGTGATGAGCGTAGTGACGTCATCAAAGGTCCTTTTCCTCACAGATGAAGACAGAAGAGATGCCGGCTGCGCGAACAAGTGGATTAAGGTGAGTTAAAATATATTTTTTTTTAATTTAACCCCTCCAGCCCTTTTTTACTATGCATTCTGCATTCAGAATGCTATTATTTTCCCTTATAAGGGAAAATAATACAATCTACACAACCTTGAACCCAAACCTGAACTTCTGTGAAGAAGTTTGGGTCTGGGTACCACAGTCGGTTTTTTATCACGCACGTGCAAAACACATTGCACCCACGCGATAAAAACTGAACAACGGAACGCAATTGCAGTCAAAACTGACTGCAATTGCGTACCTACTCGCGCGGGTTTGCCGCAATGCACCGGGACGCATCCGGACCTAATCCGGACACGCTCGTGTGAAAGAGACCTTAATGCTGGGGAAGTTATAAGGATAAAAATTAAATTGTAGTGAAAATGCCCACTTCGAGAGGGAGGCTAGTGAGATGGGGGGCAGATTAACCCCTTCAAGACCAAGCTAGTTTTTACCTCCAGGACCAGGCCATTTTTAGCAAATCTGACATGTGTCACTTTATGTGGTAATAACTTTAAAACGATTTTACTTATCCAGGCCATTCTGAGTTTGTTTGTTTGTTTGTTGTCACATATTATATACTTCATGACAGTGGTAAAATTAATTCAAAAATTTGGAAAAATTTCAATTTCTCTACTTTTATAATAGACAGAAATACCTCCAAAAATAGCAATTACTTTACATTCTTCATATGTCTACTTCATGTTTGGATCATTTTGTGAATGCCATTTTATTTTTTGGGGACGTTAGAAGACTTAGAAGTTTAGAAGCAAATCTTGAAATTTTTCAGAAAATTTCCAAAACACACTTTATAAGGACCAGTTCAGGTCTGAAGTCACTTTGTAAGGCTTACATAACAGAAACCACCCAAAAATGACCCCATTTTAGAAACTACACCCCTCAAGGTATTAAAAACTGATTTTACAAACTTTGTTAACCCTTTAGGTGTTCCACAAGAATTAAAGGAAAATGGAGATGTAATTTCAGAATTTAACTTTTTTGGCAGATTTTCCATTTTAATCTATTTTTTCCAGTAACAAAGCAAGGGTTAACAGCCAAACAAAACTCTATATTTATTACCCTGATTCTGTACATTATAGAAACACCCCATTTGTGATTGCAAACTGCTGTACGGGCACACGGCAGGGCTCAGAAGGAAAGGAATGCCATATGGTTTTTGGAGGGCCATGTCACATTTGAAGATCCCCTGATGCACCCCTTGAGTAGAAACTCCAAAAAAAGACCACATTTTGGAAACTACGGGATAAGGTGCCAGTTTTGTTGGTGCTATTTTAGGGTACATATGATTTTTGGTTGCTCTATATTACACTTTTTGTGAGGCAAGGTAACAAAAAATATCTGTTTTGGCACCATTTATATTTTTTGTAATTTATAATGTTCATCTGACAGGTTAGATCATGTGGTATTTTTATATAGCAGGTTGTTACGGATGCGACAATACCAAATATGACTTTTTTGGTTGTTTCAGTTTTACATAATAAAGCATTTTTGGAAAAAATTATTATTTTTTTGTCTCCATATTCTGAAAGCCATTTTTAGGTGACTGTCTTATGTAGGGTCTCTTTTTTTTTCAAGATGAGATAACGGTTTTATTGGTACAATTTTGGAGTGTGCATGACTTTTTAATCGCTTGGTATTACACTTTTTGTGTACCTAATATGTATACTTTTATTTATTTACTTAAGTCTTACACAATAACAGCATTTTTGAAATCAAAAAAAATCATGTTTTAGTGTCTCCATATTCTGAGAGCCATTTTTTTTTTTTTTTTTTGGGCGATTGTCTTAGGTAGGGTCTAATTTTTTGTGGGATGAGATGACGGTTTGATTAGTATGATTTTGGGGTGCGTATTACTTTTTTTATTGCTTGTTATTACACTTTTTGTGATGTAAGGTGACCAAAAAATAGCTTTTTTACACTTTTTTTTTACGGTGTTCACTTGAGGGGTTAAATCATGTGATATTTTTATAGAGCAGGTCATTACAGACTTGGCAATACCTAATATGTCTACTTTTTATTTACTTATTAAAGTTTTATACACTAATATTTTTGAAACAAAAAAATTAATAATGTTTTAGTGTCGCCATAGTCTGAGAGCCTTATTTTTTTTATTTTTTGGGCGATTGTTTTAAGTAGGGGCTAATTTTTTGCGGGATGAGGTGGCAGTTAGATTTTTACTATTTTGGGGGGCATACGCCTTTTTGATCGCTTGGTGTTGCACTTTTAGTGATGTAAGGTGACAAAAAAGTTTTTTTAGCGTGGTTTTTATTTAACTTTTTTTTTACAGTGTTCACGTGAGGTGTTAGGTCATGTGATATTTATATAGAGCCGGTCTATACAGCCGATCCCTATTTTTTACAATTTTTTTTACTTTATTTTCGAACAAGGAAGCTTTTATTACTTGAAACTAAAATTTTATTATAAAAAAAACACTTTATTTGACTTTTTATATTTTTCCCACTGTGGGACTTCATATTTTCAGGGTTTGATCCCTGTACATTCTGTATTGTACTGAATTGAACTGTCAGCGTCTCACACTGTGAGGCACTGACAGTTGCTTAAGAGACCAAGCATTCAGGCTGGATCTCCAGGGCTTCCGTAGGCTGGTAGCTCCAATGCCTGTGTAAGGCATCGTGGCTGCCATGGCAACCATCGACCCCCTGCAATTGCAGCGCGGGGGGGCGATGGAGTCAGAGAGTGCCCCCTCCCTCTGTATACCCCGCACGTGCCACGGTCATCGCTGACCGCCGCACATGAAAGGGTTAATCCACCGGCATCACCGCAAACACCGATGCAGCAGGGGCCCGGCTATCAGTAATAGCTGGGCCCGTGCTCCGGATCGGGCAGGTGCAGCTCCTGCACCCGCCCAATCCCATCATGTACATGCACATGAGGATGCGGCAAGGAGCCGCATTAGCTAACGTACATGTATGTGATAATGCAGAAGGGGTTAAAGAAATTAGGAAGTTGGAAGTTCAAACGAGCCAAAAATATTGTAGCAAATAGAGATAGATCCAAAGTTACATTAATTGTAACTCCGATGATCTTGTTTATATCATTTTTTGTAGAGCTTACAATAAATAATACATTGGTTGGACATCTAGACGTTTAAAAAAACATATCCTTGAGCATTTAAATGACTTTACAAACTACAAAAATAAAAATGTATCCATTCTCTCACAACATTTTATTTCTAAACATGATAGATCTGTCAAATATTTCAGAGAAGTGGGGATCGAAAAGGTGAAGATACCCCAGAGACAGGGTGATCATAAACCAATGCTTCTCAATAGAGAGGCATATTGGATTTTCCCCTGTAATTCATGGTTGTCGCTGGGCTTTCACATTAGACGAGGAACTATGCTATTCTATTAGTGTTCCATATAGGGTATTTGTAGTAGTCATTATGATCATTATATTCTTCCATTTTTCTTTCTTATTGTATTTATAATTATGATAATGATGGATATTACAGGTCCCATTCACACCATGCGTTATTTTTTAATTGTAGCTTTATGTAATCCATTTAGCTTGTAAGCTTGTATTGAACTATTTATTTGTACATGCTTTTCTTACAGTCCATATATACAATCAGCATATTATTTGTTTTAACTGTTACACGTTATTTTAGCAGTTCATTTGTATGTGTTTCTTTATTAATGAAATAGTTAAACATTTATGGGATGGTTTGTTCTACCCTTCACACATGTGCAATCTATGTCTACAATCATGAGTGAACCTAACCAAAGAGTATATATATATATTTGCCTATATCAAGATTTGTATCAGCGATCGAAACATGCTGGTTATAATTGCTGCACGGTTGCCTATGGAACATTATCATTTTATGTTACATTTGTAAAAAAGTTCATGTTCTTTTTTAATCATGGTGTTGGATTATCACTTTTTATGGATCAGCCATGTCAGCCACAGATGTTACCCCCTTTGACAACATTTATTTTAAAGGCGTTTTCCAGGATTTTTAAGTGATAACCTATCCTTTGAATGGGTCTTCAGTATTTGATCGCTGGGGGTTCCACACCCAGGATGCCCCCCCTACGTTCAGCTGTTTGAGAAGGCACTGGTACTCGCAGTAGCCTTCTTGCAGATTTGCCTTATTGAACACATGGTCTAGACATAGCTCAGCCCCTCTATAGTGAAACGATACCATGCAAAGCTGCAGTACAATGTACAGCGCTGTGCTTGGTGAACAGAGAGAAGGTTGCGGCAGTACTGTGAGGTCCTTCTCAAACAGCTGACTGGTGGGGGTCCTGGGTGTCAGACCCCCTCCGATTAGACACTTATAACCTATCCAGAGGATAGGCAATCAGTTAAAAAATCCCAGAAAACCCCTTTAAGGTGAAATGGCAAGTGTTCATTATAATTAAAATGAACAAAGTATTTGAAAATTTGATCCGGCTGCTTTGCCGAATTTTGCAAAAAAATTTAATTCACGATGAATAACCTTATCACGAAGCGCATATCTTTGTAAGTAGCGGGTGCAATGACAGGGAGTGGCAATTGCACCGCTCCCTGTCATTGTACCCCACAGACCGCGTTCATACATGATCACAGCATATAATATATATATAACACGGTATAAAATAAAAAAAATAAAATAAATCATACTTACCTGATCCATTTCATTGCAACAGGCCGGCCGCCACCATCTTGCTTGAAGATCTTGCCCGAAATCTCATGCGGCCCGAGATGACCTCATTACGCCAGCCAGTGTGATGACATCAGACATCACCGCGCATGGGATTTCGAGTGAGATCTTCAAGCAAGATGGAGGTGGCCGGCTCGTCGCAAGCAAATGGATCAGGTAGGTATGATTTATTTATTTTTTTTGCACTATTTCAGTTTAAATCAATTTGTTACCACGAAGTACGAGGAAATTCGGCTTCGTGGCGAATTGAACTTATCCTGAAATTTGGATCAAAACTAATTTATTTGACATTCACCTACTGTATGTACATAAAATTATTCCCTGAAAACATTGCAGTTCTCTATTCACTGATACTTTATGAAATACATATAGCTCCAGACACAATCCATGCAGCTACATTTTTACTGCCAAATCAAAAATAGAAACATTTACCTATGAAATCTATGGAGGAGATTCACCATAATATGTTGATCCTTTGTTGCTACAAATTGCATACCTTTTTTCTTACTCATGTAAGCAATGGATTTTTTAATTCTCTAGTTGATGTTTCCTGTACTCCTATCAATGATGTCATTTAGCAGCATATACTCAAACATGTCATTCAGAAAAAAGATATTCCTGGCATAGCACATGAAAAGGTCTGGCCAGATTAGGGATGATAGCACATGGACTAAGGGTAGGTTTCTTCTTACATCCAGATGGATCATGTTTGTATCTTGGCAGGAAATTCAATGTGATGGCTTTTAGATCAAATGCTAAGTTTCTTAAGGACAAGGATTTCTAGGCAATTGGCAATTGTACTGTTATTGATTTAGAGATTTGCTCAAGTTAACTACAGGAAGCATTGATGGTCCAGTCAACACCCACAAAAAAACTAATCTTACTCTTTTTTCATGACAATCGTTTAAAGAATAACTCATTACAACAGATGCACAGATATTGGCTTGCATTCGACCTATTAATTACTTATGACAAGGATAATATATTGAGCTGAAGTTGAATCAAGTCGGCTCTTTAATTTACTGTGCACTCTTTGAAAAGTTTTAACATTTTTCAACATTTTTTTTCCTGGCTTTACAGTGTGGAAATACTGATCCCATCTCAGAAACTAAAGGATATTTATGTACAGACCACTTATTACAAGCTTGAACAAACTGTTTCATTGTCATATCTCCTGGCCAGATAACTCATGTTTGGCCAAATCTAGCAAACTCTTAAAATGCTAAGTATTTGTGTAACCACCCAATTCCTATTGCTATTCTGGATGTGAATGATTTGCAAAATGCCATATGCTAGTTAATTAAAAATAACAAATGACTATACCTTGAAACCATTTTTATTCTGAGGAATCTTGTGAGAAAATGTCATTGGCATGCCCCCCTTGAAAATGTTAGATTGGCAAACAGAAGCATTTATCACATTCTATGGCTCCCACAAACACACTAGGGTAAATGATATTCTCTACATTTACGACACACCCTATTAGCTTTTGGGACACATTAAATTCCTTGACAAATTGACCAGTTATAACACTGTGATGTTCCCTCTATTTAATAACTTCATCTTCCAGAAAGTGTTTTCATTTTTTTCCCTCTAGCCTTAAAAACAACAGCAGCACCCGATCTCTTCATTTCTCAGCTTCCCTTTTTGTGTCTGTTTCACAGCGAGTGTGTTATTTCATCAATCTCCATAGAAGTATTACAAGCTGAAGGTGAAAGGTTGAACATTTACATATTTGTCACCACAATAGCACATTGCAGGTTATTATGTTAATCATTTTTTGTTTGATCTGGAACTATTTGTTCCTATATGAAGAACATTACATGAATTACAAAAAATCTAGCAGCTTAATACAACCAAGTAAGGAATATCCTACCAATCTAAAGATGGGATTTAGCATTAAACAGTGGTGCCCAGCTGGCAGTTCAGTGGGCCGGGGTGCCGAGTTGTGCAGTCCAGCCCTAAATACCTGGCAGCTAGATAAGCAGCAGTGCCTTTTCCACAGTGGCATGGCTATAATAAGTGCAGTGGTAACAGCCCAGTGCCCAAAGGAAACCAACGGCCCAGGTGGGACATAAGAAGACAATAGTATTATAAATAGCCCATGGTACAGTAGTTTGGGAGACCTGTGAAAGATTTGGCATTTGAGCTTACCTCTGCTCCTCCAGTTTATTAATTCATGAGAATAAAGTAGCGAGTGCAAACTTTTTGCAAGAACTGGGGCAGATTTTCTAAACCTTTAGATGGCATAAAGAGGCTGCCTAGACATGCACTAAATCTATCACAGTGGCTCAGACTGGATGATAAATGTGGTGCAGGGATAGACACTTTTGTAATTTGAGAAATAATTTTTAAGCCAGATATATGGCACAATTTTGGAGCATCGCTTTATCAGACTAGGCATAGAAACTTTCTCAAAACCTAGCCCACTTTTTGGTGCAATTTACTCCAATGACATTAGTAGATGTGGACCATTAGGCCTACATCGAAGATAAAAATTTGTTGAAATATAGATCAGATGGAAAAGTGCTAGGAATGCATTTCTAAGGGTACTTTCACACTTGTGGCAGAGGATTCCGGCAGGCAGTTCCGGACGCAAACGGACACAATGCGGGTCCGTCTGACAAATGCATTGAAAACCCAGATCCGTCTCTCCGGTGTCATACGGAAAAACGGATACGATATATATTTTTTTCATAGATTTAAAGGTCTGCGTATGCGCGGACCGGAAGAACGGATCCGTCAATGCGGCAATTTTAATGCCGGATCAGCACTAATACATTTCAATGTAAATTAATGCCGGATCCGGCATTCCGGCAAGTATTCAGGATTTTTGGCCGGAGAGAAAAATGCAGCATGATGTGGTATTTTCTTCGGCCAAACAACGTAAGAGGGACTGAACTGATGCATCCTGATGAATACTGAACGGAATGCTCTCTATTCAGAATGCATTAGGATAAAACTTATCAATTTTTTTTCCGGTATTGAGCCCCTGTGACGGAACTCAATACCGGAAAAGAAAAACGCTAGTGTGAAAGTACCCTAAGACATGGGGCTACAGTATATTGCATTATGGTGAGTGTCAATTTAATAAAACATTAGTGAACTTTTCTTGCAGTAGGCAGTGCACCAAAATTATCCCAAAGGGAGCTGCATAAATTCATACAGAAAATCACAATATAGCTTAGAAGTAGACAAAAAGAATTGAAGGCCTATCTAACCTCAGCAAATGCCCAATTCTTCAAAAAGTATTAGAAAGGGCAAAACTTGGTTTCATGGGAGAATTTTAAAGTGCAAACCAGTCCTAGTCAAATGGAACATCGATGCTTTTCATTCCCATGCCCTAGTAAATATCACCTGGATCAACCCACAGCCATCTAAGAGATGAGTCTTTGGTTAGCAGAGGTCCTATTATGTTTGATGTAAAGTATATATATATATATATATATATATATATATATATATATACACAGTGGATATAAAAAGTCTACACACCCCTGTTAAAATGTCAGGTTTCTGTGATGTCAAAAAATGAGACAAAGATAAATCATTTCAGAACTTTTTCCACCTTTAATGTGACCTATAAACTGTACCACTCAATTGAAAAACAAACTGAAATCTTTTAGGTGGAGGGAAGAAAACCCTAAAATAATGTGGTTGTATAAGTGTGCACACCCTCTTATAACTGGGGATGTAGCTGTGTTCAGAATTAAGCAATCACATTCAAAATCATGTTAAATAGGAGTCAGCATACACCTGCCACCATTTAAAGTGCCTCCAGTTAACCCCAAATAAAGTTCAGCTGCTCTAGTTGGTCTTTCCTGAAATTTTCTTAGTCGCATCCCACAGCAAAAGCCATGGTTCACAGAAAGCTTCCAAAATATCAGAGGGATCTCGTTGTTAAAAGGTATCAGTCAGGAGAAGGGTACAAAAGAATTTCCAAGGCATTAGATATACCATGGAACACAGTGAAGACAGTCACCATCAAGTGGAGAAAATATGGCACAACCGTGACATTACCAAGAACTGGACGTCCCTCCAAAATTGATGAAAAGACGAGAAGAAAACTGGTCTGGGAGGCTACCAAGAGGCCTACAGCAACATTAAAGGAGCTGCAGGAATATCTAACAAGTACTGGCTGCGTGGTACATGTGACAACAATCTCCCGTATTCTTCATATGTCTGGGTTATGGGGTAGAGTGGCTAGACGAAAGACTTTTCTTACGAAGAAAAACATCCAAGCCAGGCTACATTTTGCAAAAACGCATCTGAAGTCTCCCAAAAGCATGTGTGAAAAGGTGTTATGGTCTGATGAAACCAAGGTTGAACTTTTTGGCCATAATTCCAAAAGATATATTTGGTCAAAAACAACACTGCACATCACCAAAAGAACACCATACCCACAGTGAAGCATGGTGGTGGCAGCATCATGCTTTGGGACTGTTTTTCTTCAGCTGGAACTGGGGCCTTAGTTAAGCTAGAGGGAATTATGAACAGTTCCAAATACCAGTCAATATTGGCACAAAACCTTCAGGCTTCTGCTAGAAAGCTGAACATGAAGAGGAACTTCATCTTTCAGCATGACAACAACCCAAAGCATACAGTACAGACCAAAAGTTTGGACACACCTTCTCATTCAAAGAGTTTTCTTTATTTTCATGACTGTGAAGGCATCAAAACTATGAATTAACACATGTGGAATTATATACATAACAAACAAGTGTGAAACAACTGAAAATATGTCATATTCTAGGTTCTTCAAAGTAGCCACCTTTTGCTTTGATTACTGCTTTGCACACTCTTGGCATTCTCTTGATGTGCTTTAAGAGGTAGTCCCCTGAAATGGTCTTCCAACAGTCTTGAAGGAGTTCCCAGAGATGCTTAGCACTTGTTGGCCCTTTTGCCTTCACTCTGCGGTCCAGCTCACCCCAAACCATCTCAATTGGGTTCAGGTACGGTGACTGTGGAGGCCAGGTCATCTGGCGCAGCACCCCATCACTCTCCTTCATGGTCAAATAGCCCATTGTCATGCCCCACTCTGACGATGTGCGGAGGTCAGCCAGGATTGCAGCACGAGTTTAGTTTTTGTTTTGATGCCGTGCTGGATCCGCCTCGCATCAGGTGCACTGGGTGGAGTCATTAGTTTAAATGGTCTCCAGCTAAGTGCTCTGAGCGGATTATACTGTTCATTTTGGTCTGGGAAGTTTGGAGGGAAGGTTGGCTGTCAGTTCCTGCTCTCAGCAGATAAGTGTCATTTCTTGTTTGGTTGTTTATGTCATCTATCCCATCCAGGTTCTGTGTGAGCAGGCTGCTCCTTTCTCCCCACTTCACCATCTTAGGGAGTTCAGGGTTCTGTCAGTACAGGCTGGAGGACACAGCAAACCTACCTTTAAGGTCTGTCTGTGGGCTGAGCAGTGCAGGGAAAGAGGTCAGGGATAAACTAGGAGGTGACCCTTCCCCTGTCTCTCGTCCAGAGCCTGGTTGGTGTGTTATCTGTTATACTGTGCACGTCCGCCGTGACATTATAATCCGCCATACTGTGACTGCCATTGCTCAGCGTTTATGTGATGGCGTCAATTGATGCACTGGTTGACCGCATGCAGGGTTTGTCCCTGTGTCAGAGGGTGTTGGCTTCAGGTACAGGTCAAATTGATGGGGAGCCTAAAGTCGCTCTTCCTGAGAAATTTGCAGGGGGTACTGATGATTTTTTCCGTTTCAAAGAGTCATGTAATTTATACTTTCGATTGTGCCCATTTTCATCAGGTAATGAGGATCAGAGGGTGAGTTTCATCATGTCTTTGCTGAAAGGGGACGCGCAATCCTGGGCTTTTTCCCTGCCGACCGGTTCTCTGGCTCTCTGGTCGGTGGAGGAATTTTTTAAAGCCCTGGGATTGATTTACGATGACCCAGATCGAGTTTCGATGGCAGAGTCAAAATTACGTAACTTACTACAGGGTAAACATACTGCTGAGGTTTACTGCACAGAGTTTAGGAGGTGGGCTACTGAGTCGGGGTGGAACGACCCCGCGTTACATAGCCAGTTTTGTCAGGGGTTATCTGAAAGGTTGAAAGATGCTCTGGCTTTTCATGAATACCCAGATACTTTGGAAAACGCAATGTCTTTGGCGATACGTTTGGATAGACGTATCAGAGAGAGGTGAAAGGGTCCCTCTGTGCAGGGGATTCCTCCCGCGTGTGGTTTTGTTTCACCAGCTGCCCAGGGTGATATTGCTTGTTACTCTGGGGTAGGGGAGGAACCCATGCAGTTAGGTCAGATATCTTTCCATTCGGATAGTAGAGACTTTTGAAAAGTGCACAATTTATGTTTGTATTGTGGGAAGAGGGGTCATTTTGTTTTTTCTTGTCCGTATTTTGAACCACAGGGGGAAGTGATAAAGAAAAAAGAAAAATTAAAAAAAACTCCCCTCACACTTGGTAGTATGAATGGTGTGGTGGAGCAGACTGGTATGCAAGTTCCCTGCAGTTCCCGTTTTCTCCTTTCAGCTATGGTGGCGCTAGAGTCTAGAAATATGTTTGTTGATGTTTTTCTTGATTGTGGTGCTGGGGTAAATTTAATTGACTTTCTGTTTCTTGAGGGTTTGGGACTAAGTATTTGCACATTAGAGAACGAGATTCGTGTTTTTGCTATTGATTCTTCCCCTTTTTCTCAAGGAAGCCTTACTCACGTTGTTCATGGTATTCATTTAAGGGTGGGTGATTCACATGCTGAGATTATTTCCTGTTTCGTCATGAAGGATTTGCCAGCTCCAATAGTTTTGGGGTTGCCATGGTTGTCTAGACATAACCCAATTATAGACTGGCAAGCGAGACAAATCATTGGTTGGAGCAATTTTTGTTCGGATAATTGTCTTGTCACATCTATTTCTGAAGTGTCCATTACGGCCTTGCCTCAGTATCTCTCAGATTTTTCAGACGTTTTTTCGGAGGGTGGGGCTCAGGAATTGCCCCCTCATCGTGACTATGATTGTCCTGTGAATCTCATTCCGGGGGCTAAGTTGCCTAAATCTCAGCTCTACAACCTCTCTCAACCCGAGAGAGAGGTCATGCGAAAGTATGTTGCCGAGAGTTTGGCAAAGGGTCATATTAGACCATCTAAGTCTCCAGTGGCTGTAGGTTTGTTCTTCGTGAATAAGAAAGATGGATCACTGAGACCGTGTTTGGATTTCCGGGAGCTGAACCGTATTACAGTCCGGGATCCATATCCCCTGACTTTGATCTCTGATCTTTTTGATCAGATTGTTGGAGCCAAGGTGTTCTCCAAGTTGGATTTGAGATGAGCATACAATCTGATCAGGATCAAGGAGGAAGATGAGTGGAAAACGGCCTTCAATACGCACGAGGGTCATTTTGAGAACCTGGTAATGCCTTTTGGGTTGACGAATGCGCCAGCGGTATTTCAGCGATTCGTCAATGATATTTTTCATCATTTGGTGGGGAGGTTCGTAGTTCTACCTAGATGACATTTTAATTTATTCTCCTGATCTGAAGACCCATCAGGATCATGTGAGACAGGTTTTGACGATCCTTCAGGAGAATAAGTTATACGCCAAATTGGAGAAATGTTTGTTTGCGGTGCAAGAGCTTCCATTCTTGGGATACATGCTTTCTGATTCTGGTTTTCGTATGGACCCCGAAAAGGTCCGGGCGGTTCTGGAGTAGGACCGACCGGAGAATCAGAAAGCTTTGATGCGATTTTTGGGGTTTACGAATTATTATAGAAAATTTATTTCGAATTATTCCACGCTAGTCAAACCTCTTACTGATATGACCAAGAAGGGCGCTGATGTCTGTCTGGTCGGATGAGGCATTGCAGGCCTTTTCGGCTATTAAGGAGCGTTTTGCGTCTGCTCCCATTCTGGTGCAGCCGGATGTATCTCAGCCATTCGTGGTCGAGGTTGATGCTTTAGAGGTGGGGGTTGGGGCGGTGCTTTCGCAGGGTCCTTCTCCTGGCAGGTGGGTCCCGTGTGCCTTCTTCTCCAGGAAGCTCTCGGTCGCCGAGAGGAATTATGATGTTGGAGATAGGGAGTTGCTGGCGATCAAGTTGGCCTTTGAAGAATGGCGTCACTGGTTAGAGGGGGCTTCTCACCACGTTACTGTGTATACAGACTATAAGAATTTGGCTTACCTGCAATCTGCCAAGCGTCTGAACCCTAGACAGGCCAGATGGTCATTGTTTTTTACCAGGTTCAATTTCGTGGTTACCTTTCGCCCAGGGGTCAAGAACGTCAAGGCAGATGCCTTGTCTCGCAGCTTCCCTGGGGGAGGTGATTCAGAAGATCCAGCGCCGATTTTGGCGGATGGAGTGGTGGTCTCCGCTCTGTACCCTGAATTGGAGATGGAGGTGTTGGGAGCTCAGGAGGGGGCTCCTGGTTCGTGCCCCCCAGGGAGGTTGTTTGTTCCTGAGGGCCTACGATACAAGGTGTTCAAGGAACATCACGATACTGTTCTCGCTGGACATCCTGGTGGTAAGTCCACCTGTGATCTGGTGTCCCGGAGGTTCTGGTGGCCAGGGTTGCTTAAGAGTATTGAGAATTACGTGACAGCTTGTGAAACCTGCGCTCGGTCTAAGGTTGTTCATACTCGACCGCCTGGTTCACTTCTTCCATTGTCTATTCCATCTCGTCCTTGGACGCATTTGTCCATGGACTTTATTACAGACCTACCGAGTTCCTCCAGGAGAACAGTGATTTTGGTGGTAGTCGATCGTTTCAGTAAATGGCTCACTTTATACCACTAACAAGTCTGCCTAACGCTAAGACTCTTGCGCAATATTGTAAAATTGCACGGTATTCCTTTGGATGTGGTCTCTGATAGGGGCACGCAGTTTGTCTCCAGGTTTTGGAGGGCGTTCTGCTCTCGACTTGGCATTCAACTTTCTTTCTCGTCGGCTTTTCATCCACAGTCGAATGGTCAGACGGAGAGTACCAATCAAAACCTGGAGACCTACTTAAGGTGCTTTGTGGCTGAGAATCAGGAGGACTGGTCCTCATTCTTGTCCTTAGCAGAATTTGCATTGAATAACCGTAGGCAGGAGTCCACGGGTAAGTCGCCATTTTTAGGCGCATACGGTTTCCATCCTCAGTTTGGTACCTTTTCTGGGTCTGGTTCCTCCAGGATGCCAGAGGAGGAGAGATTCTCTTCTGCCTTATCCTCTATCTGGCGGAGGATTCAAGGGAATTTGGAGAGGATGGGTGAGAGGTATAAACGAATGGCTGACAGGAGACGTGTGACTGGTCCGGACCTGTGTGTGTCACTACCAGAGCTTTGAGACGTTCTCACAGCTCTGTTTCTCCACCCCTGTGATGATGTCACTACCAGAGCTTGGAGGAGTTCTCACTGCTCTGTTTCTCCGCCCCTGGGATGAGGTCATTACTTTCTGTTTCCTTCCTTCCAGCTGTTCCTCCTATGTTTGATTTCTCTGTCTTTAAATCACCCCTCCTCCTTTTGTAGAGTGTGGATTATATTTCTCATTTGAGTTGTAGCTCTTGCTTGAGTATCTTCACTTGTATGCTATCTTTTCACTGGACCTTTGTTCTGCTGCAGCAAGTACTCCGGATATTGCCACCTGTCTTTGGATCCGTCTTCTCTGCTGCCGCAGCACCTTCAGCTAAGTGTGCAGACATTGTAGTGTATCTGTTTGTTTTCTGACCGGATCCGAGGCGACCACGGTTCCCTCCATATACTGAGCAGGGCACCAGTGGCCGTGCCCCTTCCACTATTGTAGGGGTTACAGTGGTCATCAGTCTTAGGTACGCGGGCATGCCTCGTTCCACCATTAGGATCCGGGTATGTGCTTAGCAGCATAGGGAAAGCTTTGAGGGTCTGACAGGGGTCACCCTTTATCCTCCCCGTGACATTATAATCCACCAAAACCGTCTCTTTTGACATGGATCCGCTTTCTGGCCTGGTTGACCGCATGCAGGGTCTTTCTTTGGAGGTAGTGGATCTCCGTCAATCTATGACTCAGCTTCAAGCATTGGGCTCTGCTCCGGCCCATGGAGTCTGTTGCGAGCCAAAGGTCTCACTTCCGGAAACGTTCTCCGGGGGCAGTGAGAATTTTGTTCGCTTCAGAGAGGCATGCAAACTCCATTTTTGCTTGTGTCCCCATTCCTCTGGTAATGAAGAGCAGAGGGTGAGGATTGCCATCTCCCTGCTCAGGGGTAATGCTCAGACTTGGGCATTTTCGCTGCCATCAGAGGATCCCTCCCTTCGATCCGTGGAAAGATTTTTTGTGGCCCTGGGGCAGATATATGATGACCCGGATCGTGTTGCGCTGGACGAATCTAACTTACGTTTTTTATGCCAGAACAAACTGTCTGCGGAGTTGTATTGTTCTGAATTTCGGAGATGGGCAGCTGATTCAGGTTGGAATGATGCTGCACTCCGGAGTCAGTTCTGTCATGGTCTCTCAGAGAGATTGAAAGATGCGTTTGCTTTCCATGAGAGACCAACGTCCTTAGAGTCTGCCATGTCATTGGCGGTACGCCTTGACAGGCGTCTAAGAGAAAGAAACGAGACCTCTCTGTCCAGCCATTGTCAGTCTAGGGGCAGTGGTGCGGACTCATTCAGTGTGCAAGGGCCTCATCCTGTCTCGGTCCCCTCTGAGGAGGAGCCCATGCAGCTAGGTCGACTTGCCCCTGATAAAAGAGGATTTAGTCCTCAGAGTATGGTGTGTTTTTGTCGTGGGGGCATAGGTCATTTGGCAAATGTTTGTCCGTCTAGGAGATTCTTGAACTGTACTAAGAGCGATAATAAGAGAAAAACCTCAAAAGGTAAATCATCAAACTCTGCTTCATCTGCTACTTTGGGCAAAGTTGATGTAGGAATTGATGCTTTTCCTCTGACCTGCAGTTCCCGTTTTCTCCTGTCTGCCAGGGTGGCGCTAGAGAGCAAAGTCATTTCTTGTGAGATTTTTGTCGATAGTGGAGCGGCCGTCAATCTTATTGACACTCAATTTGTAGCCATGCATGGTTTTCAGGTTTGTACATTAGAAAAGGATATACCTGTTTTTGCTATTGACTCTGCTCCACTCTCACAGAGATCTCTGAAGGGCATTGTTCACAATATCCGGTTGGCTGTGGGTGACACTCATGTGGAGGATATATCTTGTTTTGTCCTTAACGGATTGCCTTCTCCTCTAGTTTTGGGGTTACCCTGGCTCACTAGACATAACCCCACTATTGATTGGCAAGGAAGGCAAATAAATGAGTGGAGTGACTTTTGTAGAGAGAATTGTCTCACAGCGACTTTTGCAGAGGTGTCTACTAAAACTGTGCCATCATTTCTCTCTGATTTCTCGGACGTGTTTTCCGAGAGCGGTGTTCAGGAGCTACCTCCTCACCGGGAGTTTGACTGTCCCATTAACCTCATTCCCGGCGCCAAGCTGCCAAAAGCACGCCTCTACAATCTCTCACAACCGGAAAGAATCACAATGTGAACCTATATCTCCGAGAGTCTCTATAAGGGGCATATTTGTTCCTCAAAATCACCTGTTGCCGCTGGGTTTTTTTTTGTTAAAAAAAAAGATGGCTCTCTGAGACCTTGCCTAGATTTTAGGGAGCTGAACCGTATCACGATTCGCGATCCCTATCCCCTACCTCTGATCCCGGACCTCTTCAACCAAATTGTTGGGGCCAAGGTTTTTTCCAAATTGGATTTGAGAGGCGCGTACAACCTGGTCAGGGTCAGAGAGGGGGATGAATGGAAAACGGCCTTTAATACCCATAACGGGCATTTCGAGAATCTCGTTATGCCTTTCGGCCTGATGAATGCTCCGGCCGTCTTTCAGTATTTTGTTAACAGTATTTTCTACCATTTAATGGGGAAATTTGTATTGGTGTATCTTGATGATATTTAGATTTTTTTCCCCTGATGTTCAGACCCATCAGGATCATCTTTTTCAGGTTCTGCAGATTCTGCGGGAAAATAAATTGTACGCCAAGCTGGAGAAATGTGTTTTTATGGTATCAGAGATTCAATTTCTGGGTTTTCTCCTCTCTGCTTCTGGTTTTCGCATGGATCCGGAGAAGGTCCGTGCTGTACTTGAGTGGGAGCTTCCCAAGAATCAGAAGGCATTGATGCGCTTTCTGGGTTTTGCGAACTATTACAGAAAGTTCATTTTGAATTATTCCTCTGTTGTCAAACCCCTCACTGACATGACAAAAAAGGGGGCGGATTTTTCCTCTTGGTCGGAGGAGGCGCTTGCAGCTTTTTCTAAGATTAAAGAGAGTTTTGCGTCTGCTCCCGTCTTGGTGCATCCCGATGTTTCCTTACCTTTTATTGTTGAGGTGGATGCTTCCGAGGTGGGTGTGGGTGCGGTTTTGTCCCAGGGCCCTTCTCCTGCCAAATGGCGACCCTGTGCCTTTTTCTCTAAAAAACTCTCCCCGGCAGAGAAAAACTATGATGTGGGAGATAGGGAGTTGTTGGCCATCAAGTTGGCTTTCGAGGAATGGCGCCATTGGTTGGAGGGGGCCAGGCACCCTATCACCGTTTTTACCGACCATAAGAATCTGGCATACTTGGAGTCGGCCAGGCGTATGAATCCGAGACAGGCCAGATGGTCTCTGTTCTTCTCCAGATTCAATTTTGTCGTTACATTCCGCCCTGGGATCAAAAATGTGAAGGCTGATGCTCTCTCTCGCTGTTTTCCGGGAGGAGGAAACTCCGAGGACCCGGGTCCCATTTTGGCGGAGGGGGTAGTTGTTTCTGCTCTATATTCTGATTTGGAGGCCGAGGTCCAGGCTGCCCAGACTGAGGCACCTGCCCGTTGTCCTTCTGGGAAGTTGTTTGTGCCTCCTGAGCTACGTCACAAACTCTTCAAGGAGCATCATGATACTGTTCTTGCTGGTCACCCCGGGAGTAGAGCCACGGTAGATCTCATTTCTCGGAGATTTTGGTGGCCGGCTCTTCGTAAGTCGGTGGAGGGTTTTGTGGCTGCTTGTGAGACGTGCGCTCGCGCTAAGGTCCCTCGTTCACGGCCTTCAGGTTCCCTTCTCCCGTTACCCATACCTTCCCGTCCTTGGACACACCTGTCCATGGACTTTATCACGGATCTTCCTCGTTCCTCAGGGAAGTCGGTGATCCTGGTGGTGGTGGACCGTTTTAGCAAGATGGCTCATTTCGTACCTTTCCCTGGTTTACCCAATTCTAAAACGTTGGCGCAAGCTTTTGTCGACCATATTGTTAAGTTGCATGGCATTCCCTCTGATATTGTTTCCGATAGAGGCACGCAGTTTGTGTCCAGATTCTGGAAGGCTTTCTGTTCTCGCCTGGGGGTTCGGCTGTCCTTCTCTTCTGCTTTTCACCCGCAGTCGAATGGTCAGACTGAGCGCCTCAATCAGAATCTGGAGACATATTTGCGCTGTTTTGTGGCAGAGAATCAGGAGGATTGGTGTTCATTTCTCCCTCTTGCTGAGTTTGCTCTGAACAACCGTCGTCAGGAATCTTCTGATAAGTCACCATTCTTTGGTGCATATGGGTTCCATCCGCAGTTTGGGACATTCTCGGGAGGGGCTCCTTCTGGTTTACCTGAGGAGGAGAGATTTTCCTCGTCTTTGTCTACCATTTGGCAAAAGATTCAGAGTAATCTTAGAAAGATGAGTGAGAAGTATAAGCGTGTGGCTGATAAGAGACGTGTGCCTGGTTCGGACCTGAATGTGGGTGATCTGGTGTGGTTGTCTACAAAAAATATTAAACTGAAGGTTCCCTCCTGGAAATTGGGTCCCAAGTTTATTGGGCCTTATAAAATCTTGTCAGTCATCAATCCTGTTGCCTTCCGTCTTGATCTTCCACGGGTTTGGAAGATACATAATGTATTTCACAGATTTCTCTTAAAACCATATGTCCAGCCCACGGTACCCTCCTCTTTGCCTCCTCCTCCGATTTTGGTTGATGGCAATCTGGAGTTTGAGGTTTCCAGAATTGTGGACTCTCGCATTGTCCGCGGTTCTCTTCAGTACCTCGTTCATTGGAGGGGTTATGGTCCTGAGGAGAGGATGTGGGTTCCGGTGTCGGACATTAAAGCCACTCGCCTCATCAGGGCATTTCATAGGGCTCATCCTGAGAAGGTGGGTCCTGGGTGTCCGGAGTCCACCCGTAGAGGGGGGGGGGTACTGTCACTACCAGAGCTTTGAGACGTTCTCACAGCTCTGTTTCTCCTCCCCTGTGATTATGTCACTACCAGAGCTTGGAGGAGTTCTCACTGCTCTGTTTCTCCGCCCCTAGGATGAGGTCATTACTTTCTGTTTCCTTCCTTCCAGCTGTTCCTCCTATGTTTGATTTCTCTGTCTTTAAATCACCCCTCCTCCTTTTGTAGAGTGTGGATTATATTTCTCATTTGAGTTGTAGCTCTTGCTTGAGTATCTTCACTTGTATGCTATCTTTTCACTGGACCTTTGTTCTGCTGCAGCAAGTATTCCGGATATTGCCACCTGTCTTTGGATCCGTCTTCTCTGCTGCTGCAGCACCTTCAGCTAAGTGTGCAGACATTGTAGTGTATCTGTTTGTTTTCTGACCGGATCCGAGGAGACCACGGTTCCCTCCATATACTGAGCAGGGCACCGGTGGTCGTGCCCCTTCCACTATTGTAGGGGTTACAGTGGTCATCAGTCTTAGGTACGCGGGCATGCCTCATTCCACCATTAGGATCCGGGTATGTGCTTAGCAGCATAGGGAAAGCTTTGAGGGTCTGACAGGGGTCACCCTTTATCCTCCCCGTGACAGTGTGTGGGGGATCTGGTGTGGTTGTCCACTAGGAATATCAAGTTGAGAGTGCCATCTTGGAAACTGAGTCCAAGATTTGTTGGTCCGTATAAAATTTCTGCGGTGATTAATCCTGTGGCGTTTCGACTGGATCTGCCGCAGACTTGGAGGATCCATGATCTTTTCCACAAGTCTTT